>NC_071110.1:32632500-33237500 GCF_024256425.1 Clarias gariepinus | reverse complement strand
CAGAGTACCCGGAAGATACGCACCAAGCACGCGGAGAACATGCAAACTCCACACACACACCCTAAGGCGAGAATCGAACCTGGAACCTGCAGGTGCCAAGCGACAGTGCTAACCGCTCTACACCACCGTGTTGCCTCTTTTCATTAACTCCTGTCTTTATTTATTTTTTTACTTTACAAACTTTAATCCAGTAAACCTGTTACGAAGCGTTCTGTTTTCCTGGGAAGTTTTTTTTTTTTTTCTCACGTGATGAAGGTCATGATAACGAGCTCGTCTCTTCTATTCTCGTACAGTTCTAATTAAATCCTGCAGAATGCAGAGCCGGTGTTAGAGTTTGTTTCAGTTTAAATGAAACTTTAATCAGAGCCGAGCAGATTGTTCGGAAAATTTGGTTTAAACATTAATCACGAAGGAGCCGCAGGAAGTTGTGTGATCCGTTCTCTTTGTTTATTTCCACAACGTGTTTCTGTAATAACTTTATTCTTAACTTAAAAGTGATCACCGAAATCAGGTCCCATGTTACAGACGTGCAAGTCTGCAGGAAAACAAAGGAAAAGTTCTGATGAGGCACATTCGAGGTAACACTTTCCCCTTAAAACGAAAAGAAAGAAATTATAACTTGAAGTCAGAATACACAACCAGAAATCAATTCTCAATAAAAATAAGCAAAAAGTAAACAAAAAACAACAGATCCAAAGTTAATTATTGATTATATTCTTGTGCATAATATTTGACTAAATCATTTCTTACTTTATTGTTTGCTGTATAATTAAATACTTTAGAATAGAGTTATTAATATTTATATAATTATTTATATTATGTTCAGCTATTATTTAAATGTATAGTTGTATAAAATTTCCTATGAATTTATATTATACTGTTATGTATTCTAGACATAAATAGAAACATTTATCCATGAATCATCATGCTTTTTATATAAAATTAAGATATACATTTATTATTTATATTTACGTAAATCCTGCCAGAGTTAACTATGTAATTATTTACTATAAAATAATTAAACTATTATTTAACAATTTCATCTATACTTATTGTATACTATAAATAGCAACACTTGCTATAAATGTAAAAAGAAACATATAAGTTTGCATTTCTGTACTAAATGTTATAATTATTTACTACCATTAATTGTTGTATATCATTAGTAGAGGCGCCCTCAAAGATCCCCCTCCCCGTCGAGAATGGGGTGCTAATACTTTTCTAACGGATCGCCCAGAATTTTGTTCACACACACACACACACACACACACACACACACACACGCGCACAAAACGCTTTTGAGTTATAAGGATCCGTCTGGTACTGGTCCTGACTGCTCACTCATTATTGATCCAAAAGTAATTCCACCCTTTAAAATCAGTGCCAAAGTCTCTCCATAGACTATAGGGGCGGGGTTTGTGGCGTGGACAGACATTTGAAAAAATAATTTTGGACTACTTTGAAAATTAAGTAATTAACTTAACATCTCGCTACATAAACGTCTCACTAGTTTGAAGGCTCCTCTCTCAAACAATCCGAGAATCAAAGCTCTCGCACCTGCGGTTCCTCTGACTTTGAAGTTAAATTTGGTTACATTCTCTCTGCCTGTGTGATTTATGTAAAGGGGGAGGGGCTGCTGCAGCTATGCAGCTAGTAGCCTAAGCCCCGCCCCCTCTACTCACACACACACCCCGATATCATCTGCGGTACACACACTCGTTTCTCTGTAAGAGCTAGAAGCAAGCTGTTTTTAGCGTGTTGCTCGGGACATGTGGTGCGTTTTTTTATTAATTAATTAACACAATAAATCATTCAGTCACGGTTGTCTTGTTGTCTTAACGACTCGCTCTGAGATGGATTGCGTTAATGAACAAACTTTCCTCCTGTTACTCTTATAAAGTTTCATCCTAAATGTTTGTGTTTAGCGTGAGTTCAGACGCAGGACTAGACCTTTTCTCTCGTTACACGCCGAGGTTTTGTGTGACGACTTGTGTAACGGCCGCTCAGCTTAATTACGAGCGACAGTAAAGACACACACACACACACACACTCGCGCACACACACACACTGCAGTAACGGCTAACCATGTTTAACACCTGACTGAGAAACTCCTCAGGATGTGTTAGAGTTTCACACACACACACACACACTCGCTCTCCCGCTCACTGTTGCTGTCTAACGAGCGCTGCGTTATTGCCTATTCATTATTCATGAGCGGTTTCTTCAGTTCTAATACATATGCATGAGCTCATTAGCATATGACCACGGAATTAAAGGTTTAGTGTTTTTATTTGAGAGTGAATACATGCTGAGGTGTAAAAGATTTTGGTGTGTGTGTGTGTGTGTGTGTGTGTGTGTGTGCAGGATCGCGAGTGGTTTCGGCGGAGCTCTGTTCGTTTATCTGAACAGGCTCATTGTCCAGTTTATTAGGAAGCAGAAGGTGATCAACAAGTTCCTCATGAAGAAGTGAGTGTGTGTGTGTGTGTGAGAGAGAGAGTATGGGTTGGATTGTCATTGAAATGAAACACAGCCAAGGTGTGTGTATATATATATATATATATGTGTGTGTGTGTGTGTGTGTGTGTGTGTGTGTCTGTGTGTGTGTGTGTATAGGCGTCTTCTCTATCCTGCCCTCGTCACCCTCCTGATCTCCACTTTGACTTTTCCTCCTGGATTTGGACAGTTTATGGCGGGCCAGGTAACTAACACACACACACACATATACACACACACACACACAGTCCCCTAGTGCTACATGTGAAGACTTACACTCACCTGTAATGCAGTTAAACTACAGAGCGATGAGGGACCTTTATGTTCACTCGTTCCCTTGACTGAACAAGGTCACTAGAGAGTCGACTCGAACAAGTGGAGCAATAAAACAGATGGAGAGGAAGAGGACAGCCGATGAAGAGGATGATGAGAGAGAGGGAGAGAGATAGGGGGATCTCCTGTGTGTGTGTGTGTGTGTGTGTGTGTGTGTGTGAGAGAGAGGGGCAATGTTTTTTTTTTTATTATATTTTATACATTTTATTTCTTACAGTTTTCTTTCTCTTTGTTCTTTTTTTCTTCATGCCGTCTCTCTCTCTCTCTCTCTCTCTCGCTCTCTTCTCTTTTCTCTTTAATGAGAGAGTGACTCAGATGCAGTCTTTTGTCTGTGCCAATAGAACACTCAATAAAGTGGCTGCATCTCAGGCGATGACTAAGATGCGCACACACACACACACACACACACACAAGGATAAGGATAAGGATAAGGACATGTTTACATTCTGTATCTATAACTGAGATGGTAGAAACTTTCAGTTTTTTTTCCTGTCAATTTGGAGTTCCTAATGAGCTCACTTCCTGTTTGCCCTGACCACTTCCTGTTTGCCCTGACCACTTCCTGTCTGTAGCTGACCCAGAAGGAGTCTCTGGTGACGTTGCTGGATAACCGCACGTGGGCGAAGCAGGGCATCGCTGAGGAGTTTGAGTACGACGGTCACGCTGCAGCCTGGAAACACCCGCAGGCCAACGTCTTCATCACGCTCGTCATCTTCATCGTGATGAAGGTATCAGCACACCATCATCTTCTCCACCTTCTCCAACACACCATTGTCTTCCTGAACACTCACTTCTTCTTCAACAATTTTATCTATCTATGTGCTGGAGAGGAGAAGAATTAGAGATGATGGAAGAACAATAATCAGAAGGTCGAGATAGGGATGAGACGACGGAGAAGATAAAGATGGAGAGATGACTAAGAGGAGATGTTAAGATGGAGATGATAGAAAGTGGTTAAAATGTAGATATGATTAAGATCACAGTCAGTGTTTAAGAAGGTGATGAAGGGGGTTTGAAGGACAGTTAGGACAGGAGTGGGTGAGATGAAGGAGAGGAGAGACACTTGAAAGGGATGGAGAGGATGATAAGGGTGGAGGGGCATGGTAAAGATAAGAACAACATGGTGGAGAGATAATAAAGATGGTGAGAGGATTAAAATAGTTGAAACACATGGTGAGAAGAAGCTCAGGTGGAGGAGGAGGATGAAAATGTTGGTGAGGAAGAGGAGGTGAGGAGTAACAGAGATGATGGGAAGGGTAAAGGATGGAGGATAAGAGTGTGGGGGTTGGGGGGGGGGCCTCAGCTGTTAGAGCTCTCTATAAAACAGATCTGTGTGTGTGTGTGTGTGAGCATGAGCGCACGAGCTGAGTGGGTGCATGTTCTCGCATCTACATCTACCTGTGTTGGTCACCTTGGCAACCTGCAGCGAACCTGGGCGAAGCCTGCCACAGCGCAGGAAGTGATGTCATCAGTGTCGCCATGGGGACCAGTGCACTGTGTGTCCGGTGGAGGAAGTGGGATCTTTAGTGTGTGTGTGTGTGTGTGTGTGTGTGTGTGTTTGAAGAAGTGTATAAAGTTCAGAGTAATTTGTCTGTCTAAGCACTCGACAACAATATGTGGTCAAATTCAAAAGTATTGGCACCCATCACAAGAACATTGAGTTTAAAGGAAGCTCAGGGACTGTTGAGGGGAAAGTTGTCGGATGGATGGATGGATGGATGGATGGATGGATGGATGGATGGACAAGAAGATGTTTTATGTAGGTTTTGTCAATTTTCATGCTGTGTAAATATTAATCCCTCTCTCTCTCTCCCTAGTTTTGGATGTCAGCTTTGGCCACCACTATCCCGGTACCCTGCGGCGCTTTCATGCCCGTCTTTGTGATTGGTACGATGAAAAGACAAACTGTGTGTATGTGTGTGCGTGTGTGTGTGAGTGTGTCAAAAAGAGAGAGAGAGAGAGAGAGAGAGAGTAATTGTAGTATGTATACTGGAGCACATCATCCCTCAAAAATTATCCCTCATAATCTTACTGTACGTAACTGGTGTGTGTGTGTGTGTGTGTGTGTGTGTGTGTGTGTGTGTGTGTGTGTGCGGGCCAGGTGCTGCTTTCGGCCGGTTGGTGGGTGAGAGCATGGCTGCTTGGTTTCCTGAAGGGATTCACTCAGATGGTGTTGTGTATTCAATTGTTCCTGGAGGATACGCCGTAGTGGGTAAGACAGGCACACACACACACACACACACACACACACACAAACTTATACGTCTGTTTATGGGGACATTTTGTCCTTACAGGAAACTAAAAAGCCTGTAAAAGTCATTCACGCATATAACAAACAACAGTGTGTGTGTGTGTGTGTGTGTGCTTTCGGTGTTGTTGAGAACTCGCTCCACATGTCTCTCAGACACCCACATTTTCACTGATGAGAGCCTTTCATCTCTGACTCCTGCTGAAAACCCATTAGCATCTCTGTGTTTACTCGGTGAGTGTGTGTGTGTGAGTGTGTGTGTGTGTGTGTGTGTGTTTGAACAGTCAGATCTGCAGCTGCACAAAAATCATCTGTCCTCAGCGCTGCTCTCCTGCAAGGTTTTGTTCCTGTGTACTCTGTTTTTTTTATATATATAATTTTATTGTTTCAGTTTTTTCCCACAAACCAAAGAAAGCATTTATTTATAGATGATTAAAGATTAATTTTATAATAAATATAATTATCGATGACGCCGCTGGTTTGAGGTGAGTTATTATAATGTTATTAACCTCTGAGGCTGAGCCAAGGGAGGAGGAAACCAATCAGAGGGGTTTATCATGAACAGGAAGTCGTGACCAAATATGTAAATTGGTGAATAAAATAAAATAGGATAATACTGTATTCTACTGTTTATTATAGAAACTCGCAAGGAATTCTGGGGGGAAAATATGGTGGAAAAGTTTTTTTGTTATTTAATTTTGTAATTTAATAAGAAAAGTAAAACTCTCATATGTTCTAAAAACAATCTTAACTTTCCCTGTGTGTACATTAAACACCATCATCCATCTTTACATCCATACATTAATATTTAAATGTACATTAATGAAGAAATCCCTGATGATGCTGCGTGTTACAGATACACAGGATCAGTGTTAAGGGTCCCACTTTACTGATATTCACCCTCTTTATGTAAAATAGTGTCTTTAACTTTACTGTAAAACACACAGTACTGTATACACACACACACACATATAACTTTAATATAAAACCTTGTGTTTGCAGTGCTTTTCAGTTTATTATAGGGACGTAAATCACCAGGGACCAGACGATACGATGTTATCACGATGCTCAGGTGTCGATTCGATCTGTATCGCGATTCTGTTTGTATCACCATTTTATAAATATCCCAATTCGATATTAAACTAAATTCTAAAGTAAGTGAGTGAATAATTCTCCCTGTGTCAATAGTTTGTCGCTCTATAGTTTGGCATCAGCTGCCTGCTGATGTGCGTGAATTGTTTAGAGCGCCACCTGTAGAGGAACTGCACCTTAAATTTAAACTAGACTTAGACTTAAAATTTTAATTAATTTAAAAAATCTATTTTTTAGTTAGTATAACAATACATGAATTTCCACAGGGAAGAATTGCGAAACAATTTTATTGAAGCGATTATGTCAATGTCATTAACTTTACTGTAAAACACTCCATATTAGTAACTTTACCACAGACCACACGGGATCATAGAAACTGTCAAGTTATTTTTATATATTTGTGGCTCAGTGGTTGGGCCTGGGTTCGACCGGAGCAGACGAAAGACAAACAGCACTTCATTTATGATGTTATTATTATAATGTATAATAGCAGTTATTGTGTGGAGTGTGTGGAGTGTGAGGTCTCTGTCTCTCCCTCCTGTAAACGAGCTGCCTGTGAAGTTGCCCTGATTTTGAAGGTGTTTTTTCTTTACGTGTGTGTGTGTGTGTGTGTGTCTGTAGGAGCGGCAGCCTTATCCGGAGCAGTGACACACACGGTGTCGACGGCGGTGATCGTGTTCGAGTTAACGGGACAGATCAGCCACATCCTTCCCATCATGATCGCTGTTATTTTAGCGAACGCCGTGGCACAGAGTCTCCAGCCCTCCATCTACGACTCCATCATCCGCATCAAGAAGCTTCCCTACCTGCCTGAGCTCGGCTGGGGCCACCACGAGTGAGTACCTCCACCTCTCTACATTCATCCATCCATCCATCCATCCATCCATCTATTTTTAAATTCCTCCCCTTCCATTAAAACATCTATCCATATTTATATTAATTTCTTCATCAACCATCTATCTTTATATTATCTTCCATCCATCTATCCCTCCAACTTTATGTCTAGCTCTCTCTCTCCCTCCAACCATATTAACATTCATCCTCCCAGTCATTCCATCCATCCAGCTGCACATTCATCTATTTGTCTTTTTTACATCCATCCATCTGTTTACACTCCATCCACTTTAACATAATTTTATCCCTCCATCCATACATACATGTATCTTTAAATTCATAATTTTTTACATTAATTCCTCCGTTTATCCATCCCTCAATCCATCATTACTTTCATCCCTTTACCCATCCTTCAGTATATACATCCATCCTTACATTCAGTCGTCATGGGCAACAACCCGCGGCCTATCTCTGCAGGTAAACTTACTGTTAACCAGTGTTGGGTGTAACGCGTTCGAGGACTTTGAGTACGTTTTAAATGTAAGGACTAATCTAACGCGTTAGGTCGCCATTTAAGTTCTCAGTTATTTAGTTATTTTTTTCAAAAATGTAATCCGTTATTCAGACAATTTATATAAGCCGTGAGCCAGATAGCAGTCGTTCCATTAGTGTGTGAAAGTCATCCTACAAGCCCCGCCCCTGATAACCCGCCCCCCACTGTTATTCCTGCTGTTGTATCTCACCTATGCAGTTCGACTTGAGAAGCGGTGTTAGCACCGTGAGCCGCCGCGAGTGACAGTCCAACGTTCTGCGAAAGTCAACGAGCTTCCACGAGGACCGATGCGCGGAAAGATGGAAACGTAATCACAGAGACAAAACTCGCGGTGAATCATGGTGAACCGTACTTACGGCCACCGCGCGAGTAATTTTGTAATGTAATTAGTTACGTTAAAAAGTATCGTCTCCCAACACTGCTGTTAACGTTCAACAGAATCTGTATACGATATAGAATATAATTCTGCTTAAGTTTAATAAAGTTTTACTACAATGAGTTATAATAATCTTCACACTGCCTCTGTCACACAATAAATGCCTAAAAGTTATTCAGCTTTTGAGTGAAAACTTACGGTAGGTTTAAACAGTAACTCTACATTAAACTCAATTTACTGTATATAAATAAATAACTGCAGGTTAAAGGGTCAATGTTGGTAAAAAATATCTAAACGCAATGGAGCACAAAACAACGTATTTTTACAGGAAACGTCTATTGCGTTTGTTTTGAATCTCGCGATCTCTCTTCACTTGTAACTCTCTGTGAAGTTGTTATAACGCTATTAAGAGCGCTCTGACAGGCCACGCCCCCCGCTCGGTGACGTTGTGTCAGATCGTTTTATTCTGTTAATTATTTTCTTCTTTAAAATGACACTTTAATTAGATTTTTTTTTTATTAAAGTTTTGTGTTGAAGTTTTTGACATTTTTACTTTGTGAACTTCCGGTGTAATGTTCCTGTAAAAGAATGTAATTGAGTTGAAATTTATGAACATTAACACACACACACACACACACACACACACACACACACACAAAGCTTATTTCTCTTTTGGTTGTCGAGTTTGTGACTGGTGCTTTGAGGATATTATTTATATATGTCAAGAATACAATTACAGACTCAGCCAGCTGTGTGTGTGTGTGTGTGTGTGTGTGTGTGTGTGTGTGTGTGTGTGTGTGTGTGTGTGTAGAGTTTTGTGTTGATGGATTGTTTTTGTGATGATTAGATTTTAGTCTAGAGAAGGACGGTGAAAAATAGGGAAAAACTCTATCAATGGTATATTATTTAGAAGGGGTGTGTGTGTGTGTGTGTGTGTGTGTGTGTGTGTGTGTGTGTGTGTGTGTGTTGTACACATTTTTCTGTAAGCCAGCGAGCAGCTTGTGTGATGTATGATGGTTGCACTTTTTTGTATGGATGAAAAGCCTATACAGTATATACATCTGCAGATCATGAAGACACATGCGTGCGCACACACACACACACACACACACACACAAGCACACACACACCATTTTCTTTCTTTTTATTTATTAATTTATTTTAAATAGTAGTAGTTTTTTAATCTGATGAGGTGTTTTCTTAAGATAAGCTGCATCCAAGTTGCTAGGCAGTGTATATATACACACACACACACACACACACACACACACACACACACACACACACAGTGTGACAGTCAGAGGTAAAGTGTGAACAGGACGTTACTAGACGTCTCTCTAAACGGATAAAAGCTCGACGTCGTGTTCGAGTTAAAATAGCGCAGTAACTCTGTGAGCTGGTTTTTGTGTGTAAGAGGAATAAAACTCCTCCAGACGCCGCAGTATCTCTCACTTCATCTCTCACACACACACACACACACACACACACACACACACACTGTCGCTAGTTTGCTATACCAGCATGTCCTGAAGTGGTTAATCCTCTCTGAACTGTGTAACGTGATGTCGTCCTGCAGGAAGTACAACATCCGTGTGGAGGACATCATGGTGAGGGACGTGAGGTTCATCACGCTCAACTGCACCTACAGGGACCTGCACGACGTCCTGCTGAGCGAGAGACTCAAAACAGTCGCACTGGTCGAGTCCTCAGGTACACACACACACACACACACACACACACACACTCGCGCACGCACACACACATCTGTGGTCTTTGTGAGGACGTCTCTCTAATTACTGTAGCCACGTAGCCGTTAGCTTCCTGATCAGCTACAATAATGTTTAACGTTAAACAATAAAACTGTATAAACTATATTTTGACTAGTTTTCATTATTACATCATTTATTCATGCTTTTTTTTAAATGTAAAAATGAGTTTTAAAGGTTCGTTATTTTCCTGCAGAGTCGATGATCTTATTGGGCTCGATTGAGCGCGCTCAGTTGCAGGCGCTGCTCTCCCTTCAGCTCGGCCGGCCGCGGAGAATCGAGTTCCTCCGGCAGCGCTCGCAGGACGAGAAGAAACTCCCGAACACGCACAGCAGCGAGGACTGCGTCCACAAGGCCAACCAGGAAGTCCGCTTCCAGGTCAGGACTGGGGTCAAAGGTTACGGCCAGCTTTTAATATGTAGATATACATGCTTTAATAAATAATAATTAAAAAAAAATCATAGCAAAGAATTTTATGTCATTAAATTCGTTTTTTTTTTGGTGTTCTTACTCTTCTTTAATCAGTTTAATGCAGATTTTTAAAAAAAGTTTAGATTTTTTTTTAATCCATACATTGCACATCACACATCAATGCACATTTAACACTCATTCGCACACGCTTTACACACTATTTAGCATGTTATGACTCAACATTTCTAGTTCAATTCCATTTAAATTTTACAGCTAAAAGGTTTATTTATTTTTTATATTGTATAAATGTTATTATTCTATTCTTAATTCAGGTTATATTTTTAAGAATAAAAACATTTCACTGCATAGTAAACTGTGTGTGACTGTGTATTTTTCACTGACATCTGCATATTTATAAATAATTTGTTTATTTTAGATCTCTACAGAGGAATCCTCGTTCAGTCCCCCCCGCTCCATCTCACCAAAACCACTGAAACCTGCACTGAAAAGACAATCAGTGGTGGAGAGAGGTTCACAGATTCCTTCCAGTATGTGCACACACCATACATACACACACACACACACACACACACACACACACACACACAGATGAAAACTAAAACTAATCTTTTGCTTTTCCCACCAGATCAGGATTCGGGCATCGCCTTAAAGAGTCTATTCTGCGCCCACCCAGACATTGAGAGGGCGGAGGTATGGCTCACTCACTCACACACACACACACACACACACACACACTTAAACCCCTACTTAAAAAGCAGTTATGTCACTCACACTCGAGTCCTGTTTGTCTCCCACGTCTCTCACACTGATGCTCTTCAGCTGTCAATCCTTAGCTTTGTATCACGTTCTCTTTACGTTGTCGTAACGTTTGCTCCCTGTTTCCTAATGGAAGATTTATAACCTGGAGAACTCGGTGGCTCCTGAGTACAGGAAGCTCAAGCGTGTGAGGATATCGGTGGCGGTAAGAATCCCGGACTGTAAACCAGAAAAAAAATAACACCAGCAGAAACGTGATTTCATCCAAGCAGCCATTTCTCTTCCATGTCTAATCTCCAGCATATCCTTCCTGCATGCCTTCTCCTGACCTTTGACCTTCTGAGTAGTAAATTGACAGAATTTTAAACAAATATCTCCCTGCTGTTTGTGTTCGCAGGGATTTTACAGCTACTCTGACATTTAAGTCGACATCTAAATCAAATCACTTGAAATGTCGAGTAGAAATGGTAATGGATTTAACATCACGACTCGGAGCAGGAAATCTTTACTAATGACTTGTTGTCTAATAAAACTTTTGCTAGACATTTACCGTAAATCTTGGGAGGAAAAAAAGAAAAAATATGTACCCATGTCTATCATATTATTAAAGTAAATATGATTTATAAAATATTTTTGCACATGAAACATTTAAACTTACAAGCATGAAAATTCAACATTAAACTATACTAATGTTAAAAATATAAATACTTTGAGCTACTTTAAATAGCAATAACTAAAAATATAATCATAAAAAAAATTTAAACCAAAGCCTTATACCTTCTGCAAAAATTCCAGCTAAATGAGATTTCTTCTTGTAATAACATGTGTTCATTTAAGAAGAGTGTACATTTATGTAAGTTTGTTTTTCATTTACACTAAAAATTGTAGCCACAAAAATGTTAAGGTACTAGAATTAAAAACGTCCATATTACAGTCAGATATTTAGATACTTTAAATAATGTTCAACACAAAATAAAATACACTTTTTTTTGTTTGTTTGTTTATCATATATTATGATAAAATAAAAAGAAGATGTGCTGCTAATATTCTGGACATGTTACAACACAAGTAATTTGTTTTTCTTGTTAATTTACATCTCACCAAAATGTATTTCATTTAATCTTATAACTTCACAATAATATCAATTTGTTCCAGCTCACCTTTAAATGATTTATACCAATGAATGAATAGATAAATAAATAAATAAATAAATAAATAAATAAATAAATAAATAAAAAGCTTTCTAAAATAAAAAGCTAATATTTGTATTCTAATTTTAAAAATACTATTTGAGGATGCTTATTTTAAACACTTCCATGCTATATCCAAATCTTCTCAATCTTAATTACCAGTAAATTATAGAATATACATTAAAATATATTGTAAGAAAGTATAGAAGTATAAAATATATACGTGTGTATAATTTGTCCCTCCTATACATTTGCGCCTTCTTAAAATATATATTTAGCTTTTTTTTTTATAACATCATAATAATATAAATCTGATCTAGTTTAATTACTCATAATTTGTACCAATAAAGCTGAAAAATTCTACTTTTATAACTATACTAATTTCAAAATATGTGAGGGAAAATATTGAATTCTCTAACATTTTTAACTACTTTCTAATTCCATAAATAATATTAAATTTTACATTATATACATTTTTTCTGAATTGAATTGATTGCTTTCTGCTGTTGTACTGATTTTTGAAATATTGTTCATATATTTTAAGCTTGAAATTGAATGTGTGTTAAAGGTCAAAGGTTAAAGAGGCATTGTACACCCTGTCCTAGTATCACCAACTAGCTGACTGTTTACATGTAACATTGAGAGATAGCGCTCAGTAGCTATCTTAATTGTATTGCTATTGTTACCTTTTATGCCTTGCTTTCATCCAAGAACTAGAGCTAAAAGTTTAGGCTTCATCCTTTATATCCTTGATGGGACGGATTCTAGAACCAGAGGCTAAAAAACTGGAACCAGTTCTGAGAATTCTAGAACCTGTTTGATCTCATTCTGGAACTTTTTCCCTTAGCACATCTTTAACTTGCATTTCTAGAATACATCTAATCAAGTTTAAACAATTACAATAAATTTGCATGAAATTATTTTAGCACTTTAGGGTTTTGAAATGATTGCAAGCCTTAATGTGCTAATACTAACAGCGCTAATGCCTGATGTGTTTATATGCAGCGCCATATTTCTGTCCTGTGTTAATACTATAGAAAACAGAAAAACTTCCTGTTGTTTACTACAGTAGCTGTATCATAACATGCTTATAGCTTATTAGCAATTTTCAAATATTTTAAAAATATTTGATAAAAGTAAACACTATATTATATATACTATATATTGATAAAAGTGAACATTATCATATTATATATACTATATATTGCATATTAGCTGCAATAAATTTAAACATAAAATGTATTACAAAATTTGCAATAAAAAAGATAAACTAAAGCTAAAAATCTGTTTAAAAAATCAACAACCTTGTGCTGTTTATTTTTTTCATTTGGAGATATAACAGTGTTTCAGACTTCCAAAGCAATAATAGCATGTTGAATTACATGAACTGAAAAAAACTAATTGCAATAAAAATGTTTGAATGTTTTCTGCATTGCAATTCGATTTAAATGTGGAAACATGCATACAGCATTTACAATGCCTGAAGTTATCGGCACTGCAATATATTGTGGTTGAATATTTCAATTTAAAATGTAATGCAAGCTAAAATGTTAGGATAAAATATTGACCTTACTAAATCACTGTTCGAAAAATAGATTTAATTGTTAAATACCGTTTGTTACTTTTCACAAATAGATTTTACGTCATAAACTTCACAAATTCAGGCTATTCTGCTATGAGCAGCAGGAAAATGGTGTATGCAATTCAGCATGCTATTTTGCTTTGAGTAATTTAAGCACTGTTATACTTTATATACTGTTTATTTGTTAATTTATTATTTCCTGATAAAGTTTGTACTGAACATTAGAACGTGAACGCATTCCGGTATTACTGCACGCTCAGTGCTGCAAATGTTCAGTGTTTCAGTTTCACTGTAGAATTTGGCATTATAGACTTCTTGCTCTCAGATGTGATCGTCCTGAGATTTAAACTATGTCGTGTAAATAATAACAGGATGTGGCGTAAAGCTGCAGTGATGTTGAAATGTGATTAAATTCGAAGGTAGAAATTTACAAATAAAATGTGAATCATCATCTAATGACGAACACAATTAACAAGAAATATTCCATTAAAACGTCAGTGTGTTTTGTTTCTGATGCAAATTTAATTACAAGCACACACACACACACACACACACACATACACACATCTATGTAGTCATTCATACACTAACCAATTAATATTTCATCTTCTGTGCGTGTGTGTGTATTTATACTATTCAAAAGTGTCATCATTACTAATTTGACACAACACAATGAGGGGTTCTAGTGTGAAAAAGAAAGAACAATTATTAATAGTGTGTGTGTGTGTGTGTGTGTGGAAGAGAGAGAGAGAGATTTGGAATGGTGTGATGAGCAGTGATGTCATTAATTTTATTTTTGGATTCTGGGAATTCAGAGTGAGAGAGTGCGTGTGTGTGTTCGCGCATGTGTGTGTGTGTCTGTGTGTGTGTGTGTGTGTGTTACCAGATGTTAACTGTGTGTGTGTGTGTGTGTGTGTGTGTGTGTGTGTGTGTGTGTGTGTGTGTGTGTGTGTGTTATGTCTGTAGGAGGAAGACATAGAGGACGACATGACTATGAGAGAGGTGAGGGCACTTATGCGCATACATGTGTACACACACACACACACACACACACACACACTCACACACAGAGTTATATAATGTATGTACCTGTGCTCTCATGATCTATTATTACCTCTCTCTCTCTTTTGATTAAAATAAGTAGATTTGTGTATGTTTGTGGGGGGTCAGGGTGGGGTGTGTATACCCCCATACATATATACATACACACCCCACCCTGACCCCCCACAAACATATGAGGGGTGTGTATGAGGGGTGTGTGTGTCTGTGTGTGTTCCTGGTCACAGAGTAAGTATAAACTCAGGACTAACCTTATTACTAGTACAATAAGAGTAGGGGTAATCATAATAAATATTATTATTATTATTAGTTAGTTTTTTACTTGTCAATAATTATACTAAACTACACCGCCTGTCCAGTTCATGGAATCTCTGGAATAGAGTCAGTCTGGACTCATCAGGTCACATGACCTTTTCCCATCGCTCCAAAGTCCAGTCTTTATGATCCCTAACAAACCGAAGCCTCTTTTTTCTGATGAGTCTCAATAACGAGTGATTTTATTATAGACACACAGCTGTTCAGTCCCAGTCCTGTGAGTTCTCATCACACTGTGTGTGTGTGTGTGTGTGTGTGTGTGTGTGTGTGTGTGTGTGTGTGTGTGTGTGTTATTGTCACTATTAAACAAAACTCTGGTTTCTACTGTTGATTTTTTTACCGTGCGACTTCACCAGGTGTTTAAGTGATCTTCATTCATGTTTATTTTGCCGAACACAGTTTTTCCACAAAGTTGAAAAGTTGATCCTTCAAGGGCTCTTAACGGGCTCTTAACGGGCTCTTAACGGGCTCTTAACGGGCTCTTAACGGGCTCTTAACAGGTTCTTTACAGCCTCCTAACACACAGTATGAGTGCAGATCAATCCCTGCTATCTGTTATCACCCAGATGAGGATGGGTTCCCTGTTGAGTCTGGTTCCTCTCAAGGTTTCTTCCTATTACCATCTCAGGGAGTTTTTCCCTCATTTTAGGCAAATTTCCATAGTTTTCTTGTGATTGTGTAAAGCTGCTTTGCGACAATTACAATTGTTAAAAGTGCTAAACAAATAACATTTAATTGAATTAAACCAGTTCCCGTCGTTACAAATCTCCTTAGTTGTTGTCTTTGCTTAATGTAGGACGATAATTTGGCCTTTCTAAAATGGCACCTTTTTTTTCTTTTTCCACTTGATAGTTTGTTTGTTTGTTTGTGTCCTCTCATGACTTCACTCATTAGCAAACTGTTTACAATAAACAGTGAAGCACAGGTTCGTTATCTTAATGGAGTAGCATTGCAATGGAGAAAAGCAGGGTTTTGGTAAGGTGTTTTTGTAGTAAATGTAAATAATATTGTAACTTGATAAATATAGTAACTTGATGTTTTGTCGTCATGGCGATCGCTGGCGATCAATCATCCTGCACTGTTTGCAAAGATTAATTTTTCTTTTAGTTTTGGATGAAGCACACTTTTTTCAGCTTTATGTTCACGACGTAGTCTTGTATAGTTGAAGGACGAATTAGCTCCGCCTCTTCTTGATATTTTTACATCGTTTATCATTTGTGTCACAATGTATCAGATGTTGAATTTAAAACCAAAGGGACAAACAAACAAACAAACAAAAACGTTTGTACTAACGTCTGGGGTCCGTTCTTCGAATGGCGCTTGACACATCCGAGATGAACTGACACATCTAAGATGAGATCATCGTGCTAATTACGATCCGGCTAAGTCGGTTCTTCGAGCTCACCTGTTGTTAATGATTAGTATATCTGGATTGAGTTGTCTAGGATTCTTGCGCATTCGTGCGTTCGTTTAAAAGGCGATATGCATCGACAGTAGAAACACTGATCACAAGCCCTTTGATCGCTTGAGAAATGAAAAAAAAAAAAAGGCTCAACTTTTTTTTGTAACACGTGTTATGCTCTGAAATGCCCCCCTGCCATGGATTGCCCCCCCCCCCCACACACACACATAATCGTTATCAAATATTATATTAGAACATAAATTTATAGGTTAATGGTTTACAAATTACATGAGACAATAAAATAAAATAAGCAATATGAAAATAAATGTTATATATGAAAAAAAATATATTAATATTTTTTCAAATACAACATGTATACTTTTATATTGTTTATTTTATAATAAAATTTGTTTAGTCCAATTTATCATTATAAAGTATTTATTTTAATATATATAAATATTTATTTGCATATTTTTTATAACAAACCCCTGAAAAATAAATGTGTTACAAAATAAACATTATACAAGAATTTGTATTAATGGTCTTGATGGCTGTCTCGTGCCGAGGGTTTATTATAATAGTAATATCATATTTGATAATAATAAACCTATAAATGAATGTTCATATATAATATTTGATAGTGATTGTGTGTGTGTGGGGGGTGGGGGGCATGGCAGGGGGCATATACTTTTCTTTTTCCACGTGAGTCAGTCGTGCTCTTTAACCAATCAGGTGTGACCTCGCCATTTCAACCAATCATAACCCGCCAGGAGCCTAAATCCTGTTTACATGAAATAAAGCTGCTCCCGAGCAGGTTCAAGCTTACGGATATGTTGCTATGACAACAAATACTAGAAGCGCATCGAAGGACGAAACAATCCAAGATCAGGACAAATCCACAACAATCAAATCCAGCTAACTGAGTTAGCGACGTACGAAGAACAGACCCCTGATGTCCGACTATATCTGCCTCTTGTTTGTTTTAGATTGCTGAGTGGGAGGAGCAACAGCTTGATGAGCAGGTCAACTTCAACAACTGTAAGATTGATCCCGCCCCCTTTCAGCTGGTGGAGCGCACATCACTGCACAAGGTGTGTGTGTGTATGTTTGTTTTATTTATTAGTAATATCCAGACCATAAAGTGTCTATTCGTCTTAATTCAACTTTTAAAAACTCTCTCTCTCTTTCTCTGTCTCACACACACACACACACACACACACACACACACACACAAACATTTCTTAGACACTTTTTTCCAGTGTCACCAGTGGCAATAGAAAATTAGAGTTTGTTAAGATTCTCTGCAGTATTCCACACACACACACACACACACACACACAAAAGAAACCTCATTCCCACTTGCCTCGAGCACTGGATGTGCCTAATGTCCTCCATTCATCCCTTTCAAAACACACACACACACACACACACACACACACACACACACACACACACACACACTTCTACAGCCTAATTTCCCCATCCTGCTCTTTAAATATTTAGGAGTTAGATTTTAGCACAAATTCATCACACACACACACACACACACACACACGCACGTATCTCTCTGTGTATTGAGCTGTTTACGGTCCTCAGTTGCTTAAAACATTATTTGCTCTGTCTGTTTCCACGGTAATGATGCTGTAGTAGTCGCCATGGGAACGCTAATCTCTAGGCACAAAGCCAGATAAGTTTAATCAAAATATTTAACCCCTGTTGGAGGTAATTAAAGTCCGTCAGGTCACATTTCGGTCTCTAATCACATCATGCTGGCTGATTTTAGAAGTAACACACACAAGATTTAGCACCCCTACTATTTAAAAAAAAAGGTTATTATTGATTTACACAGGAAGACAAATCAGGACCAGAAAAAGCTTTATTGCAAATATCACGTGAATTAAAGTTAATCAGCATTTCGATGTTTTTCAGACGCACACCATTTTCTCTCTTTTGGGTTTGGACCATGCTTACGTCACCAGTATCGGACGCCTCATTGGGGTCGTATCTCTCCGAGAGGTAGGAGACACTCTTGTCCTCTGTCACCTCCCAGATCAGCTTTAACCTTTGTCCTTTCCCATAAATGCCTACAGGGGGCGGTCATGAAATTCGTATAATCGTATGAAAAATCAAAAACTTAAAATATTATTTCCTTAAATGATTTCTCCGGAAACAGTCAAACTTGCAGGCTTGGACTTGGAGTACGAAATTCTGTCTCTCCCGCCCAGTAACTACTTCCTCTTCCATCTCATGAAGAAACCAGGCGTTTCAAAGACGTCAGCGAGGTGATTAGTGAGGTGGAACTTTTCCCCAAGAGCACAAGAAGAAGCTTCTCCGTCAGTTCATCCATCGTTTGTAGAAGTGTGTCGCCTCAGGCGGAGGAGATGCAGAGAAGGACTACGCTCACGAGCGACGTTCGTTTTTTTAGCAATAATAACACTTTCATGACGCCCCTCGTAAGCTAACTTCTTGATGTTGAATTTCCAGTGTAAAGTTAGCAACTGAAAAAAAGTTTGTAAAACAAAAATCTACAACGGGCGTTCGGGTCAAAGCAGGACTTTTGTTGCAACATTGTAGCTCTGTTCGTAACTGAGATCTCATAAAAAATGTTCATTTTACACAGTATTTGTCGTCTCTACACTAACCTGTGTGAAATCTTGTGTGTTGTAGTTGCGTAAGGCCATCGAGGGTTCTGTGACGGTGAAGGGGGTGAAAGTGCGCCCCCCGCTGGCCAGCTTCAGGGACAGCGGCACCAGCAGCAGCGACGCGGAAGTGACCGAACTCCACAAACTGTGGAACCGCCACACCAACATGACGCTGCCGAGGGACCAGCTGCCCTCCGACTCGGACGAAAAATCCCAGTGAAGAACAAAAAAAACAAAGGGAACTAAAGAACACTTAAGGGAAGATGGATGAAAGGAGACGGATAAGACTCAGAATTCATTCGTGAATTTTTTTCCGTCTGTTTCTTTTTATTTTTCTACGGACGCTGAATAGCTGCACACTCCTGGGCTTTTCCTGGAAAGTTCTGTATCGGCGCCGCCGGTGAACGATCGGCCGCACGGATGTGAGCGCCGTATAGTTCCTGTCCCGCCTCCTCTGCACTGATGTCATTTCCTGGTTGGAAGGAAAGGGCTGCTCTAGGAAACGCTAACACTCTGAATTTAAATAATTTCAGACAAATCTACGTGGTCGCTTTTCCACAGCTTCTCTCTGCTTCTCTTTGTTCTTCTTTCTGTCTTTGATCTTCCAGTCTTTTTTATCATTATTTTTTTTTAACAATTCCTATTTTTCTTATCGTACATGTCTGGGCGCTGGTTAGAGATGCAAAGAGATATCTAGCGATACTAGCGCAGTTTTTAACGCAGTCTTTTTAAAGTTGACGCCCACACGCTGCTCACACTTTGTTTTCTTTGTACACTGAAAGATCAATGCTTCGTTTTTTTGTGAATTATTCTGAAATTCAGATTGACATCTTTAATTAGCGGTTGTCCGTTTTGTACGCTAACCCTTCATGTGATTTTTTTTATTTTATTTATTTTTTATTCTGGCGCAGTCATCAGAAACAGATGATTAATATCGTTCTCGTTAACTGCGATGCACTTTGCTTTAAAAAAAAAAATAGAAAAAGAAAATAAAAGTTGATTTGGGTGAAAATTCACCAACACTACAATCAACACAATTTATATAAGCATTATTACCTGTAACTTTATCTAATTCTACACTGATTTTTATGTTTCGTCTGTTTCTATTTATTTATTAAAATATTCTCATTTTGAAATCGTTCGAAAAACGCTAAAACTAGATCCAAGCTAAAATTCTCCTCTTTTTTTTTTTCCTCCATCAAATGGGATTAACATTCCGGTCTGCTGCACACATCCGGAATTTTAACACTGATGTTATTCTAACCTTCTGCTGCATCTGGAGAACTTAAGGTTCTAATTTCCAGATATGTTCCTCAAGTAACCTGTCCATATCTCATCATCTCATCAGATCATACCCTTGTCTTACATCTGTTGGATCAGATGTTCTTACTTACTACTGAATATTCCTTCTATCTAAGAATTAGAGCATTTCATAGGAACTTGAATTCTGAAGGATCTCGGGTTACTTTACAACCTGTACATTTCTCTTCATCTTATCGGAACCAAAATAAAGGACCTGCTTTTACATCTGTTGGCTCAGATTCTCTAACTTCCCAATGAACAATTCCTGTATGTGTTTTCCAGAATCTCATAAGACCTTTTGTGAGCTTGTGAGACCTGAAAGAACTAACATCGTGTCCAGCAGAACCAGAATCTTCCATTCCAACATCTCGTTTTATCATTGTCTTATTAAATGTTTGTGGTGCCGTACCTTTTAGGATCTGAGGTTCCAATTTGAACAAGCAGAACCTAGTCATGGATACCCCATATCCTAATTACAAGAATCTCTTCCTTTTGGAGCTGGAGAAAGAACTTAAGCATCTGATGAGACCTTCTAAGTGTTTAGTCTACAGATCAAACCACCCAACATTTCAAATATCCTCCATATATTACTTTAGGATTCCCCCGGAGAACGTAGTCATTCTTATTTTTGGCCAGTCACACCTATCAGTATTTTCTTTGTTGAAGTCAAGAATTCTTCACACAGTTCCTGGTATAAACGATTGGTTGGTCCTGAAGTTCTAAGAGTCCTGGTTCTGAATTCATTTTCTAAATAACCAGTCTACATGTTGGTCTTCTTATCCAAAAGTTTTCAGGTTCCCTGTCTGTTCCTTGAGGATCCAGTCCTCATTTTTGACTCTGACATTCCAGTTTACTCCTATAGTACCTTATACAGTAGGTTGCTCTGTAAGTACCTGTGATTCTTATCGTTCACGTCCTGGAGTCAGGTGCGTCCTGCTGTAGAATGCCTAGACACTTATGTTTTGAGTTTTCTCATGTCGACTTCCTATTGTTTCCAGAGTGTTTCATCCCATCCATGTTTGGGTTCTTCTGATCGTAGCAGAATGTAGGATATGTTCAGACTTGGATTATTTTCAGGTCTTTTGGGAGCTGGAATATGGATCTTGTTCCTGGAGATCTTTAACTCGCAGCACTAATATTCAGACGTCCCTGATCACTTCAGATCAGACATGGAACCAGACTAATAGTGGTGATGGAACATAGTGGGAACCAGACTCATGGTGCTTTAGGATCTCCTGGATTTGGTCTCTATGATCTGGTGGTGCTTCTGTAGCTCAGGACTTGTGGTTCATCCTAAAGTCAGTTCAAATTTCTGTTCAGATTCACAGTGAGAGAGCAGGAAATGTGGACGGGGATAGAAAAAGAGCAGAGCGCTGATCGGCTGAAGAGCTTTAGCATTAACTTCCTGCTTTAGATGTTTGTTCCTGCTGTGACATTTTGTTCCCTATGGATTATTTTCAGGTCTTTTGGAAGCTGGAATATGGATCTTGTTCCTGGTTCCTGGAGACCTATTATGTTGTAGGGTGCAACATAATGGTGCAGTAGATTTTACCTTGTGTTGAATTCCACGAGTTTGTGTTGAATTCCACGAGTTTGTGTTGAATTTCACGAGTTTGCAATGTCTCTGAGATTAAAGTATTGGCACCCCCTTTGTCATCATTCAGACTTAAATTGAATGCGTAGAAGCCGGACCTGAGGAATCGTGTTCTACAGTAGCACTCAAAGAAAATTAGGCACCTCCACAACCTCCACCGAAACTCCTTTTCCTGTCGTCCAGGACATGATCCGTCCCAGGTTTGGATCAGGAACCGAGCATGTGGTGGAAAAATCAGAATTTTTTTTAACAGAGTAAAAATATGTATGATGATGATGATGTCATCGTGTTCTGCCGTGTCTAATATAGTCATATTTTTTGTAGTGTTTTTTTTTTTATTTTTTTTTTTTTAATCAATTATGCTGATTTTAATTTTGATTCCTGATCTTGACAACTGTCAATCATTCTCCCTCCGACCAATACGCCAATGTGTGTGTATAATGAGGGGGGCGGGTGGTAGGTGGGGCTTGCTTTTTTTTTTTTTTTTTTTTCTAATCAAGCACCTTATAGCTATGATTAAAGATTTTATTATATTAGGTTTACAGATTTAATATATTTGCCTTCTAACATAATAGTACTGAAACGATCGCGTATTAACGTCAGATCTGATCAAACTTTCTTTGTTGTTTGTTTTTGTTTGTTTGTTTTTGACTCCAGTCCCAACAGGGGAAACGTATTAGCAATGTGCTAGCTAGCATTTTTTTTGACAAAGTGCCTAAAAACATTTCGAATGTGATCTTTTGAAAGTGTTGTTGAGCTGAACACACTGACACAAACACGCACACACACACACACGAGGATGATTTCTTATTTAATGATTTTATTTCCACACTCCTTACTAAATCGCGCTTTATTTCGGGTAACCGTAGCAACCTGTTATCACCCTCCATTGTCTTAACAACAGAACTAAAATACAATTGTAATAAGACGTTTATTTATTTCTTGAGTTGTGTGTTGTGTCTCTGTCTGCCTCGCGTGTTTATTAACCAGATCGCTCGAGCAGAGCCGTAGGAATTCTCTTTTTATCGTTGCTAATGTTATAATCCTATTATTAATGACTGTGCAATAAGAGCTGTTTGTTTTTAAGTGTGTGTGTGTGTGTGTGTGTGTGTGTGTGTGTGTGGTGAGAGATGATGTTGTAGAGAAGCGATGCTGCGGTACACACTAAGGCTCTGCTCCTCACATCAGCGCGTGAAAAAAGCACAGTGTCGAGGGGAAAACCTCTGGCACTAAACACACACACACACACACACACACACACACACACACACTTGTGTCCTCTTCTTCTGAGAACAAAAGGATTGTTTTATATCAGGGATGAATAAAGATAATTTAACATAAATACCTAATTTTCTTTGTCCTTTTAAAAATTTTATTTGTTCATTTTATTTAATTTATGTGTAAGTATGTATGAGTTTGTAATTGTGTGTGTGTGTGTAGATATAATTTGATAGGTTTGTGTGCTGTGAAGTGTAAAGTAATAAAGTATCAGTTAAAGTTAATTTTGATCAATTTTACAATTCAGGAATTACAGCTATTTTCATGCGTGCGCACATACACTTTTTGTGGCCCATAAATAATGGAACAAGAGGCTGACAAACAGTTGCATGGCCAGGCGCGGCCTGTTCCCTCGTTACACCATGACTGATTAAGCAGATAAAACGCCTGGAGTTTTTTTTCCTGAGTGTTCCATTTGCACTTTGTAGTTGTTCACTCCAACTCTCACCATGAGGTCGAAAGACGTTTCTGTGCAGGTGAAGAAAATAACATAATAATCCCATCAAAAAGAGGAAGAGAGAGAGAGAGCAAAAACATTAGGAGTGGTCACTCCAACAGTCTGAAACATTCTTAAAAAAAAAAAGGAATTAATTGGCAAACTCAGCAACACTAGAAAAATCCTGGAAGATAATGCCTGCAGAATTCTGTCAATGGTGAAGAAGAACCCTTTCACATCATCTAGCCAAGTCAGTAGGACTCTTGAGGAGGTGGGCGTGTCATTGTCAAAGTCTACAAAAAGCCTGAAAAAAAAGCCTGAATTCAGTATTCATGGATTTATGCCTTAAATACAGAAGCTTCACAAGAAGGTGCAAATGGTATCACTCAAGAACAAAAACTTTCACCAGAATCATGGGAAGAGAAAAGTAAGGAGAAGGAAACGAACAGCTTGTGATCCAAAGCACCACATCATCTGTCAGACGTGAGGGAGGCGGTGTTATGGCATCCGTGGGTGTGGCTGCCAGTGGTGTTTATTGACCTGACTGCTGTGGGATGAGGTCTGAAGTGCACAGGGTGACGCTCTCGGCTCAGTTTCAGCCAAATGCTGCAAAAATCTGATAAGATGCCGCTTCATACTGCAGATGGATAATAACCCAAAACCTTCAGTAAAGCTACCCAAGAGTTTCTTAAGGCAAATAAGTGCGATATTCTTATATCACCTGATAAATAATCCTGATATCACCTTGAAGTTAATTGTTTTTCTCTAATAGCACAGCAACTTACTAATATTTTTTTAAATTGAAGGACAAAACTGCATTTTGTCCATTTATAGGACATTATATATATATATACAGCATATGAGTAAATGTCAGTAAAAAGAACTACAGTAGTTCCTGATGTTAGTAGCAGCTAGTTAGCAGCTATAAGCCGTTACTATGGAAACCATAATGTATCAGAGCGAGCTCATTAATATAAGCCTATGCCACTGTCTGAGCCGGAGAGTTTTGGAGAATTAATCAACACCTGCTGACCAATCAGAGCGCAGAATGAGATTTGTGTTTAAGGCGTGTCGTGGTGTTTATGAGCTATGACAAGTGTGAGATTGAATTCTTGTGCTCTTAAAACGTGTGTCAGGCCGATTAGCGTCTAGGGGCTCGCTGGCATCAAACACACACACACACACACACACACACATTAGTACATCATTGTGTTGAGTACTCTTGGATTAAAACATTCTGATTTTTAAAAAAAAAATTACACAAAGTAATCTATTTATTTATTTAATAATGAATATTCCTTTATAGTACAAAAGTACAAAACATTGAAGTGTGTGTGTGTGTGTGTGTGTGTGTGTTTGCTGGTAGAAACATGAAATGATTACCTACAGTAGATAATGTACTTAATACTAATATAACTACATTGTAATGACTAACACTTTATTTGCATCAGGCTAACTGTGCTAACTTACTCTTAGCTAGCTAAAATCCATCATTAGCATCATTAGCATGTTTTTAGATAAGATTTAACTTGCTAAGCACAACGGAATAAATCTGTTACGTTTTAGAGCCTGTCAGGAGTTAGCAAACATCTGTCCACTAGCATCATGCTAAATGAGCTAACTGGGCTAACTTAATGATGTTAGCTTAAATTCATCATTAGACATGTTGGCACTTTTTTTGTGTTGTTAAAATTGTATTCACTTACGTTAAAGATAAAACATGTAGATTTGTGTTCACATTACGTTTTAACTCCAGTCAGGGATTAGCAAACACGTAGCAATGCTAATGTGGCAAATGCTAATCATACGCTACATGCAGCTTATCTGCACTTTTTTTAAATAACAGTCGCTAGTAGATTTATGCTACCATGCTAAAGGAATATTTGCTAAACTAATGTATTTAACCTTTAATGCAAAAGAATTTAGTACAGTCAGGTCCATAAGTATTTGGACAAGGTGAGGAATTGTAACATTTGTGCCTCTGTACATCACCACAGCGCGGTGCTGAGGGTCGACACTTCAGTCGGCTTCGTTATACACCCACTGTGGGTGGTGGAGTACAAACACACACACACACACACACACAAACACTTTCTAACTGTCCACATACTTTTGGACCTGTCTGTATTCTCAGAGTGCTCATGCTAGTTGTGTTACTACAGCAATACACCATGTTAATTCTAACCTTTCTTGGCATTCTGGTGTGTGTGTGTGTGTGTGTGTGTGTTTGCCAAAGGTTAATAATTAAGAGGTGAGTCGGAAGCTCAGGGTCAGGGGCGTGATGGGCATCTAGACAGGCTTTTCACACTGATCACGAGTACGCCCTCTGGTGTCAGGGTCCCGCTAACAGACAGAGGGTCCATGTCCTCCGGCAGCAAAGCCTTGTGGGTAAATTTGTCCATGACACAGCCGTCATCTCCAACCTGCGAGAGGGCAGAGAAGGGACAGTTTTATATCTATATATTTCCACTTAAACTATTTTGACACACACACACACACACACACACACATGCACACACACACCTTCTCAGCGTGAATAACAACGCTGCTGTTGAAGGCCATCACCACTATGTCATGCGGCTCAAATCGACTGACGTCTGCCGAGGTGTAATAACGATCGTCCACCCAGATCGCTCCTGAACTGACTGCAACACACACACACACACACACACACACACACACCAGTGTTTTATTCCTCTTATGACACCATCTCACCAAGTACAAACCTTACTTATTAAAGTACATCATCCTTTTTTTTATCCATTTAAAGCTGCAGCTCCTGTCCCTGTCGGCACTGACGTTATAGAAGCTGCACACACTCGTCCCTGCACCAGTCTCTCTCTCTCTCTCTCTCTCTCTCTTGCTCTGAGTTAATAAACTGTACACACAGAAGCGTAAACTCCTCCTTTGTCCTGATGTCAAAAAAACTGAAAGTTACCGCTTGACACTGGAGACTCCTTCCTGAAATGTTACATAAACGCCTCAAAGCGCTTACACAAGCACCTGTTACCATAGAGACGTGTTTTCATGAGGTCTGTTAGATTACATCACACTCTTTATTCCATAAAATGTGTGTGCGTGTGTGTGTGTGAGAGAGAGAGAGATTTTACTCCAACCTCCGGAGATAATGTGGCTTTTAAGTGCCTGTAATTCCACCGTACAAATATCTCTCACTCTCTCACTCTGTCAATTTGCCTCTCTCCTACACGATTACTCTCTCTCTCTCTCTCTCTCTCTCTGTCTGTATGATGTAATGGTCAGTCTGGAGCCTAAGCTCTGATGAACGGGAAGGTCTAGGGAGAAATAACGCTGCGAGAGAAAAACAGCCTCCTGCTCTCCCTCGTCCCAGCACTCACGTCTCCTTCATGATTCAGAGCGAGGTGGAGGTTCAACACTAATATTTTATAAATAAAGATCATGTCTTATAATATATATAATCCTATCATTTGTGCCATCTCATTTGTCTGTGGATGATTTATTTTCACCTACAATTTAAAAAGAAAATCATTTCCATCTATTTCTCATTTCACTCCCATCAACTTTATAAACGTAAGAATCTTTGTCTGGTTTATCAGCTGCACGTCTCACCGTGTGCGTCTCCGCAGCTCCAGTCACCTCGGTAACCCCCTGTGTGGGATGTCACGTCTCCCTGGCAACCACCAAACGTCTCTCTCTTGCTCACGAACGTCTCCGAGTCGCCTTCGTGACCCCCGAAAAGCGCCGTCGCTCTCTGATCCAGGAACGGCATGAAGAGCGAATCTGCAGGAGGAGAGGAAGCTGCTGTTTGGACGGACGTGACGCTGCTGCAGCTGTACCTGGCTGAAGATCGGAATGAGGATGAGGACGAGCGTGAGGAAGAGCAGCTGGTCAGAGAGGTCATGGTGCTGGATGAGGCAGAAGATCAACTCTGGAGCCGGGGAATTTTGCGGGTCTGATTTACCCCGTGGCCCAGGTGCATTGTGGGTCTGAACGTTGCTCTTCCTGTGTCCATACATGGCCTCGCTCTTGGCATCAGAGCTCCCGGAATAACTGAAGAACTGATAAGGCGTGGAAAAGCTCTTCAGAAGACACTTCAAAAGGAGCGGGAAAGATACACGGGAACCAACCGACCATCGCGGCTCCTCGACGTTCTCCACCAACGTTCTCCACCAACCTGCTGCTGAAACACTCGGCTCAAACGCCTGACTCCTGACACAAACAGCCCCAAAATATCGAACAATATTATGCATTTTAAACAGACATATTTTATCAAATTATATTAGACAAGTTTGTTTTGAAATTGAAAACTTTTTTAAAAACCAGGCTAATTTGAGTCCCGAATTGATGTGATTTTTTATTTTTTTTAATGATTAGAAATGATCTACAGTGCTGGTTTCTGTTCCCGGACCATATCCGCGTCCTGAGATGAGTTTCAGCTCTCTCCAAATCTTGACTGTTATTCTGCTCCAGTCGCTTTCTCAGAGTTCACTCACTTCCCAGATTTGTCCCCTGATCTGAAGACCATATAGACCCTCATCTTCTCTTCTTCTCATTCAGCAGGACTCTCAGCTCAGGCTCTCCCAGGGTTTCTTGTTGGGAAATATACCATCCTGGATGGAACAGTGTTCTCCACACAGTTAATATGACCCATGATGCAATGGGGCAGACTGTCAGCTGGGCTGTAGGGTGCTTCCCAAATCTCCACGGGCCTTTCCTCGCGTGTATATTCTGGAAGCAGATGGATGAGATTGTGATCAGAGCAGCCGAGCTGGGGGAGGGTGTGTGTGTGTGTGTGTGTGTGTGTAAAATCATCTTAGACATGTGCATATGGTTTAATCAATATGACCAAAGAGTTCCAGACGTCGTAGCAGCGAATTAAGTTATTTGAAAGTGGTAAACAGTTTCCTTCTAGGCGGTCCGTGTCTCTTTATTGTGGATCGTGGAGTTTATAAATGTGTCAAAGTGTTTGTTTACAGGGGGCGGAGCAAATCTGATAAAATTAATCATTTAAACTGCGCACTATTATTCTCTAATAGACACTTAATCCACGTTTACGTTGATTCCAAGTTGATGACGAATGAACCACATCTTCACTTCCTGTGTGTGAAGTGTGAAGCGCCGGGACACGCCCGTCCCTTTCCTGCAGGTCAGAGTGTTCATTACCGCTGGACAAAAACTGGGACACAGCCTTTATTTACTGTGATCAATAACTGAATGAAAGCTCTCTTTATCTCTGTCACTAATGAGGACACCGCCCCCTATTTGTACACTAAACCTCTCACACATCAGTCACTATTTGGGACGTGACCTTCCCTTATTCTGCATCACTGATTGTAAATGGTTTCTGTCCTCAACCCGATTCGTTGGATAAAAATTGGAACTTGACTTTCCCTTAGTGTCGGTTATGGATTAGGACACAACCATCTCTTAGTACTGGGTATCTAGCTCCCTTCAGATTCGGGGACAAACCGCAGCTTGGACCGTCCCCTACAGCTGGGCAATAAACAGGGACACAGCCGTCTGTTATAGTCACAAATGTAAAGGTCACAGACACGCGTTTTTTCTTTTTTTTTTTTTTTTTTGCAAATAACATTAATAATTTTATTGATAAGATTAAAACAAGGCAGATGCAGAAAGAAAGTTATTATATTTCAAAACAACCAGCATTCAAATACTTCATGAAAAACAAAAACAATTAATAAAGAAGAATTTAAATACATAAATAAAATATAAAGATGGGTCATAGTTTTCATCAGGTTCAGATGTGGGTTTGCACGTTAATCATTGTGTGTGTGTGTGTGTGTGTGTGTGTGTGTGTGTGTGTGTGTGTGTGTGTGTGAACAGTTAAAGCTGATGTGTGTTAAGACATTACTTCCTTTTATTCCTTTTATCTCATGTTTCACGTTCTATTACACTGGATGGACATTTTGGACACAACTCCACCACACACACACACACACACACACACACACACACACACACAAACACATACTCAATGCAGACCCAGTTGTGTGTAACGAGGCCACTTGTGATGTGGTGTAACTGCCAAAAACTGAGTCAATCACTC
The DNA here is from genome assembly GCF_024256425.1 of Clarias gariepinus. Lineage (NCBI taxonomy): Eukaryota > Metazoa > Chordata > Actinopteri > Siluriformes > Clariidae > Clarias > Clarias gariepinus. The sequence goes on along the minus strand of NC_071110.1, from coordinate 33,207,771 downwards.
TGACAGGCAGCACAGTCTACCAATCAGAGAAGAGCTGGGTGTGAGGCAAAGCCCCGCCCCAAAAACTGTCAGTCTGTGATAAGAGAGAGGGAGAGATAAAATTCTATGAGAGAGAGAGAAACTAAATGAGAGATTAACATAGACATGGACTGAGATAAACTGAGAGAGAGAGAGAGAGAGTGAAGGTGAGAGATGGAGAGAAGAGCTTTAGAAATAATATAAAGATCGTAACGTTATAGTTTAGCTCTTGAGTGTTGGAACAGACGCGAGGTGAAGTCGATGGCACGCTTGGCATTAAAGGCACGATGCGGTAAAAATCCCCTGAGGTGCCAAAAAGCCCTGCGCGATACCCAGCACACACACACACACACACACACACACACACAGTTTTATAGTTCTGTTCACACTGTTACAGTTTTTTGTGTGTGTGTGACCCTTGACACACCCTAAACCGCTATCTCATTAGTGTAGAATGGTCTTGGGTGCAAAAGTTTATGCACCCCCCCCTCCCCCCTCCACAAACTGTTTATTGATTTTAATAAGGTTTGAAAAAAACAAACCAAAGTTTTAGATGCAGTGCGGAAGACGCTGCAGAGACAAATATCAGCATGGCTTGTGACGAGACGAACAAATGTATTTAATTTAGGGATGCACCGAAATGAAAATTCTGGGCCGAAAACGAAACCGAAATTTTTGGATGCACTTGGCCGAAAACCGATACCGAAACCGAAAATGGCTTCATTAAAAAACATGTTTAAAATATTTTCTTTTTGTTTGTATTAAAAAAATGTTGCATATTGCAACTTTGCTGTCCTCATCTGAAACTTTGAAGTGCTTCCAAACCGCCGACATACTCCGTGTTTGATGCGTAATGACAGCGCGAACGAGACGGGAGGATGGGAGAGGCGTGGCGACAATTTCGGCTTTTATTTTCGGCGCTTTCTTACGTTTCGGCCGAAACCGATAATGCTATTTCGGCCGAAAATTTTCGGCGGCCGAAATTTCGGTGCATCCCTAATTTAATTGAAAACTTTTTGTTTTAGGGCGCACAAACTTTTGCACTCAACCGTACACGTTGAGTTGAGAGACATCTGAAACAGTGTCTTGTAGTAGATAGTTATAAAGACACACACACACACACACACACACACACAGGTGGGGTTAGTGTCCAACATGCGTACACACTCGTCTGTCATTTTTAAAGCAACAGCTAAACAAGTGGGCGGGGTCTTATCTTCCCCCAGAGCCAATCAGATTTAACCAAGCGGCAGACTGACAGCCCGACTAATGCAGTCGGAGGGAACTGTGGATCGTCATGGCAACGACAGAACGACCATCAGCAAACAAAATTAGCCGTTTAAGTGTGTGTGTGTGTGTGTGTGTGTGTGTGTGTGTGTGTGTGTGTGAGAGCGAGAGAGAGACAGTACTTGACATTTATGGAGAATAAAAAAATGAGCTGTCTCTGTGAGAGGGCAGATCGAGCACGGTCACATCGTTCCTCTCGAAAGAAATGAAGCGAAGAACGATTAAAGAAACGAGTGTTTTTTCTGGAAAAGAAAAAGAGAGAAGAACGTTTCTGAGGCATCACGCGCTAACGGACACGTCGCGAAAAATCACATGTACAAAAATAGAACGACTTTCCCACAAACCCTGAAACGTCCTCGACACAAATGCTGCGGTGGAGACGACGCGACTCGCTTCCTAACATTGTGCCTGGAGTTTAGGACCAAAAGCTAACAAAGAAAACACTCTGGTTCTATAATAATAATAATAATAATAATAATGAGTGGTTATAAAACTAGTCCAGGTAAAAACCCCTATGTTGTTTTTGACGCCTCAATGTGAAACACTTTTTCCCGTCACAGAACAAACATTCAACATTTCAGCTTTTTCTCGGCGCTGATTGTGGCGGCGTTCGTTTGGCGGATTACGTTAAAGAGTTTCTGTAGCAAGCAGCCATGCCCTGTGGATGCACAACCTCGCCCCAGAATGCAATGGGGCCTGAGACGAGAAAAGGGGCGGAGCTAAACACGACAGCCATAATTCACAAAACCGTGCAAAAAGAGACTGGACGGTGCAAATCCGAGCGTTCAGGCATTCAAACTTGCAACACATGCAGAAAAGAATTTTCAGTCTTTCATTTCTTTTTTTTTACAACATTTTTCATCAATTCATTTTCCTTTTTTAACGTCTCTTTTTCTTTGAATGTTTTTAAAGTAGTAACCTCCAGTCCAGCCTCAACATCTTTCTCTCCCACCGCGCTGCAGAAAAGATTGTTGCGACGCTTTAAAAAAATATCTAGAGTCCACACCGGACCGCTGCGTGTAGGCGAAGACGAGGGGCGGAGTCTAAAACAAACATGCCGAATCGAACATTCCAAACAGAAACTTTGAAATTTTGGGTGTGGCCAAAATTAAATGGCAGACGCTCACTGCTCTCTCTCTTCCTCTTCCTCATCTGCGTCTTCTTCGTCTTCCTCGTCGAGCGACACCACTCCGGACGAAGCGACGTCTGAAACTTTCCTCCGTGCCAAATATTCTGACGTGCACCAAGCCCCACCCCTGCAGTCTTTACAAGGTGCCTCGTCCTCTTCGAACGTCTCAGAGAACGAATGGCCCCGCCTTTGCCCCGCTCGCTGGAGGCGTGCCAAAAGAAGGAGGTCCTCCCTGCCGTGCAGCGCGCCCAGGATCTTGGCGGTGAGGTCGTCACCACAGCGACCGAGGTCGCGAAGCAGTGGGAGTGTATCGTCCAGGCTGTACGTGCTGGACCCCAGCGTGTCCGGTGGCGACCCTGGTAACCCCGCCGGAGGTGAAAGGTCGACTGCGACGCCGCTTTCAGCCTCGCGTAGCCTCGCCTCGCAGACCCGAGTGTGTATGAGGTCACGCAGGTAATGAGGGTACGAAGAGAGATCTGCAGAAAGACGACACGGCATGAGTGTGTGTGTGTGTGTGTGTGTGTAATGTTTAGACTTTTTATTAATCAGCACTTCTGACCAATCAGAATCCAGTAGTCGACAGCGCTGTGGTGTAGAGCTGCTGAGTTCGGATTTTATTCTTAATTAATGTTTGCTTAATTCGCTTTGCATTTCCATGTTCATGTTTTTTTTTTTTTGGGCTCTCAAAGTGTTGTTAAGTGTTAAGTCGTGTTCACGCCGAAAAACACCTCATTATATTATAACAGCAATAACGATCACGTAAACTGTGATTAGAAAACACATTAACCCCAAATCTACATGTAACAAAACAAAACATTAATTATTTCTGTTAATGAATTGTTTAAAAAATAAATGTACTTAATGTATTTTTTAAACATTACACATCACTTCATGTAACATTTATACGCTTCTCTCTGTCTTTCAGCTCCGCCTCCCTTTTTATTGCCTTTCTTTTCTCTCTGCTCGTCTCTTCTTCTCTCAGTCTGCACATTAAACTTGCAGGAGAAATGAAGCTGCGGTATCAAATTGCACCAGCGAGCAAAATGAAAAGAGAGAGAGAGAGAGAATGAATAAATGTGCCATGACTCACACGCTGTCCAAAAAAATCACATTTCAAATCTTTTAAACTTGAGGCAATAAGCTACTGTTATTCTTATTCTTATTATTATTATTAATATTACTGTTATGGTTATAACTATTATGGCTGTAATTATTTGACAGTGAGGCAGTGAGGTAGTGAGGCGGAGCGACGTGTCCTGAGTCACGTCAGAGTCAGTGCAAATCCCAAGTCACGTCAGAAACCCTGGAACACTCACACTCTCACTTTCTCACTCTCTCACTTGCTCACTCTCTCACTTGCTCACTCTTTCATTTACTTGCTCACTCTCTCACTTGCTCACTCTCTCACTTGCTCACTCTTTCATTTACTTGCTCACTCTCTGATTCACTCACTCATCCGTCTCCTCGCTGCTTCACGCCTGTACTTTACATTTCTCCACAGTGACGCCGGTGTACGTTAGGGTTTTTTTTACTTTAAAATTGAAATATTTTACTAAAACTAATACTAATACATGGCTGCTTATGGAAGGACTTTAGAGAAAACAATTCCCTTTGTACAGTATTTTTGAAATCCAGATCTAATATTAGTGATAATAGTAGCAAATTATTTTTATTTAGTATTATTAGTATTATCATTAATAGGAGTATGTATTTATTTTTTCATTTTTAAGAATGATTATATTTATTCATTTATTAGTAATAATAGTATCACTGTTTGAGTATTATTTATTTATCATTAGTTGATGGGTCTCTGGCTTGTTCCCCAGTTTGTTCATTTAGTTTTACTGCTTTCTTAGCAGTTTATCATAAATAATTCTACATATTTTACACTGCAATAGGGCAAGATGTCAGGGTGTGTGTGTGTGTGTGTGTGTGTGTGTGCGCGCATACCTGTACTCTGCGTGGTGGGTTCGTTAGCAGACAGGAAGTCCTCGTCATATGAATCATCGTTCGACTCGTCTCCATCTACTGAAGACCAGGCGCGAAGTTTGGCCTCGGCAATGGCAAACTGTTCCGCCACGCCTGCAACAAACACACACACAGACACACACACACAGACACACACACTCAGTTTGAACATTCTAAAGGCACACTCCAGTAGAGGGCGTGACATTGCCATGGAGACGGCCTAATTAAATGGCACGCTCTGCTTTTTGATTGACAGCACGATGACACATGCTGATGACATCACACGAGTGTCCTCTACCAAAATGACCTCACCGCCGCATACACCAAACCACAGAGTTTGCATTTACACACACACGCACACACACACAGTAATATATGCTGATGTGTGATTGGCTCTATGATTCAGCAAGTTTGGATCAATTTCCTGCAACTGTTTAATCGACCAATCAGAGTGCAGCAGCCCCTCCCCCAAAACCCCTAAATGTGTTCTGTACAGTGAAGATCAATTCAGTCCATTCATCACACACACACACACACACACACACACACACACACACACACACTCTGCTCCTGGGAAAAATGCCAAACTCCAGTAGAAAAGGCTGCAAAGTGTGTGTGTGTGTGTGTGTGTGTGTGTGTGTGTGTGTGTGTGTGTGTGTGTGTGTGTGTGAGAGAGAGAATGCAGGCGGACATCCAGCATCCTGCAGGTGATATCGCAAGCACTCTCACCCCCCCCCCCCCAACACACACACCCCTAAACTGATTTTACTCACTCTCTCTCTCTCTCTCTCTCTCTCTCACACACACACACACACACACACACACACACTTGTGGTAACTACTCGATTCCAGTGCTTTTTAAAAATATCATCTTAACCTACAGGATAAACCGTCTAGAAAGCACTTTTTCACACCACTCGCGCTCCTGAGGTAAAAAGCTGTGCCGTTTCCATGGCAACATACAGACATACCATAATTCTCTTCACAAGTCCCTGTCTGACTTATTCCCATTCCCATTCAAGTCATTTCACATCAAAAAAATGTTTCCATGGTTTCACTTGGCTAGCTAAAGTAGGCTAGCATTAATCTCTTTAAAGTCTTGATCTGATCTAGTATGCGTGTGAAAGTGTGTACTAAATATCTTATCAAAACGTTAATCAAAACGTGAATTAAATACTGAATTAACTACTAGCCAGTAGCTAATCTAATCATTTAACACAACATAGCATGAATTAAAAATTATTTATTATTCCGCTTACAACAGTTGTAAATCTTAGAGGTTAGCTTTATCTAGCGAATGCAACATGCTAGTCAGCTAGCTACGATTCAACTCATGGCAACACAAAAAAATGCTAATCACGCTAAAAGCAAAAGTGTGGACAAGTTTTCTGTATGTCAGCATATAATTTTGTTTTTCAATTTAGTTTAAAAGCGTTATAGTTTATGGTAGATTGATTGTACCTAATGATGCTAGCTAGTTTTTATAGCTATGTTAGTTAGCTTTCTTTTTTTTATAATATACTGTATTATGAAAATGTTTTAAACAATGCTAAACTTAACCACATCTGGTAGCTGGTGTACTTCTTGCACAGTCACGTTAGCTAGCTACATTTGGTAGATAATTACTATTAAAAAGATAGTTAGATAGTTGACTGTAAGCTAGTCTATTTTGACCATAGAGCAACTTCTGTAATATGTTAATACAAACATTTCTGTTACTATACACTCACACTCACACACACACACACACGTGCGTGAGCACTGACCAGCGGCGAAGCGGGCCTCCTGCTCGCCCTCAGACAGATCTGAGTAGGAGTTAAAGTCGGACTCAAGGGCGCTGGGAGCGTCTGTGGGTTTGCACCATCCTTTCCACTCAATGAGGTGAGCGACACGTCCCTGCGCCATCGCTGTCGGCTTTGTGACGTGATCCTTCACCACCTGAGAGATACCTGTGAATACACACATTTACATATACAGACAATTAGAAGAAGAAGAAGAAATGCAGAAATGTACAGGAGTATGTGAAGAAAAACGTGTGTGTGTGTGTGTGTGTGTGTGTGTGTGTGTGTACCATGAAGTGAGGATCTAGCAAGTGCTGCGATTTCCTGAATTGTGAGAGCTCTTCTGGATTTGGGCAACATGGTGACAGGGTCCTCAACATTTACCTGAAAATAAGAAAGGACAGGAAATGAAGGAAAAGAAGAAGACGAGGTGGACGATAAGAATAAGATGATGTTCTACAGTAATTCCAGAATAATTCTATAAGGCAGTGTTTATGGTTCAGTCGAAGGTGAAAGTGTGTGTGGAGTGCAGGGGGACATGGGTTCACTCTTAGAAGTGCGTCACTGTCAAATTCTGTAAATCTAAACAGGAAACCTTCTAAAAATGTGAGCCAATAAGAACCAAGGGGAGAGGCAAAAAGGGGGGGGGGGGAATGCTAGTCTAGGAATATTGAATATAATTTACAATACGATATTAAATATTAAATAGAAAACAAACCAAAGCAGAGCTCTGCTGCTGAGTTACTGAATGCTGTTACAGTGATTCAATACATCAACTATTTCATATTTACACCACATCTGAGTTTTGTACTACCCAGGAAATTGGATTAATTAATTAGTTAATTGGATGTGGTTTGATTTTTCCACCATAAATTTTTATTCCATGCACTTAGAAGATTTAGACGTGTGATCTTGTTAACAAACCTAATCTTTTTTTATGTCTATTTCATTTTGTCAAATTCTACACAAACTAGAAAAAAAAATTATTGAATTGAAAAACAAAACGCCAGCAAAACCTAATTAAATGATTATTATCATCAATCACACTAACGGTGTTTTGGATGTGACTGGGAAATTAAAATAATAATACTAATAATAATAAGAGAATTACAGTAACACATGAGGCTTTCTCTCGTTCTGCAGCTCCGTCACCTGCTGACGTCACCGCGGCACCACGCTGCTTTTTATAGCCTCGGTGAGCGTGTGGCGCGCGCACACGCACGCTCGCTCGCTTATCAGGATCCGCGCGCGCGAGGTGCGTTTCGGGTTCAGTGTGTTTGTTGACCGAGTGACCGCGTTAACGTCTGACACACACGCGCGCGGGCTCTCCAGGTGCTGCATGGCTGATGTCTCTGCGTGTGTGTGTGTGTGTGTGAGAGAGAGAGATCCAAGTGTATTAAAATGACAATAACTTCTTTAGACTCTGTCTCTCTCTCTCACACACACACACACACACACACACACACATTACCTGTTCGTCGGCCTGCTTGTGTGAAAAACCTGAAACAGTGACGCTCATACACATGTATATTAACCGGATGTAAACCGGAATCCTGCGCGCGCGCGACAGCATGACGAACCCGGTCTATAAATGGAGTTGGAGCGCGCGAGCCTCATCCACACGGGCACCCTGCAGCAACAAGCGCGCGCCACAGGTTTCATAACGGCACCGCCGAGTAACCGGTCCTGCCGCCGTCCTCACCCTCACCACACACACACACACACACACGTTGTTAAGGGAGAGATGCTCGTTAAAACATAACAAGAGAAGAAGCGGTGAGAGGTTGCGCGAGGGACACGACCGCACCTGGACCTCATACAAAAACATAATACGCACCTGGACCTTATACAGATAAAACACACACACACACACACACATATATATATATACAGAGAAAGAGAGAATGATCAGGGTACCCCGGTGCCGCTCGCGCCGCAGAAGAACAGTAGCTTTTCCATGTGCACACCGGCAGCGCGAGCGCAGACCGCTCCTCACAGTGGACATGCCACGTCGCCGTTCAGCTAACGGACCCGTCCTCCCTCTCTGTCTCTCTTTAATTCAGTCGCCAAAAAAAACAGCATTTCTATAGCAACCGGTCACCGCGGAACTGATGTTCTCTCCGGGGTGGATGGGGAGGGGGGGGGGGTAATCTGTGGGACAGCTCGTGTCGCCGCGATGCCCAGAGTGACGTCACTAGCGTCACGTCACATCGAACGGTTACAGTTCAATTGGGTGGCTCGCGCTCCAAATCAAAATCTCCCTCTCTCTCCCTCTCTCTCTCCCTTTCCGCGCGCGCACACAAACACACACAGCGCTGCCTGTTAAATGCACGTTGCTGCTTTATGTTGGATAAATGCTTTTATTATAAAAAAAAAAAAAACACAACTGAATTTTATAACTGAATTATTGTAATAATTAACTTTATATATCAGTGTTTCGGCTCATGTTGTGGAGTATAGAAAAATTAAATAATTTCTGTAAAGCTTTGAGTGTAACCAATAAGAAAGGGTGTAGTTTTATCACGTGACTCACAGGTTGCTAATTAGCAAGGTTAATTAGCAACACTCGATCAATTGAAGGCAGAAAAACGTCTTAATGGCTTTCGGGGTAGAGAGTTATTTAATTCCTCCACAGCTAAACTTTCAGAGGAGGCAAATTAACGAGTTCTCTAACACCTAAGGGAGTGGACGTTTAGCCACAAATCACATGCTTTAGCAAAGCAAGCTAACTAACCTAGCAAACCCTAACCATAAACATTAATTTGTGGTTGTAATGGCAACATTAGCTTAACAAATGCTAGCGCGTTCTCACACAGCGAGGTGCTGAGGCTGTAATTCGTGACTCTGAGCGTGAAGTCCCACTGTGTTCCGCAGTTCCTGCATGTTTACTCATACATATGCATAGAGCTGGGACCTGAGAACAGAACGAGCGGTTTAGTTATGCTAATTAGTTATGCTAATGAGCTAATCAGTAAAAGATGCTGAAGAAAAGTGGAGATGAGTTTGTTTCAGCAGAGGCTCGATTAAGACGTCTTACATTTAAAATCATTAAAACTTAAATGAAAAAAATTCAAACTTTATGCTAACACTGCATGTGTAAATCGCTTACACAGCTAAAAAAAAAAGTCTCATGATAAACACTAACGGCTAAACACTAAATCCTAAACCGTCTGTGTATCTCTGGCTTGCTAAGCTAAGCACGGAACTACAGTATATCGTACTGTGTTTGCCAGGCTAAGCACTAAACTATATTATGTTTGCTAGTAAATACATGAGAGATTAGTGTCTAGCCTTGTGTGCGAAATCTAGTCACTTGTTTGCTTTAAACAATTGATAAATTGATTTCTGATTTTAGTCAAGTGAATGATTATTCTCGTTCTCGTACATAGATAACAGCAACCATGGACTTAGCATTAACCTGAAGATTAGCTAGAGAACAAGATGAGTAGCGAGACAAAAATGCCTGCTATTTCTGTCGGCTCTTTATAACGACTCAAGTAGTGTGTGGGAGACGTTCTCTCTTTCTTCTCTCTTGGTTCTCTCGGCTCCAGGCGCATGATGAGGCTCGGTGGTGGGTGGCTAAAAGAACATGAGTTCAGCGTTCTTCTATTTCCAGACGATCTGATACACACACAAAGCTTTTTTTTTTTTCTTTAAAAAAATGTTAGCACCTCGAGGTATCGGTCCAGCTCCTCGAATGGGACGCTCAGGAGGCGTGGCAACCCTCTGTGTTCGGTCCCGCCCAAAAGCGCGAGGTCAGATAAGGAGCTCTCAGCGCTCCAGTCCAGGCGAAACCGTCCGCCCGCCACTGTGGAGAGGAACAACATTACATGACATCACAGCATGTAGCATGTTAGCATGTTTGCGTATGACACGCCACCTGATGCCTGAATGTAAACTTTTTTTTGGGATGATGTCAGAGAAGTAGAACTAGTAAATAAAAAGGTATCTTTATTAACGTAACATTAATTTAAAAAAAAATAGTTTTTTTTTCTTTAAACTATTTTCTTTCCTTAAATTTATTGATGCCACCATTTGATTTATGGTACACATTTCAAAAGAAGTGAAATTAGCAAACCAAAAGAATTAATAACAGCTAGCTAAGAATCAGCGCTAATATTTCCTTGTATGATCACGAGAAATAAAACTTTTTGTTACACAATATGTTTTATTTTTGTGGTTTTAAATTTAAAAGTTTTGAGGAAGTGTAGATGTCAGGTGTTGTTACCATCCAAACAATCACTGGGCGTCCTCGGTCAGTTACCATGGCAACCAGATGTACAGGTTGGAACAAGGCAGATCATAGTTTTTTTTGTGTGTGTGTGTGTGTGTGTGCATTTGAACTTTTTTTTCTCAGGTATCGTTTCATTTTATGTGCATGCTTTAATAAAGCCAATGTTAAACAGCGCACGCTGCTGTTTCAGGACGTCATGCGACAAACTGCAGACCTGAGGACAGGAAGTCACGATGGTTCACAAGTGCACGAATATCCGTGGAGATCCACCAGGAAGTAGCATCTCACCAAAATGCCACAGGTGACATCACTTCCTGCCTGGCAGCCCATGCAAAACAGGTCAGTAATAGTTTAGTATTAGTTGTGAACTATACTACTACTAATATCACTACTACTAATAATAATAATAACAGTAATAATAATACTCCACATCACTGTTGATTGGAACTTGACTGAAAAGCCTTGATTAATTTTCTCTACATCTGACATCATGCACGTCTGGTGTTTAAAGTGGCTAATGCACGAGTTAGCTTCCTTCTAGATGATTAACTCCTTTGAGCTAGTTGGATTTTCTACTTTTTTTCACAATATTCTCATTCTATTTTTTAAATGATTTAGCTGATTTCATTTATAGATTTTGAACGATAGCTAGTTTTTTCAGTTTTTTTTTTTACAGCTAGCTTAACAGCTAATCTTGTGGGATTTGTTTTGTGATATTCTACAAATGCAGTGCTTTTGCTTTGAAACAGAAAAATATCCACTTTCTGTTTTAAAGCAAAAAATGCAGCTTATGTTTTTTTTCATGTTCACATTTTATAAATTCTAAATGACTAGCATGACCGATTTTAAGTTATAAAAATGATACTGAAGATGTTTCATGTGTTTTAGCACGAGTACCAGCTGACCTAAGTACCTTTTAGCCCCTGGTGGTTCAGTCAACCTGCACCTGTGCTAATGATCCCGCGTAACAGTGCAGCGGTGTGAGTTACAGCTCTACTGTACCCTGCATGTGAGCGCGCAGCCTCCTGCATAGCCGCCGCATCGACACCCTCACTACAGCAGCGACTTGGGTTGCGCTTCCTCTTTATCATCGCTCGTGTTATGTTCCGGATGATACTCGACACGCCGCGGGTCTTTTCACTGCGCACAGCGGCGTGTGTAAGGCTCCGACCTCGCCCCTCAACCCGCTCGAGCCAGTGAAACCAAAGACATGATGAAAAACATCTTTGCGTGTGAGGTGCGGTCCTGGATTTGTCATTAATCTCAAAATCCTCATTAGTGTCTAGTGCAACACACACACTTATCGTTGAGGATTTTAGTATTGAATCTTTTCTCAATCAAAATCAAATCATAACCAATTCATATTTGATTAGAGTCACATTATCGCTAGCCACTCAGTCTGATATACCGTAATCAAAAACATGATTTTCTTTATTTCATGGTCTTTAATCTGCGTACTGACTGATCGCAGACTGACTTCACAAAACCTTTTCACTTTGACACCAAAAACACTGAGGATATGCACAGTGTATTTCTACTGAAATCACATCTATGGCATTGGATTCACAGCTACAGTGTTTATTTCCGCTCTAGAGTAATGAACCATCACGGATCCACCTCAGAGTCCAGGTCCTCCGACTAAAAACAAACACCGCAGACGTGTTAAAGCAACTGTTTATTTACTGTAACTGTTAGTGATTCATTACTCAATACAAATACTACATGCAGTGTTTAATCAATCGTCAGAGTACTTAGTTACATCCCACAGTATTTGGTTCCATTTTTAATTGTAAAGCAGAGATTTATTTTTTACACACAAACCAACACTTTATAGTTAATTTAATACTAAAAATTAGCCCAGTTTTATTGAGCTTTTATTGAGTGTTGAATCCGCTCTCAAGTGCTTTAACTGGCAGTTAATTCATCTGCATTAACCGTGTTCAGTTAGCAGTGTTTAGTCCAGATGTGGTGAAATAGCTGAGTGGAGTGTTGTAAACGTTTGACGTAAACACTGTAGATGTGCCGTAGTGTTAATTTAACACTAACACTGAGTATAGTATGCTGTAACAGCTACGGTGTGCAATAAACAAACACTTCACACAAGTTAGGACTGTGCTGAAACAGCATGGTGTTGAGTTTGTGAACGCACATCTCCACCGGTGGTATAAATTGCACCCTGAAGCAGCACGAGCGAACCCAACACCGTAGGCATTAACGCAACACCGGGAATTTTTCGTCTTGTCCCCGTTTGTCCGTATCGAGTCCATCTGGTGTGAGAAACACTCACCGCCTCACACTGAGCAACAGGCGGAAAGGTTCGAGGCCACCAGCAGCTCGGGCCATCTGGAAGAGTGTGACGGTTAAAATGACCTCACCTCAACTTAACAGTGTGTGTGTGTGTGTGTGTGTGTGTGTCATGGCTCTAAGCAGCGTTTGACTTATATATTACTGCCGAGACTCATCTTGGCTATTGCCTGTGGGGAGTTAGGGCGAGGACACCTGTACCTCTACCTCTGTACCCGTGTCTCTACCTGTAAATTTGCCTGTATCTTTATCTGTATCTCTACATGTGTTACTACTGGAAGCTGTGTGTAGTTTTGTAGACATCTTCACACCAGGCTATAATAATGTGAGAGTTTCACTTCTACTCTACAAGTGTCTCCGACCCCTGTTACACTTTACTGACAACGACTAACCAGATATTCTTTGTAATGGGGTGCCATTATTTTTTAAAGAACGCTTCCTCATGTTTGAAACACATTATTGGTGCAAACCTATAATTTCAAGTGTATGAAGTTAGTATATCACAGCACGGGTGCCAAAACTTTTGGCCCTATCTCATATTATATTATATTCGTTTCGCGTGCGCAGTCCCGTCCCTGAGCAATGGTGGACTGGGTCCTCGCGCGCCGCCGCATCTCCATCATGCGTTTTTTTTTTCCATGCGTGAATAGTGTTGCAGGGTCGCGAGCGCAGCATCAGCAGCATCCAGTCCGCATTACTGCCGTCACACACACACACACACACACACGCTGCGGACCATCCTGCATCCTGTGTACCATGCTCGCTCTCTCACACACACACACACACACACGCGCGCGCATTAAAAGCCCGCAGAATCCACACGTGCACAATGAAAGCTCGTGCGGTGCGGTGTTTCACGCAACGTGCTCTCTCTCTCTCGTGCTCGGAGCAGGCAGAGCGGAAGTGCGGTCCTTACCTACGGGGGTCTTGGAGGCGACGCAGCCCATGCTTACACACTGACCTGCAGTGCATCAACACACACACACACACACACACACACACCACTTTCTCTCTATAGGGCGCTGCTCGTTTCCGCGTCCGGTTAATCGGTTACCCTTGCAACTTTCATGCTTTGCTTTCTCTCTCTCTCTCTGTCCTGTTGTTGTTTGTTGTTTACCCCCACCGAGCCCCCCAACCACACACACATACACACACCCCGCCCCGCACTCACCACTACGTCACGCGGGGAAGACTCGACGCGTGCGTTTCAGCACCTTGGCGGCGGGACAGCGCGTGCGTGCTCGAGCTCCCAGTCGGCGGCCGCAGCATTGGTTGGCTCTGACTCTGGTCTTCTTCTTCTTTTTTATTCTTCTTTTTCTTTTCACTTGCCTGCTCTTTCTTCTCCAGCGTCTGAAATCTTGCTCTATGTGGTTGTTCGTTTTCTTTTTTTTGTTTTGTTTTTGCACGAGCGCAAACACGAGTAAACACGAGTAAATGAGTGAGAAATCGGGAGTGCGCGAGCTGCGCTTAATAAATCCTGCCCGTTTTGGCTCCGCCCACAAGGCGAGATATATGAAGGCGGAACGAGATGTGATTGGACGAACAGGGGAGAGAGAGAAAGAGAGAGAGAGAGAGAGAATGCGCGAGCGCAATACAGTACAGTACAGTACAGTACATATTCCCCTCAGTAGCATTATATGTATAGATGGTGTGGTATACATGGTGCTGACGTCACTGATTGGTTAATTGAGTTCTCCTCCCTGAGCCGGTGAAAAAACCATAGAACATTTAGATCATTAAGCGCTCGAGCTTGTAACTTCGGTTTAGGCCAATAAATAGCCTTTTTTAACTTTATTAAGTTGTCGATTTTCTGAAAAGTACACCATGTGATTTTTAATGCTTTTTACAGATCAAAAAGTTCTACATCCAATAAAATGCGTCTGATTGATCACGTGATTTACAGGGCGCTAATAAAAGGACGCCTTATTCCGTCTCTTTGATGATTTAAGCTTATTTGTCTGTAACAGTGCAGCAGGAATATCAAAAACATTTCATTTCCACATCTGAGAAGACGACAGAACAGGAACTGGACAGCGCAATGCAACAGATATTGTACCTTATTTTTATTGATATTATTTTTAAATTAATGCGTGTAAGAAACCCATCCAATGTTGAACAGATGAGTGAGTCACGTGACTGGCTCTGCTGTTGTTTGCTCAGGGACTTCATGATTTTTAATGCATTAAACAGAAAGTCATATTAAAGCAGCAGTACAGTTAATGTGAGGTGCAGTAACACTGAGCATTGTGCAGGGTATTATTATATTAAATTATATTACATTATATTTGATTATATTATACACTACTCTGTGAAGATGCTCTTTGGTTTGTCTTATACAGTTCTTTTACAGAAGAAAATTGTACAAAAGCTTGAGGAGCATGTAAACTCCACACACATAGACCCTGAGGCAGGAATCGAACTCAGAACCTGGAGGTGCAAAGCTACAGTTCTAACAACTACACCACCATGCTGTTTCTGTTACACAGAGCAGGGGCGACTGGTGGCTAAGGTCTGTAGACCTGTGGTAGAGCAGGTCTGACTTTTGGGTCCTTCTTTTATTTTTTGGATTTTTCCCCGATTTTCTTCCTAATTTAGTCGTGTCCAATTCCTCCCCGTCACTAGGGGGCTCCGACATTAAGGCTACTACCACCACTCAGTCGGGAGGGCCGAAGACTATCACGTGTTTCCTCCTAACCACGTGACGCCAGCTGATCGCATCTTTTTCGAATTGCTCGCTCACGCACTGTTGGGGGCGGAGAAACACACTCGGAGGACAGCGCTATCCGCTTTTTCCCGCTTGCATGAGCTCACAGACACCCCTGATTGGCTGTAGAGTCGTGATTAATGTGTGAGCACTAAGTACCTCTCATCCCTCCCCTCTGCGAGAGATCAGCCAATCAGCTCTCTCTAGGCCTCCGGCTGCGAAAGGTTACAGCATCACCCGGGAATCGGGCTCGCGATCTCCAGATAGGACGAGCACTTTACCACTGCGCCACTCGGAGGTCTGTCTTTTGGGTCCTTCTGTTTCCAGTGCATAGAGCAGTCCCGGCTGGTGGCTCTGCTCATTTATCCTATGTAGAGCAGCTCTATCTGATGAGTCCACTCTTTTCCATCCACATGAAGGTCGATTTGGTGTCTCTGCATCATTCTTCAACGTAGAGCTGCTCAATTTTAATCTTTTTACAAAACTATATACAAAGTTAAATAATAAAGTAAAGCATTTAATTATTAATGAATCAACAACATGATCCATAAAGTTAATTCCACATCAATCTTTCATTTCCAGCTTCCCTTTAAATGTGAGACTCAACTTGCAGATTCTTGGTGCGTGTGTATGTGTGTGTGTGTGTGTGCGTGCGTTGTGTAACCATGCGCCTACACACACTCTAAACATAGAGGCGAGCATTGACCCACACTCTCTCTCGCTTCTCCTGAACATCACACGTTGCTCAGACGCTTCAGATCTGACGAGTGGGAGCGGCGGAAAGAAAGCAAGAGAAACCATCAGATGTATAACTGCAAAAATAATAACCGGGGATTCTGGGAAAGGAGGCGGAGTTCATGGGGTCACTGTTGGAAAACACTCAGCAACAACTGGAACATTTTCAGCAAAGGAGATTCTGAATGTTTGATATTATTTTTAGCGTTGAAAAGATAAGCCAGTGATTCAGTGCGGAACTCCTCATCGCAGGCGAGTGACTGTACTCTCACAAGCCACGCCCACTTTCTAACCTTAACCGTAACAAGGTGCCGACATGGCTCCCAATCTTCGTCCTCCTCCTCATCCTCCTCCTCATCATCCTCATCCTCCTGCTGAAATACATCACTACATCCGAGAGTAAATCCTCCCAGTAAACACACCGGCGTCTCTCACTGCCAGCGATCCTGAGTGGTTACTCGCTCGTAACAGAAATACAGCAAGTAATACACAGAGTAAGAAAAGAAAGAGTAGAAAAGGGAAGGATAAAGAAAAAGAAGAGATGAAAAATAAAGAAAGAAATGCAAATGCAAAAGGAGAAAGAAAGAAAAGGAAGAAAAACTAACCAAAAACAACAGAAGAGAATAAGCCAGTCGCTCTTCTTTTCTGTTTTTTTTGTTCTATCTGTTTCTCACTCTCTCTGCATTAGTAAGCTGTATCTTAGCGCCTCCTTCAGGTTAGATGGTAAAACTGCATGTCTTTTCACATAATGTTTAAACTTTACTTTAAATAATAAACATAAAGGAGAAAAAAGTAAGAAAACAAAAGAACATGAATGAGATTGAAGAAAACATGTGGATGTGTTAAAATGTTAAGAAGATCACAACAGTAATAGATAGATTAAAAAATAATAAAAAGGAGCAATAAAAAAATGGAATATGTTCGTGTCAAATCGTTACTTTGTAGTGTTTCTGTAATTTGGTTTATTTTAATTGTTCTTTAGAATACTTTACACCATTTTGGGATCCCATCAGGTCCTGAAGCTTTCTTTGGTTTCAGTTTGTTAATTTTGTTTTAAAGTTCGTGCTCAGTAATCAGAGAGTCTGAAGGCTGTTTATTCTCTATAATAGCCAGTTCCAGCTGTTCAAGCTTCCTGTTGATGTGGGTTTGAATAGGATTCTTCATGTTAATAGAGTATTTGGAAATGTGTTGTCTCTCTCTCTCTCTCTCTCTCTCTCTCTCTTTCTCTCTCTCTCACACACACACACAAACACACACACACACACACACACACACACGCACACATTGACTATATGACTGTAGTTGTGAGGACCACAAGTTCTGATAAGCATCATAACATCAAAGATAAGTTCTGAGATATTTTTGCTTTCGCCAAGAGGTTTATATGGATCTATCTTTACTATTTCTCACACATATAACACACACACACACACACACACACACACATTTTTACATAATATGTTAAAAATAGCTGATCTTTAAACATGGTGCATTATTTATTTATCCTGGGAGGAACACCCTACACCGCCCTGCTTCCCACACACACACACACACACAGACACACACACACACAAACACGCTCCTCTTCCTAATTAACCACAGTGCATCAAATGAAGAGGAAATGACCCACTGGTGTTTTTCAGACCGTTTTTCCATCCACACACTCGGTGAACACGACGACTGCGAGCCATACACGTGTTTAAATTATCACAAATATTGTAGCTAAAGTACACAATTTCGGAGGATTAATAAATAAAAAAAATAGCTTGATTTTGTTTTTTAATCAGATATCATTATTAGTACAACAGTGTTTTAGGATTGCAGTTACATCATTTAAAATAAGGAAACAGTTGCAGGTTTATTCATTAAAGAACTGTATTTTTATTTATTTATTCATTAATATTTTTATTTATTAGAACATTAATATGAATATTGTCTTGAAACAGTTAGTTTCAAGTTTGTCAATTATTATAATTCATATTCATTTTAGTTAATTTGTTACATTTAGGTGTTTTTTTATGTTGTACGTAAATATAGATAAATGTAATTATTCAGCATTTTTTCCTTTAAATTGCTTTTTACTGATGAGCTTAAAATGTAATTTTAATGTAACATTAGTGTTACACAGTACTGTATGTTTATTTTGTTAAACTTTAAAATGTCACTAATGTTAATGTTCTAAAGGATAATAACTATGCTTAAAGAAAACAAATATTAATGATAAAAAAAAATGAATTAAGGTATATTTCCCTCTGAGGTCATGTTGTTGTACTCAATATCAGCACGTGATGTGGGCGTGGTCATGAGGATATTGTCACAAGTATTGAAAATATCACAGCCGTGCTGATATTCAGTACAACAGCACAACCTCAAGTGTGATATCGCTTTTATACAGTACAACAGTTTCACAAACACCATTTATTATCAACAGATTATGGTTGATTTCTTTATTTAACAAGTTATTTTCCTTCCGCTCCTGGCAGAACTAACTAAGATGTTTAAAACTATATAACGTTATCAGATGTGTATTCTTATTGAAAGTGCTTCATGAAGTTTCTAAAAACTTAATGTAAGTGTGAGTTTATGCTTTAAAAAAAATTATCATTAGAAAGTTACAAAAATGTAAATAACAGTTGGCATAGAATTAGCATCATGTTTTAATTTCTTACTGGAAAATTTAAATTACACTTCATAAAAAAGTTTTTCATTTATCCCACACCTTTATGTAAACATCTACAACACTACAGTAGATTAAATATATTTGAATCTTAATATGCTTATTAGAGATGAGGTCTCATCATCTCGTTATTTTAAATTTTGATTAAAATAACAGAAGAAATACTTGGGGATAAAATAAAGAATGTTTACTGATTTGAAGAAAAATAGAGACTTAACAAACTGTGATTAATAAATCAGAAAAATGAATTAAACTGGTTATGTTGAATCAGGGCGTGGCATGGGCGGGGCTGCGGGCAGTGTAGCAGTGGTTCTGATTGGCTCCCACGCAGGCTGCGTAAGCCATGGCGTGAGCGATGTAGCTCTGCTCATTAACCCCCTGAAACAGATGAGCCATAGGGCCTCGAGCCAACACGGCCACGTCCTCGCCACCGTGAGTCTCCGTGTCGAGAGGAACCGCCGCGTACTGCACGTAGTCCTTACTCTCTGAGGGACAGACAGAGGCACAGACGGTTCCAAGGTCTGAATGCATTTTGCTTAAAAACGTTACTTAAAGGAATGCACTTATACAAGGAGGAGCTTTAAGGTCAAACTAGCTTAACTGTTTAACTAACGTGATTCACATCAGCACATCCTCAGGTGTTTTATTCCTCTGCCACCACAGCAATTTAACTCCAATTACACATCTTTATCTATTAAATAACAACATCATACCTTTTATCTGTTTGTTGTTACATTTAATGTCTGTCTACATTAAATTAGTGATAGCAGCTGTAAATCCTCGTCCACTTTCTACAAGGTGCGTTCAAGTCAAACTGGGACAGAAATTTCTGCTGAATGAAGGCGTTAAAGCGATTGACTACAAGCACAGTACGGTGATGAGATTTGTAAACGTTTGTAAACTTTTGAAATAAGTGCCTATTGAAGTGTATGTAGCCCTCACTTGTGTCCACTTTCCGGATGTCCGGCCGCTTGTTGTTGATGATTTTGTGTCCAGGACCGTTTCCGTACATCAGAGTGGTATAGGGGAGCATGTCCGTCCCAAAGACAGGAGATTTACCTTAGATTTGCAGAAACACACACACACACACACACGTATTAACACACAGAATGTTTGATTTTTCCATCATCTTCAGCCAGATATTCACAAAAGAACATCTAAACTTTGCACCCACACTTACCCAGGATGCTGTTGCCCCTGAAGGGGTACCCGTTAAATGAGAGCGAGTGGGAGTGGTCAGCAGTGACGATGCTCAGCGTCTCTTCCTCATTGGTCAGCTCTAGTGCCCGGGCGACGGCGTTGTCAAGTGCGACGGTTTCATGCAGTGCCATAGAGACACGACTGGCATGGTGTCCCTGATCGATGCGTCCACCTGCAGCCACGACACACTGATCACTGATCCGCCTCGCTCCAGCGAGCGTGTTAATACGGAACAAAACACTCAGTGCCACGCTGTTAGAGGGAAATAATCAATGATGAAGTGGTGTGATGAAGCAGAGTCACTGATCTCATCCTGAAGGTGAGTATTTCCCTCTAACAGCACGTCTATAAGAGTTTTATTCCTCTTACACCACCACAGCAGCTTACCAGTGATTACAGTCATTTATTTCCTTTGACACTTTATTTGTTTATAGTCATGTGTAAAAAAAAACATCTTAGTTCTGTTTTTACTTACATTA
Organism: Clarias gariepinus; assembly: GCF_024256425.1. Classification (NCBI taxonomy): domain Eukaryota; kingdom Metazoa; phylum Chordata; class Actinopteri; order Siluriformes; family Clariidae; genus Clarias; species Clarias gariepinus. The sequence continues at coordinate 33,187,255 of NC_071110.1, read as the reverse complement.
AAGCAGTTATAAACACTCGCTTCCTCATAATCTGTAAAAGACTTATGTAATACTTTTTATTTAATCATATATATTTTTAAGTATATAGTTTTTATTTTTTATAACGATTATAACAAATCACTACTGCAATATGTAAAAGGTATGATGATGTATAGATTTATATATATATACTGTATTTTGTGAGCCAAACTGTAGTCTTATGTTTATTGTAAATATTGAGAATTCTAAGCAAGTAATAAATAAATAAATAAATAAGTCATTAAGTAAGTAAATAAATAAACACTTTATCTGTTTATAGTCATGTTTAATGTTCAAGAAACAGCTTAGTTCCTGTTCTCACTTATGTTATAGCAGCTATAAGTCAGTAAATAAGTAAATAAATAAATAGCTTTAGCTTTAGTCAGAGTTTGTAACTGTTTTTAGATTTTAAAGAAAAAAAGGAATTTAAAATATTGTGATACATGCACTAGTTTATCATGATATTGATATTATAGCGTCCGAAGAAAATGCAACAGAAAATAAAACTTTATAGATGTGTACGGAACAAATTATGCATGTAATTACCAGGACTTGCATGTATAATTTATTCTCTACACATTTCAAAAATTTTATTTTAGTCTGATTTAAGTTTATAAATTAACTTTAAGATATCTCCAGTATGTCTCCTGCAACACACAGTTATCACCCAGATGAGGATGGGTTCCCTGTTGAGTCTGGTTCCTCTCAAGGTTCCTTCCTATTACCATCTCAGGGAGTTTTTCCCTCAGGGACGATCTGATCATTCTGATTCACACACGTTTCCCACAAACTTCCATAATTTTTGATTCTGTAAAGCGGTTTTTCGACAGTGACTATTCTTAAAAGCGCTCTACAAATAAAATGAATTTAATTTAATTTAATTTAATAGAATTTTTTGTAGTTGTTTGATTTTATTCCCTTTTTAGCGATATGTAGATAAAGATCTGCTCACACTGTACATTTAACTTCAGGAGTGTAAACGTTCTAGCACTGCTCTTCATTAGGGACCCTAGTGTAGTGTTTACTGTTTCACATTTTTACACAAAATCTTAGAAAAAAGTAAAGTAAAAATTCTAAACCCCAAGTACTGAGCGTCCAGCGTATGCAGGAAAAAAAAAAGATTAAAATCTAATTTATGTCACACTAGGGTAGATTTCCCTTTTAATGTTTCCTGATTTAAAACTGCCAGACCGCTGGAGAGAATGTTACTTGTTAATTTATCAATGGATCGTGTTGATCGGTTCGTCTGATTGACGTTTACCCTCCACCAGGAGAAAGAATCCTCTGGGGTTCTTCTGTAGGATGCGGATGGCTTTCTCAGTCGTCTCCGTGATGCAGGGATCCATGAGCGGGTCTCTCTCCACCTCGAACCTCAGATCACTGGGCTCAAACAGGGCTAAGGAGGAACAGGAAATATAAGGTTACAGTAAAAATACTCTCCTGTTGTCACAGTTTTGAAGTCACTTCTGACCAATCAGAATCCTCCATACTCTTTATTATTTTAATAATTAATAATAACATTACACTCACCCATCAGGTAGTCGGTGGTCTCGGGATCCACGGCATCAAACTCTGTCTTATTCCAGACGTAGCGAGCCACCTGCAGACACGCGGACAGAGAAGCTGGTTTAGCTACAAGGCTAATGCAGCGATTATGCTAATGGTTTGGCATGTCCACTTAGTGCTACATTTACAGCAAGACTTTTATAAAATATCAGCGTAAGTCTATATTTCAAATAATCTAGTGTCCAAGCTCCGCCTATAATATTTAGGCCACACCTCTACCTCTGTCTCTCTCTGTCTCTTATTCTCTCTGTTTCTCTCTTTATCAGTTATGTCGTGCGGTATGGAGAGCCGCAAGACGAGATTGTTTTAAAAATGATAAGAGCCCTGACGCAGGGCTTTAGGGGGTCAACGAAATAGGAGTTTGTGAAAGTGCTTATGACAGGAACGGGAAAACCTTCCCATTTGAAGATGGCATGAGATTATTGATTAAGGACTTTAAAAGGAAACAAAAGAAAACTGATAACACAAAATAACCAGAGCTCCGCCATCTACGCGGGAACAGACGGGGCTCTAGAAACTGAAACAAAAACCTAGATCCCCTCGGGGCGTTCACTGTTACCGAGGACTTATGAGATAGATGTTTTTTACTACAGTGCTTTGCACTATTAACTTGACCATCCTTCCAAAATTTAATTTCCTATTCCAAAATCTACCATGTTACTTAGATACAAAGTTTTTCAAGAGGATTAATTCTTCAATTTCAAGGTATATTTGGAATTATAAGGAACCCAGACTTCAATTTTCAGTTTTGATGAAACCAAAGGAGTTTGGTGGGGTTTCGTTACCCAATTTCCAATTGTACTTTTAAGCTGCTTAAATTAAGCACATAGATTTGATTCACGCTGGGTTGGGATTAAATCTACAAGATTCAAATCAATTCAATTTACTTTTATTTGTATAGTGCTTTTAGCAATTGTCATTGCCGCAAAGCAGCTTTACACAATCAAAATAATTATTTAAGTTTATATGAAATTTGAATTCTCCCTGAGATGGTAATAGGAAGAAACCTTGAGAGGAACCAGACTCAACAGGGAACCCATCCTCATCTGGGTGAAACAGAAAGCAGTAAATGATCTGCATTTATACAGTGTGTAGGGTGGGAGGCAGTTCAGCTATAATAGCTGATGTTAATTGATGTTAATATGGAGTCCAGGTAGTTATTGAAGACCCAGGTAGACTTGTAAGAAGTTCCAGTCCTGAACTATCGAACTGTCAAGTCCCCAGAGAAACAGTTGCCAACACCAGTCAAGGCCAGAACCATCTTCTAGGTAGAGAGAATCATTCCCAGACACCAGACGCATCCCAGAGAGACACACGGGGCATCCATGTGACGAGATCTTCAACCAGAAGCGGGGCACCAGGATGGGTCAGACAGGTCCGGAGGGCAGAGGGAGTGTGGATGCTTTCCCAGAATGTTACATTCCCTCCTATTTATTTATAATGTACAAAAAATCCAAAAACTGAAGGGCTCTGTCTCCATGAGCAGAGGTGAAGCTTTGCACCTATACCAGGAGGTGCGACAGGCTAGGCGCTTGGAGCGGCTTTTGTTGGGTGGAGAAGATGTTCCCTGCCTGGAGCTGCCGGAACTTCTGGCCTGATACTCATGAAGGCAGTTATCCACCCGGATGGCTAGCATATAAAACTCTGGCTAGCTCATCCCTCAGCTGCTCAGAGAGCCTTTATGTATACGCAGCCATAAGGGCTGCGTCATTCCACCCTGGGTACGAAACTCGACTGTGTAGTTAGCTACAGATCGCCCCTCTTGAAGAATGGAAAGGAGAGGCGACACTACACTGCTCGCCGTATGCGGATGGTGAAAAGTAGCCCTAAGTGCACTTAGGTTGGCATGCTCAGAGAGAAGGTGCTGCCACACTGCAGTGGCCCACTTTAGTGCTCGGCCTGTGAGCGGAGACACCATAAATGCAACCTTCGCTCGTTCCAATGGAAATTTGGATGATTGCAGCTCGAATACTAGTGAGCACTGTAGGATAACGGCATTGTACCGCTCTGGCTCACCCGCATACGGCTGTGGAGGGGGTAGTCGAGTTTCGAGCCACCAGATGGGGTAATTGAGTCACTGATCCGGGGGCACGAGTTGACTCCAGAATTGACTCGCCAGATGTAAACCCGGAAGTGGCGCGCGCCTCGAGCTGTGAGATCCGCGTCGTTACATTATCTATCTAACTATTTTCTCACTTTGTCTTTCTCCTTAGCTTTCTAGCTTATCTATTTCTGTCTCTCCATTTTAACTTTTCTTTATCATTTCTTTCTTTTTTTCTTTCCTTCTATTTATTTGCACATATCTTAATCTCTTTTTCACCTCTTCTCTCTTTCCCATTCTGTATCTTTTTTAACTTTAGATTTCTCTCTCCTACTTTCATCATCCTTATTTCACATCCTCTCTCTCTCTTCTTCTGTTTATTTTTCACTCCTGTCTCTATCCACTCAGACTTTGTTTATCATTGTCTCTCTATCCTTCTCCGGTCTCTCTTTACCATTCTCTCTCTCTCTCTCTCTCACTCTCTCGCTCTCTCTCTACCTTTCCCTTCTTCATGTTGATCCACTCGTCTATGAGGTTGCGGTTGTCTTCTCTCACGCCGGCTGAGGACGGGTCCGTGGGATACTCAGGGTCTGGCGTACCTTTAGGAGTCATATACTTACGGCCACCGCCAATAATCACCTACACACACATACAAACACACACACGCACATATATACAAACATACATTTTCATTTAACACAAAAATTCACATAAGTACTATGTATGACACATATCCAAGAATACACACACACACACACACACACACACATCAATGTCGGTGTTGGAGAGGAGCTGGGAGGCGATGTCGGTGCAGCCGTCTCTTTTGGCCATGGCGGGCATGTCAGCGTCGCTGTACCACTTCCTGCTGGCACTGTGGGCATATGCAGCCGCCGGAGTGGCGTGTTGTACACGTGTTGTTGTTACTATGCCGATTGACTTCCCTAAACACACCACACATGCACACACACATACACACACACAAGTTACAGTGAGGTCAGCAGGTCAGGAGTGTGTATAAATGATAATTTTATTCAGGATGAGCTTCCACTTCAAATATAATTAACATAATAACTAAACAGAACTGTGTGTTTATCTATGGTTGATTAAATATTTCTGTTTGTCTATCAGGAACAAAAGCACACAGACTGACGTAGAGACAGTCAGACAGACGGAAGATGGAAGTGCAGTGAGGACTTTCTCAATAACAAAATCATAAATATTAAGGCAAAAAGTTCAAACCAAACAATGTAAGTGATACAGATTATAAACTAACCACACCACATCAGAACCTAGAACACTTTACTCCACTTACAGTGAATGAGCTACGTTCACTCATCTCTTCTGCAAAATCGTCAACTTGTATGTTTCTATACCTACATTTTCTTAAACGGATAGTTCCAGCAATAACAGAACCCCTGTTGAAAATAATTAACTCTTCACTCAGCAGTGGGTATGTTCCTAAATCCTTTAAATTAGCAATTATTAAACTGCTAATTAAGAAACCCGACCTGGACCCCATTAAGCTGTCCAATTACAGGCTGATATCAAACCCTTTATTTCTAAGATTCTGGAAAAGATAGTAGCGGAGCAGCTATGTTCATATCTACATAGGAATGGCATAAACGAACTGTATCAGTCAGGATTTAGGCCTCATCACTGTACAGAGACAGCACTCGTTAAAGTAATAAATGACCTCCTATCGGCCTCTAATCAGGGTTGCATCACTACACTTGTGTTACTCGACCTCAGTGCAGATTTTGACCCCATCGATCATAGTATTCTCCTTCACAGATTAGAAAATGTAGTAGGAATTAAGGGAACAGCCCTCTTCTGGCTCAGATCCTATTTGACTGATCGTTATCAGTTTCTAGATTTGAATGGGGATCATTCTGCATGTTCCCAAGTGGAGTTTGGTGTTCCACAGGGTTCAGTTTTGGGCCCTTTTAGGCCCTTCTTTTTTCTCTTTACATGCTTCCTCTGGGAAACATAATTCATAAGCATTGTATTAGCTTTCATTGGTATGCTGATGACGCACAGTTATACGTCTCAGCAAAACCAGATAAGAAAAATCAGCTTACATGAGAGACATAAGAGGTTGGATGTTAATTAACTTCCTTCTGCTTAATCCTGATAAGACAGAAGTTCTAGTCATAGGACCAAAAGCAGCAAGAAGCAAGCTTTCTGATCACACTGTTACTTTAAATGGCCTTTTTGTTCTATCAAGAACAACAGTAAAAGACCTCGGTGTGATTATAGATTCCAGCCTTTCATTTGAAGCTCATGTAGATAATATTACCAGGATAGCATTCTTTCACCTTAGAAATATTGCCAAGATAAGAAATATATTGTCACTAAACGATGCAGAAAAACTAGTTTATGCTTTTATCACCTCTAGGTTAAACTTTTGTAACGCCTTACTTTATCTAAACTTTTAGTTTATCTATGTGTGATTAAATATTTCTGTTTGTCTTTCAGGAACAAAAGCACACAGACTGACGTAGAGACAGTCAGACAGACGGAACTGTCTGGTTGTTCAGCTATGTGCATAAATAAGCTTCAGCTAGTCCAGAATGCAGCAGCGAGAGTCCTCACTAGAACCAGAAGATACGAGCACATCACCCCTATCTTATCTTTACTGCATTGGCTTCCTGTTAAATTTCGCATCGATTTTAAAATACTACTCTTGACGTATAAAGCATTAAATGGTCTCGCGCCACAGTATCTGAGTGAACTGCTAGTGTCTTACGAACCGCCACGCCTACTTCGATCAAAGGATGCAGGCTGCTTGTCAGTACCACGTATTATAAAAAAATACAGCTGGGGGCAGAGCTTTTTCTTACAAAGCCCCAAAGTTATGGAATAGTCTTCCAAATAGTGTTCGGGACTCAGACACAGTCTCAGTGTTTAAGTCCAGGCTAAAAACCTATTTATTTAGCCAAGCATTTTTATAAAAAGATTTGCCTTAGGTAAAGGAGCAGATCTGGGGGACTCATGGACGTAGAGTATTATGGTGAACTGGTATGTTTAGATGTTGTCCTCCCCACTCTCATTGATCACTCATGTTTGATCACCAGATCAAACCGTAGCGGTTCGTAAAACACTAGCAGTTCACTCAGATACTGCGGCGCGAGACCATTTAATGCTTTATACGTCAAGAGTAGTATTTTAAAATCGATGCGACAGAAGTTCTAGTCATAGGACCAAAAGCAGCGAAAAGCAAGCTTTCTTGATCACTCAGGTTTGATCACCAGATTTAACTGTTATCTCTGCTCTGTCCACTTCTCTATTTTCTTCTTCTCTCTCTCTCTCCCCCTCTCTTTTTTCCTCTACCTGTCTCTCTCTCTCTCTCTCTCTCTTACTACACATGTTGCTCCTGAGCTGCCAGAGATCCAGACCCCCTCTGCCCCCTGGACCTGTCCGACTCGTCCTGGTGTCCCTCTTCTGGTTGGGGATTTGGTCACATGGACGCCCCGTGTGGTCTGTCTGGGATGCGTGTGGTGACTGGGGACAGTTCCACTTTACCATGAAGACGGTCCTGTCCTCGGCTGATACAGACAGCTGTTTTCTGAGGACTCGTGACTGCAGTCGCTCGATAGTTCTACCTGAGCCTCCAATAACAAACTGGACTCTATATTAACTTAAATACGTCTCCTGTTATACTAAACTTCCAGCCTCCTAACACACAGTATGAGTGCAGATCAATCCCTGCTATCCATTATCACCCAGATGAGGATGGGTTCCCTGTTGAGTCTGGTTCCTCTCAAGGTTTCTTCCTATTACCATCTCAGGGAGTTTTTCCTTGCCACTGTCGCCATCGTCTTGGGCTTGTTCATCAGGGACAATCTTAACATTTTGATTCATACTCATTCACATTTCATACAAACTTTAATTATTCTTTTGCTTGTGTAAAGCTGCTTTGCGACAATGACAACTGTTAAAAGCACTATACAAATAAAATTTAATTGAATTGAAGTGCAGTAAGATAGATAAATAGCGGCAGACGGACAGAGAGACAGAGTGGGACGGTGAGACATTAATACAACAAGTAGACAGACAGACAGATAGACAGACAGACAGGCAGATAGATAGATAGATAGATAGATAGATAGATAGATAGATAGATAGATAGATAGACAGCCAGAATAAGGGAAACCGACAATGAGACTTAGACATACCTCACTCTATAAAAAGATGGATAGTAAGACAGACTGGGAGACAGATGGATGGATTGACAAAGAAAGAGACCGACAGATGGAGAACAAGTCTGGAAAGAGGGGGACATACAGATGGAGAGACAGACAATTAGTCGAGCAAACAGATAGAAGAGAGTTTGAGTTGGCGTCAAACTAAATTACTAGTATTTCAAATAGCATGGAAGGAGAGCATCCTGAACTATAGAAAAGCTCTTAGTGTAGCTAGATCAACATATCTTTCCACTCTTATAGAAAATAACAAAAGTAATCCTAGATTCTTATTTAATGCTGTAGCCAAATTAACCAGAAATAAGACCACTGCAGAAATCTCCACAACAACATCATGCAATAGTGAGGACTTCATGAACTTTTTAAATAATAAAATTGTAAATATTAGGCATAAAATTGAGGTTTTGAAACCGAACAATGTAATTGATGCAGATGTTAATCTAGCCATGTCTGATCAGAACCTAGAATACTTTACTCCCCTTGAAGAGAATGAACTAATTTCACTCATCTCTTCTTCAAATTCATCAACCTGTATATTAGATCCTGTACCGACACATTTTCTTAAACAGATAGTACCAGCAATAATAGAACCCCTGTTGAGAATAATTAATTCTTCACTCAGCATTGGATATGTTCCAAAATCTTTTAAATTAGCAGTTATCAAACCAATAATTAAGAAACCTGACCTCGACCCCTGTCAGCTGTCCAGTTACAGACCAATATCAAACCTCCCCTTTATCTTTAAGATTCTGGAAAAGATAGTAGCGGAGCAGCTATGCTCATATATACATAGAAATGGCATACATGAACTGTATCAGTCAGGATTTAGGCCTCATCACAGTACAGAGACAGCGCTCGTTAAAGTAGTAAATGACATTCTATTGGCCTCTGATCAGGGTTGTGTAACTATGCTTGTACTACTTGACCTCAGTGCAGCTTTTGACACCGTTGATCACGCTATTCTTCTTCACAGATTAGAAAATGTAGTGGGAATTAAGGGTACAGCCCTCTCCTGGCTCAGATCCTATCTGACCCATCGTTATCAGTATGTAGACTTAAATGGTGATTATTCTGCATGTTCTCTAGTGGAGTTTGGCGTTCCGCAGGGTTCAGTTTTAGGTCCACTGCTTTTTTCCCTTTACATGCTTCCTCTGGGCAACATAATCCGTAAGCATGGTATTAGTTTTCATTGTTATGCTGACGATACTCAGTTATATGTCTCAGCAAAACCTGATGAGAAAAAACAGCTTACTAAAATTGAGCAATGTGTGCAGGACATAAGAAATTGGATGCTAATTAACTTCCTTCTGCTAAATCCGGATAAGACAGAAGTTCTAGTCATAGGACCGCATACAGCTAGGAGTAAAATTTTAGATCACACCGTAACTTTAGATGGCCTTTCTGTTCCATCAAATGCAACAGTGAAAGACCTTGGTGTGATTATTGATTCCAGCCTTTCATTTGAAGCACATGTAGATAATATTACCAGGATAGCATTCTTTCACCTCAGAAATATTGCCAGAATAAGAAATTTATTGTCGCTAAACGACGCAGAAAAACTAGTTCATGCTTTTATCACCTCTAGGTTGGACTATTGTAATGCCTTACTGTCTGGTTGTTCAGCTAGATGCATAAATAAGCTTCAGCTAGTCCAGAATGCAGCAGCGAGAGTCCTCACCAGAACCAGAAGATATGAGCACATCACCCCTATCTTATCTTCACTCCATTGGCTCCCTGTGAAATTTCGCATTGATTTTAAAATACTACTCTTGACATATAAAGCATTAAATGGTCTCGCGCCGCAGTACCTGAGCGAACTGCTAGTGTCTTACAATCCGCCACGCCTACTTCGATCAAAGGATGCAGGCTGCTTGTCGGTACCGCGTATTATGAAAAATACAGCTGGGGGCAGAGCTTTTTCTTACAAAGCCCCAAAGTTATGGAATAGTCTTCCAAATAGTGTTCGGGACTCAGACACAGTCTCAGTGTTTAAGTCCAGGCTAAAAACCTATTTATTTAGCCAAGCATTTTTATAAATAGATTTGCCATAGGTAAAGGAGCAGATCTGGGGGACTCATGGACGTAGAGTATTATGGTGAACTGGTATGTTTGGATGCTGTCTTCCTCACTCTCATTGATCACTCAGGTTTGCTGACGGTGAGGTGATTGTTTGCTTTACATGTCAGGAAGCCCTCAAGTTTGTGTTTCCTTCTGGCTCTCCCTTTTAGTTATGATGTCATAGTTAGTCCTGCCGGAGTCTCTGCTTGCACTCTACAGTTAATATACATTCACATTATACATTGTGTGACTGTGACCATACCTAACTGCCATCTCTCCTCTTCTTCTTCTCTTTCCCCCCCTTTTTCTTTTTCCTCTCTCCTCCTGTCTCCCCCTTTCAATCTTTCTCTCTCTCTCTGTCGAGCTACACATGTCGTTCCTGAGCTGCCAGTGATCCAGACTCCCTCTGCCCTCCGGACCTGTCTGACCCATCCTGGTGCCCCGCTTCTGGCTGAAGATCTCGTCACATGGATGCCCCGTGTGTCTCTCTGGGATGCGTCTGGTGTCTGGGAATGATTCTCTCTACCTAGAAAATGGTTCTGGCCTTGACTGGTGTTGGCAGCTGTTTCTCTGGGGACTTGACAGTTCGATAGTTCAGGACTGGAACTTCTTACAAGTCTACCTGGGTCTTCAATAACCACCTGGACTCCATATTAACATCAATTAACATCAGCTATTATAGCTGAACTGCCTCCCACCCTACACACTGTATAAATGCAGATCATTTACTGCTTTCTGTTTCACCCAGATGAGGATGGGTTCCCTGTTGAGTCTGGTTCCTCTCAAGGTTTCTTCCTATTACCATCTCAGGGAGTTTTTCCTTGCCACTGTCGCCCTCGGCTTGCTCACCAGGGACAAACTGACCATTTTGATTCATACAAATTCACATTTCATACAAACTTAAATAATTCTTTTGACTGTGTAAAGCTGCTTTGCGGCAATGAAAATTGCTAAAAGCGCTATACAAATAAAATTGAATTGAATTGAATTGAATTGAAGAGAGAGCGAGACAGATATACAGTATAAAGAGAACGCAAGAGAAAGACAGAGAGACAGACAGATGGATAAATAGACAGACTGAGGCAGACAGACAGAAGGAGAGAAGGAGAGAAGATCAGTGAGTGAGAAAGACAGACAGACAGACAGACAGGCGTGTACCTGCATCTTTTGCCCATTTGAGGATGGACGTGACCTCATTTCCTGTCTGTGAGCGACACACACCGTTCCGCGCAGCAGCACTCAAACCCACAACGTTCAGATTCGTCTTCACACCGCAGAGATACGCTGTCCCTGTGGAGCTGCTGTCCGGGATCTGAAAGTCTACTGTATACACCTGCACACACACACATATACTGTATGTACAGTAGTTGTGCATGGAAATATATGTGTGTGCGTGTGTGCGTGTGTGCGTGTGTGTGTGTGTGTGTGTGTGTGTGTATACCTTAGAGAGACCGACGTAAGGGAACGTGTCCATGTTCATCACCGTCTCCTCTCCTGGACGTCCCTCCAGTTGGCCTTTCAGTATTCGCGCAGCTGTGATTGTGGTAACGCCCATTCCTGCACACACACACACACACACACACACACACACACACACACACACACATTTGTGTAAGATGTGACATTAGACATTATGATTAGTAAATTTATTGTTACTTCTGTACCCAGAACAAAAACTTTCTGCCTTTTAACTTGTTTCAATATTTACATGTTTAAAGGATGAAGGTTCGAGCTGAGGAGGCTGTGGTGCGAGCAGTCAGGTACAGTGGAAGTTTATTAGCTTAATTCATTCCGAAAGTGTGCTTGTATATCACAACACTCGTATATCAAAGTGAATTTCCGCATAAGAAATAACGGAAACTTAGATGAATTGTTCCATAACCCAAAAATATTCATCTAAAAATAATTAATACAAAATATAAAGTTAAAATTAAAACACATTAACCTGCATTTTACCTTTGAAATCCCAACAGAGCAGTGTTTCGTGTACACGTTAGCGTGTACGTGTGTGAATGTGTGAAGCTGAAGTAAAATGACAGGAGAGGAGAAGAGAGAGGGTTACTGTGTAGGACAACTTTCACACACACGCGTGCACGCACACACACACACACACACACATGGTCACAATATTAAGGTTAAACAGTATACACACGCGCACCGATGTTGACTATACAAGTGACACACGCACATTGAGACTGAGCATGGGCGACGATTGGCTCAGTTGTGATCATGTGACACAGCAGACAAAGTGCATGCGTTACATGTGTTACTCACAATCCAAGGTTTTACTGTAATGTACGAATGAGGACTTTTGTTTCTTTCCGATAAAACCACAAATAATTATTGTATACAGAGACGAAAATTTACATAAATGAAAATATAATATCAAAAACCTTGATTTTAAGACATGTTTGGATTGAATGTTACCGTCTCCGAGGAACAGAACGATGTTTTTGGCAACATTAGTGTTGAGTTTTCTCCTGAGAGCCGAGTTTAGTGTCGCCCGAGCCTGAGTTCTCCAAAACTCCGGGTTCTCCTCGTCCACTGCAAAAAAAATAAAAAAATAAAAAATAAATATATATATATATATATATATATATATATATATATATATATATATATATTTTATTTTTTTTTTTTTTAATTTAATGCATTTTTCTATTTATTCTATTTAAGTTGTTGGAAGAGAAATCTTACAGGTAAATGCTGTTTTTAACATTTCAGGATTAATTTAGATAAACGGATGTGTTTTAGTGTAATGTAGTTTTCAAAATGAAAATGTATATACATATAAATTATTAGCTACAGAGAATTTAATTGAAAAGTGAATTATAAATGTTAGTTACGCTGTATAGATTTCCCCGAGGCGGTCAGAAGAAGGCACAGGACACACAGCAGAAACCGAATCATGATGATCAGCAGCGAGCCTGAGCAGAGCGCCCGCTACACAAACATCTGGCTCTCAGGTAATGTGACTCGGCTAATCGCGCTCTTAATAAATGACCCTGATGTTAGTGGGAAAAAAATAACATCTTTATTGCTGGGCAAAGTTCCACTCGCATGGGGAAGGGTCATGAGCCAAGAGGGAGAATGTAGTTTATATGCGAGTCAAATTAATAGTAACAATACAAAAAATAAACTTTAATGTATAGCATGTAAAAAAAAATGCTAATTAAAATAATAATAATAATAATAATAATAATAATAATAAGAAAAAATAATATTTACAGTGTTATAAACTCAACACACATTAATAAAATAAAATTATATTTTTACATTGATTGGTTAAAAACGTGTAAAGTCAGAATCTTGCAAAGCTGTTGAGAAATATAAAACTGAAAATATCAATTAATCAGAATAAATAAAAAGTACATCTGTATCAAAATAAAGAGCAAACTGAACTATTAATATTTATAAATTTATAATTACTCCAGTTATTGTTCACGGCCACATGTCTTATCATTTATATATTATATTTATGAAGAGTAATCCTCATTAATAATTAGTGAGTGGATTATGGCCTGCTGTATCACACCCGAGTCAGGAGAAGGGCAGATTGCGGGTTCAGAGATCAAAGAGAATTTTATTGTTTGATAAAGGGTGAGGCACTACAAAGGATTATTATTATTATTATTATTATTATTATTATTATTGTTATTATTATATTGTTATTATTATATTGTTATTATTATAAATCAAAATTTCACAATTTATCTTTGCTGGGGGGTTTTCTGATTTTTGTTTAAATATCTTTTTTTTGTATCGTGAAAGTGGTGTTGGTGAATGTCATAAATCTGTGATTTTCAAGGCTCAGGTGTTGCATTTGCCGAATGTTCACGTAAATGACTGCAGTGTGCTCCAAGCCACCTTCTTCAAAACGTTTGCACCATTTAAACGGGGAGGGGCGGGAGAATTTAGGAAGCGTGAATACATTTAGGCATTTGGCAGGCGCTCTTATCCAGAGCTACTTACATTTTTATGTCATTACACATCTGAGCAGTTGAGGGTTAAGGGCCGCGCTCAAGGGCCCAACAGTGGCAACCTGGTGGTTGTGGGGTTTGAACCTGGGATCTTCTGAACCGTAGTCCAATGCCTTAACCACTGAGCTACCCCTGGCCCGGAATACAGGTGGTGCAGCTGGGGTCTGGACCAGATCCAGAAATCAAAGTCAAGGTGACAACTTTATAGATTATCAGCTGATGTTCTGATTATCACACATGATTGTGTCTGCTACACTATGTTCTTTCTCATATCTTTCAAAAGTAGAATTTTAACACTAAGTTACACACCTGTGATGAATTAGACCATGTGTGAAGTTTCATCACCATCTAGTGGTTTTGTCTTGTATACACACACACACACACACACACACACACTATGTATCAAACATAAACACGTACAGGAATTTTACAGAAAGCGAAAGCACAGCACTGTGTCAAGCAGAAACATGCAAAATACACACAGTTTATTACACACACACACACACAGACACACACACACACACACACACACACACTTGTTCAGAAATAGATTTATGGTCAGATATTTAATAGAGTGAATTCATTATTTTTTGACCTCTGGTATCAAGATTTCTTTAAAACCATACAGAAAGTAAAGACTGACAATAGCGGTTAGCATGACCATGGGTGTGTGAATGTTGTGTGTCCTTGTGTTGAGTTGTATATCACGAACACTCTCTGCGTTCTGATTCACAGATCATTGAGCAGAGAAGCTTGTTGTGTAAATATCAATTTCCAAAGCACTGAACTCAGAGACTTCTACTGCTCTTTTAACTTCTACTTCTCCTGCTGTCTTTTAATTTTAACTACTGTCTTTGAACTTCTAGTTCTATTGCGGTCTTTTAACTTTAACCTCTCTTTTAACTTCTAGTTCTTCTTCCACTTCTACTGCTGTCTTTCAACTTTTAACCTACTGCTGTCTTTTATCTTCTACTTGTATTGCTGCATTGTAGCTTATATTTCTACTTCAACTTCTAATTCAACTTCAAATTTTTTTTAACGTTTAACTTTTAACTTCAACATCTACTGCTTGATTGTATTAATTATATAGAAATACAAATATTAATAATTTAAAATAATTTATTATTATTTTACCATAATTAATATTTGACATTTCAGAAATTAGAAGATCTCATGGAGTCACGTGAGACATAAGTTTAGTTAGTTTAGTTTAGTTTAGTTTTAAGAAGGTTAAGTTAGACCGAGTCTTCGATGAAGTTTATCCATTTGTAGAAAAGATGCTAAATGATTATAAACATGTGATTGGCTTGTGGGAATAAATGATGGTCATTCATTCTGAGATGTTTGTAAAGAGAACAAAGTAAAATCTACAAACAAATATACTAACTTAATACTCGTGTATAATTATATTAGTTTATATAATTAAATAAAATATATTGATATATCAGTATAATGATGTTAAAGTATAATTACTAAACTCTGAATTTGAATTTCAAAGGCTTGACCTCAAAGAGATGTCAAACTCTAGCCCCGCCCCTCTCACCCCTGCTCTCACGTGCAGTTCTGTTTCCATAAGTTACTGTTTTATTAAATAGTCTGATGAAACAAACTGTTTCCTGAATAACATTTACACATTTCCTAATAAGAGACTTTCTGAACATTGCAGTGTTAAAGCTGATTGGTGTGTAAATTCTCAGTACTGTGTATAGTTTACGGAGTCTTAAGATTTCTGCATGACTGAACCCAACACTGTGTACAATGCAAATCCATCATTCTGTAACACTGTAGAAGATAATAAATGCCTGCATGTGTTGTTTCTACATGATTTAACAACTAATATTTTGTTGGAACACATGACCACATGACCTTTTTCCATCGCTCCCAAGTCCAGGCTTTATGCTCCCTAAAAAATCTGAAGCCCTTTATTTGATGAGTCTCACTAACAAGGGGTTTTCTTATGGACACACAGCTGTTTACTCCCAATCTCATCACGTGTCTGTGTGTGTGTGTGTGTGTGTGTGTATATGCTCTTACTTTTACTATTAAACATAGTTTTGGTTTGTATTGTCCATCCTTCTTTTACCATGCAACTTCACCGTATGTTAAAGTGATCAAAAATCACATTAATTTGAAGTTGAAGCTTCAGCTCTGTCCTTACATGGTTTAATTCTGTCTTGGACAGATCTTAACCCAATTCCAGTCATTTCAACTTGATCTCCTTAGTTGTTGTCTTTGCTCGATGCAGGACAATAATTTGACTTTTCTGAAACACAGGGTTCAATGAAAACTGAATGTTTTTTAGTAGTTGTTCCTCATCTCCGGTGTCTTTTATATTTCTTGCAGAAATATGGAGAAAACCTGAGCTATATGACTTTACACACAGTCTACAAGTCAGATACTTTTCTGCGATTTATCTAAATTTTCCACATGATATATGAAAAATATTCTCTTTCTCTCTGTCTCAGTCTGTCTGTCTCACTACACCTGTCTCTCCTGAGCTGCCAGTGATCCAGACCCCCTCTGTCCTCTGGACCTGTCTAACTCGTCCTGGTGTCCCTCTTCTGGTTGGAGATCTGGTCTCATGGACGCCCCGTGTGGTCTGTCTGGGATGCGTGTGGTGACTGGGGACGGTTCCCATGAAGACGGTCCTGTCCTCGGCTGATGCAGACAGCTGTTCTCTGAGGACTCGTGACTGCAGTCACTCGATAGTTCAGGACTGGAGTTTCCTACAGTCTACCTGAGCCACAAATAACCAACTGGACTCCATATGAACTTCTTCACATCTCCTGTGATACTGAACCTCCAGCCTCCTAACACACAGTATGAGTGCAGATCAATCCCTGCTACACTATATGGACAAACGTATTAGGACAAACCTGCAGTGACATTACACATTAACTTTAATATGGAGTCAGTCCTCCTTTTGCAGCTCCTTCATCCTTCTTCCACACCGAACTCATCAAAACCATCTATATAGTCTTTGCTTTGTGCACCGTGACACAGTTCTGTTGGAATAGAAAAGGCCTTCAACAAACTGTGGACACTAAGTTTAGTGAAGCATAGCATTGTCCAAGATGGCTTGATGTCTTCGAGATGTATTCAAGATGTATGCTGAAGCATTAACATTGCTCTTCACTGGGGATAAGGGGTCAGGTTGCTCGAAACAATCAACTTGATTTAAACAACTGAATTCAATAATTTACAGGTTTAGCCAAATACCTTTGTCCATATGATGTACCTGTTATCACCCAGATGAGGATGGGTTCCATGTTGAGATTGGTTCCTCTCAAGGTTTCTTCCTATTGCCATCTCAGGGAGTTTTTTCTTGGTACTTAGGCTTGCTCATCAGAGACAATCTGATCATTTTGATTTATAAACATTTCCTCACACATTTCATACTCATTTCCCAAATTTTCTGTTTGCTGCTTCGCGACAATGACGAATGTTAAAAGTGTTATAAATAAATTTTCATAGAATTTATTGTAATTATGTGCTTCTTAATATAATAACTTAATATGATAATTTAAATACAATATTTTAATATGCACATACAGTAGTTAAAAGCTTTTAATTGGATAATTACTGAAGTGACTAATATGTTACATTGAGGTTTTTTTTTTTTTTTAATAAAGATATTTAGGTTTAATATCTTTTAAAGGTAGATTTTGGGCAATTTATTTTACAGTTTAGCATATTATCCTTCTTTTTGTATTTGTTCATAAGTTTTTAGATCATTGCTGTTATAACATCTTTATTTATTTATTTATTTATTTTTTTATTATTATTTAATTGGAAATTGTCCACATTTTAATTAGCTACAATATTTGTTCTTAGTGTAGCAGTGTTAATATTTAAGTGTTTAGGTTCCATCTGAGGGGATCTGAATTAATCATGTGCAGGACCTCAGCTTACTCAAAATAAATCTTCACAAATTCATGAAGAGCTCTAAACTCTGATTATTGTCATTTATTAAACTGTGTGATGTTCTAGTCAGACGACGAACAAACCAACGCTGCAGTAATTCTAGTGTTTGAGACTACACAACTGGAAACACATTTTCCTGGTTGATTCCTGTGATATATGTGAGACTGTATACATCACCTTTCATAAAAGGAAAAAAATTGATGCTGAATGCACAGACACACACAGACAAGGCAACAGTAGAAGTGTGTTTAAGACTTTGTTTAGGCTACACACTCGGTCCACTGCTGTGTTCTTGGAGAAGAACTAAAATTAGACTTTTTACTGAAAAGCAGAAGCCTGGAGCTCCAGTCCCGCCTCAGGTCATCACTTCACTGATCCTGTGACATATAAAATGGACCAAGAGCGCATCAGTGGCGTGTGTGAGACGCTGCACGACTCTATTGAAGCACTATTGATGTGTATATGTGTGTGTGTGTGTGTCTGTGTGTGCGAATAATCAATGGCTCGTGAGGAATCTGGGGAAAAGAACATGCATCAGTCTGAACAGCCACTGGTAAGTACTGTGTGTGTGTGTGTGTGTGTGTGTGTGTGTAAGAAAACATGATAAACTATCCAAATAACTGTACTTAGGCTGCCAATACATCTGTGATTGCCACAAATATTAAGAGCATTAAAGTTTTTTTTTTAATTCTTTAGATATTTAATGGTTCTGGTCTCATTTAGAGAACCCCAACATTTTTTGGATTGCACAGAGAACCTTTAAGGATTTCTTCCAAAAAGACAAACTGATGAACGTCTGTATTTATCTCCTGTTATACTGAACTTCTAGCCTCCTAACACACAGTATGAGTGCAGATCAATCCCTGCTATCCGTTATCACCCAGATGAGGATGGGTTCCCTGTTCAGTCTGGTTCCTCTCAAGGTTTCTTCCTATTACCATCTCAGGGAGTTTTTCCCTCAGCACCGTCACCCTCAGCTCGTTCATCAGGGACGATCTGATCATTCTGATCTAAACACATTTTTACTTTCTCCTACATATTTCCATAATCATCTTTAAATTTTTGTAAAGCTGCTTTAAGACAAGAACTTTTGTTAAAAGCGCTATTTAAATAAAATGTAATTTAATTTAACTGAATTCTCCCAAATATGGACGAATAAAAAAAAGAAAAATATCCATTATTAGTCAGTAAATAAATTTGCATTT
Organism: Clarias gariepinus; assembly: GCF_024256425.1. NCBI lineage: Eukaryota > Metazoa > Chordata > Actinopteri > Siluriformes > Clariidae > Clarias > Clarias gariepinus. The sequence goes on along the minus strand of NC_071110.1, from coordinate 33,168,261 downwards.
CATGCCATAAATATAATTTTACCTGATAAAAAAAAACTATATATTTTTTTAAATAAATAATTTGGATTTATAAAAAGATTTCTGATTTAGGACGAGGTACCGGATTGATTGTGCATGTGGTGTTAATAAGTACAATATTTGATAAACAAACAAACAAATCAATCAAACACATCTTATCTAAATAATTAAATATTCAATTTTTATTTCATCAAAAAAAATTCATTTAATGAAATGCTACTTTTTTTAGTCTTCCATATTTTTTTACTCTAAAACTTTCAGTTTGTCTTCCTGGAAGAAATCTTTACTGATTGAGTATACTTTACTTTATTGATTGAGTGATTTTAATTTTTTTATTTACACCTGATGGACTTCGGGATTCCTGTACTTTGTCCTAAATTTAAAATGATTTTACAAATCCTTTTATCACCTGAGTTAAAAACACCTTACCCTTGAAAAAAAATTCTTACTTGAGAATCACTCTCACTTGTGCTAAACCAACAAATAGCAAAATAATAATTTTAATTAATGCTAAAATTATGAGACATAATTAATATATTAACCATAACATTTATTTTGTGGTGTTTAATGTTTAAATTAGTTTCTTAATTTGTGCATGAAAAAATGTAGTGTGCATATGTGTGAGTGTGTGTGTGTGAGTGTGTGTGTGTGAGTGTGTGCATGTGTGTTTACTACTGGACCAGCTGATCCTCTTACACCAGTTCTGTGAAGTGTTATTGCTGCTGCTGTCCACTGGAGCAAATTAATGTGAAAATTTCTCAGAATGTGTCACGCCAGTGAAGTTTCTTTACAGTCAGATGTGTGTCTCTGTGTGTGTGTGTGTGTGTGTGTGTGTGTGTGTGTGGTTGGATGGATGGGTAGAAGAAGGTTCTACTAAGAAATGAAATGTTTTCTAGAGGATCTTAATGATCTGGAACATGTGATGATGGAAACTGACGTCATAAATGTTGGTTATTAATACTTTCATGTAAAATAATTTGTTTTGTTTTTTTACGCCAAACGTTCATTATAATAATGTTTTTGGTTCCATTTTTGGGGCCCGATCATGTCCATCAAATCTGCAAAATCTGACAATTAAAATCTATCTCCAGGGGTAAAGCTTGATTTTAAAAAAAATTCCCCTTTGTGTGTGTGTGTGTGTGTGTGTGTGTGTGTGTGACAGATGTCCAGCTGTACAGATGAATCAAAGGACAAAAGCAGATTCAGGCAGCGTCTCACTGAACAGAGACAGAACGAGGAGAACAGGAGCAAGCGCACATGTGAGTGTTTAACGCTGTGTGTAAAAGAGGAATAAAACTCTCGGGTCTGTGCAGTTATGGGAAAATAATCAGCCTCAAGGTGGGAACTAATTCTGCTCCAGCACATGAATCAGCCAGGACACAGCGTTAGGGTTAGGGTTAGGCAAAGAAACTACTTTTATCAGTTTAAAAATATATATTATTATAATTATAATGTATCCTAATATCAAATTAGATTAAACTAATCATTCTAGTAATTAGAAAAGAAAATTTATATATATATATATATAATCTAATAATATAAATTATTATAATTTATATGATTTAAATAAAAAAGGTTTAAAAAAAATTGGCAAGTTAATAGAGAAGAATTTGTAGATTCCATCCAGAAACCTTTTGAGCTATTTTTAAATCCTTTTTCTTGCTTTATTTTATTTATTTAATTATTTATTTATTAATATCTTAACTTTTAGGGTTATTTAAAAGTGTCTTATTACTACTAATGAACTAAATTTAATTAAAAAAATTATTCTTTGTTATCTCTTTTCGTTTGCACATGTCTGTGTTAAAAGTGGAGACGGAAGTAATTAAAGGGAGTGTGTGACTTCACACAGTATAAATATTACACATGTAATGTTCAGTGAACTGCAAAATATACTTTTGTACTTTTTACATAATTTGCATATTCATCAATATATTTTCATTTAGATCTTTATTATTAAAAAGTTAAAGTTTTATTCTTGGACACTGGCTCCTGTGGTGCATTGTGGGTAATTGTGATCGTGTCTGCGCAGGTGATCCGCGGTGGAAGACGTTCCTGCTTTGGCACTTTGGTGAAGAATGGATCATCCTCATCCTGTTAGGGATCATCCCCGGTTTCTTCAGCTGGGCCATGGACTTCGGCATCGATGCCGGCCTGCATGGTGTGTGTGTGTGTGTGTGTGTGTGTGTCTAGAAATTCATTGAGCAGTGAATTTTCTTTGACTCTTACAAAGTTTATAGACATTAATATTGTGTGTGTGTGTGTGTGTGTGTGTGTGTGTGTGTGTGTGTGTGCGTGTGTGTGTGTGTGTGTGATCCCTACATCCCTACCTAGGAACAAGGAAGCTGTATGAGATGGCACACCATAACGTCTTCCTGCAGTATCTGGCCTGGGTTTCCATCCCCATCCTGCTGATCACCTTCGCCACGTTATTTACTCAACTAGTAGGACCACAAGCTGCAGGTATATTACAGCACACACTAGAGCCTAAGAGCTCGTCATGGTAACCACCGTAACCATAGCAGCAGTTTAATATGGTGTGTGTGTGTGTGTGTGTGTGTGTGTGTGTGTGCGTGTGTGTGTGTGTGTGTGTGTGTTTAGATTTAGTTTTAGAAGGCCTAGTCTATAAATGTGTCGTTTTTGTATATGTTTTGGAGATAAAGTCAGAGAGGCCAGATTGAGGTGGTTCGGACATGTTCAGAGGAGAGATGGTGAATATATCGGTAGAAGGATGCTGAGGTTGGAACTGCCAGGCAGGAGGTCTAGAGGAAGACCAAAGAGGAGATTTATGGATGCAGTGAGAGAGGACATGAAGTTAGTTGGTGTGAGAGAAGAGGATGCAGAGGATAGGGTTAGATGGAGGCAGATGATTGGCTGTGGCGACCCCTGAAAGGGAACAGCCCAAAGACAAAGGAGAAGATGTTCATGGATGTGTAGTTTTTGTGGGTGTAGTTTACGGACGTGAAGTTGTTGGATGTGTAGTTTGGTTTTGTTTTATACACATCAATGTCTCTCTTAGGATCTGGAATCCCAGAGATGAAGTCGATAGTGAAAGGAGTGATGATTAAAGATCACCTGAGCCTCAACACTCTGGTGGCCAAACTGGTGGGTCTGACCTGCGCTCTGGGCAGCGGCATGCCTCTGGGAAAAGAGGTATACACACACACACACACACACACACACACACACACACACACACACACACACAGATATGTACACAAACAATAACTTACACACATTATAACTAATAGAAATATTACTTATTATTATAACATTTTATAGTAATTATATATATATTAGCAATATATACTTTTTCAGGTATTCTTTATAATTTATTTGATGTGCTGGCATATGGCAACAATATTTTATTTATTACCTGTTAACATATTAACTATGTTAAGTAAAGAGGTAGATTCTAGCCAAATTCACACCTGTTTTAGGGAGGGGACGATACAGATGGGAATGTGGTTTTGGTGCTTCGGTCACATTCCACAGCTGATACATGAGAGTCAGACAACATCAGCACCAGTTTAACCCCTTACTGCTGTTTGGGAGAAAAATTCAACGTTTTTTGCTCTTCCCTGAGTTCCGCGCCTATCACACTCCATGTCTGAGACACAAGCTTCAGATGATGTCAGCATTAATAGTGTAACTTCTATTAATAATATACAGTAACTAGGGTGAATGTGTGTATGTAGTTGTGTGTCGTTGCAGTGTAATTATTTATGGTAGTAAAAATAATATCCTGAATTTCCTTATTTATTGATTTATCTATTGTTTTTATTCCCAGAGTCCTTTCGTGCACATCGGCAGCATATGTGCAGCACAGCTCAGCCGCCTCTGGCGATTTATTGGTGGCGTTAAATCGGTAAACTGTCAAAAAATAAATGTCAAAAATGAATCACACACACAGACACAAAGAAACTCATTCATTTTTATTTATATGTGATTTTGATTTAATAAATGGGAAATAGAAATGTTAAGTCTTAATTATTACAGTAATGATCATGTGTGTGTGTGTGTGTGTGTGTGTGTGTGTGTGTGTGTGTGTGTGTGTGTGTGTGTGTGTGCCCCAGAGTGAGTCTCATGGCATCGAGCTGGTGGTTGTTGGTTGTGCTGTTGGAATCGCCTGCTGCTTCGGCTCACCTATTGGAGGTGAAGACAAACGTTGTGTGTGTGTGTGTGTGTGTGTTGTGTATTGTTATGAGTTAGAGTCATAAGAAAACAGTTATAGATGTATGCTTTTTTTAAAAATGTGTGTGTGTTTTGCAGGAATCCTGTATAGTATAGAAATGGCCACGTCGTTCATCATGGTCCGGTGTTACTGGAAATCTTACGTTGCTGCCACCATCAGCGCCTTCGTCTTCAGGATCCTGCCTGTGTGGAGTGGACAAAATGGTGTGTGTGTGTGTAATAGATTTAATTTGGTATGATGGCAGAAAAACTTAGTTAAAAAAATAGGTTTTATTGAATAATAATAATAATAATAATAATAATTGATGCGTATTTACAGAAAGTATCATTCCTCTGTTTAACACATCGTTCCGTCTGGAATTTCCCTACACACTCTACGAGATTCTGGCCTTCGCCATTCTGGGGTATGTGTGTGTGTGTGTGTGTGTGTGTGTCTGTGTCCTATACTTATAGTAGTTATTAAAATACAAACTATAAATCATTAGATTCAATTATAATACTAAACTAAAGTTAAAGAAAAACCTGTTACCTACTTATTATTATTATATTATTATAACTGTATCCAGTGCATATTACTTCATTATTTTTCCAATAAACAAATTATATATATAAATAAAACTAAATAACTAAATAAATTATAATAATAAATATATTTTATCTTGAATAATTTATGGAGTATTCAAGTTCCAAAATGTAATTTTTGTTTTATTTTAGGAATAAGATGAATAATCAGTAGTAATTATGATTTTCTGCATAATAATTCCATTAGACTTGTTCATACTAAAATATACATTAGATTATTAGGTGTGCAAAAATTAAAGTAACTGTTACCGTTATTTTGATATAAAATACAGTTTGTGTGTGTGTGTGTGTGTGTGTAGGATTCTGAGTGGGCTTTTTGGAGCATTTTTCGTCTTCATGAACAGCACGATGGTGCGCTTCATCAGAAGCCCTCACCGCGTTAGCAGGTTCCTCGCCAAGACGTGAGTGCTTTAGTTGGATACTAACACGATCACAAGCAGGTTCGCGATTCCACACCAGAAACAGGAAATTTCGCAATGTTCCGTGGGCAGACGAGATGCAGACGAGATTCCAAAGTTCAAATAGAAACATTACTTAACATCAGATACAACCAAATGATAACACAGCAGGACAGCTACACACAAATACACTACCGTTGTGCTAGCTCTCTAACCACAATCAGAACTTTCTGTCTCAAAAATGAGCAGTGTAATATACTGTACATATAAACACTATACTACAGCTGCATGCAGTTACACAACAGCTGGAAACTCCTGTAGCTCTCAGGTGGAAGGTCCTACATCCGAGTGCATTATACCCACTTGAAGCTCAGATCTCAGCTCTGGAGTGTGATACGAAGACCAAACGTCCACTCTTATTTACACCATGTCCTCTTAAGCCTGAGGTCTGAATTTTGTGAAGATCTGAGAATCCTAAGAAATCTGAGAAACAGTAGCCTTTGTGGATTTTTAGGTGAAAAATTTTTAAATTTTCAGATTTTTCCCAAATTCACAAGGTACGTTAGGGAGTACAAAACATACACAGGGGGACACAGGTTACTCTAAAAGTGAGACGTGAAGTTCCAAAGTCCCACCTATTCCAGCAGGTTTAGTAGGTTATACTCTTATACCTGAGAGTTAGCATGAAATTTAGCCAGACGCATTACAATCGAACATTAAAACAGCTTCAATGACTTGCAAAAAAAGTCCTTGCAAAATATTCTCATTTGCAAGATCACGGCTTCTTCTTATTCCATGTTTTTGGAGTCTATGAGAAGTTGGTGCGAGACTGCCACCTACTGAACTGGAGTGTGTTTGTTTCTTGCCCATCTTCCACTCCACACTCCTTTGTACAAGACCTGGCATTTAAACAACCAAGAACACAAATGACACATTTCAGTGTAATTAAATACTTTTAGTAGTTTTTTTTTATACTTTAAACTCTGTAGGAAATATACAGTACGTACTTGAGACAAATCAGTCCATAAACACTCTAGTGCTAGTGAATTAATTCATTCAAATAAACTGATTCAGCAGCGCACCGATGGGTCTAATAATTAACATACTTACGAACAATAATTAGAACCTAAAAATATGATGTGTGTGTGTGTGTGTGTGTGTGTGTGTGTAGCCGTGTGCTGTATCCTGTTATTATCACCCTGGTCGTCTCCACTTTGACCTTTCCTCCTGGATTTGGACAGTTCATGGCAGGAGAGGTAACACACACACACACACACACACACACACACACTTACCATAACTAATTTGTATATAATTAACCTCCCCTAATCCAGACCTTGTGTTGCATCACTTCCTGTACAGCTCACTCAGAGGGAAACTCTCCTCGCACTGTTTGACAATCACACCTGGTCCAAACATTTCAAGAGTGACCATTTTGATCACTCGGACCATTCTGTGGCGTGGAAACACCCGAAAGTCAACGTCTTCGGCACGCTCACCATCTCCTTCATCACAAAGGTCAGAAACAAAATTAACCTTCGAATCACAAACAGATTATTATTATTATCTTTTTTTTTTTTTTTTTACTTTTTTAAGAATTTCAGCTTAAATTTTTTTTTTCCCCTCTCTGTGCTCAGTTCTTCATGTCAGCGTTGGCCATCTCCATGCCGGTCCCCTGTGGAGCTTTCGTACCTGCTTTCGTCATCGGTGAGTGGCTTTAAAGGGTGTGAGTGTAGTCATGACTTTCATTTCATATACCATTTGTGTTTGTAGATTTCATTGGTGTGCAAAGTACACATATCCTGTAAAAGTAAAAGTAGAGATGCTCTATAGGTAAAATTACTCAAGTAAAAATAAAAGCTCTCCATTTACATGTCAACTTAATTAAAAGGAAAAAAAAAAAAAAAAGCACTCACCTTAAAATTTACATCAGCATCGAAAGTACTATGTGTGTATAAGTAGCCTTTTTATAATAATAATAATAATAATAATAATAATAATAATAATAAATCTCTCTCTCTCTCTGCTTCCTTCGCTTCTGATTTGGAACGGCTGTAACGTGCCATAAGGGGAATGCAATTTTGCATAGATGTCAGGTGATGGCAAAATTCCCACTTCATATACTACACACCTCTGTGTCATGTAACGCCATGCAAAAATGTAGCCAAGTAAAGGTAGAGATAATTGTTGTAGGAAGAAGTGGAGTAAAAGTAAAACGATATAATACTCAATGCTCGTCAAGTACAGACACCTGAAAAATGTTCTGAAGTACAGCGACACAGCGAGTTTGAGCTCATTTACAAAATCGGACAGACAGATTGTTAGCTGATGAAATGGTTAGGACGTCAAACATACCTTAAAGTATAATAAAGTAATAAGTTGGTCGTGTGTGTGTGTGTTTAGGCGCAGGTCTCGGCCGATTGGTCGGTGAGGTGGCAGCTGTTGTTTTACCTGAAGGAGTTTATGCAAACGGCACCGTTTACTCTGTAATACCTGGGAGCTACGCTGTAGCAGGTAACACACCCACAAAATGAATAAAAAACAAATCGACTATTCCCGTCTCTGGACCTGCGGCACTGTGTGCTTCTCTTCTGTTTGTGCGTAGGAGCAGCAGCGATGTCCGGCGCAGCCACTCACACCGTCTCCACAGCCATGATCGTGTTCGAGTTAACCGGGCAGATCAACTTCCTTTTCCCGTTAATATTTTCTGTTATAGTGGCTAATGTCGTAGCCCAAAGTCTGCAGCCGTCACTCTACGATGCGCTCATATTCATCCGGAAACTTCCGTATCCCGTAGAGCCCGACTGGGGCGACAAGGAGTGAGTGTCTGTCGTCTTTAGTCCGTCTCATCATATTATTTTTCTAAATCTACAGAAACATTTATATGATGGATTTACATTTAGCCACACCCACAAAAGATGAAAATGACATGATTTACTAACCCGTGTGGAAGCCTAAAAAGTTTCCAGCTTTCAGACAGAGCTGTTTGTCTTTGTTCAGAAAGTCTAGCATCCGTGTGGAGGACATAATGGTGCATGATGTGAAGTACATCACGCTGAAAGACACTTACAGAGACGTGAAGAACCTCCTGCTCTCAAAACTCAGAACCTTCCCCTTGGTGAAGTCTGAAGGTACCCATCCACCATAGACATTCCTCCAACATCTCATCCTGCAATCAGAGTTTAATGTAGTGACGTATTGGTGGTGCTCAGATTATCTCCCTGTTCCTGCTCTAGACTCAAAGATCTTGCTGGGTTCTATCGAGCGCGCTCAGCTGAAGGTGCTGCTGTCCAATCAACTCAGCAGCACAAGGAGACTCAAACACCACCATCAGCCAAGGGAGAAAAAGGAGTGTGGTCATGAGGTGAGGAGTGTGGGAGGGGTTTGGGGTGGGTGGGGAGGTATTTATAAGACACACACACACACAGCGCCTGGACCATTGGTCTGCTGTTCGGTGTGTGCTTTGTTTTCAGGTAGACCTGCAGGAATTTGTCAAGTAATATCAAGAACATTTTTTTTATTTAATGTTTAGATGAAAGGGCGTGAAGTAGACGTACTAGTAGATCTTCGAACACCTTAGAAAGTGTCACAATATCAAGTTGATATAATTAAAGGACAGAATTAATTTTTTACTGTCCCAAACATTTACATTAAAGCATTTAGTAGACACCCTTATCCAGAGCAACTTTGGACATTTTAATATTTTTTCCCATCTCATTATACATCTAAGCAGTTGAGGGTTATGAGTCTTGCTCAAGGGCCCAACAGTGATGATTTATGCGTGGTGGGGTTTGAACCTGGTGGAGTTGGCCTGGATTGTAGTCTAATGCCTTAACCACTAAGCTGAGATACTAATGAAGAACCTGAAATTATTAAACACGCGGTTTGAATCATCACCTACTGACAAGGAATGTTTGTGCCATCAACGTCACCCCACGTCTTGGCCTGAACAACCTCACACTAACCGAAAAGGAAACTGAAAAAAAGATAAAATGGTATGATAACTACTCTGATCTCACCTTCTAACATTTTGGACCTGTAATTGTCTTTCAGCCCTTTGTAGATGGAACCTCCCAATCCTGTTCTACTAAAGCACTGATAATAGAGAAAGGTACAACACCAGACCGCGTGTCACACATTCTACACATCAGGGAAACCCATTAGTGTGGGGAAACGAAAGCATACGCATCTAATCTTTCGAAATGGTACAATCTTGCTAAACATGCCTCTTATTCCTCACTCTAACATAAGTACTACTGGCAATCGCTCAAGGTACAGCATGATTGCCCTGGTGGATCTCCAGGTGGCCAAATTTGTAGATCTGGGATCCACTGCCTCTACTGAACGGGGAGCATCAAGGCATCACCGAGGTTGGATGAAGGTTTCGGGCTTTTGGGTGGCAGGTCTTTCTTCTTAACATGGCTTGGTCCTCATTGTGGTTTCCATCTTTCATATAGGGTTTGTCCTGTGCATCAAGAGAACTGTCAAGATAGTCTTGTCCAAATAATGCATCTAGCTACTTTAGGGTACTGTTTCATTTTCAGGAGAACTGTTGGCTCCAAATTTAAATCTAGAACCATTTTCTGTGCACCAAATGTATTTATTTATTTATGAGGCTTGACTAGTGTGGAAGATCTTCAGAGCTTCACTCCAGAACGATACTAAGTATCAAAAGTCCTAAAGATTTCTAAAATACAATGTAACAATTCACTTGATGCCCAGGAAAACATTGAAGTAAGGTCCTTTCCACTTCATTCCTTGCCCATCTTACTGGGTGCTGGTTCGGATCGCGGATGGCGTAGACACTTACATCAGGTGGAGTTTCTGGATCAGTCGTGACCCTGATTATATCCACGGACCTCTAAGTCATGTAACTACTACATCTCTAATGTCTTGCTCAGGTTACGAAGATGCAGAAATTACCCTTAAGAGCCTTGTGTGCAGCCAATCTACAGTCGATATTGAGGTAAGCGAGCGCTCATGTTTAGCTCGAGTCTCCTTTAGTCAGTCAAGTTACATGACCTCTTTCTTTCTGATTTCTAAATGAAATGAAAAGAAAATTTTAAATAATAATGGTTTCTTTCCATCTAGGAGGATCCAAGTGGAGAAGATACCATGTCCCCAGTAGAGGTTGTTCTCAATACACGCCATGTACACACAGTTTTAACGCATTGTTTAGACCTGGTTTGTCTACTCAAATCTTCTGTACGTTGTTACAAGGACCAGATTTGTTACCAAGCTCATAACAATAGAGACCATTAACTATTGGAAGATGTATACTGTAGTTAGCTAATAATAAAAATTACATTAACTATTAGAAGAATATTAAAGAGCTAAACAATGAAATATTCCTTGGGCTCCACTAGGGGGCATTAGTTTACTCGGTTTTTAGAACATCCATTTGTGTCTCCATGTGACTGGGTCCAGATCCTCAGATGGGAAGAGCAACAGCTTGATGAAAGAGTCAACTTCAACCTCTGCAACATTGATCCTGTGTCCGTACATATAGTGGAACGAACCTCTCTGCAAAAGGTGAGCGGACTTCATTGGACTAGTCCTCACCTACATCCCACATCTCACTGGGAGGGTCACACCTTTCTTTCTCCATCTTTAGGTCCACAATATCTTATCCATGCTGGGTTTGGACCAGGCATACGTCACCAGCGCTGGACAGCTCATAGGAGTCGTGTCGCGTAAAGAGGTGAGAAAGAGCATATTTGTGTTTCTGAGAAGCGCTTGTCTTGGATATGGCCAGTTCCAGAGCCTGGTGGTCTTGGAGATCAGCTAGAATCTGTTGTGTCTAAAGAGCTATTTTATTGTGCTTGTTCTGTTGTAGATGTGCAAGGGCTTTGAGACCTCAGTGAAGGTGTCAGGAGCCAAAGCACACCCCCCGATGTCCTGCTTTAGGGAGACCAGCACCAGGTTGAGGAAGACGGCGACACCAGGGGCCACAGGGCTCCATAAACATCTGGGCAGCCAAAGCAGTCTGATCACCATAAGGGAGGGTCGTGCAGGGACCGACTGAGGGACCAGTGTCCTAACTACACGAACAAATTGGACTGCGCCTGAATACAAAATAAGATCCTGAGATGTCAATTTACAGCTTAATTATTTTACTGTTTGAATGTGATACCAAACCTGCAAATTAAACTTTTTTACCATTTTATGTTCATTCAAAAATCTATGGAAAGCCAGTATTTTTTTTCTTTTTTTGCACAAAGTGCAAGATAAAACATCACTGCTCCACAGTCACACAATTAGTCTCGATTCCAATCCACTTAAAATAACTAAAATGAGCAATTATTACAAATCTTTACGTCCGTGTGCAATTTATTTAAAAATGTATTCAGTGACTGTGAGGGTATACAGACTGCCACTTTTGAGCCCTTTTTGCTTTCTGTGTAAATTTCACATCACTGCAAGTGACGACCCATTTCGGGTTGGGAGGGGTGGTTGCGTGATTGACGACCCAAAACCGCAAACTCCTTTAACTCCTTCGGGTTAGTCGTCACCCTGTTGATATTTTCATGACAAGAGGGTGCTACTTAAAAGTGGAATCTAGTTTTTTTACTTCTACATGGGCTGATTTTATATCCTGTCTGGGAAAAGCAAAGCACAACTGAGGTGAGCACCAGTTTGCCATTTTTAACATTAAACAGTAGAAAATGTAAACTTGATATTTGAAAAATGTGAACTTGATATCTTCTGGAATAAATAAACAGTAATAACTCTACATTTGGACGTGTTAGACAAGAGAATAAAGTGCCTTGTGAACTTTAAGATATAGCTAACATTAACAAAAATGGCAGTTTGGGGCAAATTGTCTCAGTCATTTTGGAGTAAGTGGTCACATGTTGCCTTGTGCCATCTCCACCCACCAATCTACTGCAGAGGACATTTGGCCACACCCAAAAGCTAGTCCAAGAAAACAAGCCCGCCAACCGAGAACAAAGAAAAAAAATTGACAGACGAGTAAAGGAGGCACTTGAGTCTGAAAGGCAGGCACAAGGTGAAGAGCGTCTATCTTCCAAAGGAAATGCAGGGCAACCAAATCTAACCAATCTAAAATACACAATTAGCAAGAGGCAGAAGGCAGGTGTAATAAGAGACAAGTCTGACTAGTGAAGATTTAAGGGGTTCGAGATTTGTTTTTGAGCGTTTGCCGGGTTTTATTTGAAACGTTGACTGAAATTATTTTCCAGTTGTAGTTGGTACTGATTAAATGGACATCATTTCTTTAAGTTAAGTGATGAATCAAGCTTTTTCTGTAGCTCCAGCATTTAATGAAGTAAAATTAAACAATAAATTGGTTCTTGTTTTATATGTTGCAAAATCCAGTGTGACGTCTCATCACATATTGTGACAACTTACCTGCTGTTGGGGCAACATGTCACATTTTCTCACTCACTATTTAAAAACTTATAATTCTTTACTGACATATTTCAGATATAAAAATGAAATAAATACAAAATGTGTGCCTGAGACTGTTCTTTCACTCGGTATGTAATTTTTAACAATATGTTGTATTAATCCCCGGTCTCCCTTAATCGATAATAAACTTTAGCATTAAAACAAGAACTTTTGGAGGATGGCAAAAAAAAAAAAAAAAAAAAAAAGTCAAACGTTGTTTAAAGTTAGCATTTTTTATTATTGAAAATTTTAAACAAAAACAATCAAAAAACTAAATATTTACAGGACTCTCCTGAAATGCGTTATGCTAGCGGAAACGGCTTTTCACGCTGCTTGTACTGTTTTTTTGCCTTACTTTAAAAAAAAAATTATTTATTTTTTTATTATTTTATTATTTAACACTTCTGCCTTTGTTACATGTAACCTAGCTTAGTCAATGAATTTTTTTTTTTAAGTTTTAGTATTGATTGAATTTATAAAATGCACTACAGGATTCACACTGATTCAGTAAACCAGTTTTTTTGTCCTTTTTTTCATTTTTTCGTTTTTATTTTAGTGGACAAAAAGTTAAATCAGAAAAGTTCAGGTGGCGATTAGTGTAACTCTGCCCCCCTCAGCAGCAGCAATAGCCAAAAAAAAGAAGTTCAAAATCCAATCGCCATCTCTCTCCCTTTTTTTTTCTTTTTCTTTTTTTGCATCACACAGAGCTGTCAGGAAGTAAGTCCCCGCCCCCTTTTACACCAATCACAGCTCTGGATTTTGCCCTTTTTGCCCTGTTTAACGAAATTAAGCAGGGAGAAGGTAAATAAAATAGACACAGCACTTAATTCTCCAGCGCAGAGTAAAGAGTTTCTCTCAACACGACAGTCAATGAGTTTCAAAAATATATGGAGCTCTGAGCAGCTTTCGGTAATCAGTGACACATCGCAGGCGAAAGTGTGAGTTTAGCGACACCAAGCTGATGTCACGAACGAATGAAACGTTAACGGAACAGACTTCTTTATCCTCTAGGTGAAGTGTGGAAGTTTCATAATCAACAGTTTCGGCTCAAAAACATTCCTTAGCGTAAAACCAGAAGAAAAAAAACAATGAAAAAAAAATCATGATCCAAAGGTTAAATTTTATCCTCTTTCAAAAGAAAAAAAAAAAGAAAAGCTTCTTGTTTCAACTCCAGAAAGATTGTGAAACGCTCTCCAGTAGGCGGAGCCAGGGCTTTAGCTGTTGTCCGATTCCTCCTCGGCCTCGCGGAGCCAAGTGAAAAAGGCTGTGACGGATTTGAGGGCGACGCCCTTTCCCTGCTGCTCGGCAGGATCTTTGCTCGCCTCCCATTTGTAGAAAGCGTCTTCCTTAATGATGTCCTCGTCGTAAAGCGTGTCAAAAAACATTCGCAACAAGTCTAAACACACAAAAAAGAGGCAACGTTAAAATCAGTACAATAATTTATTTAAAGGGGGTGGGGCTAGCATTGACTAATGCATGTATAAGCTCCTCCCTCCACAATCACAATAATGATGTCACTCTATTAACTATAAAACTATTGATTTAAAAAAAAAAATGTATTATTAAACTAACGCTGCATCCACAAAGTCAGGAAAACATCACCTTACTCTGACTTCACGTGGTTTTTACTAGATGTTTATTAACTCTTTTACAAGAGTTGCAGTTGTAGGTAAGTTTAGCACGTGTGTTTACCAATAAACATCTGACGCGGGTAAAACAAACCAGAATTGTTATTCCCGATTACACTCCTGTGACCTAGACACTCCTTTTTCTGAGATATTTTCTATTCCTGAGTCTGGTAGCTCATCTCATAATCCACTCACTTGGCGGCTGCTCCATCCGCACCATGAGGCTCTGTAAGGCGTAGAGCGCCTGCAACTCCTTCTGCTCGTTATTAATGTAGCGCTGGAGCAGCTTGGCCCTCTGGGTAATCTCTTTAGCCTCCACTTTATATGGGGTTTCACCTGCAGGAGGAAGAAAGAGAGCTACTAAATACCTACATAAAGAGTCTGAAGTTTTGTGCGTGTGTGTGCGTGTTACTAATCAAGGATGAAAAAGAAAGACTAATTAAGTGACTTACAAACGATAGCAGCCTGACAGACGGAGGACATCAGAGCTCGCACAAAGGTGTTTGAGGAAACCTGCTGCTCGTCCAGGTTCGCCTGATAAATCAGGAAAAGTAGAGAGAGAACACAAAGTGGCATTATTCACTCTGAAGCATTTGCCCACCCACTCGCCCACCCACACACGTACCTCCACCCAGTTGTAGATGCATGGATTGTCAGCTTTGTCCTGTAAATGCTGGTCCAGATGTTTGGAGATCTCCTCCATGCTCAGGGATTTCCTACTGCTACCAACTTTTACACTCTCCTCACCCAGCGTGTACTCTACTCCCTACACACACACACCCCTTTCAGTTTAGAGTTGTTCAGCTAAGGAATCATAGGATTATAAAGAAGTCAATATGTGAAGAACAACGAGCCATCATCAGATGCAGAAGATGAAGTGATAGTGTACACAAAGAAAGTGTTTGCGCAAAGAAGTGACACTTTTTTTAATCAAACCTTCTCAGTCACAAATTTGTTGACATCTTCGTCTTTAGACAGGAAGTCCTTCCAGCTAAGCCCCGCCTCCCTCCACATGGCTCCGACCTTCTTATGGCTCTGAGCACATACACACACAGAAGTGTTAATATCACAGATATACCTCTCTAATAACTGACACACCCACACACACACACACACACACACACACACCATTCCTTTGCAGAGCAGGGTCAGGATGTGTGCCAACAGAAGTCCAGCGTTGCCGATAGGTACCAGAGGCTTCGACACTTCCCTAAAGGGTGAAAATTAGCAATGATCAAAATCCATTTGATTCTCCTCTTGCATGCCCGGTTACGCTGTTCTGTGAAAGTAGGTGGCGCTGTGTGACTCACCTGAAGAGCGCGCCTATGGGAATCCCGCCCTCGTGCAGCATGGGTGTGATCAGCTCAGCCAGGTAATCCCAGATATGAGGCACGTCTATGGCCATGTCCTCAGCCACCTCCAGCACCTCCATCAGCCTAAACACACACACAATATTAATAAAAGTAAACTTTGGTCAACACCATCATTAACACTATATATATATATATAATTAGATCCCCACAATGATATCACACACACACACACACCCTTTGTAGTACTGCTGTGCCGACAGCGTTCCCGCCTTGACGAGCTGGTGCAGCAGTAAGCCCATGTGCTCTCTGGCGATGGTGCTGCGCTCCAGAGTCGACTCGATTCCGGTCCTCACAAACAAGTAGAGCAATGAGGCGCAGTTCAGCTCGCTCACACACTGCAGCGCCTCCTGCAGGACGACAGAACATTTACCATAGTTAGGTTGCAGCTTTCTATAAAGCATGTTTTCAGTTAGAAAAACATGCTGTTCCTTCAGGAATCACTGTGGTAGCTGCTGCAACGGTGTGTGTTTATGTGTGTGTGTGTGTGTGTGTGTGTGTGTGTGTACCTTCATGTCATTGATATGCAAGTACTCCTCAATGATGGCCGTGGATTTCTTCTCAAGTTCCTCGGGGCTCAGAGCTGGTTTAGACGGAGCAGGAGGTGGTGTGGCGACAGGTTCTCGCTTTACTATAAACACACACAGTCATCCTAAACTTTCCAAAAACACCAAACTGTGTAACAAGCCCAGTGGAGAGGTCGAAAGTTTTAGTCCCATCTAGTGTTTAGACCAGTTTTAAAAGTGATGTTTCTCAGCTATGATGAAACCATAAGTCACTAATCCAAACCAGTGTATCACTGACTAACAGCTCTAAAGATGGTAATGAGGTCCTTATAGTGTCGATATCAGGTAACTGTGTGTGTGTGTGTGTGTGTGTGTGTGTGTGTGTGTGTGTGTGTGTGTGTGTGTATGTGTGTGTGTGTGTGTGAGAGAGAGAGAGTGTGTGTGGAGGCCTGCCAGGTTTTCTAAAGCCCCCTGTAGCCAAAAAACTGTTACATTTAACTACATGTTGTAGTAAAAGAAACTATACTACATTACACCACCTGTGTGTGGATATAACTATAACGGCACCACACACACACACACACACGCGGTTTATCCCTTTACACCTCAGATAAAGAATCAAATTGCAGACGGCAGTGAGCGTACGCGTACTAACCGCTGTCTTTGCTCGGTGGTCGTTCTTTCTCGCGCTCTCGTTCTCGCTCTCTAGCTCGCTCCCGCTCGTCGGTCATGCTAGCGACTCGCCGCACCGTCTCGGCCGGTCTCTGCTCCCACTCGTCTTTGTCTCTGCTGAAGCTGCGCTTACTGATGGCGGGCCGGTTTCGGTCTGGACCACGCTGGTCACTGCGCTCTCGACTCGAGCTGTTCCTGGTGTGGCAGGTGAGAGAAAGAAGATAAAGGATGATTACAGAAACAGTCCGTGATGAAGCTCACGTCACTGAGCGACTCTGGCAGATGAGAGAACGAGAGGAGGGTAAAGGGAAAGGGTGACCTCTGACCTTTGTGGAACTCTCCTATCGGTCTCCACGTTGGAGGAGGACAAGGATGAGGTGGAGGAAGGAGTCTGCTGCAGGGCGGAGAAGCGATTCAGTGTGCTCGTACGGCTCGAGTCTTGAGCTGCGCACACACACACACACACACACACACACAGTATATAATAAACCATAAAAAACAATGCTAGTATGCTACATTTCTAGTTTGTGAACTATCAAACAGTATAATGTACATGTTGTAGCAGTTACCAAAAACATATACAATTACTTAACAAAATAAAATCAATTACGTCCAATTATGACAAATTATTATAGCACTAAAAATGATTCCTTATTAAATAAAACTCTTAGTATTTGGGCAACTATGAGCCCTAGAGTCCTCAACTCACCACTATCACGGGGTTTATCCCCCGAGCCTCCACTGCTCCCTTTGCCCCAGCTGCCCCATGATCCTTTGCCACCAGGGGCAAGAAGCTGGTTGTTAAAGTCCATGGCTCCAGGCTGTGAAATCAGACAAGAAGTGAGTTATTTGGAGTGTAATCGCCCCAGTTGCTCCCCCCTCAGGTCCAGTGCAGTACTACACTTGGATATGGTTTATTCATTTAAAAAAAAATAATGAAATTTAATTTCCACTTCAAATTGGACATTTGCATAACTGTTCCATGTCCCTGTGGTTACCAGAATGAGTGGTTACTATAGCAACAATAACATAACACATTAATACGTTCTGCTAAGTTATAACTCGTGACTGTGATCGGGACAGTAACCTTGGTGATCTTGCTGAGGCGACTGGTGTCGATGGGCCGGTTCTTGGTGGAGATGGGCACCGTGTTCCAGCCGTCGTCTTGTGGAGGGTTTCCGCGGTGTGAAGCGGGGCCAACACCCCGAGGGCCCAGGGTCACACCACTTCCTCCACCGCCTCCTCCCCCTCCCCCTCCTCCTCCTCGTGAATCCTTCCTGGACATGAGCTGCTGCTGGACTTTAATCTGCTCTCGCTGCTCCTCCATCTCGGCATCCTTATGGATCTGCTCGATGGTCTTGGGGCCCTGATCTCCTCGCCTGGGCACCCAGTTATTCTACAACAGGAGATAAATAATCATGAGCAGGAAATTTTGCAAAAACCACAGTGTAATTTTAACACCAGTGTGTTAGTGGTGTTTACGGTAGCTGAACTATCCCTAGCTTTGTGGTAGTGGAGCTTCTTTCAACTTATGCTCTTCAGTCGAAATTTATGAATTCCGAGTAGGAAGCCTCTCTTAACTCAGTCTTACTCAGATGTTCAGGATGGTGAGCACAATTTCATAAAGTGACCAAAAAAAAAAAAAAAAAAAACATAGCTGTTTATATCAATAGGAAAAAAAATGTCCTAATTTTTTTCTTTTTAAATTATGTTTTACTTGAAGTACGACTTTAAATTAATCAACATACAGAATTTTTTAGGAATCTATAACACTGATTATAGAGTTAATCGTCTTTTTAAGAATTTTAAAATCACTGTGTTTATATCACTAATGCTTAGATTCCTGGAGGTTCCACCCCTGCACACTAGAGGGCGATAGTCTGGATAGTATTTTTTCCCATAGTTCTTATGCAAACATAAAGAACTCAAACAAGCGTCTTAATAATGTTTATGTGATGATTAGAAATTTACTAAAAATCCTCCCACACACATGCGCAGAGGAGGAATCGCCAGGTCCAATAAAAAAAATAAAATATATATATATACATAAAAAAAAACAAAAAAAAAACAAACTGTACGAGCGTAGAAAAGAAATAGCTACAATTTACTGCCAACACCCACCTGTAATTAAGCTTGCACACAAAACACACCCTCTATCTCTCTCCCTCTCTCACTCACACACACTTTCCTGGAAACAGCCAAAGTTTCATTTCTGTGGAAGTACTAGAGTCTGTGAAGTGTGTGTGTGTGTGTGTGTGTGTGTGTGTGTGTGTGTGTATGTGTGCATGTGTGGGTGGATGGGTGAGTACAAGGTCAATGACAGAGATAAAGCAAAATCTAGACACACTAAAACACACACGTACACAAAGAAAAGGTTGCACATTAATATAAAATATAAATTGGTGAAATAGTGTAAAATATTAATAGGGGGCGGGGCTTAAGAATGCTGACTTGATATTGATATGAGATGGACACCTGTGACAGATTATGGTGAAATGCAACTGTCGCGCTCTCGCCCTACTCACACCCACACTCCCTCACACTCCTTATCCTTTACCTCATCACTTACTGTGATCGTCGTATTTCTGTCACAGATTCTGTAAAACGATCGTAACTTTTAAAAACAACATTGTGTAAATAAAAATGTTAATATCAAATAATTTACTCGTCTTAAGTCGATGACGTCTTGCAGCATAAAGCGGATTCTGGATGACGTCTTCTTTTCTTTAATGATCTTGTCCATCTGGTTAAAATACTGATCCATACGAGGCTGGAGACAGAAGAGGGAAAGTGAAAGAGAGAGAGAGAGAGAGAGAGAGAGAGAGGGAGAGGAGGGAGAGAGACAGAGAGAGGAAAACAAGTAAAAAATTTGGACAGTGAAACTTGTCTGTCAATGGAAGGCCAATCTGCTGAGGACATCAAACAAAACCAGTAATAAATTAATGCTGAACTGCGTGTGTGTGTGTGTATGTGTGTGTGTATATGTGTATGTAATGTTACCCTGGCCTTCTCGAAGTCCAGGTCCTTGCCGATGGTGGACAGCAGCCTGCACAAACACTCCAGGCTCTCCTCGTCGTGGTTCTTCAGCAGTTTGACCACGCAGTCGTGCATGATGTTCTCTGTGAGCATCTTCAGCTTGAAGAGCTCACCTATAAACTTGATGTTGCCGAGCGAGCGGCGCCGTGCCGCGTCCTTCGCCTCTTCTAATTCCTCTTTTAGACGCTGGCGCACCTCCTCCCGTAGCGAGGAGAAAAACAATGCATTTACTCCACAATAATGCACAACACAATCAGAACCCATACTGCTGCTGGTACAAACCACACTGCAAATGCAAGTGTAACATCACAAAATTAATCATCAAAATGTCTGTCGCTCTTTTTGGAACACGCTCCACATACACCTTTTTGTTCGATGACGTTTTCCATTAATCTAATCAGACCACAAAGGGACAACTTCTATAAATCACACACTCACAAATAATCAAAGTGAGTATCTGTGTTTAAATGATGCTTCTCTACATAACACCATCATAAAGGCCATTAAAACTAACCAGGTCTTCTTAACACAGAAACTACTTCCTCTGAATCATAAGCTGTAAAGTGAGTAAATACTTAAAGAAATGTTTTTTTTTTTTTTTCACGTATCAGCCTGATCTCAAAACTTCTCAAACTGGCATTCAGTTAAATACAGCCAGTTTCAGGAATTTCACAGACGATTGTAAATTTATCTGTACATACTTCCTCATCACTCAACCAGAAGCCCCTTAACCCGTCCTCCACTTCAACCTGATGTTTAATTGGAAATTTCATAGAATTTCCAGAAATTTATATAATCCTGATAATCTGTCATTTTTGCGACATCCACGATATCTAGTTCATTGACTGGCATTTTGTCTTGAGCCATCCCGGTGAACACGAACTTAAGGTTGTTTTAATATTAATATTTAATTTTCAGTTTTCTGTTCTGGCAGCTTGTGGTGGTGGAATGAACTTCCTCTAGATGCCTGTAAAGCTGAGTCACTGGCAGCCTTTAAACAACGTCTGACAAAGACCTGTCCGTTTCTAAAGAAGTTAGGTATTTGTTCTCTGGTAAAGCCATAAACCATGTTGCAACAAAATGTGATCTTAGTAGAGAAGTGTGTGTGTGTGTGTGTGTGTGTGTGTGTGTGTGTGTACCTCAGCGGCAGCGTCAAGCTCCTTTTGTTTCTTCTCAAAAATCTCGTCATCGTCCTGGTCCTTCTCAAACTCTTTCTGGCAGCGGTTCAGGAGAAGCTTTCGGAAATTCACACCCGGCTTGCCTGGTTTATCGCCGCTAGGCACTTTCAACTGAACAGACAGAGAGATCATTCTAAAATCAATATCACGGTACAAACATAAAGCCGCATTTGATACGTAGTGACACACAGACACACACCCCGATGAGGCAGCGGCACATGTTCGCGTAGGCGACAGAGAAGTTGGGCTCGGAGATGGCTTTCTCGAACACCAGGTCTATCACGCCCTTTAGCCGCTCCTCTGTGTCAATGGTCATCTCCGTGATCTGCTTCATCAGTGGCTGGAACATCTGAGGGGTCAGTTTGTTCAGGACACCCCGGACACGCCGCAGCAGATCCTGTGTCTTTACCGACTCCAGGTCCTCCTGGTCAGCTCCGCCCCCTCGCTTCCACGCCTTCTCCGCCTTGTTCAGCTGAATGTCGTCATTCAGGGACACTCCGGACAGGACGATCTTCCTTGGCTCCTTACGCGACCCGGACTGACCCGAGCGCCTCGGGCCGGGCAAACCCACAGGCTGGAGGGTGATGGGGGGGAGCATAGAGAAAGAAATCCAGAGCGAGAGAAACGGAGAAAAGATACAATATAAAGAAATTAAATACAGTTGGAAGTAGGGGAAACAAGCAAATCTTCAATTCGACACATTGTGAAGCTGTGATTGGAGGAGAGACTGACCGGGCCACGCCCACCAGATGGCTGTCGGCCCAAAAGAGCAAATGAGGGGGTGAAGTCTGGACCACAGTTCATCCTGCTGATGTCCAACGGCCGCAGAGGAGTTTTATTCACCTAGAGAGAGAGAGAGAGAAAGAGAGAGAGAGAGAGAGAGAGAGCGTAACATGAGAGGATTACATCATCAAATTTAACCACTAATCAGGTTACAGTATGTAAATGAAAGTCATGTACCTAAATAGAATTTAATGCAATTTTATTACTTGGTATGCAAAACATCATAACCTTCAAACAAAATTTGGATGAATTAAAGTAAGACACCGCTTCTGAACTGCGTGTGTACGTGTGTGTGCGTGTACCTTATCCAGCACCACGTCACTGATGTGAGGGAGACCCTCTGGTTTGTGCATGCTGGCGCTGATGAACTGAAAGCCCAGCAGAAACTCGCGGTCATATTTCTTCTTCTCCTCAGGGTTCAGCGGTTTCCACTGTTCTGTGAGAACAATCGCAGAACAAACGGCATCAAACGACACAAATCATGTTTCGTTCTAATGCATGAACAGTAGGGTGGAATTTTCAAATTAAGGAAAAAATGTACGAGTTTTATTAACACACACACCCTCTTTGTACTGGTATTTTTGCTCGGTGGGCGTGGCTGGGGCAGGGCTGGGTGGCTGAATGTTTTCGGCATCGAGCTTGTCCTCCTTTTCCTCCCAGGTCTCTTCCACGTCTTCTACAGGGGGCGGAGCTACAGGGACAGGCTCGGCTTGCTCCGATTTTGCAGGGGGCGTGGCTTCAGTCTTCGGTGGTGGTGGCGGCTAATTTAAAGGTGTGAGGGCAGGGAATGAGGTCAATATTTGTCAGCAAACACCTGCTTCAGCACGCACACACACACACGCACACACGCATACCTCTTTAAAGGCATCCAGCACATCACCAGTCTCCTTCTTGTTTAGGTCCTTCAACTTTCTCTTCTTCTTTGGCACAGAAACAGCTGCATGGAGAAGGAAAGAACGAAAGAAAAAAAAATTGTGTAAGATCAAACTACTATATACATTTACACTTCAAAGCGTAAAATATTTACACACACTCACAGTTACATCGTGATTTTTGACTTTAATGGCTGGCAGCCAACCAGAATTTTCGTAATATCAATTTTATAAAAAAAAAAAATTACTGTTCTGCCATACTGCAAAAAACACAAGACATAAGCAGAGCGTGTAAAATAAGCACAAAAACGATTCACTGCAACAATCCGTGTTTTAAGTGCACGTACCTTGCATAGTGCTCTCTGGTGGCGCTGCCTGTGGAGGGGGCGTGTCCTCTCTGTCCTCAACAGAGGCAGGAGGAGGAGGATGAGGTGTGGCTTTGGGAGCAACACAGGCAGGCTCCGAGGGACTTGGGGTTTCCTTGACGATGGGTTCTGAGGTCTTTTTACCAACAGGACAAGGATCCTTGACAACAGTTTCTTTGACAACAGGCTTGCTAGTTTTTGTGGCAGCTGGAGGAGGGGTCTCCTTCACAGCTGGGGTCTCCTTTACGGCGAGGGTCACTGGGACAACCGCGGCCTCCTTTACAGCCGGGGTCTCCTTAACTGCCGGGGTCACTGGGACAACCGGGGTCTCCTTAACTGCCGGGGTCTCTTTAACGGCCGGGATCACTGCGACAACCGGGGTCTCCTTAACTGCCGGGGTCACTGGGACAACTGGGGTCTCCTTTGCGGCCGGGGTCACTGGGACAACCGGGGAAATCTTTGCAGCGAGGGTCACTGGGACAACCGCGATCTCCTTAACGACCAGGGACTCCTTTGCGGCCGGGGTCACTGGGACAACCGGGAACTCCTTTGCGGCCGGGATCTCCTTTGCGGCCGGGGTCACTGGGACAACCGGGATCTCCTTTGCGGCCGGGGTCACTGGGACAACCGGGATCTCCTTTGCGGCCGGGGTCACTGGGACAACCGGGATCTCCTTTGCGGCCGGGGTCACTGGGACAACCGGGATCTCCTTTGCGGCCGGGGTCACTGGGACAACCGGGGTCTCCTTTGCGGCCGGGGTCACTGGGACAACCGGGGTCTCCTTTGCGGCCGGGGTCACTGGGACAACCGGGGTCTCCTTTGCGGCCGGGGTCACTGGGACAACCGGGGTCTCCTTTGCGGCCGGGATCTCCTTTGCGGCCGGGGTCACTGGGACAACCGGGGTCTCCTTCACGGCCGGGGTCACTGGGACAACCGGGGTCTCCTTCACGGCCGGGGTCACTGGGACAACCGGGGTCTTGTTTATAACCGGGGACTCCTTTGCGGCTGAAGCAGTGGTTTCCTTGGCAACTGGTGCAGGGATCTCTTTGACAGATAATGAGGGGGTATCCTTGGCAACCTTAGGCAGGGTTTCTGTTACAACAGGAATAGAAGAAATCCCTGCAACGACCGGTGTGGGTGTCAGCACGGAGGCTGGTGTTTCTTTGACACTCGAGACATAAGCTTCCTTGTTGGCCGGAAGGGGCGCCACCTCACTGGCAACAGGAGCAGGAGCTACCTTGACGACAGCTTTGGTAGTCCGTGGTGAGTGTTCCTCGATAATAGGCAGAGCCTCTTTTGTGATGTCAGGCTCAGCAAGAGGGCTGATGTCTCTGTTGGTTGTGTCTGCAGTTAAACCGTTTACAAGCTGAAGCTCCTCTGGCTGTGCTATTGGAGACTCGAGTGCTGGTTCCGCCCCCAAAGCAGGAAGAAAAATAGATACTCTTGCTAGCCCCGCCCCATTCTCTGTAGAAACGTTTGAAGGAGCACCTGCTGATGAGGGCTTCGGGTTCTGCTGACTCGCATCTTTGGGTTGCGTAGCTTTATCCATGGCAGGAGGCGGAGCATCAACTGTCTCACTGATTGGGCTGGTGGGAGGTGGAGTGGGCGGGGCATCTGGGATAGGGCTTTCCCCTGGGGGAACAGGGAACTCCAGGGACACTACAGGCTTTACACGCTCATCTATAAAGACAAAAAACAGTCAAAAACTTTCATCTTCAAAGAGACCTAGAGATCCAAGAATCACTTCTGAGTAAGAAGCTACCACATGGACAATGTGTGTGTGTTTAATCATTATAAGAGTCCAAAAAAAACCCAAAACAATGCACAGACAATGACCATTACTTATTGATGCACTCCTTACCTGTTCTGGCTGCGGCAACAGGGGGCGTGGCTTTTTCACCATTAGACTGTGTGATGGCTCCACCCTCTGATGTGGACAGAACTGACTGGAAGAGGGGAACATGATTTAAAAGAAAGGTCATGCATGTGCATGTGATGCACGTGTCCATGCTACAGATGATATTCAATGACACATTTGTGCCGTAAAACATTTCATTGACTCTTGACAAAAACTTGTTACACTTTAGTACACTTGTACTAAAGTGGAGGTGCGTTACCTGTGGAGGCGTGGGTGTGGAGGCGCTGCGGCCCCCGGACATTATCTCCTCTGTGATATCTTTGCCTCCTTGGTTAGGGTCTCGTATTATTATCTGGGGAGGACAAGTTAAAGAGTTTTCACATGCATGATAAAAAAAATAATAAAAAAAAAATATGCAGGAGCGAGAGACGAGAAAGAGACGGGCGAAGGAACGCTGAAGAGTTAAACCACTCCAGTTATTGAGTCTCTGTATTCTCACTCTACCTCTCTCACACACACGCTTTAGTTCTACCTGAATCAGAGAAAAGGCAAAACAAACACACACATACACACACAGAAATTCAGCGACTGTTTGTCAGTCTTACCTAACTTGAGTCTGTGAAAAAGTTTCCCGCAATCAAGTTCTCTGTCTGTCTCTCTCTCTCACACACAGGCATGAGCCAGCACATTTGTTAGCAGCGCTAAAGGCCCAAAGGCCTGTCTAGTCCTGGAGGCCGAGTCCAAACCCAGCCCGACTCTGTACACACACGCGCATGTACGTAGGCAGAAATTAGAGTGTGTAAAAGCGGGGGGGAGAGAGAGAGGCCTTGTGAAATGAGTGCAGTGGAATGTGTGTACACACCCACCGAGTGAGAGAGACAGACGTGGGGGGAGTGTGTGTGTGTGTGTGTGTGTGTGTGTGTGTGTGTGTGTGTGTGTGTGTGAGAGAGAGAGTGAGAGAAACATGGGGAGGATATTCCCCTTCCGGGCCAGAGAGTGGGCGGGAAAGGGAGTCGAGCCACGTGGAGCTGCTGAGTTGTGCTGACTTGTCCTTCTCTCTCTCTCTCACACACATACACACACACACACACCATAGATAGCAAAGCCTAGAATGGCAGCATGACTGCGCAGTATCATGACAGCTAACTAACCATAAGGTGCATGTTTTGCATTGTCTCATGAAGTTACATCACACACACACCAAAAAAAAAAAAACCTGTTTCTCACTCTTTTTTTGGCAAAATCATTCTTCCTGTACGGTCATTATTCTCTTCCTTCCTTCTTGTCTTTCTTGTTCCGCTACGTTAGCTAAAAAACTCGCTAACGCGCTCCAGGCGGAGTGTGTGTGTGTGTGGGGGAGGATGGGGGTGGCGGCTGCGTGCAGGACAGCGAGCGTCCGGTGGGTCAAAGTTCACCCCGTTAAATGCTCTACCAGCTGCACGCCCCCGTAAACACCGGAGTCACATGACTAACACGACTAGAGACTAACTACACCAGAGGTTAAACTACATTAGAGACGTTAGTTTTCAGGAAATAACTGTGCACACACGCAGCATAATAATAAAACCAGATCAGCAAAAAAAATTACGACTGAAATTTACATTTACAATTAGGCATTTGGCAGACGCTCTTATCCAGAGCGACTTACATTTTTATCTCATTACACATCTGAGCAGTTGAGGATTAAGGGCCGCGCTCAAGGGCCCAACAGTGGCAACTTGGTGGTTGTGGGATTCGAACCTGGGATTTTTCAAACCGTAGTCCAATGCCTTAACCACTGAGCTACCCCTGGTCCATTGAAGCAGAAATGACGTCAGAGCAGAGAAGAGAAGAGCACTAACAACGACTAACAAGTGAAAAGCTGTAAACTTACATCAAAGACTGCACTAGAAAAATTATCATACATAAGATTAGTAAATAGTCCATCCATCGGGAGGTCGTCTTTTTGTAAAATTTAAATAAAACAAAAACAAGAATTTCAAATCACATGAGCCAATGTTTTATTTCACAATATAGGACATAAATGTTTAAACTAAAAAATTTTATGCACAGAAAAAAAATAGTGCTCAATAGGGCTCAAAATAGTTGGCACGTTTAAAAAAAAACAGACAAACAAAAAACGTCCCAAAACTCTAAATGTTTTTCAAAAAAATTAAATAACGCATATGGCATTAGGTAATTAGTCAGTTGGACAATCATCAGCTGTTCTGGAACAGTTCTTACAAGAACAGTATTAAGTGCGTTTGTAAACCCATCAAGCTTCATGATGAACCTGTCTCTTATGAAGACCTTCCCAGGAAAGCAAGACCAAAACTGAGCTCTGCTGCAGAGGAGAAGTTCATTTAGAGTCACCAGCCTCAAAAATCACCAATCAACAACCAGCACCTCAGATTAGAACCATATATGTATCCAAACATACACTATGGGCAACATGAAAATGCCAGTTAACCTACACGGCATATCCTTTACTGTCCATAATCAGAGTTCTAGAGGAGTCGAAGAGAGAGCAAACATTATAGCAGTAAAATTAATAGCGAGCTTAACACTAAAGATAACTTAAGGGCAAAAGCTACAAAAACTGGATCTGTAAAACGAATCACTAAGGCAATAAATTTTAAAGCAATATAATTTAAAGCAAAAATTTAAAGCAGTATAATTAGTAAAGATCTAGAGCAACAAAATAACTGCGAGACATCAAACTGAGAGAAGGAAATTGCTTATTAAAGTCTTTAAAGTATTAAAGACTACTAACCGTGTCTCAGTCATTCCGAATGGGATATCAAACCTTGGTTTGGAGCAACCTTCCAGTTGTAACCTTCTTTTGACAACCATTTCAGTGCATTACAAAATTTTTGCCAATATCAAAATATTTATTTAAATTATATTTACTGTGTGAAGAATTTAGTTTTTAACCAAGTCTATTTGGTAACTGTTGTATAATTATTCCTAATTTTAATACAGCAACTTTTAATAGCATTTAATTAGGGTATAAACTGGCTTCCTCCAAGTCATTATGGAGAAAAAAAAAAAAAAATAAAAATCCACCCTTGCTTTTCCCCTAAAAACAGTATACAATGGAACCTTGGATTAAGAGCATAATTCGTTCCGAAAGTGGCGTTACGTCCACTCTTAAACCAAATCGAATTTTCCCATGAGAAATAATGGAAACTTAAAATATTCGTTCCACAGCCCAAAAAATTAATACATAAAAATATATATTGTTTTAAATTCTTTTCACACACACACAATGGAAACACTGTTTTATCGGAAAAATAAACAAAAAACCTCTCCAATGACACTCGATTGAGCGATACACTAACTAAATCACTGCCGTAAAGTAAAAATTAAACAAATTAAACTGCACTTTACCTTTGAAAAGAAGGGGTGTGTGTGTTTGTAAACGCGAAAGTAGGAGAGGGGTGTGCGTGGTACAGGGTCCAATGACGCGCGCACACAGACACAAAGAGCAGGCTAAGCCTTGAGCAGAGAGAGAAAATAAATCTTTAACCTCTCAAGTCACGAGACTTGCCTTTGTTTTTCATATGCGCTGTACACACACGCATACAGACACAAAATAAATGTTTTAAACACACACGTGGTCACAGTGTTATAGTAAACAGTACACGCGTGCACGGATGTTGATCATACCAGTAAGAGACAAGCACTAAGACCCAGCAGGAGAGACGATTACCCACAATTCTGCAGCACAAGTGAGAGAAAAAGCATTGGCTCAGTTGTGATCACGTGACGCTCGGCGTCAAAACAAGAAGCGCATGCGTGATACATGATACTCGGTACTCGTAAACCAAGACTTGTTCGTTTTCAAGTTAAAAAATTTATTTAAAAAATTTTATTTGAAAATAAATCTTCCTTAAAATGTTAAGAAATGTAACATTTGATTACAAATACACTATTGTGGGAACAAATTACAAAAAAAAAAAAAATACTAAGATTCCTACCTGAAGGTGTTGACATCTATATATAAAAAATAGAAATTCTTTGTTTTGGCAGCGGGCGGTGCATGGCCCGTGGTCGGGGGTGTTTGCACAGATTTATGTTATGCTGTGGCGTGTCACAGGCAATTATCA
The DNA here is from genome assembly GCF_024256425.1 of Clarias gariepinus. Taxonomy (NCBI): domain Eukaryota; kingdom Metazoa; phylum Chordata; class Actinopteri; order Siluriformes; family Clariidae; genus Clarias; species Clarias gariepinus. The sequence continues at coordinate 33,139,303 of NC_071110.1, read as the reverse complement.
GCTTTTGTTTCGTACTGTGGGCGTGTCACAGACGTTTCACACCGACTGTAATGGTAGACAGCCTCATCAACCTTTAAGGTACTACTGTGATCGTGTCACAGGCGCTTCTCACTGAAAGTAATAGTAAGCAGTGTCATCTGTGGTGAAAATGGGTACATCAGGGCGAGCTCGGGGACACTGAAACCCCGAATCAGACTGTGACGAATTCTGCAACAGGCAGAATTAAGGGCTGCCGAAACATTGGAGCAGCGTGAGGAGGGCAGCGAGTTAACCGCACACTCCATTCACAGGTATGATAGCACGCAGGCATCAAGATCTGCATGTGGGCGGAGCCGTGGGTAAACTTCATGTACGTGGGCGGAGCTGCAGGTAAACCTCTAGTAAATTATAAGAGATCTTTAAAAAAAATATATCAAATGGTTTCACAAATACAGAACTATTAGGTCTTATTTTAAACGTTTATGCAGAATTTAACACCCTGGAATCAATTTTCACATCTTTAAAACATTTTTAAATGAACAAGTTTTAGCATGAAACTCTTTTTTTAATCCAGGCTTTAGTTATTAAAACCACTGAATTGTGATTTAGCAGGCACGGTGGCATAGTGGTTAGCACCGTCACCTCGCACCTCCAGGGTGGTGCGGTTGAAGCAATGAATCATGCTTAATTATTATTAGTAGTAATTATTAATATAGGGGCAGTGGTGGGTCAGTGAGTTAAGGCTCTAAGTTACAGATCAGAAGGTTGGTGGTTCGAGCCCCAGCTCCACTGGGTTGCTGCTGTTGAGCAAGGTTGCTGCGCTTGAGCAAGGCCCTCAACCCATCATCGTCTGCTCCGGGGGCGCTGTATTATGGCTGACCCTGCGCTCTGACCCCCAGCCTACTAACAATGCTGGGATATGCAAAGAATGAGGAATTTCACTCTGCAGTAATGTATACAGTATGTGATGAATAAAGGCTGGACTTATTGAAATAACACTTCACTGATAATAAGTAGAAATTAATATCAACAGAAAATAACAAAAACTAATGTTTTACTGAAGAAAATGTAAAAAGGATCTTAAGTATTAAAATAAAACCTACTTTGAATGTATTTGTCACATAAGTTTTTCAGTCAGATAAATTTCCTGACAAAATTACATCTTATGTTTCTGAAATGTATGAGGAAGTCAGTTTGTTTTTGCAGGGATCTATAATGAGGTATCTTTCGTCATATATTCTAATCAGTTTTTTTTTTTTTAGCTACTTCAAAATGTGAACCCTGGTTTTGGACAAGGACTTTCTCAGGTCTAGCTGGGACACTATCAAATAAAAAAAAATTTAAGAAGGACTAAAAAAATAATTGTTTTTTATGCTGAGTTTACTGATCCTAATCAAAATATGAATTATTTTCTAATTTTAAAGAAAATCTTTTTTTTCCAGTTCTAATGAACGAATAGTCTAGGAACACTGAAATGCTGTACAACCTGTGCTGTTGAAAAGTTTAAAGGTCATGTCTCATACAAAGTGATAATCTCTTTCCCCTGCCACACTTGGTGGTGGTATTGAAAAAGATAAAATAAAGACGATGTTAAACGATGTTAACGATGTATGACTTGCAAAACAAGAGTTTTTGTGGAAGATGAAAGTGGTTTTTATTTTCTGCAAAAAGTTCAATTAAATTTTATTTGTATAGCCCTTTGAACAAATAAAAAGTGGTATTAGACAAATTTTAGTAGATTTACAGTTAGAAAGTTTTCTCTAAGTTAAGATATGTGAATCAATTCTGAATCTACTTAATTAACTGAATTGATCAACAAAAGATGGATTAAATTGTGCATCAAACACTATGGCATTAAATTAGTAGAGTTGAATCCAGGGCAGTAAAAATAAAACATTATTATTATTATTTTTGTAAAACATTATTATATTATGTAGAGCAGGGAAATTAATACAGAGCAATAAAATACTAGACATTACTACTACAGCAGTAAAATCACTAGAGATAAAAAAAAATCAAACCAAAATCAGTAAAACTTATAGAGACTGAACCTAGAGTATTACTATTACTAGAGATCAAAGACGAGGGCAATAAAATGATTAGAGGTAAAGTAAAAAGCAGTAACATTACAAGAAATGAAATACCAGAGGAGTAATATAATAAATCAAAGGCTCCAAAAAGAGAGATTACTATATTTATATTATTTTTATGTTCGTATCTTAATTAACCCTAATCATTAATCGCATCAGCACGCCCACGTCAGCCTCTATGTCAACAATCACAATACTTAACACAAACATTTTAAAGAAATTTTTAAAAAAGCCTTTAACATGTGCAGCGGTGTTTCTGACCTGCGTGTAGACTTCTCCTGAGTGTAACAGCAGATGATGAGGGTTACTCACCTGTTTGCGTTCCCGTTTGGCCGGTGCTGCATGCTGAGGAGGGGGCGGGGCTTGCTGCTGCTGAGGGGCAGGATTCATGAGGACAGGTGCTGGGGCTACAGGAGGTGTGAACTGGGGTTGGGCGGGGTAGTACGCTCCAGCTGTAACACACAAACACACAAAGGAAAAAAAAAAGAAAACTCCATAAACTCATCATAACATTTAGGAATAAATAAAACTATTTTAGCTTTTACAAGTAAAGTAAAGGGTCATCAGTCATCCTTCAGGTCAAAGAAGGTCAGTTTTAAATAACTGTTAATGGTTTGTTAGGTTCGGATTTTCAGATTAAAACAAAAATTAAACCTAAAAGGTATGACACGGAAAAGTCCTGTTTGATTTGGTCTTGTCTGAGAGGTGTAACAAAGCGGTGTTCATTCAACACCAGAAATCATTCCCTTTGCCTTTTTAAAGAGGACTTATGAACCATTTAACGAAACGTTCATTAAAACAGAACATTTAAGGTAAAACTTCATTATATTTTAAAATTAGCTAAAACAGAGAACCCAACTTTAAAAATTCAGATCATCTAAAATAAAACACACATCACGTCATGTCACAATAACGACTGATGCACACCAACACGCTGACTTTCAGAAAACTTACTGCGATAGACATGTTTAGCCATTCTTCCATTATTATTGTTATGAAGAGAGAGAACTTCCAAAATCCTGTTAGTGATGGTGTGTGTCTCTCTCTCTTTCTCTCTCTGGGTCTCACACACTCACAACCTGCTGCTACAGAGGCTGCGGTGTGGAGCAGTGAGAACTCAAGACTAAATATAGTCATAATCACACATGGAATGAAGGAGAGAGAGAGAGAAAGAAAGAGAGTAAGTGAGGGAGAGAGATGGGGACAGACAAAAGTTTAAGACCAAGCAAGAAACAGGGAAAGAAAAATATTTTTGGGGAGGGGAGCAGTGACATACAGCCTGTGATACGAGACAGATAACAGGAGAGAGCAGGCAGACAGAAAGAGAGGATGACTAAACAAGAAGACGACATACAGACTCGCAGACGTACCATCAGTACTGCTGCTGGACGCTTTGTTCCCCATCGTCCCTCCTCCCTCTCTCTCTCTCACACAGCTACTCTAACTATTCCCTTTGTCTTTTCTGTTCTCTCCCTCTCTTTCTGCTCTTGTAGCCTCAGTTAGCCCTAAGTGATCCAGCAGGAGTGAGAGATTTGATCCACAGGGTCGAGTGTGCTGGCACTTTTGCTCTGCGCGCGTGTGCGCGTGTGTATGTGTGTTTGTGCATCCCTCAGCAACCTGATAAAAATAACTCCACGTGAAAGTGCGCATGCATTTACATGCTCATCATACCGGCTGCCGTCTGACTGACCAGCTTTAATTTAATCTTGAGAAGAAATTTGTACTGCACCCCCTAGTGGTCTGGAGGGTAGAGCAAGTAACACGATAAATTTATTACTTTGTGTATTACTGAATAAATCATATCAAAAACACACTTAAAACTAAAATCCAAAAATTTCATTAATGTATTTATTTTTTTACAGCAGCAGCAGACACCTGACCCATCAGAATGTGTGTGTGTGTGTGTACACGCGCGCGTATATGTATACACACCATACTCAGCTTGACTGCTTCCAGGATAAAAGTTCGGAGATCCAGCGACCTGGTACTGCTGAGGAGAAACGAACGAGGGGCGGTACTGGGGACAAAAAAAAATTTAAGCACCATAAAAAAACTATGTTTTTGATAGTTTTACCTGCAAAAGGTCTGTGGCTTAATTAGTTGAGCTGAGTTTTTCCCCCCATTATTAAATTTTTCTATCAGGTTTCAAGAAACTGCACATTCTGCACATATATCTAATCTAAAGTGGGCCCAGAGCTTATCCCTGAGGCACTCATTTCTGAGAAATGACAACTGCAAATTAATTTAAAAAAGAGAAATTCTTGTTACCATTATGATATAATAAACAAGAAAAAAGTATCAGTATCAAACACCTAGGGATTAAATCAGATCAGTACTAACCTGGCCGGAAATGTAGTATGCAGGAGCCTGCGAGTTAGGAAAGCTGATTGGCTGCGGTTGGATCATCATCATTTGGGAGCCTGTCTGGAAGACGTGAGGGGTGTGTGTCCCATGTGGCGTTTGAGGGATGGGACGTGGAGCGGAGCTTGCCTGTGCTCGGGAGGGGTTTTGGGGTAACGTGGGCCGAACAGGGTAGTACGGCTAGAGAGAGAGAGAGAGAGACAGAGACAGAGGTTAAGAATTTAAGAATTAAAGGTCCTACACATCCCATTTTTCATTAAATGTTAATATGATCTTTAGGGTCCTAATTAAAAGTTTGTATTATACGTTAATTAAAAATTCTAAAGGATTGTGTAAAAAAAACCACTACTTTTACCTGGTAAAAACTAGCTCTGTTCTCAGCAACCTGTTTCAGTACATGCTACTTTAAATGCTCATGACCTCTGCTGAGCCCGCCCCCCCAGTTCTGTGGGGCGTGTCTTCACAACACACGTGGGGTATAGCCACGGAAGTGTAGTCCAGTGCGGGCAATGCTTTGGACTGCATTACCCACAAAGCATTGCCCACAACGCAGTGCTTTGTGGGTAATGCAGTCCAAACTGGAAAACACTGGAATATGGAGCCTGAGCCTGTTTTCTTCAGTCGTTTTTGGTTTGATTTAAGTCAGAACCTACGCGGAAGTTTGTAATATCGCCTAACAACGCAGAAATTAAAAGAATGGACATACATCGACTCGATTTGTCTCTCATCACTGCATGGGCATGAATTAATGGGCTGTTGCGCTGCCGCGAGCAACAACAACATAAAGCGGAGAAGCTTACTTAGAGAGATACGGACGCGATGTGTTTACTGATGTGTTTACATGACTTCTTAATCTTCGACAGACATCGTTATAAACCATCTAACGTAACAAAGGTAAGCATAATAAAGTTTTCCGACTACCCACACAGTTTGCAACTAGACAATCCCCTCAATGCATTGTTTATTATAAACGGGCGATTAGGGATTATATAGAGATAGATGTACACAGAGAAGAAGCCATAACCATGTTCTATGAGAGTATAAGTTAACTTACACTCCGCATTCATCGTGATTATTAGAAAAGGCGATCTGCAAAGATTCATAGAAAAATAAATTACGCACTGAGCCTGGTGAAGATGAAGCAGGAACACGAAGCATTAGTACAGATCCATTTTTTAGGAGCAGCTTCCTAGTAAAACCTGCTTTATATTGACCCGCGTTTATAAAGCAGTCTGGTGAGAAATGATTATCGCAAACATGAACGCATTTAGGTAAATCGGCGGGGACGTTAGCTTTAAAAACTAAATTCAGCCACTGCGTCCTCAGTGGCTCAGATACCTAACCCTAGGTAGGTACCCTAGGTAGTGAATGACGACTGCTGTGTTCGCTATTACACCCAACAACTGTACACAACACTCGCTTAGGCAACATTTTGCTCCAGCGGCGAAAAACAATGGCCGACAGCTTCTTCTCACTCGGGGCGGGTCTTTGATAAAACACCAGTGTCAATCAACTATAGTAGGAGCGGCCTCTTGTGGTGTGGCGTCACATCGACAGGCATTTGCGATTGGCCTGATTTCAGAAGGGGGATGTTATTGTAATAAATGAAAAGAAAACCACTGGGCGGCTCTTTATCATCGTAGAGTGGTTGTGTACACACTCTCCTAACACACGGTTCAGTCCAAACAGCTTAAAAAAGTGCATGTAGGCCTGTATGACCCCTTTAAGCTTAAGAATCAAGCTGTGCTTCTGTTTAAGAGCATCCGAAAAACAACACTGAAACCAGCACACGGGTGATTTCACAAGAACTGGCATCTGTCACATGGGGGTTAATATTTATGCACAAGTGTGAGTAATTCTTCAACACCAAGGATGCAAAAAATAATAATACAGCATACGACTGTCTTTGAGGCTTGTGATTTAACCGTCTCTTTAAGGCATTTAATTCTTAACTTGATATGCTCGATTTTTAAACTGACTCTTTGATGAACTTGATACTATTTGACTCTGAAACTTCACATGACTCTTTAATTGATTCTTTAAAGAATCTGATTCTTCAGTTCACCTAGTACCTTAACTGATAAAATTATTCTTAAGGAAGTCTAATTTGTTAATGCGCCAAACATTCAAATTCATTCTTCAGTGCAACTGATTCTTTAATTGACTAATTACTGCTTCAGATTTGTTAACTGTGTCTTTAATGCACCAGACACTCTTACTGATTCAAATAAAACTGACTCCTGAAGGCACATGTCGTCAAAAGATTTGTTAATGTAGATGATTCTCTAATTTCTTAGTCAATGCACATGACGGTCTAAACGATTCATTTATGGACCTGATACCTTAACTCATTAATTACTGCTCCTAATTCTGTAATTAATGCTCCTTTAATTCTTTGACTGATTCTTTAATGTGACTGAGTCTTTAATGATTTTGATTGTTTTATGCACAAGACACTCAAATGACTCTGCTGAAACTGATTCTTTGCCTCTTAAGGCATGTCACCATATAATTTGTTATTGTTCGTGATTCTCTAGTTAACCCACCTGACTCTCGTACTGATTCATTTATGCACTTGATTCTTTAATTGATTCATTCTTCACATCTGACTCTCTAATGAACGCCCCTGACTCTTTAATGCACTTGCAGTTTGTGCAGTGACATACCTGTCGGGGTGGGCCCACGGGGTTCATTGGAGGTGGAGTGGGCGTGGCAAAAACCATAGATGGGGGTGGAGTGGGTGAGAAGTTAGGCTGGAGATGAAAAACAGGAAGCAGAGCACAACGCGAGTCGTTTTAAACTTTTGCCCAGATCCAAGTTAAAGATCTAATCTACATATAACCTTCTTTACCTGGGGCAGGTTAGGAGAGGGTGCAGGGAGGGGGGAGGAGGACGGGGGTCCTGGTACTTTATTCATTTCATTTGGATCCACGTCCAGGTCAGGCTCAGGCACCTACTGAAAAACTCTACAGAAAGAAAGAAATGAAAATAAACAGACATTAACGATAAAGTGACGTACTGTACATCTGAGTTTCCCGGCATCAATCGTAACATTACCGTACAGAGTCAAAAAAAAAAAAAAAAAAAAAAAACGTACGAAACACACAGAAATGCGATAACAGTGCCTGAGAATTATTACATTACAGTACGGTTTCATGAGATCAGATTTAAAAAATATCCGAGTCCATTAGCAGCCATCTGAGGATTGCATAATATCAAATATTCTCAAGAGCCTCCCACACTCTCACACACTTTTTTTTTCTCTCTCTCTTACAAACACACATGCGACTCAAGTCACATGTGGGCCTGTTTGTGGTGGTGAAGAAGAATGCTGCGTGCTCCGTCGAGACCTTTGTATCCACAGCCATGACACATCAGCGTGAGTGCGCACTCAGGAGCGGAGTCAGGCGTCACATGTCGACAAATAGTTCAAACAAACACGAAACAGTGTGTGTGTGTGTGTAACTCAATCATCTTATTCTGTTAACAGTGTGGAAACTATTTGAGGTGGGGTTGACGTGGAGGTGAACTTTCATGACCTTTTCTTTGGCAATAACGGTTATGAGAATCACAATAACCTGATGAACGGTGACATGACAAGACTATACCCTGATCAAAGCGGTTCTACAACACAAGACACACACCATGATCCATAAATTTGCTCAAAATCTGCATTTTTAACGTGATTAGAAAACTTATTTTTTAAGGATTCTGTACAATATCATGATACAGAGTGTGAAGGGGGAAATGAAACGCTCGCACCATGCACTAGCCTAGCATTTACCACAGCACACACTGCTAATATTTACTCTTTAATCTATGACTAGCATCAGAGCTGGGAGAGAGTGCCGTGTGGAGCTGCAGCCGGTCGTGACTGTGGACATGACGTGCAGCTTTCGCAGCTTTTCTCATGAGTTACAGAACGCTAAACTTAGAAACACTGCTTCGGTTTCATGTTGGACACAGCGTTTAAGGAGTAAGCATGCCAGCTAGGTGGATAATAACAGGACATGACTGCACTCATCCAGTGGGCGGAGCTTAACATGTAATAGGCAGCATCAACGCTAAGCTTTAGCTCGCCACTTTCTGCAGTGAAAAGGTGAAAATACACCTATCTGCTCGAGTTTTACACCCAAAAGGAGGGACTGTTGAAGTAAGTTTGTTTTTACCCAATAGTATTATTCGATTGTTTATTTTGTGTGTTTATTTCTGCCCCCTAGAGGCCACAGTCATGTCACTGCATAGCTGAAAACATAATGCAAGAAAAATATGATTCAACAAGTGATTCAGACAAAATGCTAATAAATAAAAGAGAGAACTAACCCTATAGAACTATAATTTGTTTAAAAAAAAAAAGAAAAACTGAAGAAAAGAAAGAAAGTAGCAGACAGACCAAACTGCAGGACAAAAAAAAAAGCCAGACAAGTGGACAGAGAAAGAATGAAAGAGAAATCATGCTGACCAGTTAAAAAAAAAATAAAAAGAAAGAAGAAAAATAAAGCGAGCAGGGATAAAGCAAAGACAAACGAGGACCATGTGACCAGTCTGACGCTCAGCAAATTGAAAGCAGGAGGCGACCCGAGGCGACTGATTCACTTCAGTGAACCGACTCTTCTAAAATGAATCAATCAGGTCAGATTCAAAGTTCGGCTCTTGTGGGATTTTTTGTGCAAAAATTAAACTGATTATAATCTAGTTTTGTCATTACAGCAGCCAGATTATCACATATTATAAAAGCAAGCAACAACCAATAATTGCAGTAAGGGTAAAAAAAAAAACATACACTGTTTACAACTTAAGGTGCATTACTGTAAAAATTGTGTTAAATAATACAGATACACTGTTTGTACGTACACGTGCATGAAGATTGTTGTTAACTACAGGCAGGAACTAAACCGTACAGACGTTCACAGTATTGAGCTTTTCAGCTATATTAAAGACAATCAACGCCTGCTACAACAGGACCAAGCAAACACACATTATACACAATTTACACACATCATAAACAAACATCAGACCTGCTTTAGTCAGCATAGTTTCTTTGCCATTATCAAGCGATTTTTTATTACATTTTAAGAGATCTGAATGACTTGTCTAACAGACTCGGTGGACGAGTAGAGCTCTGCGTTAGATCCTCCAGCGACAGACCTTAGGCAGCACTCCTGAAGGTGCGAGGCTACGGTGCTAATCACCACGCCATCGCCACTTGCTCAATTTATTTTGCAGTTAGAACATGGCGAGCACAAATTAGTCGAAAATCTTAGAAACATTAGAAGCCGCACGTGCCTTCAGCGACTCAAACTGCAAGCTCGATATCAAGTTGAATTTTACGATTTTTTGAGGCACTTAAGGCAGAAAACGTCACTGTTTCTTTATGATGCGGCACACTCTGAACTATTCACACATTTCCATCCTGTGTCGTAGGAGTGAATTATTTGTTAAGTTTGTTTAAAAATAATAATTGACAGATACACACTGATCAGTAAAAAAGTAGCTTTGTGTATAATTAAGAGCATTTGTACTCCTGTATTTAAAGTTAGTTGGTATTGTTTAAAAGCCGCGCTTGATTTTAAAGTAAGAAAATTATTGTTATAAGGTACAGGCTTTATATAATTACTTTTTAAAGGTTTAAAATTGTGACAAAATCTGGATTTTTTTATATTAAATCGGGAATTCATACATTTTACTTTATATGCAGATTTTATATTTGACATCTTTTTTATTGGCCTTTTTTTTTCTTCCTTTTTTAGGGCACGAACAGTCATGTAATTTCATTTCACTGCACATCATACCGTGTACAGCTGTGTCTGTGACGAACAAAAATTTAGATTTAGTCATAAAATCGTGATATTTATAGAAACACTGTTTTAATAAAATCAGCACCAGGGTATCATGATGTAACTGGTGATTCACGTCCCTGATGCTTATAGTTGTTAAGTTCTCACAGAAGAAACCACAAAAACCTAAATTCAATTGAACTTATGAACCGACTCACTCAACTTCTTAGAAAGGAACCGATTCACCAAACGATTCACCGCTAGTCACACAATGAACAAACCACAAATCTGTGTTCCCAACGTCTCATACGATCATATGTCACAGCTTACGTGTCATGTGCAATATTACAAATAATACAAATAAATACACAATATCAACACTTAAACTCTGATCCTGTATATTAGTTTAAACCGCTAACGTGTTAGAAATGATTGATTAGAGAGCTAGCCCTGAATCCTGGCCTTGAGCTCGGTTTAACGTTATATTTGTCGACGTGTCATGGAGAGAAAACACGAAAAAAGTGCCATAAAGTAACACAAAACTGTTGTGGAAATGAAAAAAATCACGGAAACACCACGGTATTGTGGAGAAGTGAGAAAGAAAACAAACTAGCAAATAAAGCTAATGGAGCAGAAGCTAATCAGGGCTAAGACTCGGCTAGCTGGTGTTAGCTTCAGCGGTTAGCTTCGGTTTTAACGTGAATTAAACACATTTATGTGTAAATGAAAAAGGTGACAACTATAGAGTGAAGTAATAATTAGTTTTACAGACTGAAAATTAATTTAATTTACAACACGAGAACCAAAAAAACAGCTTATTTTGTGGGTCGCGTTTAAAACTTAAAGGCTTTACAGGCTTATAAAGCAGGATTAGCCACACAGCTAGCATCCACTACTCCTCTATAAACAGACTTATTCATCACAATAATGATCATGACAAGCCATTCAACAGCTTTAAGTGATTTTACTTTGACAAAATGTACACTAAATACCAGCAAAGGATCAGATACAGGGCTGTATAAAGTTTAAATTGAAACATTTATTTCCTCTCTCCTGTTTTTCCCCATAATATTAATAATCCTCTTTTATTTGGGGTATTATCTCGGTATAATTCAAGCCAAACAGCTCAAGTGTCATCATCTAAATAAGAGAAATTATATAATAATAAAAAGTCGTCTAAAAGGTGTTAAATGCTGATCACGTGACACGATGATGACGTACAGAGAATTACAGTGAGAATAATAATCATAATCCACCATGCTGATTATTAAATCATTATTAGATAATAATTCTCGTCTAAATGCATTAGAAACCCCAAAACTAGGCCTTTAAATAAGTTTCAATTCAATTCACGTCTGCACAGACTTTATACTTCTAAAAAGAAATAAATTAACTTGGAGATGGATTGTTTTTATGTCTCAAACACAAACAAACAAAGAGAGAGAGAGAGAGAGAAAGAGAGAGAGAAAGAAAGAGAGAGAGAAAGAGAGAGAGAGATGTGAGTGTTCATACAGATACATGAACACAGTGCGTACTCCTCATAGTAATAACAATAATAATTTATTGCTTATAAAAAAGAAATTCCTCCAAATGTCACACGAAGATATGAATACTGATCAAGTTAATGACATCCTAATAATCATAATTACAATAAATAACAATAAAAACACAATGCAGAGACAGCACAGCCTTACCTTTCTCCTTCAGTCCGTAGACCGGACAGACTGATTCCTCCTTCCGGAAGCCGGGGTATACAACTTCCGGTTTAATCATGCTAGGAATTCCGTGTCACGTGACAAAGAAGCAGGAACGTTGTCCCTATATGACATGCTGTTATCATTATTGTTATTATTTTAGATTGTATTACTCGTTAAATAAGGATAAGCAATAATAAATACTTCAATAATTAATAATCAATCATTAAAAACAAGGTTTTCATTGTGTCTTTCTGTGTTTAAAGGAAAAATTAAAAATTAAACTTTAGCATTTATGGATAAATAAGAATTTTAGCAAGGATTATCATAAAATGTGTGCATTATCATTTTCACGTGTTGGGCAAACAATTTCCATTTCTATAATATAATAAACTAAATATCATCAAATCCATGGAGACTTTCTCGTGGTCGTCCATGAGGTGGGAACTGGGGGGCAAATATTTTTATAAATGATTTTGGTACGCATACACAGTACATACAGTGACACGTCAATAGTGACAGTCAAACTACACAGAACATCGAATCAGATTCTGATCACTTTTGACTCACCCACTCATCGTCTACACCGTTCCATATCAGTTATCATCCCAAATGAGTCTGGTTCCTCTCCAGGTTCTTCTAATGACATCTCAGGGAGTTTTTCCTTGCCACTGTCGCCGTTGCTCTCAGCTTGCTCATCAGGGACAATTCTATCATTTTGATTTATACACATTAACATTTCACACAAACCTTCATTATTTCTTTTGATTGTGTAAAGCTGCTTTGCGACAATGACAGTTGTTAAAAGCGCTACACAAATAAAATTGAATTGAATTAATCCTGTATACAGGATTCAGGGCTCGAGGCGGGGTACACCCTGGACTTACATGCTTATTCACACACTATGGGCAATTTGGGAACATCAATTACCCTAATTTGTATGTCTTTGGACTGTGACCAGAGAAACTGGAGTAAACCCACCAAGCACGGGGAGAACATGCAAACTTCACACACACACACAGATCCTAAGGTGCAAATCTAATCCTCAGCCTGGAGGTGCAAGACCACAGTGCTAACCACTATACCACCGTGGCACCTTTTTCAAAAGTTACCGAATAAAATAGAATAAAAATAAAAGATTATAAATTACAAAGGGTTTACAGACTATACAAAAGAAACTTTAAACTCTGATGTACAAAGTATAAGAATATAGAAATGTAAAAATATTTTGTCTGGGTACCTGGAGGAAACCCACCACACACACACAGCCCCCGGGACGTCAATCAAACCCTCGACCCTAAGCCACGGTGCTGCCGATGAGTGATATTGCTTTGATAACAGTTGACTTGTTTCTTTTCAATGTTGTTATTGTTGTTGTTTTTTGGGTGCTCCCACAGCGGATTACCGATCTGCAGAACAACTTGGCACAGTTTTTTTTTTTAATGCCGAGTGCCCTTCCTGGACCAATCCTCCAATTTTGGACTCCAGGTCTAAAACTGGGCCTTTCACATGGCAGGTATAAATAATTTCGCAGGCGCTTCGTCACTGACATTTCCCAATGAACGTTATAGTAGGTGGCCTCATCAACCTTTATATCATATTGTGAGCGCGTCAACGGCGTGTCTCACTGAATGTAACAGTAGGAAAACAAGTACGGGCAGAATTAAGCGCTTCTGAAACATTGCAGTAGCGTACAGAGCGGCAGCGAGTTGACCGCAGGCTCCTTTCGCAGGTAATGGTAGCACGTAGGCATCAGGATCTGCACACAGGTAACCTCGTTATTAATAAGAACAACCAGGACAGGTAAAGCTGTGCATCTCTGCAACGTCTTTAAACGTGCATGTGGAAATACGGACATTTTTTAAATATTATGAATTTGGCCATAATTGTTAGTATGCTGTTATTATATATTGTCAGGTATTTTTCCTTTTACAGGCTACACTGGAAATGTAAAGCGGGGCATCTACAGGATATTTATTCAGAGGGGTCTCGCCAAGGCTGATGTAGCTATTTTTGTAGATGAACTGTTTAAAACCTCTGGAACTTTGTGTATAAAATTGTTTTTTATTTAAACTTCACACATAGTGAATAAATTTGATGTTTAATATATTTGCTGTACTGTATATGATTTAATATAACGAATATTTACATTTTGTTAATTTGCTACACAGTTATAATAAAAAATAAACCTTTTATTCACGGAATCTTTTGAAAGTTACGATATGATTATACCACAGAGAGGCAGCAAAAATCATAACTGGGGCGGAGCTATACATGTAGCCCCACCCACATGGCTGAAGACAAAGTGGAATCCCAATTTTTTACACCAAAAAAATATTTTACGTGAGCCTACTTTAGACACAATATAGTGACGTATATGACATCCAGGGAACAATCCAGTGCACAGATATAGTTGTTACTGTAGTTATTGAGACAGGGTAATCTATGGACACTACACGGCTAATAAAATGTGAAATGCATCGTATTGAACTGTTTGCAATTAAAATAAAATGAAACGTCCACAATTTACTGACCATCTTATGTTATTTATTTTTCCACATCATAACAGTAAAACATAATGAAACCAACAAATGTAGGGAAATAATTATCCAGGGCTGAAAAACAGGGCTGTTTGTTAGGATTAATGTCTTAAAAATACAAAACAAAACAAAATCTGAAAAAAAACAACAAAAAAAAAAAACAACAACCACCCTGTGCTGCTCTGATCGATGTGTCAGTCAGGGATCAGACACTGGAGAGGTCGAGGTCCCGGGTACGAGTGCGTGAGTAACGCTGTGTGTGTGTGTGTGTGCGTGTATAAATGTGTTTATGCATCGTAGTTGGGGTTTTTGCGCAGGATGACGAAGCCCTCGAGGATGGGCGTGACCGGGATGTACTCCTCTGTCGCTAGCTCGGCTCTCTCTCCGTGCGCCAGTAGCACCGGCGTGGTGTGTGTCTGGAAACCAGTGATGGCTTTGGGTTTGCCTGCCTGTCCCACCACGTCCACGGCCTGGAGATTAAAAAAAAAAGAAAGAAAAAACAGAAAGGTGTAAACGTAGTTATTAGCCAGATCAGATCCAGGTACAGCGGCTCTGACTTAATCTCAACATTAATTCAGACCAGCAGTGACAGATGAGTGTTGAAGACAAGAGACCTGAGACCCATGGTAAAATCATAGCCCTACACACACACACAAACACACAAACACACTGACCTGCCCCACACGGACTGACACCGGTAAAGGCCGAAGCTCCTCGTCGAATGTGACGAGCATACGAGGCTGCATCGCTGCTACCAGGCCGTAGAGGACGTAGTGAGACTTCCCTAGTATAACTGCAGAAAAAAGGGGAAAAAAAACACATTATAAACCACCAGTCCTTGATGTTTTTATCAGTTTAATTCAGCATGTTTATTACAGATAAAACTCTTACTGTTTTTCACATCCAGGAAGGACACTAGGACTGTGAGGAGTCCAGCAACTGCTACCTGACTCATGAGCTGTCTGTCACTGTGGTACGGACACAACGTCAGTGTCCCTTTACCCAGATGTGTCAGTCCCTGCACACCCACACACACACACAAACACTTTACTATACACAATTTCTTAAAAATTATATGATGCTCACATTATACAATGTGATCGACCATGCGGTTAAGTTTTCTATAAGGAGCAGCTTATGTAAAATTAATAGAAAGAGTCTCCAGTGTTAGTGCTTCGTAACAGTCAGATGTTAAGTTTGTAAAGATTTTGAATCTTCAAAACAGCAGAGTTCCTGCTGTTTACAGCTGCTGTGACAAGAGGAATTCACTCATTTAAGGTTAAATGTATAATTTATAACTTCTGTATAAATAAATCCTGAGTGATAAAGTGTTGTTAAGAGTGTTGGAGCAACACACTACGCCATGACATCTCGTTATAGGGAACTAATCAGTGCTGGTGTAGTAGGATGAAGCCTGTCAGTACTGTACCTGAGCGAGTCGGACCATGAACAGGTTGTTGGGGTCCTTGGCGTGGTACTGTGCCAGCTGACGCAGCATGGCGGCGAGACGAGCGTTGTTGGTACCTGAAGTCAAATACAAGAAGAAACACTCGTTGAAAAAGTGCTGAAATGTGTTATGCGATATGTATTGTGATTTTTTAAAAAACTTTTAATTTCTAATGTTTTTAGTGTGTGAAGCTACAAACCTTTTACAAAAAAAAAAACAACAAAGTGCAATTTTTCTTAGACATTAAGTAAAAAAGTAGCAAAAAATTATATTTAATATATTTTGTGAAAATAAATGAATCATGAATATTAGAGCTTTTTTCAAAAATAGTATTAATAGGTTAAATTCTGTAGTGCTTTAAAAAATGCGAAATTAAACTTAAACCAAAAAATTGAAATGATGGAAAATTAAGTTTAATTTGCACCACTATTTTATACACATAAAAGTTTAATAAAACATTTATTCAGCAACACAAAGTGTTGATTTTACAAAGCACTTCTCTGAAATTTCAGAAATATCACTACCATTAAAGAATAAAAAAAATAAATCGAAAAAAATTTACCGTTTTGAATTACTTAGTTGAAAAAGTCTAGTCAAGTTGAGTCTAGTTTATTTTGCAGACATTACTTTCATGGTATAATAATATGTTTTTGTTTTTTTAATAATTATAAGCTTCATCTCTGTTAACTCACCGCTCCCCACCATGCCCATGGCGAAGATGGAGTTGTGTGAGACCTCGGGGTCGGCGTCGTGGGAGAACTTGCTGAGCGTGTCCAGGATGTTGAGTCTGGGGTTGGACACAGAGATGAGCGCTAATGCTAACGGCACCGCTCTGCGCAGGGTGGGCTCGCCGTACCGTAACTACAGACACAGACAGAGAGAAAAGGGGGAGAAAGAAAGAAACGATTAAAGACAGAGTGAAGTCGAAGGACAAGTGAAGAAACAGAACAGAGGAAAATGACGCGTCCTGGTCTCTTCTCGCTGCGAGTAAAGCTTCAGCAACGCGTAAAGGACTCACCAGGTGACCGAACGTGCGGAGAGCCATCTCTGAGCCGATCTCCTCCCCCATGGCAATGAGAGCGATACCCAGCACGGCCACGCCCTAGAACAGGAGCAGCAAAGTGTGTAAAGATCCGACCACTCACTTCAAATCAGTTATGATGATTCTCTCTCTCACACACACACACCTGATGTGAGCCCATGTCTGCTGCGCTGTCTTTCTTCTCCTTATCTTTTTTATCCTTCTTGTCCTTGTCATCGTCTTTGTCCTTGGTGTCGTAGTGCTCACTGCAGATGTGCAACAGCTGCTGAACCTTCAAAACGTTCCCCGAACCTGAGAGAGAGAGAGAGAGAGAAAGAGAAAAAGAGAGAGAGAGAGAGAGAGAGAGAAAGAGAGAAGTCAGATAAGCAAAAGCTTCTTGTGTGATTTTGGAATGTTTATAAAGTCTAAAATGCAGCTACACTGACAGCAAATGCAGTGTGTATGTGAGCGTTTTTAAAATTCTTACCTGCGTATGCACAGATGTCCACGAGTGTGTTTGCGAAGCTGCGGAACGGCTCGGGGACGACTTGTAA
Source organism: Clarias gariepinus (assembly GCF_024256425.1). NCBI lineage: Eukaryota > Metazoa > Chordata > Actinopteri > Siluriformes > Clariidae > Clarias > Clarias gariepinus. The sequence goes on along the minus strand of NC_071110.1, from coordinate 33,121,840 downwards.
TGCTGCCAAAGTGGTCTCAATTGCCTCGCCTTTGCCTACATGCACACACACATGTGTATATATATATATTAGCCAACTATTTTAGTGTATGTTTAGCCCTGTGTTTGTACTCTGTGTTGTACCATGTACTCTGATTCAGGTTAAACAGACACACACACACACTTGAACTGTAAGAAAATGCCATAAAGTCACAGATTTTTTGTGCATTTACGTTAACAGCAATAGGGATGATAATTTTGTTGTCCTATAAATCCCGTCCCCAGCCCCTGTCCTGAGGACATACGGTACAGTCCCCCTTGAGTCTGCCCCACGTAGACTCTCTACTGGTGTCCCGCAGGGCTCAGTACTTGGTCCTCTTCTGTTCTCCCTCTATACCCGGTCTCTTGGTGAGGTCATATCATTGCATGGATTCTCATACCACTGTTATGCAGACGACACCCAACTTGTTCTCTCCTTTCCTCCCTTTGACACTCAGGTTTCCACCCGGATCTCAGCATGTCTGGCAGACATCTCATTTTGGATGGCTGCTCATCAGCTGAAGCTCAATCTCAGTAAAACCGAACTGTTGTTTATCCCTTGTGACTCATCTCCAGGTCAAGACCTTGTGATATCCATGAACAACAACCAAATCACTACCTCAACCACTGCCCGCAATCTTGGGGTAACCGTGGACAATCATCTGTCATTTTCCCCACACATCGCTAACCTTACTCGCTCTTGTCGATTTCTTCTTTACAATATCAAAAGAATTCGCCCATTTCTTTCTTCACAGGCTACTCAGGTGCTTGTTCAGTCCCTTGTTATTTCAAGACTGGACTACTGCAACTCACTCCTGGCAGGCCTGCCTTTGTCCACGATTCGTCCCCTGCAACTGATCCAGAATGCAGCAGCACGACTCGTTTTTAACCTTCCCAAGTTCTCCCACACCACCCCACTCCTCCGCTCCCTGCACTGGCTTCCTGTAGCTGCCCGCATCAAATTCAAAACACTGATGCTTGCCTACAAAGCTAAAAATGGCCCAGCACCCACTTACCTCTCTGCGCTAATTACACCACGCACTGCACCACGTTCCCTCCGATCCTCCAGCACTGCTCGCCTCATCTCACCATCTCTCAGGGATCGAGGGCGGCATTTATCCAGGCTCTTTTCTGTTCTGGGACCTAGGTGGTGGAATGAACTTCCTCTAGATGTCCGTACATCAGAGACTTTGACTATCTTTAAACGACGACTCAAGACGCATCTGTTTCTCCAGTACTTGGACTAACCCCTCCAACCCCCCTCCCAAAAAAAACCCAAAACAAACAAACAAAAAAAAAACTCTTCTCAGATGTGTTGGACTAATGGTACTTAGTTATTAATCTAGTTAACCCAGTGTAAGTATGTATCCAATGTTGTAAACATTAAAGCACTTTTTGTAAGTCGCTCTGGATAAGAGCGTCTGCCAAATGCCTAAATGTAAATGAGTCCCAGGCGTGTTACCGAGGTGGTTGAGCCCGAGGCCGAGGGGGAGCCAGCGCGCGTACGTGTCCTTCAGCTCCTGCTCGCTCTTCTCCATAATGGTCTGGAGGATGGTGGAGGTGACGTCACCGTTACAGGAACCCACAGCGATCATACCGCATGCCAGAGCCGTCACACCTGCCACCTAAACACACACGCAGAGTATTAATACCTGACCCCTGCTTCTGGGTGTGTGGTGTGTAGGTGGGGGTCGCACCTCCATGCTGGACTTTGAGTCTCCCATGACCGGCAGGAGCAGTGACAGGACGTCTTCTCTGTTAGACCCAGCATACGCCAGGCCCAGTCTGGGTAAACAGACAGGGTCAAAGGTCAATTTCTGCTATCAGACCACAGAATGTAGACACGTACAGTAAATACAGGTTTGATGGTGTTGAACGTAAACACTCTTGGTCTGTTACCCGAAGATGGCTCCTATCCTCATGACGTTGCTGGTGTGTAGGACGTAGTCGGAGAGGAGGGCGAGAGCAGGGTCACACTCATTACGAACCCCGGAGTTCACGATTCCACACGCCAGCAAAGCCCCAGACTACAGAGACAGGAAATAAATCATCTCATTAATGCTGGGGATCATTAATTACACATACTGGAGAGAGAGAGAGAGCCAAGGGAAGAGAAAGAGAAAGAGAGAGAGCATATATACCTTTATGTAATCCTCTGATGAGTAGAGATACTTGTCGATCTGAGTAAGACCACCGTCCACGTCCCACAGGAGGATCATACCCAGAGACGCAGCAGCACTGAGCATTCCTACACACACACACTTAAATTAAGTCCAACTACTTTTACCTTTGTCTTAAGAATTATTCAGAGTAACAAAAAAAGCAAAAATGTACCAACGTAACTCCTTTTACAAATTTTAAAAGGCAAAAATTAGTTTAAAATTACAGTTACAGACATTTTAAGAAAAAAAACTAAACCAATACTAAATACAAATGTGGGACATAGCTAGAGTTTAAACTCATTTTAAGTGGAACAACAACTTACAGTTAGGAGCAGTTAGGAGACAGAGGAACACGGAGTTTAACAAACTATACTGACTACAAACACCTTACACATTTTATATCGTAAACAAACAAAGGATGTATGGCTATGTTTTTGAAAACAAACTAATGTTAAATGAGATGTGTTAAGTCCTATAGTGTGACCAGGAGTGTTTCAGATAAAATGGAAAAGTCCCAAAATGTGTCTTCAAACAAATATTTTTTTGACTTCATGGCCAACTGAGGAATTGATGCATAATGCAGCAGCAGGGGTGAGTGACAACACACAAACATCACAGCACCATTTTCACAGACAGTTCAACTAATCATGTGTTAAGGAAACAGTTTGGTTTCTACACTGATTGCCTATACCGCATTATCCTGTATTCAGGGCCACGGGGGCCTGGAGCCTATCCCAAAAGACCTAGGCGAGGCATGTGGCGGGTTTGACACCCTGGACAGAGTTACAATCCATCACAGGGCACACACACATACACTGCAGGGAATCTCGGATCACCATTTAACCAAACTTGCATGTCTTTGGACTGTGAGAGAAAACCAGAGTACCTGGAGGAAACCCAGCAGCCACGGGGAGAACATGCAAACTCCATGCACACACGGACGGGAATTAAACCTGGACCCTGAAGGTGCGAGGCAACAATGCTAACCACCAAACACTATTTAAAAAAAATTAAAATAAATACATTTTTTTTTTTTAAATCAACAGCCTCTCATGTGTCACGGCTTAGATTTTTTTTTTTTTGGAAAACAAGATAACATCAAAATGACCACAATAATTTAATGACTCATACGGAGACATCTTACGAAGTGATATTGTCATGCAACTTTTCTGTAGGATTATAGAGGTGTGGTCTGTCTGTGTGACATCATCTCGTACCGTGGTCCTTGTTCTTGTACAGCCACTTGTTGCCGTCGTCAGTGAGCAGTTTGTCCTGTCCGAACGCTGCGTTAACGAAGCCGTTTACGAAAGAGGAGGCGAGGTTCATACGGGCGGAGTCGACCTGAGACCCACTGCCACAGAATCCTGAAGGGGGGGAGGGGGAACATGAGGGGTATACATAAACATCATGGTAGACTCGTAATTGATGTTAAATGTTTGACTTTTTAGCTTTAATCAATCATGTTACTGAAATGCCAATTTAAACCTGTTGCTTTACAAAAACTTGAACGTTCTGTTTATTTCAGAGGAAAGGACGAGGTCTTACTGTTGTTCTCCAGGTGGGTTTTGTAAATGTCGTCTGGTACTTTGGGCTCCATGATGTCCAGCTGTGGAGAAAATAAAGAAAAAAAAGGAGCAGATTTTGTTTTTAATCATCCTCAGGAAAAAAACTACATGTAAAAAGCAAAACCAGTGCTTGACGGTGTAGACAGAAAACACACACACACACACACCTCACGTGCGAGAGCCAGGAAGTTGCTGTTGAGCTGGACATTGGACATGATCTCCGTCAGGTCCTCGTAGTCCTCAACGTCTTCGTTCAGCTCCAGGAACATGCCGTGCCGACCCAGCATGAACGCCATCTCCTTCTGAACCACACTACACACACACACACACACACACACACACACACGACAGAGATCAGAGAATGCAGAAGGAGCGTTAGTATTCTCTAAAATGAACGAATCACACAATGTGGTGTTCCCACACAGATCAGACGGGTGCCAGAACTTTAATTTAGCTGTATTCTTACAAATCAAATAATGAATTATGTAAGTAATATATATATATATATATATATATATATATATATATATATATAGTAATTTACAAAACATTAGCGGCCATTTTTCAACCTAACAACTGGCTCGAGCTCTGGTCCCAAAGGTCAGTATTATGTGTGTAATAGTAGGTGTGTAATAGTGTGTGTGTGTAAAATCTTACATGTCTTTGCAGGAGGTGAAGATGTTCTCCACAAGCTCTACGTCATTGAGCATCAGCGCCAGCCTGAGGGCTTCTGGGTAACGGTTGAACTTGCGGAATATGTTGAGGGCGCACTTGAGGAGGGCGGAGTTCTCTGGCTCGGGGACGTAGCTCACACAGCTGGTGAGATCGAGACATGTGGGTTTATGCTACAGTAGAGCAAGTATGTGTGTGTGTGTGAGGGAGAGAGACTGACCTGGTGAGATAGAGGCAGACCTTGGAGTATGCGTTTTCGTCGATGTAGGTGTCGAGCATGTCGAGGCGCTCGATCTCCATGAGCAGGTCGCAGGCTTCGTGCTCGGCGTTGTGCGCCATGTTGTAGGGGACGATCTCCTTCACCAGCTTCAACAGTGTCTCCTGCTGCGCCTTGTCTCCTTCCTCCAGCTCCTGCCACTCTTTAGCTACCTCACCTGCCAGGTGCCTACAAACACACACATGATTACCACATAAGAAACATCTACCTGATCTGTTTCCATAGCGACGTGGACATAGTGACGTCCAGTACCTGACGTATTCGTGACCCCAGGACGCGAGCTCCTCCTGTGAGCCGAGCAGGCGGTATTTTAGACACTCTCTCTCTCCGCTCATGGTCATGGCCAGGACCGACACCACGTCTGCACAGAAACGCTAAAAACACACACACAAACACACACGATCCATTCATGTTCTGTAACAGCAGGTTTATTTTAAACTTGCTCATTCTAACATGTCATTTGTTTCCATAGTAACCGCTTACTGAGACATTAATTTTACATTTGTGTCAGTACTTGTCCTATCAAAACACACACTCACTCTCACACACACACCTTGTTCTCTCCAGCTGCCATGCCCTCGTAGATCTCTTTAAGTTTGCTGTAGTGCGGCCGCAGGAACTTGAGCGGTTTGGGCACAGAGGTCATAGATGTGGTGGAGGACCGGATCTGCCGACGCAGCTCCTCGAGTGCAGAGCGATGGAGAGACGTGTCCTTCTCCTGAGACACAGAGCGAGAAGAGGAACATGCACAAGACGTTTATTCAAACGGAAATCATAGTCGGGCATGGTCATGGTTAAAAGGTCCATTTTAATTGTAATGCAGCAGAACAGGACCAATACCAAGGGGAGGGGTGAATACTTTTGCATGGACCTGTATCTGCTTTGTTAGAAGGTATTTATCAAATAACAGTCTCAGTTCTATATAGGATCTAAAAGATGCTAAGTGAACTGATGTGAGGCCACAGAAGAAAAGATTATAAAACATTTCTCTAACTATCAAGAACTTTTAGGTATTATGATCAAACTCCCAAAGTTTATATCAACTTAAGTCTATTTATTGAATTTATTTTTAGGTATTATCTTATTTGGATCATACTGTAAATGCAAACATCTGCAAAATATCAGCTTTAGGTCGTGATGATGTTAATAACAACAACAATAATAATTAAATCATAATAATAATAAAAACAATAACAATGTGTGCAGTAATCAGATTAGACACCCTGGGTCTCAACCAACAATATTTCTTCTTTAGAAGGGACAAGAACTTACACTCAGTCTCTCCACCATCAGTTCCAGCTCCTCCTGCAGCTGCTTGTCCTCCTCTGACTGTAAAATATAAAAAATTAACACAAATTATTATAGAAAATTAGCAGAAGTCCTTATGCAGTAATCCTGAGCAGATTGAATTAGCACTGAACTGAGAGATTAAACTACTGCGCAAAATCACCCTTGTTCTCCAAACTCTTCGTAAATTAGTCGCAAACCTACACATTACACCAGTCTCAATACCACGAGTGCTAATTAATAAAAAAATGACATAACGTTAGAAATCCCACATCAGAAGCCGCACATACCCGCGCGTTCACGTCCAATCAACTGCACGCTCACTGTCGAATTGAGTTATTAGACGTTGGAAGCGTTCGAGGCAGCAAAATGTCGCTGTTTATTTAAAATCCTATAGGTGGCGCACTCTGTACTATTCACACATTTTTATCCCCTCTGGTAGAAGTAAATTATTTGCTAAGTTCGTTTAGAAATAATAATTCTGGCGGATGACAGAGAGACGCGCTGCTCAGTAACAATGTGGCTTTGTGTTTAATTTAATTTGAAGTTAAATGTTAAACTCTTTGTAGTGTTTAAATGCTGAGCTTAGTATTTAAAGTGAGAAAACTGTTATAAGTCACAGACTACATTTAATTATTCTCCACAAGAATTTTTTTAAAAGCTTTAAAATTGTAACAAAATAACGTATTGGGAGATAACTGGTGATTATCGTCTCTAATAAACACACACATTATATATATATATATATATATATATGTATATATACATATATATATTACACACACACCCATACATACACACACATACACACACATCCATCCATCCATCCATACACACACACACACACACACACACACATCCATCCATCCATACATACACACACACATCCATCCATCCATACACACACACACTGGACAGATTGGACAAAATCTCTCTAATAATAATCGATTACAAATTTGTGTGTGTGTGTGTGTGTGTGTGTGTGTGAGCGCTCATTCGAACTCCATGTTAGCTTAACGGGCTCGCGATTGATCCCGCCTTCTGTGTCAGGATTCGCTGACTAACGCTGCTCGTGCTTACAATTCCACAGCTGATTGGTCAGTCCCAATGAGAGCTCAGGGCTCAGCCAATGACAGGAGCCGTCATAATACGGGTGGGGAAAAAACAAACCCGGTGCTAGCTAGCTTGGTTGTGCTAGTAAAACTAGGTTGTCATGTCGCTTCAAACTAACTACAAATCATATATGAGTTTTGACACAGATATAACAGTGCTAGTGATGAAAATGAAAACAGTTAGTAGACCATTTAGCTAAATGTAATAATCTGAACAAAGGAATAAAAAATTAATCAAAACGACAGCTAGCTAGCAGGCGAGGACAGGTAGCGACTAGCATAAAACTAGCATCGGGAATGTTTCCCTTTTTCTCACACAGACACATCACTACCCAGAGTGTATATGCGAGTTATTCTACATCCTGTGTAATGCACTTATTTAAAGAACACTACGTGATTATAGGGGTCAGACCTAGCCGTAGTGCTAATGCTAACGCTAACACTGTACAGGCAGTGACTCAGTAAATTACACACTCACCAACTCCTGCTCTTCCTTTTTCTCTTTATCCTTTCCCGCAGACTGTTTATCCTTCTCATCCTTCTTTTCGGGCTGAGTTTTATCTTTATTTTTTGTATCCTCCATCGCTGCAGAAAAAAAGAATACCTCAAATTTATGCGACAATCCCGAGAACACTACAGCAGCCGGGTGTCTCGACTTCCACTTCTTCTACCACAGCGGTGCTGCGAGATCAGTTTGAGTTATGAACTCGCACTCCCTCTAGCGGTCATATTTTACGAACTTGATCGTTTATTAAGAAACTATAGACTCTCACTCCCTCTAGCGGCCACTCTGAAGAATTACGAGCTCAAGCTTTCTCTGGGGGCCACGTTGAGAAATTATGAAACACTCCCTCTAGCGGCCACGCTAAGAAATTATAAAGTCACACTCCATCTAGCGGCCACTCTGAAGAATTACGAACTCGAGCTTTCTCTAGAGCCACGCTGGTCAATACAATTTTCTTTGAGCTGAGGTACAAATCCCCCTTGCAGTGACTTGCAGTGAATAAGCAATTAAAATTTTAAATAATATTTATTTTTCAGTTTTTAATAACTACAGTACATTAAACACGTGGACACTTTGCTCTTAGATGGCCGTGTATATTTCATTGTACTTCATCTGCACGCTGCTGGGCTGTAAATGAGTGTGAGACGACTCTGGTTGCTCTCAGATATGTTCGTTCTAACGACCTGTGTTTTGTCTCATAGCGGCGCTTCACATCACTGCTTTTTATTATCACCAGGGTTTCAGAATACTTAAGAAAAGCTGGTTTTAAATTTCCGCAGGAAGAAAAAACATACATTGATCTGTTTATTCATCTTTGAAGGTTCAGTTTCCACAGTCTACTTTATTTATTTTTACTCTGTCTATACGCGGTAAACTACCGCGCTGATCGGCTCTGGCGAGTGACCCGTACAGCGGGTATATAGAACAGATTAGCCGTATCAGACGCACTTCTGTCAGATTTTAACACCATCGGGAATAGTTCTAAAGCTGTGACAATAAAATGAAAATCGAGACTGATCAGCGAAGTGTGAGTTCTTCCCCCTCGGGATCACATTAGAAGTGTTTAACTGATTCAAAGTCCAAGTGACAGCGAGTGAGTCTCCTTAGCATTAACAGATGCAGGAGAATAAAATATATTATAGACTTTCCAGTAAAAACACCCGTGGTGTCTGTGACGCGTGCGGACGGAGGAACATCAAACTTCAGACATCAAACTGTGTATCTGGGGTTTTGAACGTGTCATGTACAACCAAAGGTACCATTACTTTTAAATCATGTCAATTTTACTCCCACAGAGGCATCGTGTACGGTAAGAGTAAAACACCACCCAGGGCTGATCACTGCCAGACCTGTTGGGTCAAGAAATCACTATAATAGAACCTGACTGGCAAAGTGAAGCACGGTAAAGATCCAAAACACAATCTATAGAAATTTGTGAACAGAGAATTTGAGAAACAGAGTGATTGACGTGTCAGTGTGTAAACAGTTCCAGAGACATTTCTAAGGCTTTGGGACTCCAGTGAACCGCGGTAAGAGACATTATTCACACCTGGAGAAAACCTGGAACAGTGGTGAACCTTCACCAGCCGACCAAAATTACTCCAAGAGAACAACGACGCCTCATCCAGGAGCTCATAAAAGAACCCAGAACAACATCTGAAGACCTGCAGGACTCACTCTCCTCAGGTCAGGTCAGTGTTCATGATGCAATAATAAGAAAGAGACTGGGGGACAAAAAGGGCGTCCATGGGAGAGTTCCAAGGTGAAAGCCACTGCTGACTAAAAAAGAACACAAAGGCTCGTCTCGTCTTGATTATCAATAATGTAACTTTCCGTTACATCTGGCATAAAACTAACACAGCGGTAGAACATCATACCAACAGTCCCACATGGTGGTGGACGTGTGGTGGTCCGGGGCTCTGCAGCTTCAGGACCTGGACAACTCGCCATTATTGATGAATTCTGCGCTCTACCAAAAAAATCCTGAAGGAGAACGTCCGTCCATCAGTTTGTGACCTCAAGCTCAAGTGCACTTGGTTTCTACAGCAGGACAGCGATCAGGAACACAGCAGCAAGTCCACCACTGAATGGCTCAAAATGAAGGGTGTGCAGTGGCCGAGTCCAGACTTCAACCCGATTGAGATCCTTAAACAGACCGTTCATGCACGAAAACCCTCCCATGTGGCAGAATTAAAACATTTCTGAACAAAACAGAGCGGCCAGATTTCCTCCTGATGTGAAAGACTCAGTGCCAGTTATCACAAACGCTTGATTGCAGTTATTGTCGCCAAGGGAGGCACAACCAGTTATTATGTTTTTTCACCCAGGGCCAGGAAGGTTTGGACAGCTTTTATCACCTAATAAATGAAATCAGCATTTAAAAACTGCATTTTGTATTTACTTCACTTATCTTTGTATAATATTAAACATTTATTTAAGTGTGACAAATATGCAAAAAAAAACCAAACAAACAAACATTAAAAATCAGCAGCGGCAAAAACTCTGTTATGGCACTGTATGTACTGTATATTATTTAGTATTTGCATGAAAACTATTAAAACATTAATATTTAATATTCAAACATACACAATATACTGTATATGTATTCTACTTACTGGTGATATTTTTTATTATTTATAAGTATTTCTGTTTTCTAGAAATAACATTAAAATAACTAGAAACAGAGCAATACTAACATTAACATATAATACTTATTTTATAACAACTAATAATCTTCAGTATTTCATTTGAGCAAAAAAAAAAACAAAACAGCCATGTACAATTGGATTAATTCTTTATTTGATTTAATTTTTTAAATACTTATATAATAATAATAATAATTATTATTCTAGTTTTATGGCCCTGAGGCAGAGGAAATGATTATCCTGTAACTGATTAAGTCTGTGCTTGATTTCATGCTGCTGATGAGTTTATTTAATGAACAACTTCTCCTGAGGTCCTTTCTTACACAGGATTTAGATTTACAATGTTTAATTTAGTGTAAAGCAGCAAAAAAAAAAAAGAAGCCCTGAGCAAATATTAATCTCCCAAGTGCACTGCAGAGTGAAGGTGGTGTTTCTGGTGGATTTGGGGTTTTAGATTCTTCCTCTTTTCTACAGTTCAGGTCCGGTCCATTGTGGAGATTGAGTTCTTCTTCATCACTGCTGTCCAGTTCCATCTCTACATAGACTAATACACATACACACATTTATGTCTTTATGGGGACATCATCCTGTTTACACACCAACATTATGGGGACCAAAAAAATTGACAGGGCCCCAAAATTACATCCCCCTTTTTGCACTGTTTATGTTTGTAAACAGTTGGCTTATGTCGCCCCCTGGAGTCTGAAACTGGATTTTTTTTTCATCTACGTAGAAAAGGACGGTGGGTAATCTGCACATTCACAGTAGCTTTACTACTTTAAATCCAAGGGGAAAGACTGTACATCTTTATAGTTGTGTTCAACTAGACATTAATGTTGTTTTTGAGTATAAACCAAGTATATTTATCGTAAGTTAACGGATAAACGGAAAATACAGATGTGCAAATAAGGCCTTCTATTTTTGTTCAAAGGCTAATTAAATTGTTAGCATAATCTTAGGCAATAAGTCAAAAAAGGTAATAATTCATTATTTGTATTATATTCATATGGCCTTAATAGTAATTTAATATTCAGTCGTATATTATTTGCACATTGTTTGTTCAATTATGCTTAAAGAATTTTGAACCAGTGAAACGAAATCCCTAAGTCCGTTTCTGACAAAACATAGATGTTTTGCTTGTGCTAATGCTACGTAAACACCAGACAGGAAGTGAACTACAACACACTGCTTTTCACTGCGCTATTTAGAAATTCTACTGATTTAACATGACTAAGTACATTGACAGGAAAGGTTTTTTTTGCAGTTCATAATTTTTGTTTATTTCTGTGTTTAACTTGTAATTAATCATAATGTTAAAGTGAATTTTATTTACCAGCCAGCCAGTTACCATACACCTTAACCGTAACCAGTTCAACACATATTTACCTATTTAATACCTAATTATTTAATTAGTTTCACCATATAATTAGATAATTAGTTGATATATATTATAACATCAGGTCTTGAAATATAATCCAGTGTTTATAGTTATGGATCTGATCCCTGGATTGGGGTTAAAGTCTCTGAAATTGAGAACAAGACTCAGACAGGTGCCGGGAACAAGTACAGCTCATTAGTTCAGTCTGTCTGTTTCCATTATTGATCTTTAAAGCACGTCACCGCGGTGTGATTCACCTTGACACTGTAATTAGAGCGTTCTCCTTTTAATCTGAGCCGTGATCCGTCTGTAGAACGGATTTAACTAGCAGAGATATTAGCATACTGTACATGGATGACAGATGGTCATTTATAAATCAGGAACATCACTGGGTGCTGAAGATCGTAAAATATTAACATTTTCTTCTGGAAGTAAAATGCCACGGAAGATCAGTGCTCCTTCATCAGTGTCACGCTTAAGGCAACTGTAAAGAGAGACCTAACAGCTAGCGCTGAAACACGTCGGTCCAGAGAAACAGAGGTTAAAATGAAATATTATATTTGTGGAATTTGGTGTAAATTCCGTCACTGATATAATATCTCCGCCTTTTTTGTTACTCTTGCCGAATGTATTGAGCTCTGATGCTGCAGTAGAAGCCGGGTCTCTTTGTAGGCGGGTTGACGATGACCACGAGCACCAAGTTACAGAATGAGCGTGAGACTCGGGTGGATGAAAGGCCACATGTTTGTCTGATCACTTTAGCAGAAATTAAGGGAGCAACAGATTTTGCTTGGTGGAACAAACCATCGATCCCTGTGTTTTTAGAGAGTAAGCGTCGCTGTTTATCCTCTAAATTAGTTATTTGAACTGCTAGCATAACAGCGATGGGATTTCTGCAATGCAGAAACATTCATTCTTACCGTGAAGCGTTTGCAGATCATTTTTGTTGCATGACAAATGTTGTTGTCATTGTGTAATGACTATTAAATGACTAGTTTATTGTTTATGCAGTGTGTGTCAGCTGTTTTACTGCCATATTTAAGCAATAACTACTGTTCAAGCTGTGTGGATGAATCATATTTATTCCATTCCCTGAAGTTATACATTTCTCATTTCCCTAGTAAAATAATGAATGTTTTTGGTGTAATAAATAGCAGATTTGTTTAGAATTTTGTGGTGAGTTTTGTGACAGGTGAATAGACGAGTCACCTAAACCTACAGTGTGTTAAAGACACAAACACACACAGGGCGAGGAAAAGGCTGTTATAAGTAAAGGCCCTGTTGCCCTCTTTTGGATGGATAGATAGATAGATAGATAGATAGATAGATAGATAGATAGATAGATAGATAGACTTTTTTAATTTTGCTATTGGAGCTGCATAAATTCGCATAATTGCCAAATTAAACCAAAATGACATCTTTATTTCATACGATTGTGGTTATGAAACAAATGTAGTAAAGTAGAAAGTACAGATATTAGCTGTAGGATGTAGTGGAGTAAAAGTTAAAAAGTATCCACTAAGATTATTTAAGTAAAGTACGGAGAGGTGAAAACTGTATTTAAGTACCGTAATGAAGTAAACACACTTGGGAAGGGGGTTGCAGGCACGGCGTAAATTTAGATGTTAAGACTTTAATAGCAACTATTAAGAAAACAAGAACAAAACACAGCCTGATGTTAGCTCGCTTGCTAGAAAACTTGGCCTCTATATATAGCTTTAGATATTAGCTAGCTTTTCACCGTACATTTTTCCTCGATAGCATAAGACCTTAGTTTTTTTTATAGGTTTTTAATGATATTAAGAAAGATCTAACAACAACAACTACAAAAACAACTTCCACCTCAGAAGATAAAACTTCAAGTAAAATAACCTGAGTAATTCCGCTCCTTCCTCTGTGAAGGTTTAATTAAAACTTAACAAGAAACAGCTGCAAAACCATTAGAGGCCATAAACACAACAAGACTGAATTATAAACTTTCAATAAAGAACACTGGAAACTGAAGACTGTTTGAAGATAAAAGTCCTTAAACATAGAACGTTCAAAATGGCGCATAGCAGCTGGAGACAACTCTGACAAACTACTTAAGGTTCAGTTAAATTGCTTTCCATCTTGTCTTTTAGTCTTCAGTCATACGTACCAGTATTTTTTTAAATATAAATAATTAAATGATGTTATTGATAAACCTCTTAATTCCTGAGACATCAGATGATTCTACTGCAGACAGTTAAGAGGAACTTGTCCCGGACTCCAAAGAGGAAACTGATGAAAGTCGTTCAGAGAGTTCACCATGAGTGTCCTGGAGAAAAGGACTCGGGAGATCATGGAGCTACCTGGACATTCTCAAGTTATGGATGGCGATGTCGCTTAAGGCAGTTCTAAAGATGTTTGGAAAAAGGAGAGGCGCAGAAGAGGTGCAGTCAGTTCAGTCAAAGAAAAAAACCATGGTGGAAGGTTAGAGAACAAGAAACACTACTGTACCACTGCTATTACGCCGTAAATCTTAAAATATTGTAAAATTAGCATCACAGCTAAGTTTTAAATAATACAGGCGGTGAATTATTCCGCTGAAAAAAAGAAGTGGCTAAAGCATGCCATTTTCCAAAGAGTTCTAAGCAAAGAAGAAAGCATGTTGATGATCTGCGTCACAGAGGCAACTACATCCACAATGCAGCTGTAATGAAGTCAGGCGAAGGGGAACTGGCACAAAAGAAAACAGAAGGCCTGAACTTTATGCATTGTGCAAACTGCCAAGGGCTGTTTAACTGCAATGTTCTCTGGAGGCATATGAAAAAAAAAATCTGTAAATGAAGCTCTAAAGATTACATCCAAAAACCTGGGAAAAAAAATCCTTCATATGCAGAGTGTGTAACTTCAAACACAAGTGAATCGTTATGGAGGACAATAAGCCAGATGAATATAGATGGAATCACAGTTGCGGTTTAAAATGCCTGCTGCATAATTCAGTTGCTGAAGAAAGGTGGATCATCTGCTGAGGATGATGTGTACGAGCGACAGATGTTGCGAGAAGCATGATCCGTGGCAGCAAAGTTTAAAAAGCAATAGAAGAGATTTTTACAGATCTAAACAACTGTATGATGACAGTCTGAGTTTTCAGCAGACATGGATGTAGATGTGATGATGATGGAGCCAACACATAGAGAACTCCTTTACTTGAAGAAAAAGAAGGTTAGATAAAGCTTTGATTAACAAAGACCTTGACGTGGCACAGAAAGTGACTCATGTTCCTGACACACATAAAGAACGCTGGCGTGATTCGATCTTTGTAACATTTGCATGAAATATAAGAGAAGTGAAGTTGAATGCACCAAGAAAGTCTTGGCCTTTATGAATCATTCCTCAAAATGAATGCAGGAAAGCAGTTATCATCAGAACCTTACTGGTCCAGTCATCTTCAGAAGACACTTTGGACTCTGATCATCCTGTGTAACCACTTTAGAGAGGGACAGGTATCTAATGCCTTTATGTGCATTTTAAACCGGGGCCAGGGGTAGCTCAGTGGTTGAGGCATTGGACTACGGTTCGGAAGATCCCAGGTCCCACAACCACCAAGTTGTCACTGTTGGGCCCTTGAGCGCGGCCCTTAACCCTCAACTGCTTAGAGTGTAATGAGATAAAAATGTAAGTCGCTCTGGATAAGAGCGTCTGCCAAATGCCTAAATGTAAATGTGCATTTTTAACCAGAAGCATCACTGATCCACATGCTGATGTAGACTACTGTAGGTGTTGCCAAAGGTGCCGAATGCATTGGAGGGGATTGTAAAGGACAGTGAGAGTTGTGTAGGCTAATCTGAACTCATTTGGAATACCATCGCCTTCCTGAAAAAGAAAAGCCTACAAAGGTTCTTAGAGTGCTACAGTAGAACAAGAAAGAGTCCCGATGTCATGGGTCCTGATGTACTTTTGTGTATTTCTTCAGTATGAGTCATGTGAAAAGCCATGTAACTTTATGCACATTTACCACCGTTCTTTATGCCAAGACGATTGCACTAACCATTGAGGAAATGATAAATGGGGAAACTGGGAAATATGAAGAACTTGGTGAGAGAGAATAAAAACAAATATAGTTGCAAGCAACGATAAGCTACAAACAACCCCCCTCCCATTTAATTAAAGTGCTGAATTCAATGCCTACAACTGCATTGTGGCTTACAAGAGGGACAACAAACACCACAGTGCTTCATCAAGAACATATTCACGTACTATATTTCTGCATGGTAATGAGCACGCTCCAGTGGACAGGAGAGTCCTTCACATGATCATCAACACCTCACAGAAAGTCATCAGCTGCTCACTTCCCTCCCTGGACCAGATATTCAGCCCTGGTTGCCACATCAGGGCAGCCAGTGTACTGACAGACCCATTCCACCTGGACTTCATCACTCTGACCTGCTGCCCTCTGGCAGGTGCTTCAGGTCCATCATCTCACAGACAAAAAAAAAAGACTTAACAACAGCTTGTACCTCAGAGCTATACGAGAACCGAACACTGACCCGGGCTGTTAGGGACCATCTGCACTACACACTTATACAATTTTACATCAACAGCTGCTCTACCTTGAAGATACGCTACTTCTGCTGATTTGGACTATGTATGATAGGACCACTGCAGATCAGCAGAGGTGACGTAACTTCAAATGCAATATCAGTTGATTGAGTTGCATTTAAAAGAAGAATGTATTGTAAAGTATTGTATGATCGCATTGTTCAATATTTGTACACTTATTTTATAATTTGTATGTAATTTTTTATACCCTTACTCATTCCTATAATAAAACATATTGAACTAAAATAATGGGCTTTGTATTAATAATTAATTTAATTAAATAGTAAACCATAGTGGAGCTGTCCACACAACAAAACATCTCACTCAGGCTGAATCGCAATCTCTCCCTACTGTATAAAAGCATTTAGGCTACGTTTACACTGTCAGGTAAATGTGACCCAATTCCGATTTTTTGCTCATATGTGACACATATCGGATATGTCTGTGTAAGCAGGAAAAAAATGCATGCATTCCGATATTTTGAGATCGGTTTCAGGCCTCCTTCATATGTGGAAATAAATCCGATATAAATCAGATAATGTGATTGTTGCGTAAACAGACAGATCGGGTTTTCTACAGCATTGTGTTCTGTACGTCATTAAAACTGCGACTACTTCGTGTTTTATTGACGTAATGTTATTCTCCGGTGGAAGCGCGTGTGGAATTATAACATCGCAGGTGACATGGAAAATTTATGCTTATAAGGGCTAAATAAAATTTAGAAATCAGTATTTGGTGAATGAAGCATATGCGCAGGCTGCAATTATGCTGTTTTTTTCTCCTCTGTTTTAAAACGATGGTGACGTTTCGCGAACTTTGCATATATCGCAGAGCGTCAAGCAAATTTCACCTTTGTCTATCTTGGCTAGTGTGTAGCGCAAAAAACCCCCTTTAAGTATGTGCGATGTTTCAGGTGGCATGACACGTGAATAGGATATAAGTCATAGTAAGAAGAACGTGTAAACAGACGGTCAAAAAAATTAGATCTGGGTAACAAATCAGAATTGGCCATCGAGACCTGCAGTGTAAACGTAGCCTTAGACCTTTACGTCATTCTGATCAAAAATCTGATCAGATCTGAAAGATGCTAAAGATCGTGTCGAACTTTGTAAATTAGCTGCCTTCTTTGTTTGTGGTGTATCTTACGGTATAAAAAATCATGGAGGTGTTTTGGCGCCACCTGCTGTCAGGGACTGGTGCAGTATGTTATTTAGTATCCTTTTTACTTAAGACAAATATTTCTTGATTAACCTGAGCTGCATAGCTGATCTCATGTGTACTGTTGTGGGTTAAAAACAACAACAATGTAGTGGTGCTGTGAAGTGTCTTTCTTACAGAGCCAAAGTTAATTATTGGATTCTTTGCATTCCACGGTGTACCGTAAAGTGTGCTCGATCCTGCCTTTGTAGGGAATGTCAGTTAAGGGAACTTTCCTCAATAAAATTTCACCACTCAGAACACAAAGTCACCTACGCAGACATCACTTGCTCCGTGCGTTACCGTGGAAACATAAGCGCCTCAGATACCTGTTACTGTGGAAATTTCACACTATGCAAATTAAATATTAAATATTCATTGAACCAAAACTGATAGCATTACAAAATGTATACAAGTGAATTGTGCATAACTAAATTATTTGATTGATATAAAAGATGTGCAGAAAAATGATTACAGTGAGTTGCATTTTTATAGAATATTAGCATATATACTAGTAAGATTTATTTTGAATTATATAAAAAATATTACATTAAATACTAATTCTTATAATGGCATATGATACGTAACATATAAATCTCTTTTTCGAGCTCCATTTTTCCACACTCACACAGGGAAATGTTGCGTGTCTAATTCTGGCGAAGTGATGAACCATTGATCAGGATGTTACGTCTTGCATGGATGTGAGAACACTGACGACCACACACAAACCAAATCATGAGCGAGTAACACAACAGCAGATGGCTCCAAAGAGCCTTGAATAAAATTACACCACTGCCTGTGTGTGTGTGTGTGTGTGTGTGTGTGTGTGCATTTTGAGAAAAAGCAGCCCCATATAGTACAATCTTAGCTCTGAGCAGAACACTGTGTGTGTGTGTGTGTGTGTGTGTGTGTGTGTGTGTGAAACCCCATGGGAGCTATAGTAAAGCTCTGTAAAAGAAGCCTGCAAGTGACACAAGCACAAATGCTGTGAGCTTTAGTCTTCTGTGTGCCTCGTAAGAAAATCCTTATACAACACTACACAATAGTACAACACTACACAATAGTACAATACTACACAATCGTACAATACTACACAATAGTACAACACTACACAATAGTACAATACTACACAATCGTACAATACTACACAATAGTACACTACTACACAATAGTACATCACTACACAATTCTCCCTTACTATGCACAGTAGTATCACATCATCCACTCTATACAAAATATTTCATATATACAACATTTGCATACTATACTATACAAAATACTCCATAATTATCCTGAACTATACAACACTAGATGTACATTATGCATATATGATATTCAGTTTCTATGTTCCAGATTATTCATATACAACCTGAACTATTTCCCAATGCTGCAAAATATTTATATACTTCAAAAATAATAATATTTCTGACAAAATACAGTATATATATATATTTCTATACCATTTCCACTATCTATTTACAGCCTTCCATAATATTGTCAGTGTTATGATCTGGGGTTGATCAGTTACTCAGGTCTAGACTCAGTAACGTTATGGGGTAATAAAATAAAGTCAGCTGACCACCTGAATGTACTGAATCACCAGAGGATCACATCTATGGCGTTTTTCCATAGGAGAGTGTGAAAGAATGGTTTCTGGGAGCCTAAGGAACCATTTTCCCACATGAACTGGTCACCATATTGTCCACCACAATCGAAGCTAAAGGCTGTACAACAAAATGATAGAGTGTGACTTTTTTTGTTTTGGCAATGAAGTGTGTATGGTGCAATAATACTCAGCACTGCATCGCGCAAAGGAATTCTACAACAGTCCCATACTACACGTGATTAGAAGTGGAAGGTCACTGAGTACATTTACTTCGTTACTGCACTAGAGTACACATTTCACATATCTGTGCTTTATTTTTACTTTAACTTCACTACAACCTACAACAAATATTTGTACACACACACACACACACACACACACACACCATTTAATACTTTTATAATGAAGGTGAGTACATTTGTAATTTTTCTCAAGTACAAATGTAAATAGAAGACTTCTACTTTTACTTATAATAATAGCTAACCAGTGTCGGGGGACGTTACTTTTTAAGGCAACTAATTACATTACAAAATTACTGTCATTAAAAAGTAATCAGTAACATTACAATGATACATTCTCATAAAACTAACGATAATGAAAACTCCTTTGTGATTCCTCATGCATGTTGTTTTAGTTAAGACCTTTATAATTATTCCACCATCATCACTCAGTGAGGTTTGGCCCATAATCTGTTAACTACTAATACCCCTATATCACCTACTAATACCCCTATCTCACCTACTAATACCCCCATCTCACCTACTAATACCCCCATCTCACCTACTAATACCCCCATCTCACCTACTGATACCCCCATCTCACCTACTAATACCCCCATCTCACCTACTAATACCCCCATCTCACCTACTGATACCCCCATCTCACCTACTGATACCCCCATCTCACCTACTGATACCCCCATCTCACCTACTAATACCCCCATCTCACCTACTAATACCCCCATCTCACCTACTGATACCCCTATCTCACCTACTGATACCCCCTGTCTCACCTACTGATACCCCCATCTCACCTACTGATACCCCCATCTCACCTACTAATACCCCCATCTCACCTACTGATACCCCTATCTCACCTACTGATACCCCCCATCTCACCTACTGATACCCCCATCTCACCTACTGATACCCCCATCTCACCTACTAATACCCCCATCTCACCTACTAATACCCTCATCTCACCTACTGATACCCCCATCTCACCTACTGATACCCCCTATCTCACCTACTAATACCCCCATCTCACCTACTGATACCCTATCTCACCTACTAATACCCCCATCTCACCTACGCGGTTTCGCGCGGTGGCCGTAAGTGCGGTTCATCATGAATTACCGCAAATTTTAGTGCTGTGATTAGGTTTACATCTTTCAGGGCGTCCTCGCATAGTCAAACTGCACAGGTGAGATAGGGGTATAACAGCAGGAATAACGGGCTTATCGTGGGCGGGGCTTGTAGGACGACTTTCACTCACACACACACACACACACACGGATTGGGAATGACTGCTGTCTGGATCACGGATTACATAAATTGTCTGAATAATGGATTATATTTAAAAAAAAAAAAACTAAATAACTGAGAACTTAACTGTCGGACCTAAGGCGTTAGATTACTCGTTACATCAAAAAAGTAATCCAAGTACTCTAATGTGTTACTTTGTAACGCGTTACACCCAAACCTGTAGCTAATATTAAAGCACAATATTCCCTTATTCATACAGTCGGTACACAATACTACTGTTTACATTTATACTACATTTATACCACACAGGGTTTTCACAGCAACAATACACTATTTCTCTTACAATACACCATAGTACTGTAATATTTGGATATATAAAATGAAAAAACCCTAAAAAAAGTTATAAAAAAGGAAGATTAAACACATTGTACAAATAAAAATCAATCACTGTGAGTGTAACTACACTATTTTGTATTTATGGTTTATAAGTACATTTTGATTAGACAGCTGGAGTGCTAATTCACTCTGGATCCTCCACTTGTCTGTGTTCATGATATAAAATTCCAAATCTAGCAATAATTTATGACTCTGCCCTTACTACACTTGCTTGTCAGTCATTATGTGTGTTACCATGGCAATGTATAAAATTCTGTCCCATTGTGGCTTCTATGGGAACTATTTTCTTTACAGCAGCAAAAATAGACCTAAAATATTAGGCCATATTGTGTGCAGTATCACACCACTATTGTACCAAATATTGGCAGCGTTTGGATTACCTGTGACCACCTTTAATTACCTTTAATTACCTATGATGAACTGTAATCACATTTAATTACATGTGACCACCTTGTGATCCTATGATCCTGTGATCGCCTCTAAAATGTCTGACCAAATGTGATTACCTTTGGCCATTATTGATTATCTGTAAACACCTTTGAATACCCATGGCCACCTGTGATCACCTCTAATTACCCGCGATCACCTTTTAATACCTTGAATTATCTGTTCTCACCACCTGTAATTACCTGTGACCACCTCAAATGAACTGTGACCACCTTTTAATACCCGTGGCCACATGTGATTATCTGTGATCACTTCTAATGACCTCTGATCACCCTTAATTACCTGGGATCAACTCTAATATCTGTGATCACCTCAAATTACATGTGACCATCTGTGATTACCTCTAAATATGTGTGGGCACATGTGATTACTTGCGACCATGTGTTATTACCTGTGAACAGATATGAATACCTGTGATCACCTGTAATTACCGGAGACTTACTAGCGATTACCTTCAGTGAATTACGTCCTTGCTCATGTTCGGTTCAGCTCCACTCCAGCTTGTACATTATTTAATTCTCTGTTAGACAACATAACGGCGGGACATCTTAATGCCTGGTTTATGCTGCACATTATAAAGACTAGATTAGAGACACAGAGAGAACGAGAGAACATTCTGTTGTTCTTCTCATTTTTACTGATTCAATTCTGGATAAATTTTAGGTTTGGTGAAAAAACAATCAGATTCAATCAGATGCCGAACAGAAGCTCTCATTAAGGCGGTGCTGAACAATTCGACCTTAAACACCTGTCTGGGACGAACAAATGGGTCTTATCTAAAAGTGTATGTGTGTGTGTGTGTGTGTGTGTGTGTGTTTGTGTGTGCGTGTGTGTGTGTTTGTGTGTGTGTTTATGAAGTAGGAATGGCACAGGCTAAAGCTCTTTGTGCAAACCTCATTTTGGTCTTCATTCAGAGCTAATCGAAAGATTGTATATAAGATAGAAAAGGGGGGAGAGAGAGAGAGACAGAGAGACAGAGAGACAGAGAGAGACAAATCCTACACTGACCTGGTTTTCTCGATGATTCATTGGCTTTCATCTTTAGATTCTCAGGAGGAATTCAGCCGGACAGAGCCTCACATAAACACTGACAGGCCCATCTGCATTCCCACTGTGTGTGTGTGTGTGTGTGTGTGTGTGTGTGAGGCAGCACTGCACTGTGAGCAGCATTTCCCCTGATAAATATTCCAATATATACTGTATGATATCCCTGTGCAGTCGGGGACTCTGACAGATCTTCCCCGATGTCAAACTGCCAGGATTTAAGTCGAGCCATTAGCGCGACTCTAAGCGCGCACTTTATTTAAGCGTGCACTTAGCCGAGCCTCTGAGAGTTAAAACACCCACGTCCCTTGAGATATGATTAAAGCAACTCAAACACACGTACACACACACGTACACACACACACAAAGTTCATGCTCCATAATTCATTCCTGTATTGACCGCATGGGACGCAACCTCATTTGTCAACAAATTATTTTTCACTTAATGAGAGAGGGGTTAAGAGTCTCGGTGTGTTCGACTGACCGCGTGTGAGATAATAACAAGAGGAGCTGCGTGCGTCAGGGTCGAACGACAGCAATGCTAAAGTATCAGCAGGTATCAAACCCAGTGTACGCACGGTTACGGGATTTCAGGGCGTCGTTCACTGTAAAGGCGCTTTATGAGGAGTAAAGTTTACAGTCATGGATAGTACAGTGCCTAGAGTGCATTGCAAAAATATTTGTAACCGCTTGACCACAGACGTACATTTATTTGATTGGGATTGTATGTGATGGGCCAACGCAAAGTGGCACATCATGGTGAAGTGGAAGGAAGATGTTGAATGGTTTTCAAAAATCTTTACAAATAAAAATCTAAAAAATGTGTGGTGTGCATTGGTCTTCAGCTCCCTTTACTCTGATACCCCGAAATAACATCAAGTGGAACTGATCGCCTTTAAAAGTCACCTTAATAGTTAATAGAGTTCACCTGTGTGTGATTTAATCTCAGTATAAATACAGCTGTTCTGTGAAGCCCTCAGAAGGACATTAGGGAACAAACAGCATCATGAAGCTCGAGGAACACACCAGATCAAAGGGTATGAAGAACAGGTTCAAAGGGTATGAAGAACAGGTTCAAAGAGTATGAAGAACAGGTTCAAGGGGTATGAAGAACAGGTTCAAAGGGTATGGAGAACAGGTTCAAAGGGTTAGAAGAACAGGTTCAAAGGGTTAGAAGAACAGGTTCAAAGGGTATGAAGAACAGGTTCAAGGGGTATGAAGAACAGGTTCAATGGGTATGAAGAACAGGTTTAAAGGGTTCGAAGAACAGGTTCAAAGGGTATGAAGAACAGGTTCAAAGGGTATGGAGAGCAGGTTCAAAGGGTATGGAGAACAGGTTCAAGGGGTATGAAGAACAGGTTTAAAGGGTATGAAGAACAGGTTTAAAGGGTATGAAGAACAGGTTCAAGGGGTATGAAGAACAGGTTCAAAGGGTATGGAGAGCAGGTTCAAAGGGTATGGAGAACAGGTTCAAGGGGTATGAAGAACAGGTTCAAGGGGTATGAAGAACAGGTTCAAGGGGTATGAAGAACAGGTTCAAAGGGTATGGAGAGCAGGTTCAAAGGGTATGGAGAACAGGTTCAAGGGGTATGAAGAACAGGTTTAAAGGGTATGAAGAACAGGTTCAAAGGGTATGAAGAACAGGTTCAAAGAGTATGGAGAGCAGGTTCAAAGGGTATGAAGAACAGGTTCAAAGGGTATGAAGAACAGGTTCAAAGGGTATGAAGAACAGGTTCAAAGGGTATGAAGAACAGGTTCAAGGGGTATGAAGAACAGGTTCAAGGGGTATGAAGAACAGGTTCAAAGGGTATGAAGAACAGGTTCAAGGGGTATGAATACTTTTGCAAGGTGCTGTATGTCCATCGCCTTTTAATACACAGTGAAAGCACTGATTACAATCTGTATTTTAAGCGCTTGTCAAGGATCCTGAAGCATGGCTTTCCTGACACGCCCATTTACACATCATCTAAATCACACAAACTCCAACATGTCAGCCTTATCTGCATTAGTCACTGGAGGAGTTTGACGTTTGATATGATGAAAGTTCTGACACACACTTAATGACAAGAATATTGTGATTCAGTCAGAAGGCAGAATGTTGTGAGTCACGTCAGGGAAAAATATCACTCCATGAACATTTTGTTAAAAATCTAAAACA
Source organism: Clarias gariepinus (assembly GCF_024256425.1). Classification (NCBI taxonomy): domain Eukaryota; kingdom Metazoa; phylum Chordata; class Actinopteri; order Siluriformes; family Clariidae; genus Clarias; species Clarias gariepinus. The sequence goes on along the minus strand of NC_071110.1, from coordinate 33,097,322 downwards.
GTAAAGAAATGAATGAAGTAGAGAATTAGTTTAACTCTGTGTGAGTGTGTGTGTGTGTGTGTGTGTGTGTAATCAGGTATCAGGCAGCAATTTTAATCTCAGTGTCTAATCAGCGGTCGTCTGTCATTCTTTTCCGGAAGGCTTGTTAATGAAACAGAGAGAAAGCAGAATTGAGGATGCACTCATTTATCTCTGTGATCTCAGAGACGAGCTGAGATAGGGCTCACCCCTTCGCTCATACCACTCCCTCATCTCTCTCTCTCTCTCTCGCTCTCTCCCTCTCTGTCTTATTCTCTTTATCCAGGAATCACTTATCCTCTCTGCACGTCCTTTATCTTCCACATCGCTATCATTTCTTTCTCTTTCTGGTTTCATCTCAAACCCCCTGCTGCGTCCCTGCAGACACCTCTGACTTTACAGTATGGTTTATTTCAAAACATATTTAAAGATAGACAGATGTATATGTACACCAGGCTGAGTCAAAAATGATCCGCACTCCGGTTATTTAAAAACTATCTTTTGGCCGGACTGTCTTATCAGTGATTTCCTTTCAAGCCTTCTGTTCCTCCAGCGCTGAAACGACTCACAGAAGAGCATAAACACAGAAGCGTTTGGATATCTGCAAAAAGTCAACCATCAGCTGGAAAATTCATCAACGCTTACAGTTTTCTGGGATACTCAAGGGCCAGAAGTATTGGAACTTCACTGGGAAAAAGGTTCAACAATCGACAGTGCTCGTTACAGTGAGACGCTTATTGAAGAGCTGAAGACTAGACTTTAAATTGAACACAGAGGACTGATATCCGTTCGAGGCCACGGTGCTACCCACTATGCCACTGTGCTGCCAAAGAGAACGCATTTTCCTTAATGTATCTTTTTCTTTCATGTCCATTTCTTATTTTGGTAAACTACCATCACCTCTTTGATCAACCTTTTTATCGATGTAATTTTTTGTCCTCCTGATTACCGTAGGTCCTTGAAGAAATGGACAAGCTCCTTTTTCTTCCCCCCTACCGTCAGAACAACCACACTGTCAACACCTTCTCTCCTACACACAAGGGAGGAAATATCCTGGACCTGCTTTTCAGTTGTCCTTCTCCAGCTACAGACATCGTGCTACTCTATTCCACATCTCTAATAATCGCTTGCTATCTTTGACCCTCACCTTCCAGTCCCGTTTAACACCAGCCATCATTACCGCTCTCCCACTCGCTGAGACCTTCACCCTATCTCCGCGTCCAGACCCTGACTCCTTATCCTCTCTACCACTGGAGTTAGCCATCTCTATTTGCTTTCATTGTCCACGGGCCCCCTTGTCTCTCTATCTTCTAAACACAGTAAGCCTTTTTGCCCTGTTCTTTGGTTGTCAGATGTGTCGCCCAGCAGTTGGAGTGAATTAAAAGCAGCAGAGAGAAAATGGAGGAAATCACTACTCGATACGGATCACATCTCATACTGCACTCTCCAGTCCAATCTCTCATCTAATGTGACTTTTCTAAAGAAAAGACAGAAGCTTTTGCACAAAATCCGCACAAGACACAGATATTTTTTTCCTCTTAACCCACCATCTTCTCCTTCACTGTCCTCCCCGATTTCACAACACGTTCACAGAATTCCCTATTTATTTCTTAGACACATTTTATTCTTTATCAACAAAAGCGATCCTGCAAGTCATCCTTTCGTGAAACACCAGCCTGTTGGATCTTATCCCTTTTACAATGCTCCAGGCCATGTCACAAGACCTCCTCCACTGCATTACTACAATTATTAATTACTCCAGAACATCTGCTCATGTAGCAACCGCATCCAAAACAGCAGGGCTAATTTCCATGCTGAAGAAAACCGCTATGAATCACATGGGCATCAACAACTCACGACCACTATCACTTCTCTGACTGATTTAAAAAATTCTTGAAGGCACTTTATACAATCAACTGTCTCTCTATTTCCCACCAAGCGAATTTCAAGACCCTAACCAGTTTTCAAATTCGCACAATTCACATAAACTATCCTTGTAACAACCACTGAGAAGCTCCATATTGGTAGATCAGCCAAACTGTCACCTACCGTGACCTTACAGCAGCATTTCATACACTAGAGACTCAACTACTAGACACTGTTGTCAGTTTTCATGAGTCTTGTCCGTTATCAGGTGATGCTGAGGTCATCTCAACTGGTGTCTCACAAGGCTCAGTACTTGGTCCTCATCAGTTCTCCATCTAATCTCAATCTCTTGATAAGGTCATGTCTGTACATTGGGTTCTCATAGCAGCGTTGTGCGGATGATACACATCCCATCCTTTCCTCCCTCAGACACTCATGTTTCCACTCAGATCTCAGCATGGCAGACATCTCATCTTGGATAGCAACACATAAGCTGAAATTTAATCCCTGATGTTGATCTCAGGTGATTCATCCCCAGGTCAGAATCTTATGATCTCAGATCTCACCTTTGCACGCGACCTTGCTAGCCATGGATATCCAGCTGTCCTTTACTACTCACATGACAGGCGCTTGTTTATTTTGAGACTGAACATGTATAAAGTGTATAAAGTACACATGAAAAAGGGCGTGTAATCATGGACATAGTGACGTTTTCTGTAAAGCGATGTTTAGTAAATATGTATGGAAGGCGTCCTCAGTGTGAGAGGTTTTTTAAGAGTCAGAAGTAAAGCAGTAATTTAAAGTTCTGTAGAGACTCATTATATTGAGCTGCTATGCCGAACTAACTTTGTTACAGAATTTCTTAAACGATTAAAACATTGTAGTTTGTGGAAAATGATTCCAGGAATAATAAACACCCGCATGCGTACACACACACACACACACACACACACATTCATTTAGGAATTTCATGGTTTTCTGTATTTATTTGTCATAAAATCTTCATCCAAGTCAAAAAATATTGACAAATAAAATATGCCTAAAATAAATTCCCCCCAAATTCTTATCTTTCACATCTTTATTTAACACACTTATTCAACATTCAAAATGATAGTGGAGAGTAAGTAAACCCTTGGAAATAATAACTGGTTGACCCCGCCCCCTTGGCAGCAATAACCTCAACCAGGCGCTTCCCGTAGCTGTGGATCAGACCCGTCATATTCTTTGAATGTCTCATGTCCATGACTCTCTTCAAGTCATTCCACAGCATCTTTATTGAGTTGAGGTCTGGACTCTGACTCGGCCGCTCCAAGGGACTGTAGACTGATGAATTCTTTGTAAATCAACAAGTCTTGATTGTAGATCCTCCGAAAGGCTCAACTTGGTGGTGCTGGGGCTCGAACACCAAAGTTCCGACCAGTAATCCACAGCCTTTACCGTTTGAGCCACCACTGCCCCCATATTTGTCGATACTCTAGATTTAGATGATCAGAGAAGATCAGATCACATTTTATTACAAATTAAAGCAGAGAACCATAAAATTACAAAAGATTCTCATACTTTTTTTGCCGCTATATGATTAGACCACATGAAAAAGTCAAAGAACATCAAAGTGTCGAGTCGTGATAGTGAGCTGAAAATGGGATAAATAATAAAAGAAAAGTGGACTGTTACCTCCCACCGGCTCGGCTATTCAGCCGTCGTTTGGTCATCTCTCCGCACTCAGATCGTGTTATTTGGGCAGTTTGGTGACATCTTCTTTCTGCCCTCCATCACACATTCTCTTTTTTTGTCCTGTTTTTTTTCATCTCCTGAACCATTTCATCTTTTCATGTGTTATTTTTCTAACTTCGGTCTGGCTTTTTTCTTTAGTCTGAATTATCTTAGGGTGTTTTCAAAAAGATGAAGAAGAAAAAGCTTTTATACTGTACTAGTCTATATACCTTTTACAAATGGAGTGAAATAATTTTTTTAATATATCCTGGCTTGTTGGGAAGCTGGCGTCAGAGTGCCGGGTCAGCCATGATACAATGCCCCTGGGTCAGACAGGGGTTAAGGGCCTTGTTCAAATGCCCAACAGTGACAGCGTGACGGCGCGAACCTTCTGCTCAGTAACGCGGAACGTTAAGTGCTGATCCACCACTGCACCACAGTTTTTAGTGGGAGAAAGCAAAGAATAACATAATTACGGTTTAAACTTTGGGACTCTTTGTGCTGTTAAATCAGACACATTTGGATGATCCAACTCTTCCATCACCGTGACCTTTTCTACTTTCTGCGTCAAAGCTGGTACATGTAGTACACAACTCATATTTGGTTTCCTAAAACCTACCCACTCTATACTTTTACAGTAAATGACAAATCCTTTAATATAGCTTTTGTTTTGCCACATGAAATTGAGACTAAAGTGCTAATGTGATCTACAAGAGTAAGAACATCTACTAGAACATCTAACTCTAACTCCTTAGAACCATAGATATACTTTACAGGAATTATTGCAAAGTCAAATTTCAGGTCCTGCTGATTATTGTCCTGTAATAGCACATCCCACTGTTTTATTCATGACGTATTGGAGAGGATTATATTGTAACGCATATTATCTGTGCATTATTAACCATGTGACCTGAAATGACCTTCTGGTTCTTTTCCAGCTGACCTCTTAAGCACGCTCCCTGAGTGTGTGTGCATGTGTGTGTGTGTGTGTGTGTGTGTGTGCCATTATTCCAATATGAATTTATACTCATTATTCTTCACTTAATTTCACTTTATTTTGTGGCGTAATGGAACTTTAAGCTTAAAATTGAACCCTAAATTGATGCAATGAATTTTAGCTTTGTAACGCCACAATTTCGACAACAAACTACATTTTGGAAAATAAGACAAATGACCAAATCTGGATATTTAAACATGTCAGACTCTTATAAAACTCAGCTTCCCATTTTTATTTATTAATTTTTTAAAAATATTATAAATATTTTTAAATATATATAATATAAATATTATAAATATTTTTATATTAATTTTTTTCACTAGCCATATGGACTTTACAGACATGCTCATTACTCGAAGTAACGCTTTTTACACTCTGGTGTGTTTCTCCCTCTGTTTTAAACCCCAAAAGAACTCCTTTGGGTATAATTAGACAGACTGGCTGCTTATTAATACAAAACGTGTGTGTGTGTGTGTGTGTGTGTGTGTGTGTTTATTTTAAAATGCTAGCATGTTAGCAATAATTCATTACCATGTTGGCAGCCGTAACAGGTGGACGCTTTACATAGTCACACACACACACACACACACACACACACACACAAAAACAAAAAAAAAACAACAACAACAACAGTGTTTTTGTTGAGGAAGCAAAGAAAAATGTCCTGTTCAGACGATTCCCAGCTGCTGATGGATTGCAGATATATAAAACATTGTTACGCTTCATTTATTACTATTACATGCAGCACTAAAATAATGCAGCTTGGCTTCTTCCATTATGGACGGAGTGATTTCAGGACGACAAAGTGAGGACGTGTAGCTCTAAGGCAAAACTATATGTACATATATATTTCTATAAAACGGTCGTTAGTGAGAAGAGCACATAAAGCACATTTTCACGCTCTGTTTGCTTTGCTTTGCTTACACGGGCGTTTGTTTGAAAACCAAGAAAAAAAAGAAAAAAAAATATATATATATATATATATATATATATATATATATATATGTATATATATATACAGAGAGGATATAAAAGCTCCTCTGGGCCCTAAAACCATTTTCAAGTTCTTTAAGTTAACTTTCTAACAATTCATCATGTAGATCAGGATCACTTTACAGACTTCACACTTTGTGTTTGTGTTTTCTGATGTCAGGTAGAACAAGACTTATCATTACTTTTATAAAGGGTAAATTATGGGAATGACGTAGCAAAAATGTAGAACTCTCAGCATAAGAATATCATTATCATTATTATTATTATTTTTTTGCTCAGTCATGTTTGTATAATTGGTTAAAATTAAATAAAATTCAGTTTATCATATTGACTATTTTGTGATGAAAAAAAGTATATGTTTCATACTGCACAATCCTGAGCCCTATATATATATATATATATATTAAAACACAAACAGTGTTGGATGTAACGCGTTACAAAGTACAAAGATAATGTCTTTGATGTAATGAGTAATTTAACGCGTTAAGTCCGCCTTTTAACTACTCAGTTATTTAGTTACTTTTTCAAAAATGTAATTCGTTATTCAAACAATTCATGCAATCCATGCACCAGACTTCCATTAGTGTGTGTGTGAAAGTCTCCTACAAGCCCCGCCCCCGATAACAGTTATAAAGTTTAGGAAAACCATGACTAATAGTTATTATAGGCTATATATAAGTATATATATGATCCTATGATGCGTGACTCTAATTTCAAGCATTTTAAGATGTATTTCACTATGAAATTGCAGCTCTAATAAATGTGTGACCTCGCGCGAATATGGTACAAACACAGATGAAATATAATTAGATTATTCACCTGAAAAACGCCGGTGCTAGGTGTGCTAAGTGTGAAGAATTAACTTGTGAAAATGAAAATAAATAAATAAATAAATAATGTGAAAATTGCATGCGAAAGTAAACAACTTATTAAATATATCACAGGAGAATATGACTGACTTGTGAAATAAAAAATAAATAATAATAATAAAATAAATAAATAAATAAATTAGCATAAACACTTATTATGAAAATAAGTTCACCATGTAAAAACTTTATTTTAGTGGAAAAACAAATTATTGTGTAGTTCATTATTTATGATTTTATTATATTTAATGAAATCTTGCACATGTGTTACTTGAGTGTATAAATGTCACATGACCACATGATCCCGATCACATGAAGCCAGAATGATTACAGCAGGTCAGTTTTAGTAAAAAATGGCTTCATGCTCGAGTGAATCGATTGTGTTAAAATCCTTCATTACTTGATTCTATAAAGATGAATCCAGTAACGAAATGTATTGCGTGTCTCAGTGAGACGAGTCGATCCGCTCCACGTTACACTCGACTCACTGGTTCAGTGCCAGAACGCTCAGAATGAACAAACACCCGTGAAGAGTCATGACCAAAAAGATCCAGTGCATCTGGATGAAATGAATCACTCAATCAAACACTGACTCATTTTGGGTGAATCTCAGATTGAAATGATTCACTGATACGAATAATGATTCCCTTTTATAAAACAGGAGCAAATCTCAGTTATTAACCAAATGAAAGACGAGATGAGTGAACCTCGGTCTCAGTCTCATTCCCTGCCGATCTGTTCTACTATTAGACTGGTCTGTCCACCCACCATATCCGGTAGAAGATCATGAGGGCGCTGCTCATCTTACTGTTTTTGGGCACGGCATCCGGCTTCACACTAAGAAGGTAGTTGACAGTTCACACAACACTCTTGTCGGGCTCTGAAACAATTTCCAGTGTCTGGTATGAGCGCTGAAGTGCTCGTACCCTGATGAGCATCGAGGACAAGCCGTTCACTCACAAGGTACCTGCATCATAGTGATGGTCGTCTGTGTCCCGTCGGCCCAGAGCCCTCACGACATCCTGGAATCACACCTGGAACCCTGCATCAAGATGAGGACATACCGCCGTCTTCACCTTCGTTACTTCACCTCTGCACCAGGGAAGAAGCTCCAGATGTGTCAATCAGCACCTGAAGCCACCTCCCATGAGCAGCGACACCTGTGGCCTTACGGAACGGACTCGCGTCATGAAAACTCACCAAAGCACCGGGAGAACATGTGAACTCCGAACACCTTGAACCCTGCAGGTGCTCAGCGCAAACACACCACGCTGCTGTAATGAATCCCATTTAATCATAATTAATGAAATGGACTAATTAGATGAAGTAAAAAGCACTACTGAGGAACTAATCCTAAAAAAAGAAACGTTAAAAATAAAAATCACAAAAAGAGGTCAGTAGTCCAAAGTTAAAACGTCTCAGTTCAGCAGATCTGTGATCCTAATGAGATTTAAGTTTAGCATATTATTAATAGTACATTAAAGGAGATAAAAAAGGATCCTGAGAGCGGAGAGTCTCCAGTGCGTGTAGGTCAAGGCTTAATCTCAAACTCCAAGTCCCGGGTCAATAATTAGGACTTCACACAGCAGAGAGAGTGTGTTTGTGCAGCAGCATGCAGGATTCTGTCTCCTGTACACCCTCGCTCTCTCTCTCTCTCTCTCTCTCATGTCTTTTTCTATCTCTGTGCTCACATCTGTCCTATCCCAGCTGTATACCTGTCATGTCTTGCACACACACACACACACACACACAGTCCTGACTTCCTGTTCTCCCTGGCGCAGAAGACTGAGAATCACAAATTCCCCAATCAGAAGTTGACCCAGATAAAGTTCAGGTTCCAACACATTTCTTCACGTCTCACATCAATTCCCCCTCCGGTGACTTGGGTTCCCACTAAGTACATTTTTGTTCGAGTGGCTCAAACACTGTAAATGTTACGTCCACACCACGGATTCTGTGAAACATTTATACAACCAGATTTGAATTGGTGCTGTGTAACATCTAGACCTGCCATGACAGACCTGCAGGTTATCTTTTACTGTGTATATGTGTGTGTGTGTGTGTGTGTGTATACGTGTGTGTGTATATCACCACTTCGTGAAGGCTAACAACACACACAGGACCTTACAGCACAGGAAGTCAGAGTGCAGGGTCGGCCAGGGTACAGCGCCCCCTGGAGCAGACGGGGTTAAGGGCCTTGCTCAAGGGCTCAACGTTGTCAGATTAACACTGAACCCACAACCTTCTGATCAGTGACCCACAGCCTTACCCATTCGAGCGACCACTTACCTGCTAGTTTCGTTTTAAAATGCAGCCTGAAGTGCTTTCTAACATAAGGTCAGTGCGGTGGGCTCGGAGCCGCGGCTGGGATCGGCATTTTAAATACTCGCACCATTTTAAGAGACTGCGACGGACGTCTTCTGTAAACGTCAGTCTCCTGTTTAACGCCATCATTCAGCAGTGATTTCAGCACAAGTCCATTTCAGCACAGCTCTGACTTAAACACAGCTCGTAAAAGTTGGTTTAACGTAAGACGAATACCAACGTAATATCAGGATCAAACCTTAAACTCACATTAGAGTGCATGATAAAATGACATTAGTGTATGTTTCGTTATTCTGAAGAAAAAGCATCTTATCTCGCTCCATACGAAGGGCCGGAGTTCGGCCTCCTGTTCTCGGCTCCTGAGTCTTAAACTTAATGTCAGCGTGAGATAAAGCCCAGATTATCGGCTTAAATGTCAGTCATGCTTAAACAGGTTTCTCCCTCTGCAAACACACACACTGAAACATGACGTTCCGCACGTCTAAAAGTCAGAGCTCGGCTTTGGATGGAAGATGCGGCGTGAATAAACAAAGCACTGAGCGCTGAGATCGTCCTGGGGTAAAGGTCAGTGCTGGGCTTTTTAACCTCAAAACACTTCTCTTGCCGCCGTCTTTAAGTCATCATGGATGGTGCTGCAGAAGCCAAACATGCGTGCGCGCGCGCACACACGCACAAACACACACACACACGTTTACAATCTCCTCATGAAGCTGATTTAATGAGTTGTCTGCCTTCTACATGCTGATTTCATTAATTAACAGTCAGAAATTTCTGCTACATTTTACTTTCTGTCTCTCTCTCTCTGTCTCTCTCTCTGTCTCTCTCTCTTTGTCTGTCTCTCTCTCTCTGTCTCCCTGTCTCTCTCTTGCTCTCTCTCTCTCTCTCTCTCTCTCTGTCTCTCTCCCTCTGTCTCTCTTTGTCTGTCTCTCTCTCTCTGTCTCCCTCTGTCTCTCTCTCTCTCTCTGTCTCTCTCTCTTTGTCTGTCTCTCTCTCTCTGTCTCCCTGTCTCTCTCTCGCTCTCTCTCTCTCTGTCTCTCTCCCTCTCTCTCTCTTTGTCTGTCTCTCTCTCTCTGTCTCCCTGTCTTTCTCTCTCTCTGTCTCTTTCTCTGTGTCTCTCTCTTTGTCTGTCTCTCTCTCTCTCTCTGTCTCTCTCCCTCTCTCTCTCTTTGTCTGTCTCTCTCTCTCTCTGTCTCCCTGTCTTTCTCTCTCTCTGTCTCTTTCTCTGTGTCTCTCTCTTTGTCTGTCTCTCTCTCTCTCTCTCTCTGTGTCTCTGTCTCTCTCACACTCCAGAAATAAAGCCATTAGCTGCACAAGGTGACCCTGCTCACTATCACAGACTGGATTTAAAGCCATCTGTTTCTCTCGCAGCCTCTCGGTCTCACATTCGTCTCTTATTCCACACACACACACACACACACACACACACACACACACTCCTCTACACACTCTTCTACATAAACACGGGTATACACTTGCTGATATTTCGCGGCTCGCTCATCAGGACACCGTCGCGGTGTTTACTACGGGCCGGGAAAGGATTTATGTAGTTATAATGTGATGTATACAGGACTAATCCTGATCCTGTTCTTCTCCTTAGTTCGTTGTTCAGAACCGCACTTGGATTACGGACTTATCCGGGTCGGATTGTTGACAATTTGACACAAATCCGGATGTTTATGTTCTCCTAAAAAGGATCATTTAGCATAAGAAAGATAATCTTACAAGACAGTACAGAAATAGGCCATAAAACCTGACCAACACATATCTAGTTTCACAGACGACAAAATCACAGACCTGGATTTCTGGTGCTAAAATTAGCATGCATTAGGTTCGGTTATAGATTATTTTGGTTCAGAGTTCTTGTTGGGCCTCCTGTCCGTCATTTCGTCTACAAACAGGCTAAATCTTATATTCGGTTTATAATAATAAAAAACTTGATAAAGATATTCCTACTTCCTGTTATAAGATGTATACTTATTTATTTATTTTTTGCAGTGTAAACAAAAAACAAATGTGGTAAACCAGAATAAAAATGAGTTGGCACTTGGCCAGGTCTCCCGTGTGAAAGTGATCCTGGATCTCAGGGGACTTCCTGGTAAAATAAAGGTGAATAAACTCAAACCTCTCCCAATCCTTTTTTCACGATGAAGTCACTTATTACTGGTGAAGGAAATTAAACAACTTTACACCTGGACAGGTAAAGCCTTAAACTGTTTGCATGCCAGAATTTACTAAATGTTGAGTAGATGTGCTTAATGAAGGACACTGAATGCACTCTTGAGCGTTCTTAAGTCATAAATTTTATAATCTAAGCATATAGAAATATTCTAAATCCATCTAGTGTTTCTTATTCTAATATAGCAACAAGGCAAATCTCTACACTTTCTTCATTTAAAAAAAAAAAACCCACTTATTTCAATTGTATAGGCAGATTACTTAGTTTTTTCCAAAAAAAGAATACAACTTACAAAATCATCTGCAAACAGAACATAAACTTTACAATTAAAAAGTAGAAAAAGGCTAGAAATTGATTTTTCAATCTAAAAATTTAAGCCTAAAAAGATAAATTTGACCTCATTTAAGAAACGTTCGCTTCCATGGTAAGTCATTTTTTCTTGCAATTAAGAACTTGACTTTGAAGCAGCAGAATGTCTAATTGAGTCTGGAAGTGATGTCATGACCTCCTTCGCTAATGCTAATGCTAGTTGACTCTAGTGGGGAGCCTGAGTGAAGGCTTCAAGGGGGAATTAAAATAACACACCAAATTTATTTCACTATTTAACTTATTTAACTAAATAACTTAACTTTAACTGTTTGTGAAGTAATCATGACAAATGTAGACAAATTCCTGACCTTTAAAAACATTTTATTTCTATCACACTTTTAATATTAAACACTGGCACAAAACAAATTTAGAGAAATATGAAATCCTCGAAAAGTTGTGAAGTAAGAGGACGAGTCGTGTGAACTCGCACAAGCTAACAATCACAACAACTCTGTTCATTTAAAAGCCCGTTCTGCTCGTTATAATTCCAGCACCTTAGTTTGACATTTAAACGCATTAAAACTCAACAAGCTCCACTGAATGTTAATTTTTATGGAAGTGTTTTTTTTTTTTTTAATATAATTTCCCCATAAACGTGTCCCTGAAGCCAGTGTAGAAGCCATGGAAACGTTCCTTTAGCTTTATCTTCTGTTACAGATGTGGCCTGGGGAAACATCTGAACCTCAGCCCTGAGGGGAAACGCTGAGGTTGACCTTTCATCTTCTTCTTAACTGTCACATGGCAGGACTTTGTTTTGATAATTCATACGATTCGCAAAGTTTAAAGAAAAAGATCTAACTAATGTTGCGCTTTAAGGTTTAAACACAGAACAATGAATAAAAACCCATTAAAGCACTTTGTTCATTCCATCAGGTTCTTTGCAAATTTATATATCTCTCCTAATTAGCTTGTAATTAGAAATGAAACGGTTATGAAACGCTTATCTACATTCATGCAGCAGCAGATGTAAACTGTGAGTGCAGGTTGGAGGGATAAGGGTGAGTTTTATTGTGATATATAAACCTGGTGTGTGTGTGTGTGCACAACAGCATGCAGCTGCTCGTCTTCAATAGTAGTTTTCATACTAACACAGCAATCAAGCAAATTAATAGTCAAAATTATACTTGCGATGTCAACATCATCAGGAGCAACATCTACATGAACACTTTCTCTATTTGATTAAAAGCGTTCTAATTACAGATTCCAACTGAACTGTTTACACCGACGCTGATCTGATCGGATGTGTGTTTACAAGCTCAAAGCGTTTAATCAGAACATAAGTTTTCCTAAAAAACATGAAGTGGTTCTGCCTTCTGTGAAGTGGTTAATCTGCCAGAAATATACCACAAGAAGAGGAAGAAGGAGAAGTTCCCACAAACTTTGAGGTTGGGTCAAACTCTGCGTTATGATTGGCCTACATTCAGAGGTTGGCAAAGTACACCAATCCTCTACTTGAGTAAAAGTAAAGATATCTTAGGTAAAAAATTACTTAAGTTATAGTAGAAACGCTCCATTTGCACAACTACTTCAGCAGATTGGAGACGTGTTCGCTTCGCTGTCTGCAACCGTCTCCACCTCTGATTTCAAACACCTGCTACATGAATAGGCATTTTACAAAGGGAAGGCAAACCATGCAGTTTTTGCATAACAGATGATGATACTAATGCTTGACACACCACACATCTCTCTGGCTATGTAATGCAGGTTATGTAATGCAGAAGAGGAAGTTAGTAAGTAAAGATATTTGTTATAGGATTTGTGTGCTGAAAATGGCTCATATTTAACTCACAAAGTTCCAAAGATATGAATGTGTATTCTGCCTGTGATTCCAGGGTGCGTGTGTGTGTGTGTGTGTGTGTGTGTGTATCAAGGGGCTGTGGTTTGGGCTGATTGCTGCAGCCTCTGCAGATAGAATGTAACAAGCTTAAAAATCAAAGCCAGCGACCCTGTGATTCTTTTACTTCTGGACTATTTAAGAGAGGAGGCTTCAAACTTGTGAGACGTCAAGTTTCATGTGTGTAGTTAAAAAATTGAGCCCAGGATGAGAGAGTGGTCCAGAGCTTTCCAGAGTGGCCCAAAATTGGTTATTATTATTATTATTTTTTAAAAACATCAATCTTTAAAAACCACTTTAGAAAAATAGTAGCACATCATTCCCAGCGGGAAGGTGGGATCAGGCTGCTTTGTCCTGCCGCATATTTGTTCCACCTGTTAACTAAACTGGCACAAAACAGGTGGTTTCACTTATTATTTAAACCTATCTGGCTGAAGAGTAGTGCTAATTAAAATCAGCTCGTTTAGTTAATGGGTGGAAGAAATACTTTCTAAAGATGGCCTGCCACGTCTGATTGGGAACAAAGACAAATTGTCCCTTCTGGAAAGTTGTCACATCACCTAATGGTACCATTTATTCCATTAAATGAGAAACGATCGGATCAGGTATTTGAATGGCTGATATTTACGTATTGTTTTCACCTCATCTCGTTCTGAATGAGGTGGTCACATGATTTTGACTTGACTGTTTTTCAGTCATTAATGAAATATTATGGTGCATGTAAACGCAACTTAGTCAAGAGGAAAAATCACAGTTTACACAGTAAAATACACAATCAAAGGCTGATTTAGTTAGTTGATAAAACCTGAAATAACACATTAGAAACTCTGCTTACTGGTTTTTATTGTTGTTGGTGCTTCCAGGTGAGGAACAGCAGCTTGTTGTTCATGAGTGTAAATGCAGGATTACAGGAGCGGGTAATATTTTTTCGGGTTTGTGTATTGGTCGTCTGAGACTGACAGGAAACAAATATTTTGATTAGAAACACTGTCCTCCTTCTCCTCCTCATCATGATCTTTGTCTTCGTCATCTTCATTATTCCGGTCCATCCCTCCGACACTCAGCCAGGCGTTCTGAGCCATCAGCTTTTTTTTCCTCTCTCTGTCAGTCATTCTACTTTTCATCTCTTTTCCCGGTCCTCACTTTCCTCCTCATCTCATCTGCCCATCTATCTGTCTCTTCTGCTCTCCCTTCTTTCATTCTCGAATGCTGAGTCTCAGTCACTCGCTAATCCCTTGAGAGCTGAGCAGAATCGGTACAGAGGTGATGAGTGGAGTCGAGCTGTCCACGCCGCATACTAAACACACACTTCAAACGCTCCCGGGTCTCCCGTAACAGCCAGACCAGAATCAAGCATGTCACGTTTCTCCATCTATTACCTGTTTCCAGCAGACTCCAGGCTCAGCACACATCGTTAGTGTTTAGATGAGTTTAACAATATCGTATGTACATTAGAAGAGAACTGAGGATCTGTGCGCACGGTTTTGGGGTCTGTTGCTTCCGAAAGTCTTTAAAAAAAATAGAAATTTGTGAAACAGAATAAAAACCAAGACAGAAACAAAGTATTATCACCACCGCAAATGACTTCCAAGATTCTTAGAAAATGCAGAACCCTGAAGGGTTTGTCTCTCGTTCCTCAGGACGAATGTGTTCAGGTTAAACTCATAAACAAACTCAAGTTCAGGCTCTGGGATCCTCAGAACGTGTTATTGGGGTACACTGGGTATAAGGGCTTTTTGGCTTTCTTTAAACCTTTTATTTGGGCATTTTAAATAGAAAAATATTTCTTGTAGGGTTCTACACAGAAACTTTAAGGGTTCTTCGTGAAAACAACAACAACAACAACAACTCCTTCGTTTAACTTCTTGGTACTTCTTGACAAATTCTTAGCAAAAAAGAGTTCTTCAAGCATTCTTTATGTATTAACTGGGTAGGTATAGGACTAAACAACTGATTCTAGGAGCGAATTACACCTTTAGGGTTTCCTTAAAAGGACAACCCTAGGATCCCTGGGTAGGATGGTAATGTAGTCACACAGACCCAATACTTAAGGCATACTAAGAACCAATAACCAACAAATAAACCTTTAAAGAACCCTGTATAATATCCAGAAATTGCCAATTGTTTAAATCCAAACTAAAATCTTTACTAATACTCTTATAAAAAGCTACCTAGGGCTTATTAGACAAGTTACAGAGCAGTGGTGGCCCAAACGGTTAAGGCTGTGGGTTTACGGGGTCCTGATCTGAAGGTTGTGGTTTCAAGCCCCAGCACCGCCAGTTGCCACTGTTGAGCCCTTGAGCACAGCCCTTAACCTTATCTGCTCCAGGGGTGTTGTAAGCTGGCTGACCCTGCGCTCTGACCCCATCTTCCTAATTGGGATATATATTTTAAAAAAATCACTGTGCTGTAAATTGCTGGTAACAAATAATTGAATATTATATAATTGTTATTATTACAGTTTTTAACCTTCTAAAAGATTCCAACTGGAACATATTTAACTAGGAAACACTTTTATTTAATTTGAGAACATCTGGGACAACCAAACACCCCTTGAGTCTACAATCTGATTAACATATAATCCCTTTTAGTAGTGTTTTCTGGGTACGTGTGTGGTATAAACACAGTTATGGTTCTTTTTTTTTCTTCTTCGAACCTGTCAGGAGTTAGCAATGATCTCGTTGGTACTTGGTACATTTGCTTCCTCAGGGGTTCTTTGAGGATTTAATAAATTCTTCTGCTTGCAATATTTGCTTTCTGATTAGAAATCACTTTTTATGGATCTTTAAAGGTTTAATAAAACTAGAAATTATCCATTTCAGTTCTTTTCCTGTTGGATGTTTTTAATGTCCTCCCGAGGAAGTGAATGACGTGGCTGTAGCTCCAGTGCATCATGCATGAAACAGTGAAAAAGCGCGATAAGCGTCAGGTCAAGCTGTTTTGACCATCATTCTGGCAGGACGAACGTGTGTAGATTGTGTTCCTGTGAACGAAAGAAGAATGAAGGTAAAGAAAGGAACCCCTAAGTGCCAGATTAATCATTCATGCCACCCAGGGGAAGGTCTGATAATGAGGTTGATCTAGTTTATTCTCCATGTCCTTAGTGGATCACATGGGTGATGAGTAAGGAGCAGGGATAGATCAAATCGGAGCTACAAGTGATGGTTCTTTTATCTCGTCGCGGCTCCTCGAGGCGTTAATATTCCAGCCTCATGCAAAATTAATAGGGATTTGGTAACACTTCATTTAAAGAGAACTGACATTAGGGATTCATGACACATTTGAGAGAGTTGCATGAATATTTCTGAGAATTTTTATAAGGGTTGTCTTTAAAAACATTCTTTTTTTATGACTCTGAGTGAATCTGTGTTTTACACAAACAGGAAATGAACTGCAGCTTGTCAGTGCATTTGAAGTGTACTTATTTTTCCCAGCTGAGTGAATGACGTTAATTATGTTCTCTTACAGTAGTTACATAATTACCATTACATGCATAAAGTACCAGGCTTGTGGAGGCTCCTACGTGACACCTGACTTGCACCATTTGCCACTGCATTTGTGTAAACTCTTAACCTTGGGTGTTTAAAAAAAAAAATTATTAACTCTCTTTAAACATTTCTAATATAATCCTCTCACTCACCCACTCACTCACTCACTCACTCACTCACTCCATCACTCACTCACTCACTCACTCATACATGGTCTATATCGCTTTACCCTGTATTCAGGGTCCTGGGGGACTGGAGCTTATCCCAGGAGACTTGGGGCATGAGGCAGGGTACACACTGGATGGGTTGCCAATCCATCAAAGAGCATACACTCACACACACTCATTCACACACTACGGGCAATTCAGGAACGTCAATTAGCCTAATCTACATGTATTTGAGCTGTGGGAGGAAATCGAAGTACCTGGAGGAAACCCACCAAGCATAGAGAGAACATGCAAACTCCATGCACACAGACCCACAGTGGGAATCGAACCCGAACCCTGTAGATGCAAGGTCATAGTGTTAACCACTAAATCACCATGCTGAATCAAGTCTTATAGATTCTAAATCTGGGAAGCATGACTTTTACAAGCTATTTTGTCTGCAATGAAGCTTTCCAGTGCCCTGAAAAGTTTTAAAAGCAAAAACGGAGTTTCTCAAACAGAGTCTTGTTAGTCAGCGAAATGATTTCTTGACATAAATTCAATATTGCAGTAGCTAAAATTAGCAGGACGTGCACTGTATGTTATGCAATGTGATGTTTTACTTCACCTGGATTTTCTGCCTCCGAGCCCACAGAGATAACAACATCCTTATAACCGGAGATCCATTTCGAACCTTTCTCTCACATGTGTTAATCATACTTTTCTCCCCTCAGGCTTTATCCCTTTATTTCCTAGGAGTTACCACATTGGATCATTCGATCCACAGGGTATTGGCACAGGTTTTATGCCAGAGGCCCTTTCTGGTGATACACACCCATTCCTTTGGTCTTAAGACTGGCACTGAGGATGGCCTGCTTTTCCAGTGGCTGGGAATTATATGGGCATAGGGTTAAGGGCCACGCCCAAGGGCCCAACACTGGCTACCTGATCCTCCAATCAGAAACACAGAGCCTCAACCATTAAAACCACCTCTGCCTTCTAGAATACTACTACTGCACTTCTATAGTGTATGTTGTCTATGAGTCAGTTTTATTCATATCAGCACCAAACAAGCTCTGAACTGTGTTTTTGTAGCATATGAAAGACAATAACACTAAAATGTTGTGATGATAATAAAAGATCCCCTGGATCATGTCTTCTTCTATGGCGGTCCCTCATGTCCCACTTTAGGTTAATTATGTCCTGGTGATCATAGTTATATTTAAATCAGAAAAAAATATCAGAAAGTTACAAGTTACAGTCCAGAGCCTCAGTTTTGTTTCTTCTTCTTCTATTTTTTTAATGCACACACTGCAATACAGCAGAACACTAGGAGTTGGATCGCACTCGGATAGTCTCCGGAGCAGCTGCCCAGGGACTGGGACCTTGTAGGGGCTTTGTTTAGTCTGTTCATTACAGTAATCCAGTGATGTGCTGGTCTTCCATATGGCTATTGTGCACCATAGTGTCCCCATAAGACCTGTTTTATTTTTATTGCACACCCATCAGAGCCGAGTTACATGGTTTACTGCTGTTGAGTGTTTATCATGAACTATAAACAATACATCACAATAATAAGAATGACATTTCTGAAATGGAAATAAGTAATGTCTTTGTTCTCATACTATACAGTGGTGTGAAAAACTATTTGCCCCCTTCCTGATTTCTTATTCTTTTGCTTGTTTGTCACACTTAAATGTTTCTGATCATCAAACACATTTAACTATTAGTCAAAGATAACACAAGTAAACACAAAATGCAGTTTTTAAATGATGGTTTTTATTATTTAGGGAGAAAAAAAATCCAAACTTACATGGCCCTGTGTGAAAAAGTAATTGCCCCCTGAACCTAATAACTGATTGGGCCACCCTTAGCAGCAATAACTGCAATCAAGTGTTTGCGATAACTTGCAACGAGTCTTTTACAGAGCTCTGGAGGAATTTTGGCCCACTCATCTTTGCAGAATTGTTGTAATTCAGCTTTATTTGAGGGTTTTCTAGCATGAACCGCCTTTTTAAGGTCATGCCACAACATCTCAATAGGATTCAGGTCAGGACTTTGACTGGGCCACTCCAAAGTCTTCATTTTGTTTTTCTTCAGCCATTCAGAGGTGGATTTGCTGGTGTGTTTTGGGTCATTGTCCTGCTGCAGCACCCAAGATCGCTTCAGCTTGAGTTGACGAACAGATGGCCGGACATTCTCCTTCAGGATTTTTTGGTAGACAGTAGAATTCATGGTTCCATCTATCACAGCAAGCCATCCAGGTCCTGAAGCAGCAAAACAACCCCAGACCATCACACTACCACCCCCATATTTTACTGTTGGTATGGTGTTCTTTTTCTGAAATGCTGTGTCATTTTTATGCCAGATGTAACGGGACACGCACCTTCCAAAAAGTTAAACTTTTGTCTCGTCGGTCCACAAGGTATTTTCCCAAAAGTCTTGGCAATCATTGAGATGTTTTTTAGCAAAATTGAGACGAGCCTTGATGTTCTTTTTGCTTAAGTGGTTTGCGCCTTGGAAATCTGCCATGCAGGCCGTTTTTGCCCAGTCTCTTTCTTTTGGTGGAGTCGTGAACACTGACCTTAATTGAGGCAAGTGAGGCCTGCAGTTCTTTAGATGTTGTCCTGGGGTCTTTTGTGGCCTCTCGGATGAGTTGTCTCTGCGCTCTTGGGGTAATTTTGGTCGGCCGGCCAATCCTGGGAAGGTTCACCACTGTTCCATGTTTTTGCCATTTGTGGATAATGGCTCTCACTGTGGTTCGCTGGAGTCCCAAGGCTTTGGAAATGGCTTTATAACCTTTACCAGACTGATAGATCTCAATTACTTTTGTTCTCATTTTTTTCTGAATTTCTTTGGATCTTGGCATAATGTCTAGCTTTTGAGGTGCTTTTGGTCTACTTCTCTGTGTCAGGTAGCTTCTATTTAAGTGATTTTTTGATTGAAACAGGTGTGGCAGTAATCAGGCCTGGGGGTGACTACAGAAATTGAACTTTTAACTGTGATAAACCACAGTTAAGTTATTTTTTAACAAGGGGGGGGGGCAATTACTTTTTCACACAGGGCCATGTAGATTTGGAGTTTTTTTTCTCCCTTAATAACATAATCTTCATTTAAAAACTGCATTTTGTGTTAAATTATGTTATCTTTGACTAATAGTTAACGGTTTTTGATGAGCAGAAACATTTAAGTGTGACAAACATGCAAAAGAATAAGAAATCAGGAAGGGGGCAAATAGTTTTTCACACCACTGTATGTGTGTACAATATGGACAAAATTATTAGTCCAAACCTGTTAATAGTTAAATTCAGGCCTTTCAATCTTACCCCTTATCCCCAGTGAAGAACAATCAGTTCAGTATACCAAGACATTTTGGACAATGCTATGCTTCCAAGTTTGTGTCCACAGTTTGAGGAAGACCCTTTTTTCATTCCAACATGACTCCGCCCCAGTACACAAAGCAACGGCTATAAAGACATGGTTAGATGAGTTCAGTGTGGAAGAACTCGACTGGCCTGAACACAGAGCCCTGACCTCAACCCCATTGAGCACCTTTGGAATGAACTGGTGTGGAGATTGTAAGCCAGGCCTTCTCGTCCAACATCAGATGAGATGGAGAAGAACTGCAGTGATATCACTTTGCAGCAGGAGAGAGGGAGAGAGTTTTTCTTTATTACCACCTGAGGATTCTCAGCACTCGGAGGACTCCTGTTAGTTTTACACTGAGACGTTCCACCATCACTGACACAAATTTTTCACTCACTGGAGCATAAAGACATCATAGAAATTATACTCACTGGCAAAAATAAAAACACGAGAATCCTGGGAACGATATGATGATGAGGCCAAATGATGAAAATCCAAAAATTAAATAACTGCAAACATTCTTGATTAATTTATCAATTAATTTTTACAAGGTCTTTAAAATGAGAAATTTATCCCAAATTCTTTATTATTTTGAGATTATATAGCCTTTTCAAACCACACAACAGAGAGATGATGTGCTCTAAACAGATACTGATACGAATCTGGTTGTAAATGGAATTGTGCTATTGAAGTTTCCGTAATTACTACTGGGTTAATCATATTTACATTAAAACTATTTCTGCGTGGTGAATCTGGCTCATGGAAAAATGATTTGGTGCGTCCCGATTTGATGTCACTCTGGTTTAAATTAAACTAGTACAGTTTCTATTATGGGAATTATTAAGGATGCAAGTCACAGCAAAAAGCAAACGTAAAATCAAACAGAAGTAAGAGAACTGCAGGCTATATAGGGTTATTGCTAAAGCTAACACAAATAACAGAGACAAGAAGCTAAACATATCAAGAATGCAAAGAAATAAGGATGGGATTTGAGGAGCGATGTAGCTGAGGTGGAGGAACGGAGCAGTAGAGATATATCGGCTCTGCATTACAGCAGTAACGTACAGTAATGCGTCTTAGACGTGTCCAGAAGACAGAGTGTATCAGCGTGAGGTCTTGTCCAGGCCACGCTACGTGATAATTCAGCCAGAAGCCCCGGTGACAGCTTTTACTGAAGTGCATGATTCAGGGCTGGCGGGTGCTTTGTGCAGCTGACAAAGTCGAAGCCTGCATTTCCAGGAGTCCTGCTCTTTTCTTTTCTTTCTTTCTTTATTTATTCATTTATTTATTTCCAATGTCTGCATGTCTGAGCTCTGAGGCAAACTGAAACCACCCTGGCACCCCTGAAACATAATTTTCATAGTTTCCATAGCAACAAATGCCACGTGCTTACAGTGGTAAGCCCCAAGCCCCCACCCCACACCCCCACACCCCCACACCCTGCCTCCAAAAAAACTCCTTTACTTTCGCCGGTTTGTGTTCACCTGTCGTGTGTTTGACGATTATTTTAGGTTTGTCAGGAAGTTCTGAGTAAATGCTTAGTGATGTCCAAATGAGACACCAGTCATGTCTTCTCTAATCTCATACCTTTGGAGCAGTCAGGTACAGAATAACAGAATGTTTTACTCTAAACGCAGAATCTTCAAGCAATCTAATGTTACTGAGGTCTTCACCTAAAGAACTTCACCTAGCCGGCTGGTGGGAGAACGATTCGGTGCTACCGGATGCCGGTCAGTGATTCATTCGTCCGTCTTTAGCAGCTGCCTGATCAGCGTCACTCTGGATAAACTCAGCTAGTAGAGCGTTGGGAATTGTCGCAAATTAAGTTGAAGCAGGATGCATATTTGTAACAGGCTGGCTAGTCTATGCGCTAATATCAACAGAACTAAATCCCCCCATGTCTCTGTCAGGATTACTTTCAGTATTTCTTATGCTACGTGTAATAGAATAGCATTAGCAGGGTAATGTTAACCTGACAGAAGGATATGAAGCCACTTGTAATTTGCATAAACCTTTTTATTCTGTCTGAGCATAATGGTGTGAATGTAATGCTACAAATTAATTATTCAACATGTACATTTATCATAGTACTTAGGAAAACCGCTTAGGAGTACTTGTAAATCTGTGACACCGGAAAAAACCCCTGGGCGTGAAAAAAAGGAAATAAAACATGGTTGAGACAAAACATCTTGGCTGTCAGAGTCGTGGAGCTGAAACTGTATGATATCAAATATTATGTAAAATAAGTAACAATAGGCTGATTTGGAAAACAAAAGAAACGAAACTGAAGCAACGTCTACTGTAATGTCCTGAATTAATGAGAGTGAAAACAAAGCATTAAACAGTTACAGTCTCTCTCTCTCTCTCTCTCTCTCAGACACATATTTGCATGCACAAATATCTACACACAAACATACTTTGCATGAGTAATGCAATATTCAAGGCTGGACATCTCTAAATAAATCATCTGAGACGCAGTCTGCTCGGTCCACTGCATCCATCACCATGTGTTTGTGCGAATACACACAGCTCAGCATTAATAAGGAGCGCTAAGTGAGGAATAAACCCCTGAGTGTGCTGCTGTTACAGGAAAATAATCGACAATGGAGTTCCTGTTCCATTATTTATTTCCTACCTGACTTAGCATGATGTCAGTCACAACGATGGACGGTGGAAGTACCGTTACTTGAGGATCACCTGATGACCTGCTGGATTACCTGATGCTTTGTCATCCGGATAAAAGAGTTATTAAATGACTGATGACTTTCTTGTTCTGCTAATTATTTCATATGCAGTGTGTCGTGGTGGAACACGTAACTTATTCAAAAGAGAAACAAGTGTGTGAAAGTGGATGTGTGAAGAAGGTAATTAGGATATTCATTTACAGAAGTTTGGTTCATTATCATAACGTGATTAGCTCAGATGCTTTACAAATATCTGATTTCATCTGGATTTTCTGGCGTTTGCTAGCATTAGCATGAGCTTATTTATCGCTTCTGTTGCAAATGAGATGATGCCGCGGAACACACTGTGCTTTACGCTTTATAAAATGATGTGCAGGTGATGGTAACTAATACTGATATTTTATGCTTTTTAATTAATAGCTAACTTACTGTTCAAGGGTTTAATCCCAAATAATGTTAAATAGAAAGCTAGTGATCAGGGGTAGAGAAGGATTCAGGATTCAGCCTTGTCTTAGAAGCTAGTTAGCTTTGTAGCTAAGCATTATCCGTGAACAGAACGACACAGACGGTTCAGAGGCGATTCAGAGGTGATTAGTTCAGAGACGGCGTGTTGTTATAGACGCCATAACGTTATCAGACGTGTGTTCTTACTGACAGAGCTTCTGTGACTGGGTGTGAACGTGGGTTTTGGACCTGGAACCGGGTAAGTAACGTCTCTTTTTCTCATCCAGAAGAGGGCTTGACCAAGGTGTACATATGTTTTGAAAAGGTCAATAATAATTACTAGATCTTTTATTGTTCTTGTATTACAGCAGTTCATCAACGATTAATTAAGTACCAATTAACAAGTTACTTAAATACATTGATTAAAAACTACATGATGTAAAACATCTGCTAATGTTGCGCTCATATGATCATTTATCATTTCATCAGTCAGGATTACCAAAAGCATTCCCGGAACGATTTACAGTTAGCCCCGCCCACAAGACCTCCATAAAAGCCAGCGCTGAAAACCACAAAATTATGAGTAAACGGCGTGATTATGCGTTTCATATTCTCCTAATGCAGCTCAGACAGTGCAGCGCATCAGCTACCACAGCCTTTATTACAACACTCACATTAGAATGAACAGCTTCTCTTCCTTATTTTCATTTATTACTTTTACTAATTTTTTTTGTTTGTTTTTTCGAATTTTATGGAGCGTTAACTGAAATGAATAAGCGAATTAAACTTTACAGAGTAATTTGTACACGCTCACAATTAAATTAGAAATTTTAATTAAACATTTTTTTTCACATTTTCATATAATATATAACGGCTTCCTGTGAGTGATTTATGAATAATTTTATTTGTGTACAGAATGATAAATAGAACACAATATTTTGCGCTCAGAAATAATTTACGGCTTGAAACGCTCACAGTGTGTCATTTCTTTTTTACATGAGCAAAGTCGTAAAATTACTTTCCGTGCATTCAAAATGATTAATTAGCTGATTAAGCAAGAAGAAGGGCTTTCTTAAAATATAATATTTGCTCAATAAATTAATATAACAACAGATTTAATTTTAATGTTAATATTTCAGTAGAATGTTTGTGACTTGGTTTAAGGGTTTAATTGATGATGATAATATTTTGGGTGACTGAGGAATTTCTATTTCACTATTCAATGTGATATAATTGAGCTTAAAGCAAAGTGTGTGTGTGTGTGTGTGTGTGTGTGTATGTGTGTGTGGGAAACACTTTGGAAAAATCATATGTTTAATTACAAGACTGTGTTTGTGTTCATGAATATAATATGCTTTGCGTACGGTTTGGTATGAGGCGGTGAAATATTAATAGGATAAATCTCCTGCTCCGCCGCTCCACTTGGCTTTGTTCAAAAATCTAATCACGCCATGTTCCGTCATCCATCACGCTCATTTGGAATTTGCCGTAGTAATGAGAAACCTGATGAGAAAGCTGGCATTCTCTGTCTCGGAGGGGGTTTAATATGATTTAGTAAAGCACAGAAAGTTTACTTTATGAAGTGTTACAAGTGTGTTTTAAAAGCAGCAGGAACTTAATTAGCTCCAAAGCACACAGAGGAGGAACTGCTGCTTCAATTACAGTTGATAATAAACACTAGATGGATAAATTGATTGATAAACACAGAAACCATTGTACTTTTCACGCCTTTATTTAAGTTCCAGTCGTGCTGTGCGCGCTTTCTCTGTGGATTTCAGTTCGGTGTTTCACGCACAGTGACTCACAGTTTCAGGGGCTCAGCTGATCTAGAACCGGAGGTTCTGATTGGTCCACTAGCTCATTAATATTCAGACATTTTTTTAGACAATATTTAGGATTGTGTTATAACCAGTACAACTCTAGGCTCATTCCAGAAACAAGAAGCTGGGGATTAGAGACGTCACGAGAGAAGGGAAATCATTACACATCAACTTCCTCTGAAGTTGAGAATCGGAGACAATCAGAGACATCATACACAACATGACAACCTGGCAAACATGACAAACATGTTGAGCTAAACTTTTCAGGTCAGCTGACTAGAGAAATAGATCCAGAATTATTGGTACTACCCTTTAATAGATAAATACATATAATGATGATGATAATGATGATAAGTAGGTAGGTAGGTACTGTAAATAGATTGTTAGATTCTGAACAGATGGACAGACTGATGGACAGACAGACAGACAGATACATATATATATATATATATATATATATATACAGACAGATAAAAAGATGGATAGGTAGATTATTGACACCATATAGAATTAAACAGAAACAAACAGAATTTTCTCTTTCTTTCTTTCTGGCTTTTTTCTTTTTACATATTAAGTACATAATATAAATAATACAAAAAACAAACTGTAGAAAATGTAAACAATCTGAATGTTTGTAAAGGAACTTAAAGTAAAGTCTTGATTTTTCCAGCAGAACCTTTCTGACCCATTTCTGTCATCCAACAGCCTCGCTCCTGACTCACCGTCGGGTCCGGATTTACTCCAGAACACAGCGGTACTCTGACAGCAGTCATGTGCCACAGAATGAAATCAGTCTCAACCTCCCGCTGTTGTGTTGGGGGGAAACATAAAGGCGGCGCTGAGAGATGAAAAAGAGGTGAGAAATTCAATGAAGCTGTGCAGAGGGAGTAATTATTCTCACACTGGCTGGGACACGCATTTCACTGGGGACACCATTCTTTATACATTCTATACATTCTCGTGTGAACTATTCATCTTTCTAACAATAGCCGTCTCACTTATATAAATGTATGTTTTGTTAAATAATGAGCCCCGTAAGAGTGAGGTAAAGGTAGTGTGCTGAGATCATTACCAGCGTACTTATCACTGACTGCACTCAAAATAATTATAAAGCCGCGTTTCCAGCTCGGCTCAGCGCTCCATTCTTCCTGACGGCCCTTCTGTGTTTCATCTTAGAACTGCTAAGTGATAAACAGTGTGCTGTATAGATGAGATTTTTATGAGATTATATATTGTTCTCAAAATGTATTTTAATAAAGATTGAGTTAAAGATCTTCTGGGAAAATCAACGCTTTGAATATTTTCTATAGTAGAAGGAAATGCCACCCACTTAGTGCAATATGCATGCCCTGCCCCTTAAAATAAGTGTTTATAATAAAAAAAAAAAAAAAAAAATACTTGAGTTGGTAGTAAGGTGAGGTGTGTGAGGTGCACATACAGTAGTGTATAAACCAAATGTGCACTATGAGCTGGCTCCAAAAGTGAGTCAATCTCCATAGTGCCCCAGGTTAAAATGCCCAACTGTACATGTTTACAGCCTATTACAGAAACGGTTTTAATCTGCTTAGCCATAAAATTATGCATAATTAGGGGCGTGGCTGATTTGAATGACTGCATGTGAGATACTGTAATAAATCGCTAGCAGTTTGCTATGCAACACTTTAGCTAACCAGCTAACTGGAATCATTGTATTCTAACTCACCACAAGAAATGTAGGCGTTGACGTGAGATGACGTTGAAGTACGCATGACGAAAGTTCAGCGAAATGCACTAGCATATAAATGAACATTAGCCACAATAGCATTTTAGCTAATCTAAAATGGATTAACTGTTGTTCAGATTGAGTCAGCACCTGCCAAGATAGTGACGACTAGAGCGCCCACAGTCGAGCTTCAAAGCCAGAAAAACCCTATAGGTGGCGCCAGAGAGGATTTTGTCCAGTTCTTTTTATATATACACTACCTTTCAAAAAGTTTGGGGTCACTTGCAAACTTCTTTGTTTTTGTTTAGTGATTTATTTTCTACATTCTACAACAATACTGGGGATTTCAAAACTATAAAATAACACATATGGAATTAGGTAATTACACAACAACAAGAAAAACAACAGTTAGTTGTTATTATAAGACACAGAGGTCAGCCTTTCTGTAATAGTTCTTGCAAGAACAGTATTGTCAAGTGCATTCGCAAAATCCGTCGAGCACCATAATGAACCTGGGTCTCATGAAGGCCGTCCCAGGAGGGCGAGACCAAAACCTACCTCTGCCACAGACGAGAAGTTCATTTAGAGTTATCAGCCTGAAAAATGACCAATTAACAGCACCTGAGATTAGAGGCGTTATGAAGTCTTTACAGAGCAGAAGTAGCAGAAACATCTCACCATTAACTGTTCAAAGGAGATTAATGCATTTTTTTGGACTCCTTCAGCATTCCTTTACAATGTAGAAAGAAATAAACATCAGGAACCATCATGGAGTTATAAAGTGACCCCAAACCTTTGAACGGTAGTGTATATAAATAAAAGAAAGGTTTTGTCTGTACAGTGGTCAGAACTCACTCTTACAATGATATCTTTATGTTTCATACATTGGAGCACGAGAAACCAGTCTTAGGAACAATTCTGTCTGTATCTATTTTTCTGTCTGTCTTTATGTCTCTCCAGCAGATTTCGTCACAGCATCACGCAAAACTGTCTAGACAGCAGTCACCTGATAACAGTCACTGTGATAACACACTGTAGAAATACTGATGATAACATCTCAACAATATGATGCTATAACTCTCTAGATATTACCAGTGCTAATTGCTAAGCTAAACATACCACGACGTGCATGATTGATGGCGAATGTGAAGAGATGTACAGGAAATCGCTGGCGTCATTTGTGTAGCTGCTTCATTTAATTTCGATCACTTGGCTACTGTGGGTAGCTGGTTCATTTATCAACAGAACTTCGGTGGAGAAATGAGTAAAGCTGACTTGTGGATATTTTCTTGAACTGGTTTGTGGGTGTTTGGAACAGTGTTACTTTTGTTTATTAACAGCATTATAGTATTACCGGATTCATGAAAACAAAAAAAGTGTGAAAAAGGTTAACGAGACAGATACACATGGCAAGGTACAAAATCACAGGGGATTGAGCAAACGAGCAGCAGGTGTTAGCATTCAGTCACCATCCATGAGGAACCGGAAATCTCAGACTGGAGGACGTCCTTGGAGGAACCGTCAGCTACAAAAGCCGGAGGCGATGAAGTCCAAGCGTGCGGCATCTCACAGCACCGCACGTACGAGTAGAGAGGGAGAGATTCTTGGAAAGAAGGTGAAGTTTGATGCGAGTTTGGCCGTGTTTCTTGGATGGCGGTTGGAGGTTAACCCTGAGGAGACGGGAGCTCTGCCAGGAACGCTTGGCAACATCAGATCTGCTTTGTCAAAATACATCAACAATATTGACTGTCATCTTTTTCATGGTGTAAGCTCCTGGCAGTGTCGTGTCGGATTAGTGATGCTAATTTACTGGAGCTGGTAAAGTATTGTGGAGTTATTATTGCTGTCAAACTGCATTCGGCTGCTTAAACTATTTATAAAATTCAATTTCTATGCCCGACCCAGAATTTTTTTCATATCAGAACCTAGTTCCAGTTCCATGATATCAACAAGACAAAACTGGAATTTGTTTAAGAGGAAAGAATTATTAGCATGAGGTCTTACTTTATTAATAAGCAGCGAGTGAATCTGCTCCTGGATAATTCCTGAACGAGTCATTGATTATCTACACCACATGGCATGACTCCAGTGTGCTTGAACTCGAGGCAGATGTGTGAAGGTCTCCAGTGCAAAGCCTTTTCCCGTATTCACCCTGTCCTGTTCTCTGGGAAAAAAAGGCAATTTCCATAAGCTTGCCTGATTCAGTGGGCAGTGCTGAATAAAGCGCTCTGCAGAGCAATTCCTGTCCATGCGGCAGGCTGCTGAGGGAAATGAGCTGTTTCAGGGTCAGAGGATCTTCACTACAGACCAAATCTGTCTGCACTTCCTCCATAAATCCCAGCACAGCACACTGATGATTGCCTTGACATGCCAAAAGCTCAGGTACGGAATAGGCGAGGACAAATTCTCGCTCTTGTGTCCGACCATAAATACCTCGACACCGTCGACCGTGAACAAGGGCGTAAAAATGACAAAGTATCATATCTAACAGATGTTGTAAAATACAGTATGGATAGCCGATATGTGTCTGAACACTACATATAACAGAACCGGCTATGTGCTTTTAAAAACAGCAAGAGGATGTAATTTAAAGAGGACTTACAGTATTATGCAATGTTTAGACATTTAGGTGATAGATCACCAGTGGGTGTGTACAAACAAGCTAACAGAAAAAAAAACATTTTGTTCTTTCATTTTTTTTAAATTGACTTAAACAAGCCATTTAGATTCCCCTTGCCCTTGTCCTGTCCAGGGACGCGGGAGGCCTGGAGCCGATCCCAGGGGCAGCAAGGAAGACAACCATACTACAACAGAAATTACTAGGATAAAATGAGTATAATATATACAAAATATATAAAGAGTATAGAGAATAAATGAATATATGCAAGTATCTGTGAATTAGGATGAATATTAGTAGATAGACGACAGAAAATTGAGATGTACAATGAGTTATAAGACACCTAATGGCACTATGGGAACCTTTTAGAATTTCACGGTTTTCTGCATTAATCTGTCATCAAATGTGATCTGATCTTCATCTACTGTAAGTCGAAAGTATCGACAAATGTAATGTGCCTAAAATCTGATCTTTCATGTCTTTACTGAGAACAACCATAAAAACCTTATAGTGCGAGTGGAAAGAGTACCAGAATCCTTGGGTTAATGACCTCACAAAAGCTAATTGGAGTCAGGGTGGAGTCATAATTAGAGTCTTGGTATGAAAATGAGTTTGAAGGTGTGGACTAGAGCTACTGACTGATTAAAACATTAAGAATTTGCTCCACACAATAAGAACACCATGAGCCATGCCTCGTCCCAAGAGCCTTCAGAGGATCTTTGATCAAGAATTGTTCATTTACATAAAGCTGGAAAGAGTTACAAAGTGATTTTAAAGACTTTAGAAATTCAACAGTCTACAGTTATGCACTTTGGGACTGGGGCTACTCTACCAAAAGAGTGTGCCCAGTCAGAATGACCTGAAGAGCAAAAAGAAACAACCCAGAGTGACAGCCAAAGATTTGAAGGCGCCATTGGAACAGGCTAACATCTGTGTTCATCAGTCCATGAGTCTAAAAGCGCCTGAAGTTTGTGTAAGAGCACACTGACACTCCACAGTGGTATCGGCAAAATGTTTTGTGCACTGATGAAACTGAGACTGAACTATTTGTAAAGAACACGCAGCACTACAGCTGTTGTAAAAAGGAAACCGCGTGTCCTCATGAAAACATCATCCCAACCGTAAAACATGGCGGAGGAAACATCATGATTTGGGCCTGCATCAGGGCGTGGCCAGCTTACAGTCTTAGAGGGGAAGATGAATTTCCAAGTGTACCAAAAGATTCTTCAGGATAATGTAAGAATGTCTGTACATCAGATGAAACTCTGTTGAAGTCGGGTAATTCAACAGGACAATGACCCAAGAGCAAGTCCACAACAGAACGGCTTCAGAAAACAAGATTCTGAAGGTCTGATCCACATCTACAGGAAGCGCCTGGTTGAGGTTATTGCTTCCAAGAGTTCACTGACTTTTTCCACTACATTTTGAATGTTGAATGAGTGTGTTTAATAAAGATGAAATGATCCTTATATGACATGAAAGATTTTAGGTACATTATATTTGTCAATACTCTTGATAAGGATCAGATATCATTTAATGACAAATTAATGAAGAAAACCATAAAGGTTTCCAAAAGGTTCAAATAAGTTTTCTTGACGCTGTAGGTGCGATACACCCTGGATGAGGCGTATTTCCGCATACAGTATACTGATTGAATTGTATTACATAGTTATTATTGTAGGTCTTTACTGCAAACTAAACTCCTGGAGGATTAAAGCTTGCATGTAGAGGTCTGCTCCGGTTCATGATGAAATGTTCTTCAGTGTGAGATTTGAAGCAGGTTATTGTTTGATAGAAGCAAGCCCCATACCGCTGTTCTCAAGAGGTCACTCCTGGGCTTGAAACCAACTTTTATACCTCACCAGATGTACAGAACTCTCAAGGCCAACAGCACAGAGCCTCACAAAAGGAAAAGTGAAAAAAAAGACCTATATTTAAGAACATGATCCCTGTGGAATTGATGTAACATAAAAAAAGAATTGAGGATATAAGCTTAAAAAAAAAAAAAACATCCTGCCGTCATGCCTGTCGTTATTATTTTATGCCAAAACTGTCAGCCTTTTTTAAAATCATTGTAGGATTATCACATGCCAAGAGATCCATTCACAAACACATATTTTTTTGTCTTTAGAAACCTGTCTCTTTTTTCTCCTGGAGAATTCCAGCGGAAAAGAAATTGTGCTTGGACAAACAGATAAAAAACGCTTGATCATGGTTGAAAAATGTCACCACCGGAACATTATTTGGAACATCATCTGCGCCCAGAGTGAAGCGCTGCTTCGCGTGTTTTCCCTTTCTCCTTTACCCGCCCCGCGCAAAAAATATGTTGTTGTTGTGGTTGTTGGTAAAGTGCGTGAGCGCTTTAGATAAGATTCATAGTGCAGGAGTGTGTGTGGCTCGTCTTTATGTGATGTTGATGATTCACACTGCTTTAAAGTGGAACGCTCGTCTTATTATTTACCTCAATGACGAGCTTCCTTATCTCGGCTGTAAGGAGTGTGTGGAAGAGGAGATATTATGTTATCAAAGCAAAGCTGTGCCGGCTCTACAATTTCCTCCATTACGGCTAAGCGACAGACTCCGTGTTTATCTCTCACCGCTCCGCTTTTATGTTTGAAGGGTCATAGAAGTAAAGAAATAAACCCTGTGTGTGTGTGTGTGTGTGTGTGTGTGTGTGTATGTTATAATAAAATACTGACTGACATGCTGGTGTGTTGAAGCGGAGTTACTGAAACCACATTATTGATAAGTTGATTATTTCCCCTTTAACAGCACGTTTTATTCCTGTGCCCCCCAAAAATATTAGCAATACTACCAATTTCCAACACTATAATCAATCAAAACATTTATTTATTTATTTATTCATTTTTGCTTTTTTTTTCCAATTCTCCTTTCAATTTAGTTGTGTCCAATTCCTCCCCGTCACTAGGGGGCTCCCACATTAAGGCTACTACTACCACTCAGTCTGGAGAGCTGAAGACTACTACGTGTTTCCTCTGAAACACGTGACGCCAGCCGTCTGCATCTTTTCGAATTGCTCACTCCCACACCATTCAATTCAATTCAATTCAATTTTATTTGTATAGCGCTTTTTTAGCAATTTTCATTGCCGCAAAGCAGCTTTACACAGTCAAAAGAATTATTTAAGTTTGTATGAAATGTGAATTTGTATGAATCAAAATGGTCAGTTTGTCCCTGATGAACAAGCTGAGGGCGACAGTGGCAAGGAAAAACTCCCTGAGATGGTAATAGGAAGAAACCTTGAGAGGAACCAGACTCAACAGGGAACCCATCCTCATTTGGGTGAAACAGAAAGCAGTAAATGATCTGCATTTATACAGTGTGTAGGGTGGGAGGCAGTTCAGCTATAATAGCTGATGTTAATTGATGTTAATATGGAGTCCAGGTAGTTATTGAAAACCCAGGTAGACTTGTAAGAAGTTCCAGTCATGAACTATCGAACTGTCAAGTCCCCAGAGAAACAGTTGCCAACACCAGTCAAGGCCAGAACCATTTTCTAGGTAGAGAGAATCATTCCCAGACACCAGACGCATCCCAGAGAGACACACGGGGCATCCATGTGACGAGATCTTCAGCCAGAAGCGGGGCACCAGGATGGGTCAGACAGGTCCGGAGGGCAGAGGGAGTCTGGATCACTGGCAGCTCAGGAACGACATGTGTAGCTCGACAGAGAGAGAGAGAAAGAGTGAAAGGGGGAGACAGGAGGAGAGAAGAAAGAGAAAGAGGGGGGGGAAGAGAAGAAGAGGAGAGATGGCAGTTAGGTATGGTCACAGTCACACAATGTATAATGTGAATGTATATTAACTGTAGAGTGCAAGCAGAGACTCCGGCAGGACTTACTATGACATCATAACTAAAAGGGAGAGCCAGAAGGAAACACAAACATGAGGGCTTCCTGAGATGTAAAGCAACCAATCACCTCACCGTCAGCAAACCTGAGTGATCAATGAGAGTGAGGAAGACAGCATCCAAACATACCAGTTCACCATAATACTCTACGTCCATGAGTCCCCCAGATCTGCTCCTTTACCTATGGCAAATCTATTTATAAAAATGCTTGGCTAAATAAATAGGTTTTTAGCCTGGACTTAAACACTGAGACTGTGTCTGAGTCCCGAACACTATTTGGAAGACTATTCCATAACTTTGGGGCTTTGTAAGAAAAAGCTCCGCCCCCAGCTGTATTTTTCATAATACGCAGTACTGACAAGCAGCCTGCATCCTTTGATCGAAGTAGGCGTGGCGGATCGTAAGACACTAGCAGTTCGCTCAGGTACTGCGGCGCGAGACCATTTAATGCTTTATACGTCAAGAGTAGT
Organism: Clarias gariepinus; assembly: GCF_024256425.1. Taxonomy (NCBI): domain Eukaryota; kingdom Metazoa; phylum Chordata; class Actinopteri; order Siluriformes; family Clariidae; genus Clarias; species Clarias gariepinus. The sequence goes on along the minus strand of NC_071110.1, from coordinate 33,063,558 downwards.
ATTTTAAAATCAATGCGAAATTTCACAGGGAGCCAATGGAGTGAAGATAAGATAGGGGTGATGTGCTCATATCTTCTGGTTCTAGTGAGGACTCTCGCTGCTGCATTCTGGACTAGCTGAAGCTTATTTATGCATCTAGCTGAACAACCAGACAGTAAGGCATTACAATAGTCGGGGGCGGAGTAACACTCGGTAGACAGCGCTATTCGCTCATTCGCTTGTGTGAGCTCACAGACGCCCCTGATTGTCTGTAGAGCCGTGATTAATGTGGGAGCACGAAGTACTTCTCATAATTACCCCCCTCCCCCCACTGAGAGAGCTCGGCCAATCAGCTCTCTCCAGACCTCCGGCTGTGAGAGGTAACAGCATCACCCGGGGATCAAACTCGCGATCTCAGGGTGATAGGGTGAGCACTTTACCACTGCGCCACTCGGAGGCCAATCAAAAAAATTTGAAAAGACAAATGAAATAAATAGACATTAAACCTCACTTCACCTTAATTTATGGATCCTCTTGGCACCGGCTGCTTTAAAAACCAAACTACAAACAAAAAAAATATGTTAACTCACTTCGCCTGGCTTTCCACTGACAAACAAGTTATGAACGGCTTCCGGACGTACGCGCGACTCAGTCAGTGTTTAGTTCGGCCCGGTTCAGTTGCTTAAAAATGCTTTGGATGCCGAGGCTAATTTTTTGCAAAATTTTGGTTCTTCAGGCAAAAATTCTTAAGGCGGGTGGTTAGTATGCTGAGATAGCACTGTGTTTACTAAATATGATATGAATGGAAGGAGTCTCCAGGATCAGTGATTTGTAACTGTCAGAGATAAAACTGTAAACTCTACAGGTTAGAAGGATTTTTTGTCTTTCTGTTTTTGTTAACTTTAAAAAGGAGATTTAAAGAGAGGCTTTTGTTTTGTTTTATTTTTTGTTTATAGCTGCTGTAATGTTAGCGACAACAGGAATGTCATTTTTATGAATGTCATTTTAAATACAGTAGAAACAATAAATATATGAGTTTGCTGATGAGGACTGAGATGTCACTGTGGTATAGGAGGAATAAAACACTCCGTTCAAATTTTTTTTTTGGTTAATACACATAAATATGGTTTGTGTGTGTGTGTGTGTGTGTGTGTGTGTGTGTGTACTGTATCCTGGAGGAGTAATCATTCCACAATTAATATATAAAGAATGACCAGGATTGATAGTGTACAGGACCACACATATGTCATGAGATCACAGAACTGTTTTACACTCATAACCTTCCTTTAGCCTTTAGCCCTGAAATAATACCCACAAATAACCTTTTGTGTGTCTATCCTAAATGTTCAAAGATGTGACCCCGAGCTAGCTTAGAGCTTGCAGTAGGATCTATTAAAGCCGAACAGCGTGAGCTCACTGCACTTTCGGATAAAGAATATTTCCGCTGAAAAGAGCAAATCTGCCTCTAGATCTCAGGCTTTGACATTTTTATGAGCTAGCGGTGTCACAAGGCAGACAGAACCATGGCAGAAACACAAAACAAATGGCAGAAAATTCGTCCCATGAAGGCAAAAATCACAACACAGACAAAAGTCAAAACTAGGAAGTGAACAGAAATAAAAACTAGGAAAGGAGTCATGGGACGAAGGCATGATCAGACCTTTGAGTGTTGTACTGGTACTGTACGTGGACAAAGTAAACAAGAACTGACTCAACAGGTGGGCATAAAACTAGCAACATTCAGGGTAATCTGGGAATATGGTACTGGGAAGATAAGAACCATGACAATATACTGTGGGCTATGGGAAAATCTGACACATCAGATCTTGGACAGAAAATCGTTAAACCGTCATTTATTAAGTCATATGTTTAACCGTACAGGCATGCGCGGTGCAGTATGGCCAATTTTATTCATATAGCGCTTTTAACAATGGTCATTGTCTCAAAGCAGCTTCACAAAAATGAAAAGAAAATTTTAAAAGAAAATGTATGGAAGTGTGTATGTGTGAGAAAAATGTGTCTAGATATTAATAAGATTGTCTCTGATAAGCAAGCCAAGGCTGACGTGGCAGGAAACAACTCACAACTCACACTAACCATATCTCAGGAACCCGACATGATACGGTAATAACACTTGGTATCAAAATGGAGGTAATTGAAGCAGGAATTCGAAAAAATATGCAAATTGTGGTTTATTAAATGATTTGATGTGATGGTCACATTTACAGGGCTGAAGTAACAAAGATCATTGAGTACACAGGATGCTGAGAACGTAGAACCCTAGAAACAATAGAGTTCTGGGATTAGCTTCCAGAGGGACCAAAGAACCCTAGAAAGATGTTTTTGGGAAAATGTGGATCTAGAACATGGGTTTTTGGAAAGAAAGGGCTCAGAGGGTATAGAGTATAGAGGAGTCTGGAACTATTGTGCAATAGTAATATGGGGCGTAGAACTCTAGGACTGTAAACTTAAGGAAATAGATGCCACTAGGAACACAGGAATATAGGATTCTTAGAGCACATACTGTACCACTGGAATTGTGGGACCACTGGAACTGGACACCTTGGGCAAATTTGGCCTATAAACACAAAAATCAAGGAAGATGTGAAGAAATGGCACAAGAAACCTGGGACCTGGGCTCCTGAGAACATGTGATGCAATGCCTGTTGAAAAAGATGAATGTGGAAATGATGATCCTGGGAACATAGAACTCTAGGAACGCAGATTTCTGGGAAGAGCTGGCACTGGGAATTCAAAATAAATAAATAAATGAGCCATGTAACGCAGGACTGAGGATATACAGAGCCCTGAGTACACTGAGAACCTGGAACCACTTCAGAATGAAACACAGAACCAGCAGGATGAACGTATAGTAGATCATCTAACTGTTGGAGTGAAAACAAACTGTGTAAACACATTTACATCCAGTAACAAACCAATCACAGGACGGGCTGAAGACATTGTTAAAGCAGATATATACATAAGCACTGTTGCCATGGGAACTGCACTGTGACAACCAGGACTCCATTACCTCCAGCTTATATTTTAAGCATTAAGCATTCAAAAATTAAAATAATAATTAAATCAATCTCATACAAATCTGATTAATATGAATGCAATCATGAGCTGATGCTCGTTCTCTCAGGCCTGATTGTGGACGAGAAGTTTTAAAGTTCTGTTTCTTGATTTGTGTCATCACCTCAAAATGTCACAATGCATGTTTTTCTTCTTCAGAAATCTAAAATGAAACTTTTGAAATGAAAACCCCCACTAGTAAGTGACATGACAAACAATTATAAACCATCTGCCATGACACGACTCTGATGGACTCGTCTCGCTTTCAACAAAACAATTTTTAAAACAAAACAATTCCAACAAGAGGAACTGACACGGTTCAACCATGAAACTGTGAAACCCCACCACGGGGCTTTGCTCAGAGATATCCGTGTGATACATCAGGATCAGGAGCGTGAGATCAGACCGAGAAATGAATACCGTCACTCTGCGTTTACTTTCACACCACCAATTACAAACCCTGACACTCATCACTTACTCACTCATCATCTACACAGCTTTATCCTGTCTGCAGGGTCGCTGGGGCGGAGCCTATCCCAGGAGACTTGGGGCACGAGGGGGAGTATACCCTGGACAGGGTGCCAATCCAATCCAGCTCAGGACACATACACACACACACACACACACACTCCGGGCAATTTGGGAAGGGCTGTTAGACTAATCTGTATGTCTTTGAACTGTGGGAGGAAACTGGAGAACCCGGAGGAGAACATGTACACTCCATGCACTCAGAGGTGGGAATCGAACCCGGACCCTGAAGGTGCAAAAATAAATATTTGATTAGATAAAAAGTTTTATTAAATAAATTAATGAGAAAAACGAAAGTTTTAACTGCACACAAACTGTCCTGCAAACTCAACTGCTCATGACTATACAAGTTACATATTTAAAAAATTCTGGTGGTTAAAAGGTAAAAATATTCATAAAAGTCCACTTCAGAATGTCAGAACAGTAGAAAAAAAAATCAATGGTTCAATCTTTCCTGCTATTATTAAGATTCCTGTAAGAGATCCAACACCACGGCGTGACATTACCGCGGCTCCAAATCACAGGTTTATATCAGCGCGCTCCTTCTAATACGCTATCGTTTCTATAGCAACAGCTCGTTCACACAATGTGTTTTATTACTTATTACTTTAGCAGAACATTAAAGAAAGATTTACCCTTGAAAGGACATGATTTTATTGAAAGTGGCGTTTTGTGGCTTAAATCTCAGATCTTAAATAGCTTTTCGAGTCCAGCCGTGCCTGGTGAGTGAAGGAGCGTGTACGATGGCAGAAACGTGTGGAAGGAGTTCCAATGGAAAAACACAACGAACGCCGTGTCCTTCACCTCCCGGGGTTAGGTCCTGCTGTTCAGACTGGAACCATGAAGCCTTCACTGATGCCTTAAATGTGAAGAACATCTGAAGTCGCCAAGAAACACGTACGAGAGAGTTCATCTACAAATGTACATCGTTCATTAGCGAAGGAGAAATTAGTCTTGTTTTGTCTTCATTGGGAATCTCTAATGCTATACACACATTAATGTTTGAAGGTTTATTATTTTCCACTAGAGTGCTGCAAAGCTTCTACTCTATAAACGCTGAAACTCTTACACTTCTACAAGATGAGAAAAGATTTCCTTTATTGTCACTGTAAAATATTTATAATGGAATAAAAAGTGCACTATCGCAAAATGGAGCTCAATAAACAATAAAATAAAATAAAATAAAATAAACAAATAAATAAATAACCTCAGCAATCCAGACACGGCTGCTCGTTAACTAGTACAGCGACTTAGTGTAAAAAAATTATAAATAAACAATTTAAAAAATTTGTTTTTATGTGTTTATTCAATTATACAGTATCTTTACATTTCCCAGTCTCAGAAAAAAATCTGTCGGTCTGTATGTCTGATACCAGATTTTGTCTCAGCATCACACAAAACTGTCTGATCTCTGTCTGAAGTTTAATCTGCACCATCAGTGAATCTAAATGTGGAGTAAAAGTGATGTTATGAACAGTTATGTGTGGGATTTAATAATCTACTGTAAAATAATCTACTAATGCGCTACTGTCTCAATGTAAACAAACACCTGCACCAATAGATATTAATTAGAAAAGATAAAGTGAATATTTTGACTGGGATTAGTTCATATTTTCACTTTGGCTGAAATAACAGCGCTGAAGTGGTATAAGTGAATTTTAACACGCTGGAGTGGTTTTAAGACAAAACTCCATCTTTATCCGATCTACTTCAGGACAGACAGACAGACAGACAGACAGACATGTACGTGGGCTTTAATCTGAAATAATAATATCACTGAATACATTAAAGCTGATTTTTAGCCTTAACCTTTTATTTACATCCACAAAACTGTTTAACCATCAATAACGCATATGTCTGCTAGTATTCTATATGTATTTTTACATTATTTAATTTTATTTATTACATTAATTTTTTATAGGAATTGCTCTGATGCCCCCCTCCCCCCCCCCTTTTCGTTGAGACATTTTAATTTAAGACAGCTTGGGCTTATTATTACTATAAACGTGATCATGACCTCAAGGTGTTGCTTTTGAACCCGATCATTAGTAAAAGAGTGAAGGCGTAGGAATGTCAGATTTGTGTTTCGTCATTTCGTCGTCATCATCATCATCATCATCATCTTAAAACGGCAAGCATGAGACAACGGCTATTTTAGGCAGAATGAAACCTGCAAAAACCCAAAGGAAGTGACATGACAAACAATAATTAACCATCTGCAGTGACACAGCTCTGATGTCTCTCTCTCTCTCTCTCTCTCTCTCTCTCTCTGTGTTTCTCTCTCGTTTCTAAAAATGGCTCCAACACACTGTCAAAAAAAATGTCTTTGACACATTACTGTTAAAATTCCCCACACTGTGCCAGGCTTTACTGCGGAACGTTTATTTTACCTGCTTTATTCGCTTAGTGTCTTTAATCCTGTCATATAACAATTTAATCTATTGTCAAGTTTTAAAAGATTTCACTCAGAGGTGGTTACAGGTGCTTTTATACAACAGTTCTAGGAAGAAGAAATTAATATGGATTGAACGCGTGTGGCAGTGGGGGCATGGGCACACAGCACCTACGGGCAGAGAGGGGCGGGTGAGCCCAGCAGGTAACACGTAATGCTTCTCACCTGTGATGATTATCATATTCACTCACTCACTCACTCACTCACCCACTCACCCACTCACTCACCCACTCTCTCTCTCTTTAGTGCTTATCCTTTACAGGGTCACGGGAAGCCTGGAGGCTATCCCAAGTGCCTGGGGGTAAAAGGCAGGGTACACCACGAATACCAGTTAGGAAACACCAGTTATCCCATAGCCTGCATGTTTTTGGTCTGCAGGAGGAAAGCAGAGACCCAGAGTACCGCTATGCCACTGTTTTTATTTTTTAGATTTCCTTTTGTATTAAGAGAGAGAACAGAGTTGAGCAACACAGAACCGCAAGAGTGTGTGTTGTGTATGTGGATATATGTGTGTGTATGCGTGTGCTCAACTGTCACTCAAAAGTACATTAGCATTCAAAGACTCAAAATCAAAAAGTCACTAGTGAGACTTACAGCCTGCTTCCTGTCCTTCAATCCTTGAACCTGCTACACTGTCAGCAAAACCTGGGATTGAAGGATGATACGCTCCAGCGAGTCCCTGCCCATCGCGGAAGTACTCCTAGTCAGGGATGGCAGGGTGGGTCCATCTCTCTCTGAGAGGCGACTGGCATCTCTGACAGAGGTGACACAACTGGCGGAGGATCATTTGGAGCCATACCAGGGAGAAGGTGGCTCCACTGCTTTCTCTCTTTCACTCTTGTCTCCTCCCTCCTGCTTCTCTTTCATTTCCTACCCCTCTAGCAAAGAAAACAGGGGCCCATCCACCTGAAATCAGTTCCCTGTCCGTCTCAGCATTGTTACTGTATCTACTTTCTCTGAGATGTCCTTTTTAGCCCACTCTTTCTCTGTGCCCACCAAGACAGCATTGGCAACATGGACAGAAAGACAGGAATTCCCAGGATCCTAATTCCCACACTCATGATGAGCCACAAGCCTCCTCAGATTGGACATGGTGAACCTGGGGAGTAATCAAGCCTTAATCTATGCAAGCCTGGTTTAGGGTTGGGCTTTGGGAAATGCACTGATGGTGAAGGTCAGGTGTACACAGAATACACAGGGATACTCACAAATATCCACTGGTTTCCATCACTCCTCTAAAAGAAGCAAAAAGTAGAGGAGGTGCCACTGTTGGGCCCGTGAGCAAGGCCCTTACCCCTCATCTGTTCAGATGTACAGTATAATGAGATAAAATCTCACCCATCCACAAACCCTGAGGACAGATTGGTGGATTCTGCAATGAAAGCAGGAATGCATAGCTTTGGTTGGAAAGACAAAGCTGGTTCCATTACAGTCAGATCTGCCGTTCCTCCTCTCGTGGAGATTCTGCTTCCCTTTGGAGCATTCATGCAATGAAACCTCGCATGCCTTTGAGCAAGTAAAATCATTTGAGGACCAACCAGTTCAGTTTAATGTTACGCTTGCCCACCCCATTTTGTTCATATGAGACATCATTGCATTGTGCTGGGAATGCCAACTGGGAATGCCAGAGATTTGATACAGATCTCCTTGGTCCATTAGATCAGACTGCACATGGGCCTAGTTATAGTGGACGATGTCTTGTGATACCTGGAAGCAGCCCGTCAGTTCAACAGTACATTAATGATAATTCTGAGACATTGACTTTGCCTCTTTATTTTCATCATCATTAGATGAGTTTATTTTGTTTACGCCAAAAAAAAAAAAAAATATATATATATGCATAGTATCGTAAGTATATAAGTAACTAGTGTTACTGTTAAATGTAGGTTGAAGCCCACGTACATGTCTGTGTGTCTCTCTGTACAGCAGAACTCTCTGTCTAACTTATTAATACAAAGAAATCCCATTCTGTAAGGTTGAGTATCTTACGCCTTGTTTACACTAAGTTGTCCTTCTTTGGTGCTCAGACAAATACACTCCCTGTTCGGTAATCGGAGAGTGAATCACAGATGAGAAATGGAAAAAGTAGATCAAAGGATAAAGATGAAGTTTTGTCTTAAAACCACTCCAGCGTGTTAAAATTCACTTATACCACTTCAGCGCTGTTATTTCAGCCAAAGTGAAAATATGAACTAATCCCAGTCAAAATATTCACTTTATCTTTTCTAATTAATATCTATTGGTGCAGGTGTTTGTTTACATTGAGACAGTAGCGCATTAGTAGATTATTTTACAGTAGATTATTAAATCCCACACATAACTGTTCATAACATCACTTTTACTCCACATTTAGATTCACTGATGGTGCAGATTAAACTTCAGGTGGAGATCTACAGTAAGGAGAACCTTCCAGAAAAACAATCATCTTGTTGTATCATACTTAAAAAGAGGCTGTGGTTGGTGCCAAACGTGCTTCAAGAACAACAAAAAGAATCTTTCTCATGGTCTGAGAGTCCTTCAGGTGCCTTTAAGATGCACTTTAAGTTTAAGCCTTTTAAGATGCAGTTCTGCAAATGTTACAGTAAATTTAGTTTTTTACAATTTTGCTGGACAGACAGACAGACAGAATTTTTTTTAAAACTGCTTTTGAGTTCTCCAATGTAGGAAATGTAATCTATCAACGTCCTGGGGATATAAAACTCATAGAGACCGCAGAAGCACAGGACAGACATTATAGATTCGAATGAACTATAGGCCTCTGGAATCAGGAAACGGCTGATTTTTGAAACACAACTACAGCAGCAACAACAGGACTTTGGGAATAGATGGCCCAGGGATCATACAGTAGAATCCTCGGAATATCACCCCGTGGAAACAGCTCGGAATATCGGATACTGGAAATACTGGACTCTGGAATTATAGGACTCTAGAACACAGACTAGCAGCCACAGCGGTGTTAGCCTGGTCTGGGTTTATCGTGCATGAAGGTCTGGTTGCTATGAGGGCTTGTTTCCATGACAGAAATAGAAGAAATCGGTTCCACATTTCGACAACAACACGTCCATTACTCCATGCCACGAAGCTCTCAGGTGTGTTCGAAAACACATCCTGGTCTTTGTTATTGCTCGCAGGTTTCATATTTCATGTTCAAAACTTCAGGTCACAGTGACTCGATTTTCCGAACACAGAGAATGGAGCACATGGAGCGCTTTTAATAATATTGTACAAAAACGTGCAGGAGAGAGGGAAGCAAAACAAACGGATAAAGAGCAAGCGTAGTGCACGGGGTTTATGTATTATAGATTTTATTTATTTATTTATTTACTTTCAGGTAGTGTGCATTGACAAGAAACAGTGGGGTGAGAAATCGTACAGTACATACTGCTTTATATGTATATATAGTATACTGTATATACTGTGTGTGTGTGTGTGTGTGTGTGTGTGTGTGCATATAGACCTGAGAGATGGTTACCAGCATGGTGTTTTTTCCTTGTAGCATTCAGTTTGACAGTTCACACACACACACACACACACGCACACGCATGCACACATCCCTCCTAATTTCCTAGCAGGGTGACAGGCTCCTCTATGTAGCACTCGTCACACTCGGTGGTTCTGATGGACCGCGTCCACTTGTCAGGTGGATGAAGACAGATTTCTCCATAGTGCTTTTTGTGTGTGTGTGTTGAGTGCGCATGTGCATGTGTGTGTATGCCGCAGACACAGCGAGAGAGAGAGAGAGCGAGAGAGAGAGAGCGAGAGAACTAGAGGCATTTCCCACCACACACATGCATATGCATTAGGGCTTTCAGATAAAAATGGACTGCAGCACACCCAACTGTTAAGCAAAACAACACACACACACACACACACACACACACACACACACACACACACACACACACACACACACACAGAGTTCCTTAAAGCGTAAACACAGTCAGGCAAACACTTTGTTATGTAAATAACATAAATTTTTGAAGCATGTATTCTGGGAAGCCTTATGCCCCATTTACGGAAAAAAATGGTGTGAGATCGGGAGGTAATTAAGATGAAATAACTGACGATCGCACAGTCTGAGGATCAACACAACAATCAAACCTCAGACAAATCCTGATAGCAAATAAAACTACCGCAGAAAACGACAATGTTAATCCCCCTCCCCAGCCCCCGCTCGGTGTGTCCTGATCAAAAATTGAAATCAATCAATCAATCACTCTATCTATCTATCTATCACTCTATCTATCTATCTATCACTCTATCTATCTATCTATCTATCACTCTATCTATCTATCTATCACTCTATCTATCTATCTATCACTCTATCTATCACTCTATCTATCTATCACTCTATCTATCTATCACTCTATCACTCTATCTATCTATCACTCTATCTATCTATCTATCCATCCATCCATCCATCCATCCATCACTTTTGTTACAACAAAGAAGCGTCAACTTGTCTGTCCTAAAGATTACATAGCGATTTCAAAGTGCTGACACTGGAAACTCCTTAAAAAACGTCTCCTTATCATTGATTCCGTGTTTATTTATCAGTTCATTATCATCGTACACATCCTTGTGAAAGAGCCGTTGCTATAGCAACCATAACATTGTAACACTTGGATTTATTAAAATCTCTAGTTACTTTGCTACGGGGTCGAGAATCAAAATATGGGCTTGTAAACTGCACTTCCGGTATTGCGCAACCGTGGCGGGACAATATAAGACGCGACACAAAACCAGATGTAAACCAAACCAAAGTGTATTATACAAAACAAACCAACAACCAAACAAACAAGGTGCACCAAAAACCAATATATACAAAATATATACAAATATAAACAAAGGTGTGGAGTGTAAGCGTGTGTGTGTGTGTATGATAGTCCAGTGTCAATGATATTGTTGTGTGTGAAATGGTGTACGGGAGAGATGGCTCGGTCTCACCGGTATATGATGGTAAATCCGGGAGCACGAGAAAACGGAATGAGATGGGTACTGATGTGAGTCCAAGGAAAGTAATCCACGGTAAACAACAACCAATCGCTCTCTCTCTATTCCACCTGCAGCGCGCTGTCTTCATCTCTCCGTGTCGGGCCGCTTGCCGGTTCCGGCTTTATACCGGCACACGTGACCCGACGCCGCTTCCGGGTTCCCTCGCGTTGCGATCGCGCATGCTCGCGAGAGCTTACCCTGTGACCAACCCTGTCTATGGGGACAAGTAAAACCATATAGGGTCTATTTCAGTGTGCAGGTGAGCCGCATTAGCTCCGTAACCCTTTCCCTGCAGTTAAAAATGCCCCTTTATGTGGCTGCGCTACATAGACCCCCCCCCCAAGCCTCCGGCGTCTGAGGAGAATGTCCGTAAAAGCGCTTCAGATTCACCACATTTAATAAATTAGTTTTTTGTGGATTGCCCCAAGACCCTGTGTAGTTAATTGGTCGTTTTCTTTTCTTTAATTCTGCTGGTCCCTCCCACTTGGGCGCTAGCTGTGCAGAAAATCTCTTTGCTGGGGAGGAGAGTGAGTGAGTTCTAAGCCCAACCAGTTCTCCCGGGTGAAAGTGCGCTTCTTTCCTCCGGGTATTCTGATATCTGGCTTGTTGGGCTTTCGGATGTTGTACTCTGTGTTTCACTTCCTCTGGGCTGAATCTGTGTCTGTCCAGTGATGAGTAGTTTGTAAGAATGGGTGTTGACGGGGTATTGGTGAGCCTTGCTAGTGGTCGGCTAGGCTTAGGGTTGTCTGTTCCGTGTCGCTGACAAACGCTGCAAGTTCTCATGTAGTGCCAGAGGTCCTTTCTCACCGTCGGCCACCATGCCACATCTAGCAACCTCAGCAGAGTTTTTAGTTGCCCCTGGTGTCCTCCCCTGGAATTGTCGTGGTAAAAATGAAGAAAGGTTTTAATTAATACCTGGGGAACCACCAGCTGGAACTTCTCTCCGCGTTTTACTGGTACCCGGCGATATAATGCCCCTTGATGATGCTCGAATGAGACCCTCGGATCTAGTGTGCTTCGTGGATGGTCCGTAGAAAGCAGCTTTAAGATAGAAGGGTCCTCCTGTTGGGCTCGGATTATCTCACTTATGTCGCTGGGTAGGTCGGCGGAAGCTTTAGTGTTCGTGATGGCTAGATATGGTTCGTCATCGCTTTTTAGTGATGGGGGCTCTTGGGAAATGGTATCTGGACCTAAATTTAAACAGTCCTCGCAGTCTTTCTCTACCCTGGAACCTCTCTTCACCAGCTGTTCCACCGTGTTCACCGTTCCTCTTAGACATCCGGCCACTTTTGGGTTGATGTTCAGCAGGATTCGCCCCACTAGTTCTTCCTCTGAGATATCCGGCTTCCACTTTAGACAGAGGGCACGGTAGTCATAGGCAAAGTCCCTCAGGCGTTCTCCCGGCTGCTGTACCCGAGACCTTAAGTTGACTTCAACTTCTGTGAGGTAGTCCTCAGGTAAAAACGCCGCCATGAATGCCTGTTTAAAAGACTTCCAATCCTTCACCTTGCCTTTCTCCGCCTTCCACCAACTCAGAGCAGGTCCTCGTAGAACCGAGCCGAGGGTTCCTAGCAGCTCTGGGCTGGTCAGTGGTCTGATATCCAGATAATTCTCGGCTTGCTCAAGGAAGTTGAACACATCAGTTGTCTCTGAGGCGTTGCCAAAGGCTGGAAACTCCACGCATATGGATGGTTGAGCATGAAGAGAAGCAGAAGAGGGTGAGACTGAGGAGGTGGGCTGAGCAGAAGAGTGTGGTTGAACACCAGGAGGAATGTCGTAGATATCATGACTGCTAGGGTGCTTGACCTTGGCCGTAGCTGTAGTAATTGAAGTGCTGGGGGAATGTGGATCCTGAAATTGTTGTGCAGGGGAGCAGGCCTGTAACCTGTGGCTGGTGGGCATACGAGTGAGACGCAGTCTCTTTATCTGGTTTTCCCAGATGACGTCACGTCGTAGAAAACAGTCAACGATGGCTCTCTCCATTTTCTCGAGGGCCTCCTGGCAGTAGCGCTTCAGCCCTTCCAAGCTCGCGTCCACTGCGTCACGAAGACTGATTTCCCGGTTGACACTGCTGTCTAGGGACTGTCTAAAATCCCTTTCTACTGAGCTCACTTTATCTGTAAGCGCCACCATATCCACCTTGCATTGATTTAGTTCATTTTGTAGTGTGTGCACCACATCAATATCAGAAACATGAGTAACATTATCATCATGCCTATCAGATATATATAGAGAACTAATCAATGAAGCTATTTCAACTGTAGGGTTACGGCGTGTTAAAAATGCCTCATCCACATCATCCAGCACATAACTATCAACAGCCAAGTCAGCTTGGCTACCATTAGCATTAGCATTATTAGCGTCCATTTTGTTCAGCCACGACACACAAAACCGGAAAATACCCCAAAATACAGACTCCCCGTACGGGCCACCACTATGTAACACTTGGATTTATTAAAATCTCTAGTTACTTTGCTACGGGGTCGAGAATCAAAATATGGGCTTGTAAACTGCACTTCAGGTATTGCGCAACCGTGGCAGGACAATATAAGACGCGACACAAAACCAGATGTAAACCAAACCAAAGTGTATTATACAAAACAAACCAACAACCAAACAAACAAGGTGCACCAAAAACCAATATATACAAAATATATACAAATATAAACAAAGGGGTGAAGTGTAAGCGTGTGTGTGTGTGTATGATAGTCCAGTGTCAATGATATTGTTGTGTGTGAAATGGTGTACGGGAGAGATGGCTCGGTCTCACCGGTATATGATGGTAAATCCGGGAGCACGAGAAAACGGAATGAGATGGGTATTGATGTGAGTCCAAGGAAAGTAATCCACGGTAAACAACAACCAATCGCTCTCTCTCTATTCCACCTGCAGCGCGCTGTCTTCATCTCTCCGTGTCGGGCCGCTTGCCGGTTCCGGCTTTATACCGGCACACGTGACCCGACGCCGCTTCCGGGTTCCCTCGCGTTGCGATCGCGCATGCTCGCGAGAGCTTACCCTGTGACCAACCCTGTCTATGGGGACAAGTAAAACCATATAGGGTCTATTTCAGTGTGCAGGTGAGCCGCATTAGCTCCGTAACCCTTTCCCTGCAGTTAAAAATGCCCCTTTATGTGGCTGCGCTACAACATTTTCGAACAAGCATGTAAATATGAACCTGCGCTACTGTCAGGGCTGCTGTTATAGAGAATTCATCAACCCTTTCTGACCAATCACGACACAGAACTCAGCAACAGCAGTGTGTTTAGCATTCTAATAAAGTTTACACAAGGAAACTGTCACAAGTTCTACAGATGTTCCAAATTACCTTTATTTTACCTCAAAATGTCGAACCCCATTTTTTTAAACCGTCAATAGTTATACAGAAGTGTGTGTGTGTGTGTTTGTGTGTGTGTGTGTTTATTGGGTAACTCTCCAAAGACTTCAAAGTATTCTTCCTTGGTGCCTTCTTAGTCTCTACAACTTGACAGGGGTTTCATATTTATTTAATGAACATCCAGTTTATGTAATATTGTAACAAGAGAAGGAGGGAGAATAAACAGGGTCTGATGAGGGATGAGTGTTTTATAGCTGCCATAACGTATGCGACAACAGAAAATCACTTGTTTCATGGACGTTTCTCATCAGGACTGTATCTATAAATGAATAAAAAAAGTACATAAAGTTAATGAAGCAACAGTGATTTCAGAACACTTGTAAATAGACTTAAATCAATAGTTTATAAAGTTCCCAAAGTTTCCTTCTGTAATTTCACATATCATAAAACACAAACAATGCCCTGGATGCTTTCAGACAGCAGAAGGTTGAGAAGTTGGAATGGAAATGTATGAATTATTAAGCTCTCAGCCTCAGGCTTGGTAAGCATTTATTTCTTTACAAACAAAGTACACATATTACGTCTGATTACTTATGAATGCAGACAGAGAGAGCGAGAGAGACTGGCTTTCATCCTGACGTATAAATGTGCGTGTGGTTTTAATTTGCCCGTCTTAAGGATGTTATTTATAATTCATGGGCGTGTGCAATGCGGAGTACATTCGGCATTAGCAGCGAGCATTCTCTCCTTATGAATAAAACAAAAACAAAATTTCAGGTGGCTGTCTAAGAATAAGCAACTCAACTTTTCTTGGACTTTAGCACTCACACTGGTTAGCTTCCTTAGCTTCTTCGCTCTTTGGGTCAGGGAGTCATTTAAACATGGCCGAGATTTATTCCTCTCCCATTCTATAGCACAGTGTTTAATTCCATGAATCATTTTAGTCATTACCATAATTGACCCCTCTGTTCCATTAATGTTTGCGTCAGTGAATCGTCTTTTGGCCACGATCAAGAATCATTTAAATTACTCACTCACTTATCTTCTATACCACTTTATCCTGTATTCAGGTCTGCGGGAACCTGGAGCCTATCCCAGGAGGCTTAGGGTACGAGGCAGGGTACACACTGGACAAGGTGCCAATCCATCACAGGGCACACACACACTCATTCACACACTACGGGCAATTTGGGAATGCCAATTAGCCTAACCTGCATATCTTTGGACTGTGGGAGGAAACACACCAAGCACAGGGAGAACATGCAAACTCCATGCACACAGAGACGGGAATCGAGCTTTGCCAGAAATCAAACCCGGACTCTGGAGGTGCAGGGCGACAGTGCTAACCACTACACCGCTCTGCCGCCTCTCATTTAAATCAATTAAAAACTGTTTTTTCATAGCAAACATCCACTTCTTTCTCTCAAATGGGTTGATATTTGAGTTAGGAAATCATTTGGTCATGGTAAAACTTGTAGAAGTTAGGAGCCGAGCAGCAAGTCTTCTCCAGCACTAATCTGTTAAATTTAAATTTAAGACCATGGTCGAGTATAACACCTAAATTTGACAATGTGGGTTTAACATACTGCTCCAAGGCTCCCACATCAGAGGTGGAACTCCACCTCTGGTAGCAGAACCAAAAACCAAGACATCCGTCTTCTTAGCATTAAAATTTTTAAGAATTTAGGGCTAACCATAACTTTATGTCATCTAGACATGTTAACAAAGTCCTGATAGAGTAACCCTTCTCCTGTTTTAACGGCACATACATCTGATTATCATCTGCATAGCAGTGAAAGGAGATGCCATGTTTTCTCAAGATATAGCCGAGTGGCAACAAATACAATGAAAATAGAAGGGGCCCAAGCACAGGACCCTGTGGAACCCCATACGTCAGAAGAGCTGATAAAGACTCAAAATCTCTAAGGCTAACAGAAAACCTTCTATAAATGAGATAGAACCTAAAACAGTCTACTGTCCCTTTATATTCAAAAAAATTAACAAGGCAGGTTGAGGTTTGAATGTTTTTTTTCGATTTAAGTTCATGTAATTTTGTCTCAACTTGACCTGGAACCTGTTAAAAAAAAAAAAATTAATTAAATAATTTTTTTGAGTGTAATTCCCAGCCAGGTTAAAATTATTAGGTCATGACCATGATTCATTCATCTGTCATTTAACAAATAAGAGCTTGAATCAGTGTTAGCACTATCGCCTCGCACCTCCAGTGTCCAGGTTCGATTCCCAGCCAGGTTCGATTCCCGTCTCTGCGTACATGAAGTTTGCCTGTTCTCCCCGTGCTTGGTGGGTTTCCTCCGGGTACTCTGGTTTCCTCCCACAGTCCAAAGACATGCAGATTAGGCTAAATTGCCCGTAGTGTGTAAATGAGTGTGTGAGTGTGTGTATGTGTCTGTGCCCTGCAATGGAGTTGGATGAGTTGGTCAAGACAGCATCAGTAATCTTGTACTGGATCAGCGTTTAAATTGGTGAATCTTTTAGTGAGTTGTTTAGTCAGAGCAGAGATTATCTCCTCTTTCTTGTTTATTGGATGGGAATTTCAAATGAAATCAGTGTTTGAATCAAGGCACCATTTGGACATGAACAAAATTCTCTTCTCTGTCATTCAGCTTCTCTTAGAGGATCACTGTTTGAGTCATCGTCTATTTTAGTTTTCAGCGTTTTTACTGTCAGTGAGTCAGCGAATCACTTTGTTTATAGCAGATGTTCCCTTTTTTCTCTCATTTAATGGATTGCTATTTAAGTCTGTGAATCATTTGGTCATGACTGCGATTTGTCATTTAGTAAATCACTGTTGAGTCAACAAATCATTTCATTCTGCCCAAGCTCTGCTCCTCTGTACCTGACTGAATCCCTAGACCAAGATTCGAATCAGTGTTGAGTCAGCGAACCTTAAAGCATCTGGCGAGTCCAAATGGACGACTTGGTATGATGTCACTTCTTTTATTATTCTTTTTTTTTAATAAGACAACATTAAGGTATTTGCTTTCTTGGATGCGAGTGCATCTTCTCTGGAAATCACTCTCGAGCACACGGACCTCGTTAATGAAGCACAGGTAGCGCTTTTAAGCCCACTTTATTCAGCGCTAATGTGAGGCCGAGCATCGCTGAACTCCGTTAACAAAATGAGTCCAGGGCATTTAGGAGACGGGCTCGCACAGACGATAATGGATCGTAATTGCCTTCATTATGCAGGCGTACTTTCAGCCAGGATAACAGATCGAATGTCAGTCATTTTAGACACAAAATAATAATAATTCTAATTACTGATTACATTTCGTTTGCGGCCTGTGTTGCATTAAACCTGGAGTCTGATGATCTCTAAATGTAGCGCTTTGTTTGTGAAACATTTCTATTAGTTTTTGAACTGAGTCTAAGAGTACTTCAATATTTCATAACCATTTTTTTTTTCATCTTTTAGTTCCTGAAATAAAAGGGTTTATTTCATTCAAAGTAAAAAAAAAAAATTCTTTCTTCAAATCCAGACTACATTAATTCATGCATTTTTAAATCTTAAAAACAGGAAGCACAGCGTTGGACACGACACACGGTCCTGAACACATTTCAGCAAATTATTTTCTGAATATTTTAAACGTAGACGGGTACGAGGAGTTCTCGCGGCTAAACGAAAACTAGGCTAGACGCCTGCATCATGGGGATAACCCTGTCTGTGTGAGAATTAAAATGATGACTAGACACACACTTCTTGTAATAGATTGTTCCCCTGACACACAATCAGCCTTTAATTATGGCACAATTAGGTGCTAATTCAGACGCTCATTAACGAGCTGTGACATAAAGGCCAATAAATTTCCCCAAAAAAAGGCTGCATGGCACGAAACAGCAAGACAGCGCTCGATTCTGTGACGTATGTAATTTTGCTAGAGAATGAAATATTATTTGAAAGTCTTCAATAATGGGAGAGTAAAGGCAAGCTTTAACATAGTCAGTGTTATATACAGTATACAGACATGTTTATGTGTATATTAAAATGGCTTTGATTTCAGATCAGCCAATCAGACGTTAATATTTTAGCATGGATTTGCAAGCAGTGTCATTCATGCAGTTATTGCCTGTAAGCCTAAAAGAACCAGATTGCATGATAGCACAGCTATGGGACTCCACCCTCCACTCAAAAAAGTGATCAGAATTAATGACCAATTTGTATTGGGATATTTACCTACAACATTTACGACTCGAGATATTAGACGAGCAAGGCCATGTCAGGTGTTAAAGGTTACATTATCAGTCTGGACTCTTGAGAATTCCCTCTCGAGCTCTGCGCTGTACGATGAAGTGCCACTCAATTACACTCACTCTTCAGTTTATAAACTATCTGCGTGCCGTGAATGTTACACTCGTCTTTCTTCTTTCCAAACACACTAAACGAGAGTGAACCTTCTAACCAAGCATACAGCTTGCTAACAAACAAAAAGGAGGGTGAATAATAATAATAATAATAATAATAAAAAAAGTTGCCAAAGGAACTAGTAAAAGCGTCATGGCGGCGTGTCACACACTGACTGGGAGCATCTGGAACTGCTCGTCTTCCTTCAGGAAGCTTTCACAACAGTGTCAAGTCATGTTTTTTTTCTTCCTTACAGTCAGAGAACGTTCTGGAAGAGCTCGGAGGTGCGACTCCTTCCACACACTCCTCCTGACTAATGTTTTCTTATGCAAATGCATTTCAGGCGGATCACCGTGTGCCCTGCTCGCATCACAAACTCGTCCTCCATCACCAGCGCTAATCTCAAATTGAAAATCTTGCCTTTCGGCTTATATATATTTATTCGTTCGACAAATCCTGAAATGTCCCAGCTCCTGGAGAAGTCAGAGTTCTGGAATTCTGTTTACCATGGAACAGGAAAAAATTGATGATTTAAATGGAAATTTCCGTTAAATTATTATAATAATTATTATCATTAGCAGGAATACTCTGTAAAACTATATTTTTCTCCATACAAAAAAAAATTACAAAACCATCTCTCTAATCATCTCGAAGTGGAAACTAGCTCTGGAAAAAACCTGTCCAACATGGAAATGCAAAAAGATACAGTACAGTTCCTTGAGTAACCAAAAGTTAGTAAATTCTGGTAGACTGCCATGTGAAAATGTCCAACTTTACAACAGATTTACAGCCTGGTACAAAAACACTTTTGGCTAGATATACACTACATAGGGTACATTTTTATGTAACTCATTGGTTAAAATTATATTAAGACATAAAATGATGCGCTTGGCCGATTTGAGTGACAGCTGCATTACAGGCGTCAAATTGGTAGCTGCTAAACTGCTATGATCTCGCTAGCAAGCCGGCTAACTGGAATCAATTAACTTATTGAAATATTAGCGTTAGTGTGCGTCATTGACAGTTATAATGTTTGTAGAAACAGTTAAAAGGTTAAATCTAAAAATAATCTGCTGATCTTTAATGTAATCAGTGATATTATTATTATTTGAGGTTGAAGCAGAACTCTCTGTCTAACTTATTAATACAAAGAAATCACATTCTGCAAGTTTGAGGATCTTACGCCTTGTAGATTATTAAATCCCACACATAACTGTTCATAACATCACTTTTACTCAACATTTAGATTCACTGATGGTGCAGATTAAACTTCAGGCAGAGATCTAAGGACTGCTCAGTAAATTCTGTTCAGACAGCTTTGTGTGATGCCGAGGCAAAATCTGGCTGGACAGACATACAGACATACAGACAGACATACAGACATAAGGTGAAAATTTTTCTGAGACTGGTTTCAGGTCCTCTAAAGAAGCGTAAAGGTCCGTATGAAGTGTAAAGATATCATTGAAAGACGAGTTCTGACCCAACGTATCACATGGTTATAAGGCCCGCTGAGGGGGGAAATTCTACACCAACAGACAACCTCTGCTCCAGTCATTTCAGTAAGTGGGCGTGTTCTAACCAACAGCCAGGTGCCACCCATTTGCACATTTATGGATTAACCAGGGTTTGGGCGGAGTCAGCTCCTGCTAAGATGAAGAAGCTACAGGTAGAGTTGAGTTTCAGATCCGCTCTTCAGAAAACCTAAGAGTGATGTCATAGCGGGGTGTGTCCAGTTTTTTTATAATCAAAACAAATATTTTTTATCTTATTAGGAAATAATAGGGAATTTTAAGATAATTATAACACAAAACTTTACCCTCTGGTCTAGTTCCTCTTTGCATTTTTAGTCCGTGGACCAACTGTGTGAACGTTCCTCAAAACATCTGGACAATTGTTGTTGTTTTAACGTAATACTGAAGCGACGTCACCGTTCCCACGTAATTACCGACGATGATTATTTTCCGGTAACAGCATGGCCCTTATGTATTTTGTTCACATTAATTAAACCAGCTCTCAGAACTCTTGTTATGGAAAACTAATCAACCCCTTCTGACCAATCAGGATCCAGAACTCAGTGGCTCCTTCAGGTGATTAAGAGTGTGTGAGAGCAAAGTGTTTCTGTAGAAACAACAGTGATAAATTAATAAAAAGAAAACAACATACACAGTAATTTAATATAATTTTTATTTCTCTGCAAAAAGCAATAAATCTAAACAAACAACATCAACAGAAAAAAAAGACCTTGAAAAATATTTCTCTCTATTGGAGGATTTTATCTTTTTATTCAATAAATGGGATTTCAAATGTTCTGCATCAATTTCCAGTACTGTATAAACTGATGCTAATGTCCTATATATTTCACATATATCTACCGTAACACAGTTCTGCCAGAGATACATCATCATTTGTTCCTAGGAAAAAAATATATATATAAAGCTTGTTTTCTGATTTCTTTCTCCCGTGGCAAAGATTCAAGGACTTTTACTGTTTGGCGGACTCCCAGATCCAGCGACTCGGTCCCTGCTGTGATCACTCAGCACTCTGTGATGTCTCTTTCATTTAGTGCCGATTGTTACGACCAACCTGGAGAACCCAGCGGCCTTCATCATGGCCTTCATCATGGCCCCTGTGAGCACCTCGAGCAGAAATAGTGCGCTTTAGCGACGATTTAAGTGCAGTTCTGAGATTTTTCCTTAACGACCCACGTCAAGGACACGAGGATGGGGCGTTCGGAAAATTAACCCACTGGAGAACAATAAGAAAGGGGGGGAGGGCAATACTTTCCCAACTCCATCTCTGTCACATTGAGTGTGGATGGAAGGAAAGCAGGCAGGGTGGCATCTTGTGTTGTAACAGCCGATGGGTGAATGTCAGAAATGTCACAGTGTGATGAGAGATGACGGTGACGCTCGGTGACAAAACAAAGCGCTCCGCTGCATAAAGGCGCGTCCTGCCCCGGGGTGCCGAGAGACACAGCTGCCACGAGCTAATGGGCAAACAGGCGCTCGTGTCACTAGCGATACCGTCTGCTAGCCAGCTGAGCACGATGCCTCCCTCGGGAAGCGGTCCTGGACTTTAGCTGCGCTGTCATGTTTTTAAGATTAACAAACAGCTCCAGTGTCCAGCGCTAGCGCCAAGCGGATCCATTTCTCCCTCGTCGGAAAATGAAAAAGAAAATAATAAACCCTGTGCAGTTTGTCCTTAATTGTCATGCAGATGTTTTTCTTGTTTGGTGTAACAAATGACTTCATTTAAAATCCAATTAACTCAATTCAAGCAAAACATCCAAGTGTTGATTGCGAAACACTCTGGGAGTCACGTGACCAAGCCCTTAAATACCTCGCTAATCAAAACCCCCTTGATTATCAGGTATTGATCGGAAAGTGTTGATTAATGTTTTATTCTCACTGACGTGCAGCTGCAAATAATTCACACGTCAGTGTAGCGTTCTAATAAACACAACTCCTTAGAAATGTTCGCGCAGCCGGTTAGCTCGATCTATTCTGAAGTTGATTTTCACACTTTATTTCATCGCTCTTTCACTCACTCACTGCCTGTATCGCTTTAAACTGTGTACATGGCCGCGGGGGGCCTGGAGCCTATCAGGGATTAGGGCATGAGGTGGAGCACACCCTGGACAGGGTGCCAAAGACACACTAGGGGTCAATTTGGAAACGCCAATTAGCCAAATCTGCATGTCTTTGGACTGTGGGAGGAAACCGGATTACCTGTAGGAAACCCACCAAGCACGGGGAGAACATGCAAACTCCATGCACACAGAGACGGGAATCAAACCCATAACCTAGACAGTACCGACAGTGACTACACTACCATGCTGGCATTTTATTCAATATTTGTCTAATTAGTTAGAATAAATATTTAGCTACTACTGTTTGTCATGGCTGGACAGGCCACGCCCACCAGCGACAGGAGTAACAGTCAATACCAGCCCCCTCCTAAAGAGAAACGTGACGCGAGTGGCAGATGTCTGTCTCAATGGTCCTAATGTTATTTCTTTTGCACCGGCTGAGAGAACAGCAAATAACGACGCGAGACTGTTGACTCGGGAGTCGCTTTGAGAGCTGAGATGAAAAGACAGATAAAGAAAATGAGTGTGGGCAGACAGAATGGGGGAGGAGAGAGAGAGAGAGAGATGAGCAGTGTAAGTAGAGAATGAAAGAGAATGCTGGAGCTCAATCGGAGAGCAGGAAGTCGAACCCACGCTGAAGTCGTTCACCGTCTCGCTGTGAGCATCGACCGCGTGGCTCTTGTTTTCAGAGTTATTTCTTCACGCCGCTGATCTTTTGCCGTCCTGCTGCTCAGGATAGACATTATATATATATATATATATATATATATATATATATATATATATATATATATATATATATATAAAATAAAAATCTGAGCAGCCTGGAGTGGAAGCGAAAATGAAAGAGTACACGCTGCTCTCTGATAACGCCTCATTAACTCAGCTCGAGGGACGGGTGAGGGAAAAAAACTCTCTTGTGGAGATGACTGACAGAATTTACGGAGGAGTGAAATACTCAAATAAACAAAATAACACAACACTTTTGGGCATTTGCGCTCATGAATATACAGTTGGGTGCAGTGTGCTGGGCGGGGCCAACCTCATTAATTATTCGCACCTATTCGCTCATTTAGACTGCATTCACGTTACATGCCACGTCGATTTATTCTGATTTTTTTTCTGGACAGATCGGATTTGCATGTCATGACGGTTCACATTCACGCCGTCTCACATGACCGCGTATCTGATATGTATCTCATCTAGGACCACATCAAAAAGTGACTCAGATCCAATCTAAAAAACATCAGATTTGTGCGTTCAGACAGCACAAATCAGATCTGGGTCACATTAAAAATCAAATAAATAAATAAATAAATAACAGCAGCAATAAATTCTTGGCATTTATTTGTAGTGATTATTAAGTCAGCATTGTTTTAAATTTAAATTCTCATTTTTATTTTATAATTATAATTTGTTTTATATTGAATTATTATTTATTAAGAGCCATTAATACTATTAAATAAATACATTGTTTATTTATCACCTACAGTCGAATTGTAACTTAATACAACTGAAGTGAAGGGATGAAATGTGCATTTCTCTAGATTCCCACCATTTTAAATTTAATTCCTAAAAGAAAATAGTTTTGTCAAATTCTAAATAAATGAAACTGAAATGACGAAGTGATATCAGAAAGTGATAAAGTGGTGAACGGAGTTGCTGCTACCATCGTGATGTTGATGATTTTCCTCTAACAGCATGTCCCTGAGTGCTTTATTCCTCTTACAGCCACAGCAACTTGTATTGAACTTGTATTAAAAGTGACACGTTATACATTATACATCTTTTTGCTGATTCCTAATCATTCCTGAGTACAGAACTCCGACTCCACATGCCTTCGTTTCCAGTCAGATTAAATAAAACTTTGAATCGAGGTTTAAAAGATAAATACACGACCTAATGATTGTTGTAATTGCTGTTCTGAAAGGAGCGTAATGAATGCTTGGATTAAAGCTTAGATGTTAGATGTTACTGCTCGGGGTCTCGAGGGTCTCGGGGGAATCGCTGCTTTTATTTCTTTCGGCATGAAGACGTTGGTGAACAGGAGACGGATGGAGAGGAGAGAAACCCAGAGGCTTCAGAGGCGTCTCTGAAATAGTGTTTACTCCTGTGTGCTGCCGTCTCATCTTACTGCAGTGTGTGTATGTGTGTGTGTGTGTGTGTGTGTGTGTGTGTGTGTGAAAGAGAGACAGCTAATGGTCTTTTATAAGTACATTTCTCATTCTAAAAGATTAGTGTATATATTGACAGATATAATTTGGATTATATCCATATGTATATTATATATAATTTACATTATTATATGTATATATAATGTAGATTATATATATATATATATATATATATATATATATATATATATATATATATAATGTGTGTGTGTGTGTGTGTGTGTGTGTGTGTGAGACGTAAAAACATGAACTACAAATCTGAGAGACAGGAAACACAGGTATATTTTAAAGCAAGTATATGGTGAGGCTGTTAGACTTTTCTGTTGAGACTTTTGTTAGAGTTCATTACCCTGTGATTCACGCCGTGTCGCCTTTTCAGAGGTTTCACACAAACACCAGGCGTGAGCAGAGTTTTGTCATTTTAATAGGAAACCAAAACCGAGGATTTGGATTTAACACAGCTGCTGAGTTTAAAGGAAATTCTATTTTCTTGTAAAACGCTCTGTGTGTCGCACCGTTATAGAAAATGAATCGAGCGTTTCGGAGTTATCGGAATCAGCAAGTCATTATTTTACTATCGTTATTTCACCGCACGCTGTTTTATCCCCTAACTACAGGATCTTTATAAATTATCGAGGCTTCAGTGGAAATCCAATATGGTCGTCGTTCAACTCATTAGTTAAGCAGTTGAGTGAAAATGGACTTTCCAGTTTGGCGCCCCCTAGTGGATGGGGATAAGTGTTTCAAAATGCCTAAGCAAATTACCCAAATGTCCAGGAAAAAAATCATTCACAGATTTATATGTTTATATATAATTCTAAGCTCCACTAGGGGGCACTAAACTGAAAAATGTCCAGTTCAGAAAGCTATGAAACGTGTCTGAGCGAGACATGATGTAACACTGTGCAGGGAATCGATGAAAAGACTTTTACATGAGCCGCAGCTAAGACAGCTAGAGATTAGCCTCGGTGTTTATTTCAGTAGTGATGTAAAAGGATGATTTCATTTAGTAACCTGGTGGGATACAGCGCTAATCAGTCACCTGAGCTCTCTCTCTCTCTCTCTCTCTCTCTCTCTCTCATTATTATGAAGCTCCGTATTAATATCTAATCAAGATTAATCTGTTTTACTGAATGAAGGAAGCCAGTGTTCGCCTGTTGTTCAGAGTTCTCATCTTCCCAAAATTCTCCTGCTGTTCTCATAAAATTCCATTTTGTTCTCAACAGAGTTCTTATTTCATTCTTTCAGAGTTCTCCTGCTGTTCTCCCAGAGTTTCACAGCTGTTCCTATATTATTAATTTTCTGTTCTCCAAGAGTTCTTCTCCTGTTCTTTTAAAACTCCTGCTTTTCACCTAGAGTTCTCTCTCAGTTCTCCCTGAGTTCTCCTAATCTATCTCTCTCAGCTTTTTTCCTGTTGTTTCCACAGAGGTTTCATTTTGTTTTCCCAGAGTTCTCCTGCTGTTCTCTCTTTAAATTTAACTGCTGTTCTCCTTGAGCTCTTTCTACCAGAGTAAACCAGGTGCTAGTTTGTATCTGGAGCGCGTGCCGGTTTAGAGCTGTTTCAATGGCGAACCTCCGAAGAACTGGCTTTTGTTTTTCCATGGGCGGGAGAGTCATGTCATTACGTCACCTTATACATTTATGTACTGAACATCTCTACTTTCCCAGGAATGCTAGCAGCAAAAGAAAGTGCTACTGTATCAGCAAGGACAACGACAATGGCGAACTTCAACATGGCTGGCTTTATCGTTACAAGTAAGAATTTGAGCTGCCCATTGTATATTGAGGACATTTTTTAAAGATGGCAGTGACAAACTCTAAGTTGGTTGTGAAGTTCCCACCTCCAGCCCCTGACTTGAGCGTTTTTTTTTTGTGTGTGTTTGTTTTAGACCAGCAAAATGTTGGTCCCGTCATGTCTGAAAACAAAGAACTAGTTTGTAATTGGGCACCAGCTCCAACAAGCTCTGAAACCGTCTCGGTGGAAAAGGGGTAACAGTTCTTGCTTTTTTCCCCAGAGTTCTCCTCTGTTCTCCTGTTGTAGTCATGGATTCCTTATTATGTTTTCACAGAATTCAGAGCTTTACATGCAGGTAATTTTAATAATCTGCACCTAGAGCTTATAAAATACACCTTAGTGCTTGTGTGTGTGTGTGTGTGTGTGTGTGTGTGTGTGTGTACACCCTGACTCTAATATGAGGAACATTTCCTGAGTAGAAACTTTTGCTTGTACTAAACTTTTTTCCCCCAGAACACACAGTTCTGTCTTGACCGCTCTACACCTGGACACACTCGCTGGGGCGGCGCGCGGAGTCGGTCAGGAGGCTCGCCTCGGGCTTGTTCATTACAGATCTAGATCTAAATCCGGCTTTCTGTAAAGCTGCTCTGTAATGGTCTCTATTGACGTCCATTGTTAAAGGCGCAAATAAAATAAAATAGGAGTGGAAGAGCATGACCAGGCGGATCGAAGAGAACTTTAATGGCTGAAGAGTTTCACTTTCTTTCAGATCTCACTCTGACCTTGTTGTGTCCAGTGACGGCAAAACTCTCGTAAACTATAAAAGACTGCAGAGTTCTCCGGCTCTGCTTTAGTCCCAATGGGGGAGAAACAGACAAAGCAAACGTGTGTGTGTGTGTATGTGTGGGTGTGTGTGTTTGGGGGTTATAGAAAAGAATGGAAGAGGAAATGAGAGAGTCGTGCTGTCAGGTCAGCAATTGAAATTCTGCAGCTGTGCGTCCATGAGCGTGGTGTGAACAGATAAGCGGCTCCGTCCTAATCTCTCTAATAGCGTGTAGGACGCAGAGCAGCTTCACCTGCTGTAACGACCGACGCTCAAAAACCAGACGGATTTCACCGGTTCAGTAAAACGACACGCTGCACAGACGCTGCCTGCAACATGCTCTGATCTGGATCGGTGTTACACAGTGAGAAGCAAAAGTCCATGGAGATAAATGTCAGGAAGAACATCTCCTAGATATTTCATACTGCTAACGCTGCGTGGCAACGTTGCTGGAGGAAATGTGATGGCTTGAGGAAACCGAGCTACTGTTACCTTACTGGGAATGATTCTCCTGAAGTGTTAAATATGCATGCATGAGGAGGAAACGCATGTAGCAGAAGACTCCAGAAACAGAAGATTTTTTTTATTTTGGTTTCTCCTTTTGCTCTACCAAAGTTCTCATGATATTCTCTATGTTAAGATCAGTTGTTGTTACCAGAGATTTTTTTGCTGTTCAATCTTGGTGGGTTTTTTTGTTACTCACCGAGAGTTCTGATGTTTTCCCCAAAGGCTTCTCTTGCTGTCCTTTTAGAGTTCTTTGCGGCTTTTCCTGATATTCTTACCAAGTTGTCCTTCTGTTCTTTCAGAGTTCTCCTATAATTCATCCACTGTTCATCCAGATATATTCCGTTATTTACCAAGAGAGGTAAGAGTATTACTGTACCAAGAGTGTCGTTCTCCCAGCCTTCTCCTTTAGTTCTCCTAGGGTGCCTTGAAAGTTCTTCCTGCTGTTTTCCTGATGTTCTTCAGAGACCTCTCATTATTCACAGATTTTACCAAGAATTCAGCTTTTGTTCTACCAGGGGTTTCCTTCTGTTCTCCTAGAGTGCTTTTAGAATTCATCCACTGTTCTTCTACAGTTTTTTGAACAGATTTACACTTATCTAGAGCAACTTACATTTTTATCTCATTATACATCTAAACAGTTGAGGGTTAAGGGCCTCCCTCAAGGGCCCAACAGGGACAAATGGTGGTCATGGGATTTGAACATGAAACCTTTCGAACTGTAGTCCAGAGTTCTCCTGATGTTCTCCCAGAGCTCTCCTGTTATTCAGACAATGTTTATCCAGAGCTTTTCTGTTATTTACTGAGAATTCTGCTGTTGTTCTCCCAGGGTTCTGCTGCTGTCCTCCTACAGTTCTTGAATAGTTCTTCTAGAGATCATTTGCTATGTTTCCCCTATATTCTCCAGCTATTTACCCAGAATTCTCCTGCTGGTCTCTCAAAGTTCTCAACAATGACAAATTGTGATGAAGTGGAGCTACTGTTACCGCTCTGAGGTTGATTAGGTGTTTTATTCCTTTTATTTATGCTAGAGCAACCTACCAAGGATTACATTTTTTTACTTATGTAGGAACACAAAAACATGGCTTGTCATGTTACTGAGAAACCACCAAGAAGAGAAAACTCCTCTGTCCTGAAGATGTACATCTTTAGCTCTGAGTGCTTTAAAGCACTGACACTGGAGACTCCTTCCACTAACGTTACCTGAACATCTCTTTAAATCAAACTTACACCATATTAATATTGATTCCACTCGCTTTTTATTTGTTAAACAGCACCGCATTTCGTAAACACGAATCTCTGTTTGTGGACATGGAGTTAAATCAGCCTTGTGAATATAGTGTTACTATAGAAATGATAGAACTGTGCTGACATCAGAGCTGCTGTACAGCAAGCCATCATGCTATCACTTCAAAAACAGATCTTTAATAAAAAAAAAATTGGAGTCTTACAGCCAGCAACTAACACTCGGGTATTGTTTATTGGATCCCAATCCCACCAGTCAGATTTATTTGCTTCCTGAGGTTAAAGAATATCCATAATCCAATGTTATGGCCATGAAATAATGAATCGAATCTCAGCATATCATATAAGTCGAACATTCTGCTGAAAACAAGATTAACCTTCAGTCTTTGTGGACCGGAATTCCCCCATGTAGCCTTACTCCGCGTGTGTTTGTGTTTGTTTGTGTGTGTGTGTGTGTGTGTGTGAGAGAGAGAGAGATAAAACCCCCCTGTATCCTCCTCCAAATCCTCCGTCTGCTGACTGCCAGAGCCATCACACTCCTGCTAACCACAGCATGAACGCAATATCACTGTGAAATAGCAGCAAGGAAGATTACATGGATTTGGCTTCAGTAAATACACAAATGAGTAACACACACACACACACACACACACACAGATCCTCTTACATTAATTTATTTACTCATCCTGTACAGTGCTGCTGTATTCTGCATTCTGATTGGTCAGGAGGTGTTGATTCATTTTCTATAACTGGTTTTCTATAAACTCTTTAAATCACTGTAGTATAAAGTGAATAACATCTCACACACTTCAATATTAGGGGAAAGTGGAACAGTCCACGTAAGGACACGGTTAAGTCCCAGAAGGCCATGTGCTCATGTCCTCCCCATAACCCCCCATCCCCCCCCCATCCCCCCATGGGACTGTAGACCGCGGTCCTCCTGGTCATGGTGTATAATGCGTGTCCATGCGGGGGCAGAGATGAGAGTAGAAGGTGAGCTCTGGGATCAGGGTCGTCTCCCCACGGCGGCTCTGGGGTCCACGTCCCGCTTGCTCTAGGAAATCCGCTGCAAGGTTTATTTATATAAAAAAAAAAAGATTCAAGGAACATTAATAATATAATTTTTTTTTTTTATTTCTAAAAAGTGTACTTGCTAGGCAGTCTGCAATGCTATCTAACACATCATCATCTGTCATGTGTGCAAGTTTTTATTTTGTAATTAAATAATCATCAACAATCTGTCATTAAAATGCAATAATTTATTTGTTATATTCTGTTTTAGATATTTAATTGCATTTGCACATTTAAATCTATTGATATGGGTTTAAAATGACAATTAACAAAAATAAGAAGAAATTAAGATAATAAAAAATGAATAATAAGAAATTTGCTTTGGTATACGAAGCCTTTTTCGGCATACTGTATGAGCGAACGAACCGAGCCAAACCGTACGGAGGCTAATTTGCATGTATGTCCGAAAGCTGTACAAAACCTGTTTGCATGAGTGGAAAGCCAAACAAAGTGAGGTTACTTTTTTGTTTTTTTTTACCTTTTGTGTAAGATTTAGTGAAGACATCATCATGGGTCCCAAGAATGTTATCAAGAAGAAAAGGGAGCCGCTTCAGGACAGAGGACAATGTGCTTCGCGATACAAAATTTCACCTTAAGAACTCACCCCCAAAACATAAATTACGAACATGTTTAACGAACATGTTTATAAGTCAGGAACTACCTGTAATTAGCAAACTCAGAAAAATGAGCAGATGCATGATTTTTTGCACTGTATGAGTAGTGAGCCCTGTCCGTGATTAGCCGTGTGTATTGTGAGATGTTACTAGCGTGTCCGTGATGTCTGTAGTGAGCCATACCTACTGTATGGTGTGCCCTGTCCGTGGTTAGCCACGTCTGTGGTTAGCCAGCTTGCTAGTTTAACCATACAACAGATGGGTATGATTGTTAGAGTAATATTTGTTTCAGTTAAATGAAGTAAATTTAGCTCCCAGTCTGTTTGACCCTCCCACTCCCATCCACAGCACGCATCGTTTTTACTAACCCAGGTGCACTCTCTTGATTCTCATCAGATTGCGTATCGACTTTCCACTTCAAAACCGTCAAGATGTTGCGGATTATTCTCCACAATTTTCAATCCGATCCCCCAAATTGCATCGCTTTGATGTGAAATCTCGGGGCATTACGGCTTTGGTTAGATCTTAGGGTAGTTTAATTTATTCCTCCTCACCTCCTCCGTGTCCGTTAATCACAGCACTGGAGCGATTCTTTTTCAGTATTACATTATATGCGTGTCAGCTCCTGCGATTCGCTTTAGCCCCCTAGCCTCGTCGCAACCAGCCCGGCTCGTCTCATCTTCCCCTCGCTGACTTCCTGCCCTGAGCTAAGCAAATCAAAGCGAGACCCATATGCCGCTGTCTGCATTCATTACTCACGCTGAGAAACCCTCGTGTGCCGTTAGCACAACCGCGCAGTGGACAGGGGACATCCTGGTCACTCGCTGCGTCAGGACATTTTAAAGCAAATCCAATTTCTGTGCAATTTCAGCTTTCTCAGTAATATTAATAATAATTAGAAGAAGAAGAGAAGAAGAAGAAACAATACAACCTTAAATTAGGAAAATAGCTACTGTATATAAGCAATAATGGGGACATAATTACACACAGCGGGGTGTGCTGTTATAGGAAATTAATCCACTTCAGGGCACCAGAGTTTCTGTTTCAGCATTTTTTTTCTGAACTGTTTTTTCTCCTCTTACACCACGGCATCTTTAAAATTTACATAAAGAACAACTCATTGTTCTATTTATCTTTTTATAGTTAGATTTAATGTCTCTGAGCTAGTGGTAAGATGAGACACACACACACACACACACAGAGAGAGAGACGGCACGCGTTTACCCGACACTGCCAGCGTGTTGGAGACGAGGTGTGATCTTGGTCTATAAACAGCCCGAGTGGGCATCGTATTGTGACATAACATCACATATTATCTTCCACGCTCGAGTCGAGTTTACACTATAATTATGGAGCGTCTGCCAACTGGGGAGAAAAGAAAAGAAGAACAGGACGCTTTTTTATTTCCTACAGATAGATATCTTCAGGTTTCTCCAATCAGGATATTTAGGTGTGATTTAGAGATGGGAATTATCACCTGACCTGAGAGCAGGTTTCTCTCACACAAAAGAACTGAAAAAAAAAAAAACATGAGGGAGATGGAGGAAAGAGAGATGGAAAGAGTAATGCTGTGTGCTGTAAAACTTCTACAGGTCTTTAGAGTTTTGTCTCTTTCAGCTAAACACAGACCAAACACTAGTCTCACTATTCAGTCCGATGCAACACCACCGTTATGGACATAAAATCTACAGTGAACTGAAAACTGTGTATGTGTGTAGCTGTGTATGTGTGTAGCCCTGTGTCTGTGTGTAGCCCTGTCTGTGTATGTGTGTAGCTGTGTATGTGTGTTTACTGTCAGTGTCTGTGTGTAGCTCTGTGCATGGCTAACCAGGTCTTAGGTTTTCTGTGTCTAAGCTAAGAAATGTCTGTGTATGCTGTGTGTCCAGTGTTAGCTGTGTCTATGCTTAGCTGTGTCTGTCGTGAGGTTTGTTTATGGTGAACGGTGTGTATGGTGAGTGAGAAGTGTGTGTGTGTGTGTGTGTGTGTGTTTGGTGAGGTGTGCGTATAGTCAACCATGTCTGTGGTCGGACCATTTTCATCTTTTCTCTTTGCCTAGAAACCCACATTATGATTTTAATCAGTCATGAGAATATTTTACAGAATTTTATCTTGGAAAAGAAAAATCACATGCTGAAGAAAGCTTTAATTTAACATTAATTTAAAAGTTAATAAAAAAAAATGCAGAGACCCCGATTACTTTACAAAGATTTGTTTACAAAAACAATCACATTTTTTTAACTGGAAAAAAAATTATTAAAGTCTCTTTAACATGATTGTTTACATTCTTCATGATGTTTACTTTTACATTATATTTACATATAAACAATGAAGAAGACAACTGAAGTCTAGTATTACTCCTCTCTCCCGCTATCTCTCTCTCTCTCAGTCCATTTATCTCCCTCTCTCTATTGCCTTTTCTTTTCTGCTCTCCATCTGCATCTATTTGAATCTCTCTCTCTCTCTCTCTCTCTCTCTCTCCCTCTCTCTCTCCTTCCTTTTGCATGTCTCACTCTGTTTTTAATCTCTGTATATCTGTCCAATTTTGTCTTCATCCCTTTTATCCATCCTTCTGTCTTTATTGAACTTCATTTCTCCTTCTATCTTTTCTCAGCATCATCGTTTTCTCTCTATTTTCTCTCTCTCTCTCTCATTCTCTTTCTCTATTTCTTTCTCGACTCCTCAGTTTAGATTGATGGATTCTCTTTCTTGATGGATCTTTCTTGCCCTCTCTCTCTTCCCATGTCTGTCTCTTTCTCTTTATTGATCTTTCTTTTTCTTCAATTTGCTTTAGTCACTTCTTTCTCCTTCTACATCTCTGTCTCTCTCTCTCTCTCTCTCTTTCTCTCTCTGCTCAATCTTGTCAACGTATTTTCTTTCTTTCCTTTTCTCCTACTTTTTCTCTTTATTACCATTCAGGCTTCTCACTCTCTCTTTCTGAATTTATCTTCATTCGGCTTTCTTTCCCTCCCATCTCTTTTTCATGCTTTCTTTGTGTCTCTTTATTTCTCTTCTCTCGCTTCAGATTTATAGATCTCTCTCATGATGTTAATGTCTCTGTCTCTCTCTCACCCACTCTTTTCCTTTCTCACTGTCCTTCCATTTGTCTAAGTCCTTGAATTTCTCCTTTTTTCTTTTAAGCTCTCTTTATTTCCCCCCTCTCTCTCACATATCCTCTCTAAACCACATTTATGATCTGTCCATCCTGTCCTGAAGCGTCTCTTACCCCTATGACCCCTATGGTGGTGTGAGGAGGTGTGTGTCCAGGACATGTTGTGAGTGTGTGATGAATCTTCTCCAGGCTTTATGGAGCAAATGTGTCTACAGTCACACATAAAACAAATAAACAGCGATCAAACGCGGCTCCGCGTGTTCCGGAGCTGGAAAAGTTGAAACGTTAGAATGTTAGATTTCCAGACAGCCGTGGGCTGCGCCACAGCCAGCTTCACCAGAGGCCAAGTGTGCTTAAGAGCGACAAAGGAGGTAATTTAAATCGAGCCTCGGGGGCAAGGACGTGTCCAAACGTCTGGCTCAGAGCTGATTAATAAAGCGGACCTGCTTCTAAAATCTAACGCTCGTTCTCGTCTGACTCGCGACCCAGAGCTGCTTTTTGTGAATTTCTGTAAATGCTTTCTGACACCTTCTAATAATCATCATCATCATGGAACTATTATATAAGTCTAGTTCATTATTTAGTAAGTTAAAATAATCAGTTCCATGAAATGACTAAAAAGTTTTGTAATTTTTTAAAATTATTTTAATATATAATAAAAACATTTTCTCTTAGTGTTGTTTACTTGACTATATATATGTACACCCATCATGATTTTATTATTCTGTTGTATTGCTGGTGAATTTAATTTGAAAGAAGTTATACTTTTTATCCATTTTTGGTTACATTTAATATTTTAGATCATCCATGTAGTGATAATTTACATTATAGCAGCGACAGACACTCCCTCCCTCACCAGACCGTCTGGTAACCATAAACTCCCTTGTTCTTCAAAATTTTTGTTCATCTCCTTACAAAAGAAAAACCACAATATCACCGATTACACACGTTTATGGCACTAAAGACTGCTTTATTCCAGTTCACTCAGGTTCTCCTCAGCAGGTCTTCTGTATTCTGATTCAACTCCGAGTGAAAATCTGATTAAACACTAATTACAGCATCATTACCTAAAAATCCAATTAAGATCCTAATTAAGTTTGGTTGAAAAAAAACAAAACAAGAAAAAGTGCTTTATTTTAGACAAATGGATGAATGAAATAACTTTAAAGCCACGAGAACACACACAGCTCCATTCATTTCCTTTCTTTAATAACCTGATGGTGTCTCAGATAACAGTGGAACCAAGTGAACAAAGTGAAATGAAACAAAGTCTGAATCACAAAATGAGAAAAACAAGCACTTTGTACACAAACCACAGAGACTCAGCAGGCAGGAGCGTGAACCTCAGGGTATAATCACTGAAGTGATGAGGAGGAAACGCAACACAGGTGTGCACCATCATGGGTCAGGTGACGAGAGCGAGGCGCTGGTGGCTGATGGGAACTGTTGAAGGCAGCCATATTGTAAAAGAAGATGAAGTATAACATTATCATATAGTATACCAGTGTAAGTACTCGTTATTGACGGTTAAAGAGTTTGTAGAAACAGTTAAAAGGTTAAATCTAATAATAATCTGCTGATCTTTAATGTAATCAGTGATATTATTATTATTATTATTATTATTATTATTATTTGAGGTTGAAGCCCACGTACATGTCTGTGTGTCTCTCTGTACAGCAGAACTCTCTGTCTAACTTATTAATACAAAGAAAAAGGAGATCAAAGGATAAAGATGAAGTTTTGTCTTAAAACCACTCCAATGTGTTAAAATTCACTTACAGTATACCACTTCAGCGCTGTTATTTCAGCCAAAGTGAAAATATGAACTAATCCCAGTAAAAATATTCACTTTATCTTTTCTAATTAATATCTATTGGTGCAGGTGTTTGTTTACATTGAGACAGTAGCGCATTAGTAGATTATTTTACAGTAGATTATTAAATCCCACACATAACTGTTCATAACATCACTTTTACTCCACATTTAGATTCACTGATGGTGCAGATTAAACTTCAGGCGGAGATCTAAGGACTGCAGGAGATTCAGTAAAGTCTAGACAGACAAACAGAAATTTATTTCTAGTGTATGGAACATAAAGATTTTAAGAACCTTTCTTTTATAGACAAAAAAAATCTGTGCATGAAAAGTGAAAATAAAAGTATTTTTTAAAAAGATTTTCAAAGTTTTTTTTTTTAATAAAAAATTTAATCAGACCTGTAGTGAAGGTCAGTCTCAAATCAAACAGAGAAAAATATTTTCTCTTAAATTCTCTTCATTATTATTTAATCGACCAGATAAATTTCCCACAGAATATTAACGCACGCGGCAGGTTTTATTGGATGATTGTCGTTTTCCCAACAGCCCACGTGTCGTACTCTATCCCTCTGCGTTACAGACGATCGTACTGCTCTTACACACCTTTTAGACTCACCTCAGTGAAGAACACGTAATTGAGAGAGAGCAGTTTTTTGCCTTTGCAGTGAAAGGCCCTGAATAAACTCTCTGGAAGTTTGACAGCGGTGTGTTTTCTCGCTGTGTGTGTGTGTGTGTTCTTCCCCACAGGCTCTCGGTTTCCTCACAACGATCTGCCGCTTTCTGTTTCGACGAGTCCCTGGAGGCGCGCTCTTACACACTGAGCCGATTACATTTTGTTTTGTTTGTTGATTTTGGAGAACATGAAGTCACTTTAATAGGATTTTGTGTGTGTGTGCGCGCGTGTGTGTGTGTGTGTGTCTTGATTTCTTGTACCAAAAAAATATATACAATGCTCGTGTAGACTATGGACTCTGGGATTATGTTTCGTGTTTTATTCCACGCTTGTTTATCTGTCACTCAACACCACGTACATCCAGGAAGGTCAAAGGTCAGGACTCGGGAGGTTTAGTCCAATAACTGCATTCTAATTGCTTTCAGTCTGTTTGAATTATTCTATCGATTTGTTGACATTTCCTCTTCTGTGTAACATTAATATCTGTTTTTTTTTTTTTTTAAATCACTCTTGTTGACACAAAGTCTGTAAATCTTAGGCCTTTTACAATATACAAGTGTACTCCGATCAGTCGTGACATCATGACCACCGCCAGGTAAAATAAATAACACTGTTAACTGGTTATATATCAGTAAATTGGGGGCAGGATCCCGGGCACTATGGGGCCCAAAGGCCCGTCCGTCCAGTCTGAACCCACAGAAAAAGCCGATGCAGCTCAAATCACAAAAAAGAAGAAATGGATGCGATAGAAAGACGTCAGTGCACCGCAGCGCACAATGCACGAGGCCCAGCAGGCAAAGAGCCCCAGGTTCCAAATCTGATCGACCCCCATGAGATGCACCGGACAAACAAGTCCAAATCAATTGAGGCCCCGCCCCGCAACCCACAGCACCCACAGGATCTGCCGCCAACATCCTGAGGCCAGACAAATCAGCGGCCCTGTGGATCTATGAGCCGAGGGGACAGAGCTGCCCCGTGCCACAAGGGGAACCCAAAACCTTGGTGGTTTTAGCGATAATGGCTTTAATGTTATATGTGATCAAAGGTATTTTATGACTGTTTAATTACTGACCATGAAACTAACAGTTACGTGTAAAATCACGGCATCAAAATGTTATAAAGTATAGAAAAACATTAAAAAAACTATTTACCATAATATGTAGTAAAATATGAAACTACACATAACTGTTAATAAAAAAAAAGTATATGTACATAAACATACAGTATAAAACATATTGTTTTTGCTTAATCTACAACTTACGGTAGTTTAAACACAGAAAAACTACATTTACATAAACACTATCCAGATAAGAATGTACAAACACAGTAAAATTATATTATCGTATAATCTGTTAAAAGCAGAGACTTTTTGATTTTTGGATATACTGTAGTTCTAGCTTGCTAGGGAAAAGGTTAGATATTTAAATAGAAAATTAAAAGATTAGATGTGGGTGTCTTAACCTGGTTCATATTTCATATTTTTACTTAAAAACGTAATTAAACTTGGAATCCTGGATACGTTCTGCAGTGGCCACTAGTACATAGTTGTCCAGAGTGAGTGCACACAGACCCCGAGGTGGGAATCGAACTCTTGACCCTGCAGGTGCGAGGAAACGGTGCTAACCACTACGGCACCGAGCCGCGCGATGTTATGTGGATATAATTACAATAAATGAAACTTTATCTCCTAGTCTTTTTGTTCATTATATGAATCATGTTTAAAGTGCTTTTGTTTACACACACACACACACACACAAGATAAAGTATTCCACAAAATGTCAAATGAGTAATAATATGACAGCGCGAGAATGTGGATAGTCACAACAATCAGGACTTTCATCTTTATATAGACAAGAGCATGAGATGCTGCATCAGGCGTTCAGCTTTATTAGAAAGAAACGGCAGTCTAGAAAATCTCTCTGGAAATTGTTCATTTGTAAAAGCACTAGGTGGCAGTTTCGTGGTTATTAGGGTTATAGTTTAGTAATCGGAGTCATGCATTGATTTAAACTACAAAAACACATTTTCATTCAAAACTCCAATTTGAATGAAATCAGGACGTTTTTCTTCACATGATATACAGTGTCTGTAACACATATACATAACAGCTGGCGTTCAGATGGACCAGAGACGTCACAAATCTCTGAAAGCGCTTTGAAGCATTTCCTTTCATAAAGCCTCCGAATGGCGGCTAACACGGGCGGGTCGCTCGAGGTGAGAGACATCAGGTATGAAATTAGGCAGCGAGTGAGATTCCAGACGTCTCCTTCTTGACAGCGTGACAAGTAAAAAAAAAAAAGAAATAAAGAAAGAAAGGGAAAAAATGTTCTATGATGGTTATTTTCCATCCTGACAACTCTCAAGACGACGCTTCAAAGTGATGCGGAACGGAGTCGGAGCGGTCTCAGAGCTCTCAGACTTCTGAAGCTGTGTTATTTCCACCAACGTGAAGTAAATAAGTGATTATTTCTGCATGATACTAATTAAAAGAGTGTGACACGACACAGACAGAAACATGCTGGGTGTAGAATTATATACTACACTCATGAAATGTACAAGGTGAATTCAGGTAAACTCAGACGGGAGGTAGAACTGTCTGATAAACTTAACAGGAATTTATTCGCATGACATCATCATCTAAGGGGGCGAGGTCGGCAACAAACTCTGGCACGCTCTGGTTAGAAAAGTCGTCGTGACTAAAAACCTACTGTGACTTTACACTTTATTGATCATTTTCCAGAAAATACACTTTATCTTTCCAGAGTCCCTCTGTTTCACTCCTCTTCCGCCCACACCATGTCAGTGTTTATGTAAATGAGATACTGCTAAACCACGCCCCTCCAGTAAACACCAATGCCATTAGCACTTACATTAATTCAGAAGAAATTGTAATTACACCAGGTGTTTATTCCACATTGTATCTTTTTCATCCAGATCAAAGATTTTTCTTTTCTCAGACGGTTTCAGATAATGATTATGAGAGCGAATGAATTAGTGTGATTTTCTTTTATTTTAAATGCACAGCTCAAAAAATGAAAGGACCACTTAAGTCACACATCGCCTCTTGATGAACGAATTATTCAAGTTGAAAATCTTTAATAAAGGAACATTGTATAATTTGTTCAGAACAAAATCACATTATAACAGTCAGTGGAAACCAAAATCATCAAACCTTAGAGAGCTGTATTAAAAATCACACTAAAAATCAAAGTAGGAAATAAAACACTGGCGCATCCACGGTATAAGGCCTGTGTGTCTGTATGCTCTCCTGATGTTGGCTCCATCTGTCTAAGGTCATGGTAAGTCAGCGGATGGTGTCCTGGGGCATCTTCTCCCAGACCCGGATCAGATCATCAGTGAGCTCCTGGACAGTCTGTGGTGGTACTTGGTGTGGTTGTAGGCACACATGCATAATGTCCCATAGGTGTTCAATTGGATTTATGGCTGGGGAACAGGAGCGCCAGTCAATGGCATCAAAGCCATCATCATCCAGGAACTCTTGCCAAATGAGGCCAAGCATTGTCCTGCACCAGAAGGGCCCACACTGAAAGAGAGAATTACATCCCAGTACCTTACAACGGTCAGAGTACTGTTGAGTCTTTGCAGTCCTCAAAGGATATGCCTCCCCAGACCATCACTGACCCACTGCCTTGATGATGTTACAAGCAGTACGGTGTCTTCAGGCTCACACCAGTCACATGAGCTTATCTGTGAAGAGAAATGCGTGCCAAAGTTGGACCTGCCAAAAGTGCACAGTATTGGGCTGTGACCACAGCTCCTACTTTAAGCTGCTGGAGTTTATTTTGTAGGCCTTTCGCAGTGCCCTTCCTGTTTCACCTTGCACAAAAGAGCAGATACCAGTCGTGCTGCTGGGTTGGTGCCCTTCTGTGGCCCATTCCAGCTCATCAGGTGTAACAGCCAGTCTCCTGGTATCTCCTTCATACTGTGCTGGGAGGCACAACAGACCAATGTGCCATCTTGGAGAAACTGGACCAACCTGATTATGCTGCCTCATGCTAGGGGTTGTGACAAGGACAGCAGCAAAACACAAAACTTGAGAGGAATCATTCAGGAAGGATAAGGGGAGACCATTTGTCTGTGGAAAACACATGCAAAACCATTTGCTTTTCGGAGTTGTCTTGCTTTTGCCCTTCTATTGCACCTCGTGTCACTTTCATTTGCACAAAAGCAGGAGAATCCGAGCCACAATCACATGGGCAGATGTCCCTGAAATCTAACTGTTCAGCTTCTTCTGTGACTGTTTTCATATTGGACAGTTGAACATGGTTCAGTAATTTCTACTGCACCCATCTGTGCTTTACCCATAATGCATCTTTCCACTGCCCCTCAATTTTTGCACTATTACATTTTACTACATATTTGTAGGGCAGTATCTGTTTGGTGTATACTCTACATTTATACACGTGTGTGTGTGTGTGTGTGTGTGTGTATTCATGTCTATAATTATTGGCACCCTTATTAAAAATGAGCTAAAATTTATATTTACAAAGAAGCATAGTGTGTGCAATAAATGACACTGAAATGACCCTAAACGAAGGAGTAAGCATCGTGCTTTACTGCCAAACTGATTTTTGAAATAAATAAAAAAATGCTACTCTAGTAACACAAAGTTTCACAATAATGCAAATTCAGAAAGAAATAATAATAAAAGAGCTGGCACCTCAAAGTTCATTTGCTGAAGCCTCATATTGGGAGAAATCTCATCACTTGGCCTCTTTCTCTAGAGTTTTTAACAAGTTTGGAGAACACTTGTGGAGGGACTTGGACTCTTCCATGCAGAAGATTTCCAACTCATTAAAATTCTTGGGGTTTCTCGTGCCCTCTTCAACTGAGAGCCGAGCTTTTCAGCTGGGTTCATGTCTGGGGACTTGAGGGAACTGTTGTAAAACCTTGATTTTGTGTCACTGCAACCATTTCCTTGCAAAGTTTTTCAGATCATTTTTTTTTTTTTTTTAGGAAGACCCAACCATGGCCCAGTTTCAGCCTTCTGTCAGCCGCAGCCAGATTTTTGGCAAAACACCCCCAAAACATCAAAGAGCGACATCGTATTTTACCCTGAACATATCAATGCCCATTGTTTGTAGACGCTCCTCTTTTGTTTTCATACAGAACGATGATGTGCATGGCCAAAACGCTTGATTTTTGTCTCATCTGACCACACACACAAACACACACAATTTTAGTCGTCACTGCAATGTTGCTTGGCAAAGTTCAGATGCTGGGATTTGGTATTGTAGCAGAAAATGTTCTGTCATGGAACTCATCCAATAAACTTCTGTTCACGGAGGTGACTTTTTATTGTTCATTAAGAAATAATGAAACCATAAGATTCAGCTTAACTTCTGAAATGCGTCTGTACCCTCGTATATGTAGCGTCCGTACCCCCCGTATATGTAGCGTCCGTACCCCCCGTATATGTAGCGTCCGTACCCCCTTTGTATATGTAGCGTCCATACACCGCGTATATGTAGCGTCCGTACCCCCTTTGTATATGTAGCGTCCATACACCGCGTATATGTAGCGTCCGTACCCCCTTTGTATATGTAGCGTCCGTACCCCCCGTATATGTAGCGTCCGTACCCCCTTTGTATATGTAGCGTCCGTACCCCCCGTATATGTAGCGTCCGTACACCCCGTATATGTAGCGTCCATACACCGCGTATATGTAGCGTCCGTACCCCCTTTGTATATGTAGCGTCCGTACCCCCTTTGTATATGTAGCGTCCGTACCCCCTTTGTATATGTAGCGTCCGTACCCCCTTTGTATATGTAGCGTCCGTACCCCCTTTGTATATGTAGCGTCTGTACCCCCCGTATATGTAGCGTCCGTACCCCCTTTGTATATGTAGCGTCTGTACCCCCCGTATATGTAGCGTCCGTACCCCCCGTATACTGTATGTAGCGTCCGTACCCCCCTGTATATGTAGCGTCCGTACACCCGTATATGTAGCGTCCATACAACCCCTTATATGTAGCGTCCGTACCCCCAGTATATGTAGCGTCCGTACCCCCAGTATATGTAGCGTCCGTACCCCCCGTATACTGTATGTAGCGTCCGTACCCCCCTGTATATGTAGCGTCCATACCATTAAGCCACTTATGCACTTGTGGTTAGTTACTTACTACATTTCATTGCTTTTATATTTGTACTTTGCACAATTAAAAGTTTATAGCATTTATTATTCAGATCACTCATTTTGGCACAAAGATGAATAAAAAAGTGAGGAATATGACTAATCTTGTTCATCGTTATTTTGAGAAAGTGCTGTATATTTCAAAATGCCATGAGCTAGATGCAGTAATAATAAGCATTGCATTATGGGTAAGTGGATGTGGTGTTTTCTGACCTCTCAAACAGGAGAAATAACATTCCAAGCAATCACATTTGTTCTTTTTCTAAAAAAAAGTCGTGCTGCGCTCTGCCCTTTTCTCCCGAGCTGAAGAATTAGCCGTGGCACCGTGAGGCCGATTTGATTAGAGCTGCATGTGGAAATGTGATGGACTTCTTCTACAGAGACGCAATTAAGCGGTTGTGAGTATTAAAATGCATAAGCATTTTAAATACACCATAAAGCCAGAGCTCAGCTGGAAACATGCTTTTCATTTTCTTTTATGACTCTGTTTTATCAAACACATCATGTGTTATGTAAAAAATCTGCATTTATCAGGAGGAGAACTGAGTCATGGGTTCTGTGCAACACACAAACGCGGAAAAAATAATATAAGCCGGCAACGCTGTTTCTCTATTGAAAAAAAAAGTTCCCAGTCTTTGCAAAGGGTAAAAACCTTCGTTACCCTCTAACCCTTAGACAACCCTTTAAAAAACGTTTCTATGAGTCTGTGAATTAACTGGGTAAGTATACAAAACAAACTTCTTATCTATTGTTTACATTTATGTGTAAGGAAGAAGTCTCCAGTCTCGGCCAGAGGTAAGGTGTGTATTTAAGGTGTGTATTTATTTTTTTTTCAATTTATCGAAGTCTTTTTTATTGGAAATATAAGCAAGTTACAAATGCATACATACATGGTACACTATTTTTGCTTCTTCTACCCATTCCCCTCCTCACACCCCACAGGGGGAAAAACAGCCAGTCAGCAGAAAAAG
Source organism: Clarias gariepinus (assembly GCF_024256425.1). NCBI lineage: Eukaryota > Metazoa > Chordata > Actinopteri > Siluriformes > Clariidae > Clarias > Clarias gariepinus. The sequence continues at coordinate 33,020,354 of NC_071110.1, read as the reverse complement.
AAATTAGTAAATTACACCTAAGACAAAAAATAGGAACAAGAGGAAAAAAGGAAGTATTAAAAAAAGAAACAAAAAAATAAATCTTTTATTACAGATCCAATTTATTTGCCTCTATATTTTCAAAGTGATTCATAAATGGTTGCCAGACATTATAATTCCTGATTGGATCCCTTTATGGACTAGCGAATCTTTCCTAGATCAATAAAATACTGTACGAGACCTCTTTAATCCAGTGAGCGCCCCCTGGTGGCAACGGCTCCTTCCACTTAAACTCCTGGTGAGAAATGAGCTAATGGCTATCACTCTGGCCTGGGCATCATTCAGGTGAGCATTGCTTGAGCTAACACCAAAAAGTGCAACGAACGGGGATGGTTATAATGGAGTTCAGCATATTTCTATGCTATTCATATAGAATCAAAAAGAAAACTCTTAAAATGATATTCGATAAATGAACTTTGGGCGTGTCCAGAACATATGCAGTAGTGCAGCTGGTTCCTGCTTAAACCGGTCACATGTGGGATCGAAGTCCTCTAATTGTTGCTAGTTTTACCTTGGACCAGTGAAGCCGTTTAATAACTTGTATACAGCACTAATGATCTGTTTAGCATCTGGTTTGCATCTATAAATAGAATCTAAGAGGGATGAAGAAGGAGACAAAGGGAAGAGTTACAGGAAATGAAATTCCTCAGCTGTAGATATCTGTAGAAATGTGTCCTGGGAATGTTAAACTTTTGTACAAGTTGTTCAAATGAGCCAAAGTTATTGTCAATGTAAATGTCGTATAATGACGCACCACCACTTTTAAACCAAACTGCGAAAGCATCATCTGTATTGGAAGAAGTAAACATATCGTTAACATAAACAATAAAATTAACTTGTTTCACCAAACATTGAAGGTAACTATAAATGGATTATAATTATAACCATTAAGAAATTAAAACTTTAATCTTTGGAAGGTAGCTGAAGTATAAGGAGGAAGTGACACTGACTCCACTTTATCACACTGCTCCATCACTGAGCCGTCACAGTATGATTTATTTATAAATTTAATATTTAATATCTCGCAGTAAAACATAAAAAGACATGCTTTAATGAAATAATATTTAAGACTTTTGCGACCCCGCCCTCGCCAACCTCATGTCGCTGTATCGCAGTGTAGAGGCGGAGCGAGACCGCAAATGATTAAATACTCATAAACAGTATTGTACAGATATGGAATAATAAATATAAAACTGCTCCATAAATTTTTCTTAGATTTCTGTGTGTGTGTGTGTGTGTGTGTGTGATAGATGGACTTGATACGTGAGATAAATAATCTGCCACCGTTAATAATAACATGTGTAAATGGTAGCACTGCTGACACACAGAAACATTTTTCATTCTATTTGAGCCTGTCGCCTAAAAATCAACCAACACCGAGTTTTATTTTCACATTCTCTCAGATAGGAAAAATAATAATAACAAAAGTGCTGGATTCATTCGTTCATTCGTTCGTTCATTCGTTCATTCATTTATTCGTGTGACTGACCCGATTAACCACAGTGTTAAAGTTTTCTTATTTCATGCAATATTAATAATAATGAATATTTTTGCATTGTTGACTATTGAGCCATACTGCATTTTGCACTTAACACACAATCAAATCAATAATAAAAACACTGCTCCTCCTGATGATATAGGTGTAATGAATTAAAGCGATATCACACTTGAGGTCGTGCTGTTGTGCTAAATATCGGCACAGCTCTGATATCTTCAGCACTCAGTATCTCAGCCGCGCTGATATTCAGTACAACAGCACCACCTCGAGTGCGATACTGAAATCTGTACGGCAAAAGTAATGTGGCTAGCATTGGTTCTGAAAGGCGGGGCTTTGAGACAATAAGATCGCGATCATTCAGGGGTTTTGATCGCTAGAACAAAACTAAACTGTACTCCAGGCGTCTTTTAAAAAATAAAAGTATAGAATAATATGAAAAATGCTGCTTATCAATGTTAAAGGCGCAACTTTAATTGGTTTGAATACACACACACACACACACACACACACACACACTCACACACACACACACACACACACACACACACACACACACACACACACACACACACACACACACACACACTCCTGGTTAGGTATTGGGTGTGAGTGATAAGACAGCAGAAAGACAGACTGGAAGCAGGTTGGTGTCTTTAAGTCGCTGATAAGAGTTTATGAAGTAGCTGTCACTCCGAAGTGCCCCCTGAGGGCCAGACCACACACACACACACACACACACACACACACACACACACACACACACACACACACACACACACACAGATAATTGGCTCTCTGGCCAAGAAACTCTGAGGCTTATGCGTGGATGTAAGATTGCTCTTCAGGAAAAGGAGAGCGAGAGTTTTTAGGTCAGCAGCTCTTCTCCCCAGGACGCAGTTTAAACACATTCACTCAGTGTTACATATCAGTTCAAAGAGCAACTCCAGACGTCTTTTCTCCAGTCATCACTGCCACCTCGTTCCGGCATCGTCTCCACCATCATCTCCATCACCGTCTCCACCATCGTCTCCACCACCATCTCCACCATCGTCTCCACCACCACCGTCTCCACCATCGCCTCCACCGTCGTCTCCACCATCGTCTCCACCACCGTCTCCGTCATCGTCTCCACCACCGTCTCAGTCATCGTCTCCATCACTGTCTCCACCATCGTCTCCACCACCGTCTCCGTCATCGTCTCCACCACCGTCTCAGTCATCGTCTCCATCACTGTCTCCACCATCGTCTCCACCACCATCTGCTTCAGCAGTAGCTGGTGAAATTATTGTAACTGTTTATTTACTTATTATCATAAGTCGTGAGCTTTTTCATACACACTAACAGAATAAAAATGATCCATTCCTCAGATTCCATCACGACTTCCTAATCAGCCTTTCCGTTGGGTTCCTGAACTAAAACATTTAAAAAAATCACTAAACCTCTTTGTTTTAAAGCACAGTTCACAACTTTGTTTTTCTCCCTGCGTGTGTTTAAATGTGAGGCAACGAAGCATTAAAAAAACCTTCAGGTTTAAAGATACCATTTTGATAAGATATTATTTTAAATCAGTGTCTGATATTGTGAAACTTTTCTAAAAAAGTTCTAAACGTTAACACCATTAAACACATATCTTTAATAGCGCCGGTTAAATCATGTATTCTGATTGGCCAGAAGTTGTTGATTAATCTTCAGTAAGAGTAGTACAGCTTCAAATGACATGAAACGTCCGACCCGGTCTGTCGTGCTGCTCTGAAATAAAAGGTTGAAATTAAGAAAAAGTGTGATGTGTTCAACCTCCGCTATGCTACATTCCCCGAATATATAAAAATATTTTACACTTAATCTTTAAAGTGCACACACATTACACATCGAACCCTGTGTGTCTGTTTGTCCTTTATATTTAATTCCTCAGGGAGCCGCGGTGGTATTTATTTGTGGACTGGGATGTGAGTTTGCGCCGCGTAATGAGAACGGAGCTTCCAAACACTAACCTGTTATCACACGCCACGAAATTGCACCCTGATTAGTTTGTGTTTTGGCCTCCGCAGCCCATTTCCGATACGAATGGCTGTGAATGAGCCCAGCTAACGCCGATCCAGAATTCATGCAATTTGCAAGAGTAAACAACAGGAGGAGCGGCGAGGAGAACCGCTGAATGGAAATCATCAATCACGGCCCGGAACACGGACGAGTCTGAAGTGGCATTTTGTTAGTCGTGTAGAGATTCTCTTCAGAGCTGTGGTTTTCTTGGTGATGCCTGGTGCGAGAGGGAAAATTAGGTGTGTGTGTGTGTGTGTTTAAACTAAGACTGTCGTTTCCTAAAGGTTACCGTGACCTTGAATAAGCAGTAAGAATAGACGTCACACAGTGAGAAGACGGTGTGATGTAACCATCGTAACTCTAAGACTAAATGAAGGACCATCAAGAAGGTTTTTAAGTGATGTCGAGATGGCTTCTGCAAAATCCTGGGTTCTTGTCGTCCTGACATTTTCCTTAATTCAGATGACCTTATCTTAATTTCCTCAGTCTGGACCACTAGAGCAGTTCCATAAAGATTAATGCAGAATTCTCATTTGTAAACTATTAATTATTGGCCTTGACTATATCCAAAAACCCATATGGATAAAACCATTCTTTTTTTCTGGACTCTTCCCTTGTTTGGACAGATGATATGCTAAGCATTACATAGTATTACTTTAATAATAAAAAATAATATTTTGGACAAGTGTAAGTACGTGTCATTGACAGGTTAAAGAGTTTGTAGAAATAGGTAAGTGTTAAAGCTAAAAATAATCTTCTGATCTTTAATGTAATCAGTGATATTATTATTATTATTATTATTATTATTATTATTTGAGGTTGAAGCCCACGTCCATGTCTGTGTGTCTCTCTGTACAGCAGAACTCTCTGTCTAACTTATTAATACAAAGAAATCCCATTCTGTAAGGTTGAGTATCTTACGCCTTGTTTACACTAAGTTGTCCTTCTTTGGTGCTCAGACAAATACACTCCCTGTTCGGTAATCGGAGAGTGAATCACAGATGAGAAATGGAAAAAGTAGATCAAAGGATAAAGATGAAGTTTTGTCTTAAAACCACTCCAGCGTGTTAAAATTCACTTATACCACTTCAGCGCTGTTATTTCAGCCAAAGTGAAAATATGAACTAATCCCAGTCAAAATATTCACTTTATCTTTTCTAATTAATATCTATTGGTGCAGGTGTTTGTTTACATTGAGACAGTAGCGCATTAGTAGATTATTTTACAGTAGATTATTAAATCCCACACATAACTGTTCATAACATCACTTTTACTACACATTTAGATTCACTGATGGTGCAGATTAAACTTCAGACAGAGATCTAAGGACTGCAGGAGATTCAGTAAAGTCTAGACAGTTTTGCTGGGCAGACAGACAGACAGACAGACAGACAGACAAACAGACATGCTACAATTTACAGTTTATAATCCAGCACATAACTGTTCATAACTTCACTTCCACTCAACAATTTGTCATTTCATGATGCAGATTAAACTGCAGGGAAATACAGAAGGACTGGTGATGTTTCATTGAATTCTAACAAAATCTGTCTGGACAGGTTTCAGGTCCTCCAGTGTATGAAACGTAAATATATCATTATAAGAGCGAGTTCTGACCCATGTACAGACAAAACCTTTTACTTCCTGTAAAGACTAACGTAATTAGATTTCGTTAGAATTGAGGTGTAAAGTAAAAATATAAAAGCATGAGTGAAAAACAACTTGATTTGAGTGAAGTGAAGGCTAAACCCGAGAAGAGAGCAGGAGGTGTTTCAACGCCATCTCGAGGGATGGATCGGGTCGATACGCCTTCAGGAAACAGGTGAAACACCTTAACGTGCTTTCTGTTGATTTCCTTTCAAACTGACGAGACTTTCAGGTCTCTGTTTTTCCCCCCTTTCCCACTCTGCTCATTGCGTATTCGCGGGGCGACGTGTCCAGCTGTGACAGATCAGCTCACTCCGCTAATCGGTTTCCTTCCATTAAAATCCTCACCGTAAAAACAAGCAAGGTCAGCGGCCGGAAAAGTAAAGCAAAGTCACCGCAGTGTCATTCGCATCGTTAGCAGGGATATGCTAATGATGATAATTAGGCTCGATGTCATTAGAATGCAGAGCCATGTCCCTGCATTCAGGAGCTAATTAGAATTAATAACGATGTGGTGAGCTGGATATGTACAATTAACACCAATGGACATTCTGCCATCATGCATATTAGCACATTAATATTTATTATCATTGATATGTTTGTCTATAGTGTATAATCCTTAGTTTGTTAAAGATTTGTATATTGTGAATCAAGCATAACTTATTAATATGACTTTTTTGTATGTTATATGTTTATACATATTTATAATTGTAATTATGAAATTTCTAAAAAAGAATGTATAAGCCTGAAGTCTTTAATATTCATATTTGTCATCAATATTAATATTTTTGTGCATAATCTTGTGCTCATTAATATGCATGATAAAATTTTTTTTCTGCATATTGTGTAAATTATTAATTTTCACAATCATCATAATGTATGGTGTATAATCTTTCCTTCATAAATATTCATACTTTATTTTTTTTTTTGTTAAAATGTTCATTTGTCCTAAAGGGAACAACTGGAGAGATGGAGGGATGAGAAAAGCTACATGCCGGAGCGATCGATAGCCGTATTAGCAAGGCTATAGCACAACGAGTGCCGGTTCTGCTCTTTATTTCTTAGAAAGCAATTAGAGCAGTGAAGGTTCTGCGTCCACTTTGCTTTCTCGCTGTGTCACAGGTGATGAGAATCATTAGTCTAACTGTTGGGGGGAAAAATGACTTCCTGGTTCTAGCTCAAAGTGAGACACTCAGTGCAAAGTGTTCTTTGGCTGACACTCTGGAGGAACCCCTAAACGTTCTGGCAGAACTTAAGATTTTACCATCATTATAAAGTTGATGACGATATGTCTTCATAAAAAAGATGGTTAAGAAAGGAAAGGTACTTAAATGGTTTCATAGGGTAATTAATAATAACCAAGGGTTCTACTTGGAGCATGTTATGACAGAAGAACACTTTGGTGTACGGTTCTACATAAATGTACATTACATAACCAGTGGTGGATTTAGATCCGAGTGACTTGGGAAGCCGACCAGGGTGGCGTCTTGCCTGGCGGTGGCACAGAGTGCACAGGTAAAAAGAAAAATCCATATTTTCTTTTGGTAATTTTTGTCACCGTTTGGCTCGATTAACCTCGTTGGTGCCCTGATTCTAGTCTGTGAATGAGGCATGGGACTGACTGGGAAGATCTCTTATTCAGAAGACAAGATGGAGAGCCTCAGGTCTTCCCAACAGCAATAAGAATCAATTAAAATCACTCACACTATGAAAACCACAGAGCATTTATAACAATGTGAATATATACTGGACTGTACAGTTTTACGGGCATCTTCCATTTCTCTGTTTCATGAAAAGATTTTAAGAATAACATATAATAATAATAATATAACCAGTGGTTGGGACTGGAGCGTATGTCAGGAGACTTCATGCATGAGGCGGGATATACCCTGGACAGTGTGCCAATACATTGCTGGGATCACATGACCAACCATACTCACAGACCCATTCACACACTACAGACAATTTGGGAACGCCAATTAGCCTAATCTGAATGTCTTTGGAAGATGGGAGGAAACCAAAGTACCTGGAGGAAACCCATCAAGCACAGGGAGAAAATGTAAAAAGCGAAAGCAAAGAAGCCCTCAGAGTTATTCATAATGAAACAGACAACAATGTTTTATTTATAAAGGGATATATACATCTTACACATATATGACGGCCATGGTGTTCTCCATTTATAGGTAAATTTATCAAGCTAGACCAACATGATGTGACGGGGAGAATGTGTAACTATCAAGCTGTGACAGTCAGCAGGGTGTCATACAGGAGCTCCATCGTGACGTACCCCAAGTACCTTTCACCTCCAGACTGCAGGAACATCTTCATACATGTTATTCATAATGAAAAGAATTCCGAATAAAGTTTTAATAAATAAAAATGCCTTTTATTACAACCGAAAGCTCTCAGAGGAGTGTCTGCTGGCACTGAGACACTTTCTTCTTTGCCAACTTCCAAAAGAACAAAAGTTGTTTTTTTCTCTGTAAATCTTTTTTTTTTTTTTTTTTTTTCTCTCAAACCTTATGCAAAAAGAAATCTAGATGTCCAAGGAATACCTTCCCAGAAAAAATCTTTCAGCTTTGTTTAAAACATTCTTTTTTTGTCATGGTACAGGGTACAACTAAATTAAGTACCAGTCCTGAAGGGATATCCAACAGGATTTATAAAAAATGATATGATAATATAAAAAGTAGAAAGGTAGAAGCTGTTGTTAAGTCTGTTTCTCCATGAGATGATGGACCTGAAGCATCTCCCAGAGGGCAGCAGGTCAAACTGATGATGTCTAGGATGAAATGTTTGGTCTGCTGTAGCAGCAAGAGTTGCATAACAACAGGGTAGTGATACAGTGATGGCTTGCTTTGTGTTTTTTGATGACCATCTGAAGGGTTTTCCTGTCCAATGGAGTACAGGATGCAACAATGCAATCTGTCAGCATGCACCCACTGCACTATACACCTGGAACACCTGGAAGATTAGGAGTTCCTTTGTTTTTGAAGACTTCTCTGAAGACCACACTGCCAATCTTTGGATTTCATCCTTATAAGCCGTCTCGTCTCCTCCTTAGATGTCGGAAGTCCAACCACAAATTTATTGATGGTGTTGGTGGAAGGGTAGGAACACAGACATGATTGTAGCGGCCACAACACACAGCCCTGTACAGCCATGGTGCTGAATGTAAGGGTCGAAAAGAGGTGGGGCATAGTCTGGGAGAGATTTGTCCCAACATGGCCTCCAGTGGCAGGTGAGTTTGTAAAGTCAATCACTCACCTCACATACCACTTAATCCTGTGTACAGGGTTGTGGTGGCCATCCCAGGAAACTTAGGACACAAGGCGGGGTGCAACCTGGACAGGGTGCCAATTCATTGCTGAAGACAAACACACTGACACACATTCATACACTATGGGCAATTTGGGACACAATTAGCCTAATCTTTGGTCCGTGGGAGGAAACCGGAGTACTCTGTGGAAACTCACCATCAAAGGAAGAACATGCAGACTCCATGCTCAGAAAAGCAGGTAATCAAATCCGTACCCTGGAGGTGCAAGGCTACAGTGCTAACCACTAAGCCATCATACCGCATGGTTAGGAGACTGCTAGGTTGGTAAGTTTGGTGACCAGCTTGCTAGTGTTGAAGGTAAAGTTGAAGTCTGTGAAGAGCATCCTGACATAGCTCTGCAAGGTGAATCAATGGAGTGTGAAGGGCAGTTATGGTAGCATCTCCTGCAGACCTTATTCACTCTGTGGCCAAACTGGTGTGGGTGGAAGGTGAGTAGGAGACTGGCTCTAATGTGCTCCAGGGCCAGCATACTGACTATGGTATTTCTATCAGAGAAATGACTGGCAACCTGGCATGATGGATTTGGTCAGATAGTTGAGGATCTTTGTAAAGACCACAAAGAGCTGTTCTGGACATTCCCTCAGCACCCTTCCTGTCCACTCCATCCAGTAAAGCAGGTAAGTTACATTTTTAGACAAAAAAACAGTAAATCTACAGCCCGGAACTGTTTTGCAGTTTGTCACTGCAAACTGATCAGTTTGGCTGATCCCTTAAAAGGATCTTATTTCCTATTAAGGATCCCTAAGGTTTCCCTTTTACAAAGAAAACTAACTATAAAAAGTGCTTGATACTTTGCACTTTGTACAAAGAGACAACCGAGAAATACTGTAGTTCCACCTTCAGCCCCACCCCCTCATTTAATTTTTTTTATGGAGTGATTGTTCTCAGAACCTGGTGTTTTGGGTTCTTTGAATTTATAAGTGCTGAGATTTGTTGTTCTGGCTCTATCCTCCAGGACAGATATTTTCACTGTCTATTAAGGAATTATTGAGGGTTCTTGGGTTGTCCCACTGATGGAACTATTTAAGATTCTCTGTGAAACTCTAAAAGAGATTTTTTCCCCATGAGAAATGGTTTCAGTCAGAATCTATTGGGATTCCTTAAAAAAAACAAAAAACAAACAAACAAAAAAAAAACAACAATGTTAAACTGTTGTTAGGTTCTACATATTAACCAAAAATGATAAGCAATGCTGGAGTTCTTTGGGATTTTTAGTAATTTTCTTCTCCCAAAAGTGTACAAATTAAAAACATTATCGTCAGGAACAGACTTCTACATAAAGTTTAAGGGTCCCCCAGGAGGCAAAAATCAATTAGTTCGTTTAGGGTACACACTAATTAGAGGTATCTACCAATTTAGGGTGTACACAAAAATTTGAACATTTTTAATGTAGAACCCTACAATTGTTTTCTATCAGCTGAGCTGTATGTAAAACAACTTTTTTTTTTTTTTCGAATTTGAGAGAATTTGATTATCCAAGGAAGAACCTTTAAGGAACACTTTCACACACAAAGAGTGTTCCAAGTACAGAAAAGCTAATTGTTCAACTCATGACAGTTTCTAAATTTTATGAATAATAAGAATATTAGTGTAAATTTTGAAGCAAGATCATTAACTTCCAAAAAAAAAAGGTTCTACCTGGAACCTGTTCTGGTATTAAAACACTATTCAAGGGTTTTATTTACTGTAGATTCATTATAAAGTTTTTCTTTTAAAAAACCCCTAACCAAACTTTCAGTTCTAATTTAAGCAACTATATTTTACACTCTCATTAAACCTATGAGCTTGTAAGACAGTCAGTAAGACTTCCAAGAAGCTGAACCATCCTGAGGAAATCAGATCAACATCGCTGCATTTGTGAACTGAGAAAGTCTCAAATAGACCCTTATAAGAAATTGATTAACCAGTGAATCCATAAAGATGTAAAAATGAGTTTTCCATGGGTTCTTCAACAAGCAGGTTCTACTTGCAACCTAGTCTGGTGGAAAAAAAAAAACACTTTGTTGGGAAATTCCAAGTAGAACATTAAGGAATTCTTCTAAAGCAACATCATTTCAAAATAATAATTAACCACTTTTAAAGGAAATGAAATACAAAAAGGTTCTTCTCATAGCATTACACAAAAGAACCTATTACAGAGAGTTTCCTTGTTAGAAATAGTTACAAGTAGCTCAAAACCCTCAACCATCTCTTAATGATCCTGTACAGGCAGAGAACCTTTAGAAGATATGAGCTCTAGGAATGCCCCCTTACCTTAAATTTATTTTTTGGTGAGTTTGGATAGGAACCAAACAGTGTGGGTTCTCTATGGATGTATTTTTAACTTGTTTTGCATCTGCACCTCACTCATCCTTGTTGTGCATAAATAAAATAAAGACATGAATGCTGTGTGTTTCATTACCTTTGGCTGGCTCTGGATATCGCTGGGGACTTTTGACTGCAGACAGCGCTTCCATTAACATTAATGTCAAACTGAGTCCTCACATCACTCTCCTTCTCCACCTGTCTCACTCTTGTGTCTCTCTGTCTCTGTCTTCCTCCCTCTCCTTTTCTCTCTCTTCCTGTGATTTTTGAATGCGGAATAAACATGAAATCTGCAGCACTGTTGCTCTGTTCACAAATTTACATTAAAATAGAACTAAATAGAGGAGTCTGTCACTGATGAATGATTCTTTAAAAAAATCTTTTTATATTAAAGCACTACTATCATGGTACTTGCACAGGACAGTTTCCAATGGGGTTCTCAATAGTTTCAAACCAAACTGACATTAGACAAAGGAACTCCAACGAAGGACTATAAGTGCGTTCCGATCGGCCGGAAGTGCCCTCCATAGCAGACTACACAGGGTGTTTAGCCATCATAAGTGTGATTTCAAACCACAGGGAGCGAAAATGTTCAGCTCAAAGGAAACTGAAACTGCGAAAATGTAGGGAACAAGTGAACAGCAGGTCTTCACTTCACCGGAAAAGGGAATGAAAAATTTCCCATAAGTCATTGCATCTTACTTGAGTGTGAAAAAAAAATATAGCTTGAAAAAGGATTTATATATTTATTATCATTATTATTTAAGACAACATAATATTAAAAGGACACAATAATTTGTGTTTTAATTTAATCAATTAATCAGGAAATAGTGCTACAGTATATAGGCTAGTAATCTGTAAAATATTAAATAAATGTCTGTGCATTTTTAAAAAAAAATTATTATTACTAATTAATAAATTATTTACATGTTATACTTATTTTAATAGAATATTTTATAATGGTATAAGTTTTTGTTTTAATGTATATTCAATATTTAATTTCTGTAGTGTGAAATTTCCACAGCAACAGTGACTGGTATCTGAGGTGCTAATGTTACCATGGTAACAGACAGAGGAAGTGACGTCTGCACTGATGACTTCGCAGGGTGTTCCGAAGGCTGGAGTTCCCTTCACCGACATTCCCTGCAAACGGAGCAGGTAGTGCACACTGTGAAGAGCACTCCGGAATGGAATGCAGCTTATATATAGACAGACTAATCGACTAAACAAAGTGCAGGGGATTACAGTTACAACATGCTGGGAAATGAAGTCCGAGGTTAATGAGAGTCTTGAAACACAGCTTAATTCACGAAACACAAAACAGAAGACAAATACATGAGGATCAAGAGATTGTTCCTCTTTTAGGAAGATTCTGTATAACCATAAAATAGATGGTTCTTTAGTGGTTCCTCTAGGGAACCTTATAATGTTGTGTGTAGAATCCAACATACTGTATGGGAAATCAATAGTAAGTAAAACTTTTTAGGATGTGCACATCAAATAAACCCTTTCCCCAGCTTCTAAAAGCCTGACAGGATCCAATGCACGTTTAAAACCCTAGAAGAACCTTATTCTTAGCTTCTAATGAAAATGTTCTACTTAGAATTATTTCTAAAAGGAACCCAGTTTGTTGTCGGGTTCAACATAGCGGGAATATAGGTCAGTTTTTTTTTTTTTTTTTTTTTTTTTACAGAGATTACTTTAACTGTAAAATAACTAAGTAACACACTAACTAACTAAATAAAATAACAAATAACATACTGTACTAACTAACTAAACTAAACAACTAATTAACTACAGATTTTTTTAAAAAGTACATTTTGTTGTACTGTTCTACAGAAAACCGTATATGTTTATTTAACAAGACACAAACTGAGGAACTCCTTAGACATTGTTCAAGATTTTAAGGTAATTCTTTTTTGGGATCCCTTATAGGTTCAAATGTAACTAACTACAGTGGAACCTTGGATTAGGAGAATAATGCTTTTTCGGGAAGCAGGCTTGTATTTCAAAACACTTGTAAATCAAAGCAAATTTCCATAAGAAATAATAGGAACTCACATTATTCGTTCCACAGCCCCAAAAATAAATATATAAAAATAATTATTACAAAATATAAAGTAAAAATGAAGCAAATTAACCTGCACTTTACTTTAAAAAAACAAAACAAAAATAAATCCGGACAGATAAGTGTTTCCGTTTATGCGCGCAGGCACTGTCTATGTGTGCGTGTGTGTGTTTGTGTGTGTGTGTAAATCTAAAGTAAAAGAGGAGAAGAATTCAGCCCCTCACGTTTTCCCCTTCTCATCTTACACAGTAAATCTTTATGCTCTCTTATTTGAATTTCACACACACACACACACACACACACACACACACACACACACACACACACACACACATAGTATATACACACTGTATAGCACTGTGCCGTCCGGCTGGCAGAGTGTTGGTGTTGTCTGTAAAGAGAATCGTTACATGTGATTGGGGTGTCAGTCTATCCATCTATCGTGACAATAGTTGTCTGCCTGTCTAAATACATAGGTAATAAGAACCATGAGCATGAAGTTATTTGTACATTAACCACTTTAAGTAATAATTATGTTCCACAAAACAAAATGGAACAAAAATGGATAAACAAAATGATGCATCATTATTAAATAAATAAGTAACACCACAGAATGTTTTTTATTTTATTAGAAAGTATTTGCAATTGAGTTATTTTTCTCTCTCAACACTTCACAGCCTGTTTTATTTCTTCATTCTAGCCTCTTCTAGAGAACCTTGTCATCCTCCAGAGCACGGAGCAAACATCAGCATGATTTAAACCCTCTGTGCTGCAGGTTCGAGTCTGGTCCTGTTCATTATCTCCTCTTAGTGCTGGTCGCTTCACAACGGCGCCTTGCGGTGTGTAAAGAGTCGCAATTGGCAAACACTACGCTTTATTAGGCAGGCTAATTGCACGTAGCCGTGACCGCTAGCAGAATAAATTGCTGCATCGTTAGCTGGAAGCAGCTTAATCGAATGATTGTTAATCTGATGATTAGAGGCTGTGATTTAGCCGCGTACGTTCCCTGAACACAAAAAATACCAGAACCTGTGTGGGGTGCTGATGCGGCCGCGCTTTAATGTGGCTTGGAGTAATCGAGACTTATTTCTGTATCTGTGCAGAATTCCATTGGTTTCTCTAATAATGCTATGTCTTTAGGTGATCACTTATGTGTGTGTGTGTGTGTGTGTGTGTGTGTGTGTGTGTGTGTGTGTGTGAGTGAGTGAGTGAGTGAGTGAGTGAGTGAGAGAGAGAGAGAGAGAGAGAGAGAGAATTTAATGAAAAATTGTTTCATATCGAAGAGAATCCATTGTGGAGCCAGTCTGCCACGGCATGAGCATTTAATTTCCCTTGTAAGAAAGAAATAAAGAAAGAAAAAAAAAAGAAATGATACAAGTAATCAAGACTGCACCTTTAAAAAAATAAAGCATAATGGTAAAGAGAAACGTTTAATTTTGCTTTCATAAACCCTTACATTTCAAGTCTAAAGACACTATAAAAATGAATACTTTATACTGATACTCAGTGTACAGTGTGTACCCAGAAGTACATGAGAATAAACCCTAGAGCGACCCAGACATGAACTGTACTATTTTATAATTAGCTGTCATGTGTATGATAAATAGACAAGATGAGGCGCCAGGTGCCGGACCCTACAGAGACACGGGCATAGGATAAGACGCCAGGTGCCGGACTTGGCAGAGACACGAGCACACTTAATGAAGGATTGAAACATGTGTTGGTGCACACACCAGTTGCACACACATGTCTAAGTAAGAATATAAATAAAAAATAACTAAAAAAGACACAAATACTGAGTTTAATAAGAAGTAGAGACAACACAAAATAGCATGTGCATCTACATAATGACAAACAAGGAGATACATTACATGAAAAATTTGATATAAAAATACAAAGTATAAGGCCTAACATAAAAGTACAAAAAACATAGGGGGGCCTGGGTAAGCATCAATAGCAAAATAAAATTCATAAGAAATCACATATCAAACATTGACCTTCTCTGGGCCAGAACAACACCCACAGGAGGATCATTAAGGGGGACAAAAGTAGAAATGCCTCGGTTTAGAATTGGTGCAGGAGAAAAATCCGTTTGGGTACCAGCAGTTGCACTCTCATTAGTTTGTGTACTAACGGACACTATAAAATCGGTCTGAGTGGCAACACGTACATGACAAGCAGGCCTTAGAACAGAAGGAGCTGGAGTACCAGACTCTGGCCATACAGGCCTAAAGGCATGAGGAGAAGGGCTGTTTACCTTCAGACAAAGTCTCTTAGCAGGGCCAGGATTGGAGTTATCCTTCCTGAGATTGGTAAGCCCTCTCTCCTGTAGAAATTGCATTAATGACACAGACGACTAAAACTCAGCCTGAATGAGGCCCACAGAGGCCCGGTCACTGGCATTGCTATTATTTTTAATAAACTAAGCAAAAGAAGTGTAAAGGTAATGGAAAGTAATTTGAAGAAAAATTAATTTTAATAGGAAAAAATATAATCACTTGGTACAGATGATGTCAGAGTCAGATGACGAGGTATATGGCGGAACATAGTATGATAGAAAAACTTTAAACATGATGGGTGAATTTATTGGAAAAAGTTAGATTATAATGGGTTAAAACTTTAGTAAGGAATGGAAAAAGAAGTACAGAGGAGGGGACAAGGTGTACATCCCTCCCCTTGAAAACTGTATGTAATGAGTGTGCATGTAACGGTCAGACAGTCTGCTCTTGAGAATGCTTGGATTTACGACCTAACCATTACAAGTGCGGCTCACTTGGGTTTTACTTCTGCAATAAATCCTGCTTACTTCATCCTGAGTCGTTCTTTGCTTCATTGACTAGAGATACAGCTTCTGTTAAATGTTTTATAATTAGGTAACAATAACAAGTGGAAGACTAAAAATCTCCCACAATTTAACACTAAAAGAAAAGTCTCTTATTTAACACTAAAAGAAAAGGTGCACTAAAATTATTAGCTTGTAATCCTTTTTGATTCTTTCATAAAATCTCATTGTTGGGAATGAATGTATCTCATTTTGCAGTAAAAATGTTCAAATATTTATGGAAAAAAATCTTTAAAATGCATGATTATCTGCTGGATCACACTGCCTCAGTCTTAGAGCTTCGATAATATTGTGTGATAAAACGGTAAGAGATATGAAGCGGAAAAAATTCATAAATCTTCATGTAGAATATACAATAACACTCAAGCACACACACCCACACACACATGGAGTGAGATCGTGCTGTACAATCTCAGCTCTTGATCTGTGCCCTTGGAGAGGGGGCTTTATATTCCCGAAAAACGCAATACAATTCTGTGACACGCGTTACAGATCCTGGGCCATATGTCCTCCTTATGAAGCTGTATTTCCAGAATTTTACTTAATATTGTTTAGTGATTATGCTATGAGATGCACAGTCAGTAATTTCATATAAATCTTATGTTCAAACTGGGACATGCTACTGTATACTGTATATGATATGCATGCTGCTGAAGTTAATAGAAATATATGTATTTGCAGTGTGTAGTTGCAGTGAGAATCTTACAGGAAGTTCTCTCTAGTCTTGCTACACATTAGACTCAGCGCTGTTAAAAAATAATAATAATAATAATAATATATATATATATATATATATATTGGTGCTTTCACAAATCTAAAATTTATAAACTTGCATTCAAACTTGCTATTTAACAGAATGATGTAAGATACAAGGAATACAAGCGGACACAGGGTGCCAATATTTTTGTCCTGTTTGAATCTAGTCAGTATTTTCCTCTCTGATCTCTTAGAGCGCTGCGAAGTTGTCTCCTTGCATTCACACATTCTTATAACTTGTACATGGGGGTTACATACGTGCGCGCACACACACACACACACACACACACACACACACACACACACACACACGAACACATTCATACAATCTTGATTCATTCCACGCGACACCTGCCAGAGCTGATGAGTATCTCGCTACCTCGTTCTCTCCATCTCCTCATCATCACACACTGCGGCAGAGCTTTTCATTAACCTCCGCTGATCCTCATACACTCCAGCAGACACACACATGACCACACACACACACACACACACACACTATAGAATGCACTTACACATACACATGTGGTTCTGATTTCATTTGCATGGGGATAAAAGTCAGTTATTAATTAAAGTGAAATATCATTCTTCCTCAGAGGTGTTTTAAATCAGATACGGTTCTGTAATTTAAGCATTATCGCCTCGGTAACTGGACTTCAGATCACTGTTCAAGACAGGTTTTTTTTTTCTTTCAAAGTATCTAAGCGCAAAAACCTGAAGGATAATGGATTTGCTCACAGCATGACCAGGTGTGCTCTAAACCACTAAACTAGAAAAGGAACAGCTACAAGACGATGGGAAAAATGCTAAAGGCTTTAGTCCTCCTGAACATTACGCCAGGAAGTGCTCTAACAACACTAAACCAGGAAGTGCTCCAACAACACTAAACCAGGAAGTGCTCCAACAACACTAAACCAGGAAGTGCTCCAACAACACTAAACCAGGAAGTGCTCCTAAATGCTAAACAAGTTTAGCGCTTTAAAAATGCTTAACCCAGGAAGTGCTCTAAAACACCAATGCAGTTAGTTATTTAAAATGTTAAACAAGTTTAGCCTTTTAAAAATGCTAACACAGGAAGTCCTCTAAAATGCTAAGCCAGTTTAGTGCTCTAAAAGTGCTAAACCAGGAAGTGCTTTAAAATGTTAAAGTATGGAATTCTCCGAAATGCTAAAATAAGAAGTGTTCTGAAAACGTAAAAGCAGGAAGTACTCTTTAAACACTAAAAAAACTTTAAATACTAAAATAAAATGCTAACACAGAAAGTGCTCTGAAAATGCAAAACCTTGCTAATGCTCTAAAATGCTAAAACAGGAAGTGCTCTGAAAAGGCTAAAGCAGGAAGTCTTCTTTAAACACTTTACCATGAAGTGCTCCAAAAATGCATTATTACAACGTGTTTTTAAAAAAGCTAAACCAGGACGTTTTTTTTTTAAAAAAGGACTCACAACCATTTTCCGTTTTCTGACTACCACGATTCAGATGTCTACTGTATAAACAAACTCCCCCTGTGGATGAAACAAAATGAAAACTTTTCTTGAATTGCTCATGCACAAACCCGTGTTCCATGAATCAGCACTGTGAGGAGCGTAAGTGAAGTGGCAGCACTGACCTGATGGGGGTGTCAGCTGCTTGGACCCTTTCGTTTGCTCCTAAATGTAATAATTAGTAATGAGGGTTAGATGTAAATTATAAATCAAAAGCGGTTTGTTATTAGAAACCTTCACTACTGTCAGAGCTGCTGTTAGAGAACTAATCAACACCTCCTGGCCAATCAGGACCAAGAATTGAGCAGCTCTGTGGTCTACGGTAACAGGGTTGGAATTGATATAAACCTCTCAGTGCCACTGAAAGCAATTACAAATTGAATCCTACGCACTGTTCCATAAGAGCAGCCCTGATGTTTTTATCATGTCAGTGGAACACCTGAGCTCCGGCGCGCGTCTCTATTATTGCTCCGCTACCAAAACTTTAAACGTGCACTTAGCGTCCGCTTCGGCCCCACAGCGAGGCGTGTTAGCCTACACAAACAGCTGTGTGCGGGGACTCGAGATGCGTTCTCCCACTGTAAATATATTCTCCTTTTTTTCATATTTTTCTTGGTAATGTAAGCGTAAATAATTTAGAGCATTTCTTCAGGAGTGCTGTGTTCAGAGCTGCAGTCTGGATGCTCTGACGGCGCGGCCTCTCAACACAGCGTAATTGAAATGCTTAAATTATTCATGCTCGCCGAAATACAAGACCTTCGTGAAGCAGCGCTGCAGCTCCCAGTGGCCTCATTACTTTCAATAACGCCACCAAAAATATAGACACATTTTACTTCAAAATGGAAAGAGCTACAGCTAATTTGCATGGGAATTAGAGGAATCACACCAAGTCGCATCGTATAATCAGTTTCTGGAGGTCGGGGCAGGAAAATTTCAGAACCATGAGGTGTGCTTTAGGTTAAACACACCGGATCAAAAAACAGCTTTTCTTAGAAAAAGAAAAATGAAAATGAAAAATATTGACTGTATAATTTACTAGATTATTCGATGCTCCAGGTCTATAATGTAAAATCAAAGAATGTGGGTTTTATTTATTTGGTGAATAAATATTTTAATATCTAGTGAGATCCCATATTGAAGTTATAACTGCTACAGTTACTAGTTATTACAGTTAAAAGCCTTGAACTGGGTTAAAATCCATCCTGATTCTGATGTGCATTTACGCAACAGTGCTGTTAAATTCTACACTCTGATTGATTAATTAAATTTCTGTAAGATTATTATTATGGTTTCTATAGTAACAGAGGCTTTAATACCCTGCAAAAAATCTTGGTAAGTAAAAATATCTTAAATATAGGTTCTTTATACTGTATTTACAATTTCTTAAAATAAGATTACAACAAACCAAATATAAGATTATTAAACTCATTTCAAGACACATTTTTAAAATTTTTAAGCAAAATTTTTCTTCCAATAGAACAAGACATTAATTTTAACTTAAAATTCTTTTTAAATAGTAATTTGACTACAAATAACTTTAATGCAATATAAATAAGGGGTTATTGTAGCCTTTTGTACAAGAAGTTGTATATAAATTTGACAAAATTCGAGATATTTCTGAGATGTCTTCTTTGCAGTGTAATGGGGATGTGAACATGTTTGGAAGGAGTCTCCAGTGTGAGTGTTATGTAACAATCAGAGGTGAATCGATGGATATATAGATAGAGTATTTTATTAACCCCAAAAGGGAATCCGTAAAAGCTTAGGTAGCTACAGGAGTGCGTTAATGTTAGCACAGTGCGGGTTTAAGCAACTAGCTTAGCTAGTATCTCTCTGCTCATGTACTTTATTTGTAGATAGAAATATTTCCACAGCTTATGGACATCATTGGTACTTGAAAGTCAGTCGGGTGAGATGAGATGGGGCTAAAGAGCAGTGTTTTAAATGAACTGTCAGTCGTACACACCAGAATAATACAGTTCAATATTCTCTTTGCTAAACTAGCACAAAAAATATATCTATATAAAATCGACATTTAACTCCGCCCACATAGATCCAGACCTTACTGAATGTCTTGTAAATATATTAGTGGTCGAAGACGTTGCCAGACCTTCCCCTGTGTAACAAAAGACTGTATAAGAAACTGTTTTAAATTTTTATTTAAACGGTTTAGGGTTAGCATGATTAGTGGATCAGTAGCAACCACTTTATAATTCCTGTGCACAACATTACTGGTCAGAGTTATAGCATCTGCAAGAGAGCTTACATTGCATGAGGGATTAGTTTGTACTGAACGTCTCATGAAGGCCAGCTGTACCGGCGCCTGAAAGGGTGAAAGTCTCGCGTTATCTTTGTCCTGTTGTTTTTCTCACCGTCCCAGACTGAACGTGACAAGCATTACATATTCACTCACAGCCAAAGCACTACATCTGCTAAAGGGTTTAATTCATGCAAAAAGTGTTCCAGCGATGCAAATTGCACACGGTTTTAGACAAGCCACGGTTCTCTGCTTTAATGGTCAATAAAGAAAACGCGTTTGCTTTACAAGTTCTGCTGCGTGCAATCGGTAAAGAATATAACAATAATTGTAAAACAAAAAAGTATAAATAATTAAATAAATAGCATAAAAAAAAAGAAGAAGGTGAGTTTCTTAACAATGCTTTGAAGACAGCGGTGGCGTTGAAAGAGAGACCTGCGTGCGTCTGCGCGCGTGGGCCGTTTGGATACGTCTGTTATTACATTCCTACAGCGTGGGCTCGTTTATAATTATTCCACAGACATGCAAATCGAACACGAGAACAATTACTAATTAGCTAAATCAGATCCAAGGTTATTGGTTTTTCTTTATGTTTTTGAAATATTCTGTTTGAACGTGTAATGAAAGATTAACAAGTCTTTTTTTCCTGGCAGGCTTTGAACTCGAACGACAAAATATTAATGAGAAAATAGATGAAAAAAGGAAAGAGCAAAATAAAAGACAGAGGGAGAGGAAGTGATGAGCAGGGACTTCTTCAGACGTTCGAGGAGATGCTAATGCGCTGAGGTAGCGCTGTGAGAATATAGAGAGGAATACTAAAGTTATGCGACAGAGCTGAATCGCTCTACAGTGCGTTTAAAATCTGGATTCCGATTGGTTGGTTATTCTGCTGAATTAACACACAACTTGTTAGCGTTTCTATGGTAACTGGGTCATTTAGAGGCTGTACATCAGCCATTTGTTTTTCTTGAACACACTGAACAGAATTGCTTTAATTCTCTCCTTTTATAATTCTCTATTTCAATTTTTATTTACTTTACAGCACATTTCTTGTCATCCCTGGTCCAAATAACGAAAAAGCCCCAGAAATCCATTTAATATGTGTCAGACGGTTTGTATTTAATTCCCAGAGAACGTCTTCATATCTCATGTGTGTGTACAAAGCGAACAAAAGAGCTGCCTCTCTCGCATTAACATACATTAGACGTGACCTTTTCAATTAGACCAGCCCTTCCAATATGCATATCAAGTGTGTCTGTGTGTATGTCTCTGTGTGTGTAACAGTCTGTGTTGTATGATTTTATTTAAGAGCTTATGTGCCTGCCTTCTCCTATGAAGCTCTCAGCTCCTGCTCATTTATTTTAAAATATATTCTCAATGATTTCCTCGACTGATTAAGGGTTCTTTAGCTTCTAAAAGGGATCTACCTGGACATTGGGTTTGCATATAAAGGTGTCTGACAAGGAACCTTCTTGCACAATGGTGAACCTCTTCAAGGTTCCTGGCTCGATCCTGACCTCAGGAGATTCATGAGGTCTGCATCGTCCCAGCCAACGTCCTGGAAGACACACTAAGAGTTTCTCAGTGATATCCCAAAAGGGCCCAACAGTAGCAACTTAGTAGTTGTGGGGTTTGAACCTGGGATCTTCCGAACCGTAGTCCAATGCCTTAACCACTGAGCTTCCCCTGGCCCCTAGACATACTGGTCTGAGACATGCACTGAAAACTAACCACATGCAAATAGTACCTAATGCGTGTAAATGGTGTGTTAAGAATGGCCAGGCCCAGTGTTCCCACTTTAACCAGGATAAAGTGTTTATCCCAACAAAATCCAAGGAGACACGGATGCCGTTCCAGAGCCTGTTTACACCTGTTCTCTTTGGGGACACACAATCATGGACTCATACATCCATTCTGTCAGAGAACTATTGGTCCACATCAACACCATCAATCAAGCGCTCTAACAGCAAGAAGGAGGACGGTGTCTTCCATCAAGTTCATAAACAAATTAGAAACAGTGTCTTTGGAAATCCTGAGGAGATTAAGTACTCTAAAAAAAGCCAGGCGAGGAAATCTCGCGGGATCTCCGGGATCAGCATGCATGAATATTTACAACTGGTCTATGAGCAGTACGATAGATTGCGGCAGGATGGCGAGGAGAGGTAGAACTAGGTCAAGGAACCGGAAGCTGCTCTTTATAAATATCCGTGAATTCATTTCATCTGTTTTTTTTTTTTTCATGGATGAGCGCTGACTTTAGATCCGAACTCAAACCATGTTGAAGCAAATTCTGCTCTAAGAACAACACCACCCTGTGTGTGGTAGAGATGAGTGTGTGTGTGTGTGTGTGTGTGTGTGTGTGTGTGAGAGAGAGAGAGAGGCAGATCCTCTTTACTTTCACATGGCACTGTATCACGGAGAGGGATTAAGATGATCCACTGAAAATCTCTCCATCTCAGTCCTTACGTAACAAAATCTGTACGAGTCGTGAAGGAATAAACCACCGCATGTGAGGCGGTTAAAAGAAAATAGATTGCTACAGAGGAGAACAGGAGATCTGTAAACACTTTATTCCTCTTACACCGCAGCAACGTGACAATAATTACAGATTTTAATCGATTAACCTTGACCTCTCCTTCTCATGCTACTGAGAAACCACAAAGAAAATCAACCTCTGAGCGCTGACATTGGAGACTCCTTCTTCTTACAACAGGAAGCAGCCCCATTCCTATCACACACCATTCCTAAACCCAGTTATATGGGCATCTGCCGTACAGTACATGGCTCTCTGTTCGGCCTGTTACCATAGAAACAGATATACAAGTAAGCAATTTTCTCCTGCTAATCTGGGTAGCGCTCACCGTCGCCGGCTCTCGAGCTGTGGGAGGTCTGATGCTCCTTTCTCTGTGATGGTTCTTTGTGATCTGTCTCTGTTAACCCTGCTGTGAGATGTGAGGGAGTCGTTCTACTCTGAAAAGCTTTGGTTCTTTGCTGGTCTGGTCCATGTTACTGTTCTTCACAGCAGCTTCAGCCCAGCTCAGAGATGTGGTGATTGAAGTGGCCCTGAAGTTTTACAGGGTGGCGTTTGTGGCATTTCTGAGATGTTTCTGCTTCATATTTGCTCAATGAATCGATAAGTGGCAGTTTAATTAAAGTTATTTTGTTATTTTATGGGTAAAATCTTGATAATAAATAATAAAATAGTTTTTAAATACTTGTCACAGGTACCTACAGTAAAGTGAAATCATTTTTTTTTTATTGCATATCCCAGTTTGACAGCTGGGGCCCGAGCGCAGAGTCAGAGCACAGAGTCAGAGCGCAGAGTCAGAGCGCAGAGTCAGCCAGCGCCGTCAGCCCCCCTGGAGCAGATAGGGTGGAGGTACGCTTGTGAAATTTCTGTATGGTTGTTGGTTTACGTGTGTGTGTGTGTGTGTGTGTGTGTGTGTGTGTGGTTTCATGTTCTCCTTGTACTTACCATACCACTTTATTTCTCAAGCACTTGCTGTACAAAGAGTCAACATTTAGGCCATAAAACAGCAGGATGGTTTATAATAAAACATTAAATTGATAAATAATTTAATAAAATAAAATAAAAAATAAGTGATAGAAAAGGAAACAACTCAGACCATAGCAACACAAATAACACACTACTACTAATAATAGTCATAATAAAAAATAATGATAATGAAAGTAGAAACAAGATATAAAACACAAAACATCTCAATAAAATACTTCACACTGAGTTGAAGGCCAGAAAGTAAAATGAGTTTTTAAACGAGATTTAAAAACAGCCACTGATGGAGCTTGTTGAATGAGTAAGGGGAACTCATTCCATAGTTGAGGAGCAGCTACTGAAAAGGCTCGATCACCTCGAAGTTTGCATCGGGGTTTTTGGAATTTGGAGAAGCAGCTTGTCAGTGGACCAGAGAGAGCGAGATGGAACATATGGATGCAGCAATTCCACTAGATAGGCTGGAGCAAGACCATTTAAACACTTAAATACAAATAAAATAATTTTAAAATGGACCCGAAAAAACAGGATTTTACAACAGCATTTACTTGACTGCCCATTTTTAGAGTAGGATCCATTTTAATACCCAAATTTGTAATCAAGGCTTTCTCAAATGGGCCAAGGAGGAGAGGTCAAAGCGAGGTGATTTGCGGGAGCCATTAGGTCTAAACAACATAACTTCGGCCTTTTCCTCATTGACATTCATGAAATTAAACACCAGCCATCTTTATCAACATCAACAAGGCAGTCCAGAAGAAGCTTGACAGAACATTCACCACTGTGCTTTAATGGGAGGTACTTGTTTGGTTTGCTGCAGGTTGATTGGTATTTTCAAATCGCCTGTAGCGTATGATTGGATGTATGAGTGTGCGTGTGCGTCCTGCCCAGGCCGAGTGCCCTAGGATAGGCTCCAGGCCCTCCATGACCCTACAGGAAATTAGTGCTATGGATAATGGACGGATGGATTGAGGGATGAATTAATGAATGGATGGATCCAAAACCACTGGGACTTATTTTGCTTACAGGTTGGTCAATGAGCCCCCTTGTCACTAAACATCTGGATTTGCTGGTTTCTGTCATTCTGAACGGAAGTCATATTTCATGCTATAAGGAATGGCAAAGTAGGGGGCATAAGGGCTGTGAAAAACAGGTGGGAGTGAGGATGAGCGTTATAATGATGACGGGTTGACAGCGACAGGAGGAATCTGTTAAGAGCTTGAGTCAGGTAACGATGCGTCAACAAGCCGACGTATGGAAAATTCCACTTCTGCCCAATTTTTGCTGTTGCTGACAAAAATGACACACGTGTCACACTCACGTTAACAGCGAGTTTAAGTTCCTGTCAGTGACAGAGATTTCAAATTCAAATCTCGTCTTTATGGTGACAATGAAGAGAAGTAACAGAAACCTGGTGTTGGTGTGGAAGACTGTGTGTGTGTGTGTGTGTGTGTGTGTGTGTATATGTATGTTTGCATCTGACATCTGGACTGTAACATAAACATAACATAGTCATATACAGTAGAGTCATTTAGTATTATTTAGAGTCATTGTATGATCTGACACAGAGATGCACATCATCTCTCATTCAAACACGCGATGAGTAAGAATCTTGGCTGAAATTGTACAACATGAAACAACAGCTTTAAACTGCTACATTTTTATTTACATGTGATGGAATCTTAAATTTTAGCAATTATTTCCCTGTTTAAACAAGTTAATGTAATTTTTAGAGCTCTCTCTCAAATGCGTGTCAATTTTCCAGCTGAAATACCCCTCAGAGGCTGCGTTCTGGCCGCCTGATTTCCTTTCAGTTTCACTCCTTTTTTAAATGCGCTGTTTCAGTGTCTGTAGCCTTAAACAAACAAACCCCTTTGTAGAAGTGCGTTTTTTAGCCCAGGGATCGGCAACTAAAAAACACTCAAAGAGCCATTTGGACCATTTGGATCTTTCCCACAGAGAAGAAAACACTGGGGGCCGAAAAAGCTTTTTGACATCCAAAATGAAGATAACACTGCATATATCGTTTTTTACCTTTCTGCACCTATATGTATAAAAAAAACCTTTTTTGCATTGTGTTGCATTTATGAAATCAATAAACTACTACAGAGAAAACAAAATCTTACTTCTGAATGAAACATAAACATTTTGAACTCCTCCTCATATTTATAAAATAAAAAGCTGAACTTAAATTAACCACCTGCCGCAAACCAAGAATACAGTCTGCTTCTGTGTGCCGTCATCCTTTTATTGCATGTACTGGAGCGTGCAGTCAAAAAATAGAGCAAGGTATTTATTTATATCATTATATATATTTATTATCTTTATTATCGAGGACGACATTATATTAATATGAGAAAATAATTTAAACTTTAATTAAATAAATAGAAGCTTCAATATTATATAGGCTAGTAATCTGGTACATCTTTAATCTATTATTATTATTAATGGTACAAAGAAAGTGACATCAGCACTGGTGACTTCGCAGGGTGTTCTGAATAGTTTTGTCGAGGGAAGTTCCCGTCACTGACATTCACTGCAAAAGGAGCAGGGAGTAGGGAGCACCCTGTGAAGTGCACTTCGGAATGGAACACAGCTCAGGGCTTGAAAAGTTCAATAAATCGAGTGCCGGTGGATGCGATGCATTCTTTGAGCACCAAAAAATTCAACATGTTTTATTTTAATCTTACAAGATCACCATAATCTTCAAATTTAGAATTACATTTACGAAACAGAAGAAACGAGCTAAAATAAAGTTAAATACTCATTATTTATTTTCCAAAGCCACAGGGAGCCGCAGCAGAGGGATGAAAGTGCCACATGCAGGGGAGATGCCGACCCCTGTCCTAGCTAATCAGTATGCAGACACTGAAAATGGCTTGACCTATTTTTTTTGTAATTCACAAATGTTTGGGACATTCTAAGGTATTTCTAAGGCACTTTCCACCCATTTCCAGGCATTTCCAGCCTGAGATTAGTTGGATCAAACTAACTAAAGGTTTTAGTTAGAACCCGATTTATTTTGAGTATATGTAAAAGATTTTATTTACAATGACATCTTTGCGTTCAGCAAAATTCAGGTTATAACACAACTCAGGCTACATTAGCTGTTAGCACTTAGTTAGTCGCTAACCTAAATAGCTTTAGCTCTAACAAAACAGAGGGACTGGAGATGTAGCTCCATATCTGCCCTGTTTTAAATTCTATTTCTCTAAACATGTGAGGTTAAAGATAGCAACACAAAATAACACTTTTGTATCCACCCACGATGGATATGTGGATACCAAAAGCTCAGACAAGTTGTTAGCAGTTAGCAACATTAGCCTCATAGTGTGCTTAAATCCAACAAACAAGCCGAACAAACAATTGCTTCAACATCGTAACAGATTACCGCCAAAACTAGCGATGTCTGCTGAGGGGCTTATCGCTGTACGCTTTTCGTGAACATTGTGTGAATATTGTGATTAAAAGCCAGATCTTTAAACGTGTAATGAAAAACGTGAGAAAAAGCAAACAAAAAGGGAATTTTCGTCTTATTTAACTTTAGCAGATTAATTAATATCTTGTTGTTTTGTAAGGTTTCATTCAGCTGTGTTTCCACTATAAAAGTTTACATCGGATCTGTTCTGTTTTTAGAGCTGTCATGGCACTCATCCCTGAATTTCAGCTTAACATACTGTGTGTGTGTATATATATATATATACATATATGGTATAAGAATTCACAGTGTTAGAGAGAGAGAGAGAGAGAGAGAGAGATTGTTTATGGAGAGATGTACAGAATTGGTCCAGGAATGGTAATCCTCTCCCGCATCCCATCTGGCTCGGGATAAATATATCGCTGGGGTGCATGAATTTTTCAGCAGCGTGGGATTCTTTAGCAAATTACCCATTGACACGCGGCACGGCTGCGTTGTTGTACAACGGCGTTAAAGCATGCCCTTTAAAACGTCCACATTTACTTACAAATTCTTGACGAAATCTCCAGAGCCGCCTCAAGGTCCAAGCTTTTTTAGGCCTTGCTTATTTCTCTGTTTGACATGCAGTAACCTTTTACAAACCAAATGTCAGAACTGTGAATCTGCAAGAAGCCAAAAGAAACCCGCTCTATTCTGGACAGGCTGTCAGTTCACTTGTAGTCTGTTTACATTTCCAGGATGATCCCAAAGCTTTTGCTCTTGCCCCGTCCTGTTTTGCATTTCTACTCCATTTTTTATGCTTTTCTCCCCATGCTGTGATTTAGACAGCAGTCACGGTAAAGTGAATCCCGACTCTTTTCATTATGAATGAACGATTGACAGGATTCAGGATTGTGTTCTTGCACGAGTGTGTGGTGATGTGTAGACGTTTTATATCTTGTTCTTTAACATGGTTTAACAGTTTAGAGCAGAGCATCTCACAATCCGAAAGACAGAACTGTGCATCGTTAAAACTTTTAGATCAAGAAACTGATATTTTCTTCTCTTCTTTCTTGATCTCGACCTTTCTGGCTTGTTGAGATCAGGGCATGCTGAGTTGGCTTGTTAGTTTTTTTTAAAGGTAAAACTTTTTTTTTTTTTGCCTAAGCCAATCATCTTCAATTTCATCATATCCACTTCTTTCACATCTTCATTAAGACATTAACTTAATTTGGATGTTCTTCTGGAAGGTTCTTCTTTCTCCCCAGAGAGACACTGGAGCTCTTTCAAACTAACCATCAGGTTCTTGGTCAACTCCCTGATTAAGCAGCACCTTTTGCCCCAGTTGCTCAGTTTGGCCTGGTGGTCTGCTCTAGCAAAAGTCCTGGTGGTTCCAAACTTCTTCCATTTACGGATGATTGAGGCCAATGTGCTCATCTGGACCTTAAATATTGCAGAAATCTTCCTGTACCCTTCACCAGACCTGTGCCCCGATACAATCCTGTCTCAGTGGTCTACAGACAGTTCCTTGGACTTCATGACTTGGTTTTTGCCCTGACATGCACTGTTAACTGTCGGACCTTTTTATATAGACAGGTGTGTGTCTCTCCAAATCATGTCCAATCAACTGAATTAACCCCAGGTGGACTCCAATCGAGTTGTAGAAACATCTTGAAGATGATCAGTGGAAACAGGAAGCACCTGAGCTGAATTTCGAGTGCCACGGCAAAGAGTGTGAACACGTATGTACTGTATGTACTGTATATATGATATTTTTTTCCATTTTTTAAATTTGTAATAAATTTGCAAAAAATTTAATCAAACTTCTTTCACATTGTCATTATGGGGTACTGTTTGTAGAATTTTAAGGAAAATAATAAATTGAATCCATTTTGGAGTAAGGCTATAATATAACAAAATGTGAGGTGCTATGAATACTTGATGCTCTGTAACTACTGTAGCTTTATATACAGTATGTGTACCTAGCTCTGAATAGGTATAACTAGCTCCAAACAGCTCCAAATAGGAACAACTAGCTATAAATCGATATAACTTGCTCCAAATAGGGCTAACCAGCTTGAAACAGGAGTAACTAGTTCTAAGTATGTGAGACTAGCTCTGAATAGGAGTAGCTATCTCCAAATGTTGAGGGCTAGCTATAAATCCATGTTTGGAGCTGTAACACTGTTTGGAGATCTAGCACCATCTCTTTATATAGTCAGACGTCTAACTCTGCTTATCAAACGCTGTAAAACACACAGCTGACAGACTAGAATACTTCAGATAAAAGATACTTCAGATCAAATCCCAAAGCGATCCAGCGTTTCAGGCTTGTATCAGATCCCAGTGCCACATTATCACACACACCACACGAGCTGAATTTTTCTCCAAAGCTTTACCTTGGTGCCATTTATAGACCGCAGTCAGAGTTCTGGGTTTAATTCTGTTCTTGTTTGATCTGCAGTAACCTTTTAGCGTGGAGTGTCTCTCACAGCGACTGGCAGATCGGCAAGCGCAGAGTGCACTGGACACCTGCGGACTCTGGAAGTCTCTTCACTTTCACTCTTTTCATCTTCTTCCACTCCTCATATCTCACAGTTCTGTCTCACTCTTACTTTCAGCCACTTTATCCCCCACGTCTTTTCGGCACTTTTTTTCCCTCGTCATTCTCGCCCTCTTCTATCTAACCTCATCCCTCTACAAGTGACCGCTCCATTCAGAGCTGAAAAATGATAAATAATAAAAACAGGGCTAAAGTCAACCTTGATTCATTACATATACATTACTGCACAGTGAACTTCTTTATTCTTCACGTATCCCAGCTTTTTGTTATTAGGCTGAGGTCAGAGCGCAGGGTCGGCCATTTTACTGCACCTTGCCCAAGGGCCCAACATCAGCAACCTTCTGGAGCCGGGGCTCGACAATGAGCATTGTTACGAATTTGTGTCTGTTCACGAGTTACCGAATGTAAAGAGAACCTTTACAAGCCTTTATTTAATATTAAATAATTAATAACATAAATTAATGCTTTTAATGATAGTAATACATTTAATTGTACATTATTGTTTGCTGAGCGTGTACATGGTATTTATGTTGATTTTAGACTGAAGCAAATCACACTGCAAGTAATACATTTATCTAGTTGTATTGACTCCACCCACGTTTTAGACAGAAATGGCAAAAATACAAAAAGTGCAATTTTCAAATTTGCAAGGGGTGAGAAAAATAATCCGCAATCTGACTAGGGAGATCAGGATTATAGGAGAAATGTGTGAGATCACGTCGCCCTTGGATATCAGTCCTCTGTGCTTAATCTGAAGTTTAGTCTTCAGCTCTTCAATAAACGTCTCACTGTAACGAGCGCTGTTTATTGTTAAACCTTTTTCCTGATGTTGTTCCAATACTTCTGGCCCCCTAAGAACCCCAGAAAACTGTAAGTGTTGATGAATTTTCCAGCTGATGTTACAATTTTTCTCAATTGCTGATTGAGGATGTTTCCGTTCCACACTCTGCCGTTTACTCTCAGGCTCGTAGTGATGAATCCGTGTCTCGTCACCAGTAATGATTCTCTTTAAGAACCTACCTTCCTAAGAGTATCACTCTACATTAACTTTACAGATATCCAAACGCTTCTGATCATGATTTCCGAGTTGTTTTGGCACCAGGTATCTCCTTAGACCAAAAAAAAAAAAAATAAAAAAAAAAAATTGCTGCAAACTGCTCCATTTTTGCCCGCACCGCAGTTAAAAATGCACTGATGCAACACGTTCACACCTGCACAGCAGTGACTGGAGAGACCGGGGCCTTAAACCGAAAGCGCTGATGAGCTTTGGTGTGTTATCACATAAAAGTGTAAAAGAGTGGGCCAAAAAAAAGGACCATGATGACTTAATGAATATGCTTATTACCTGTCAATTTGGTAATTTGTTGCACATGTTTGTTAATAGTAATATTTCAAGCTGCTCTACTTGATAGTTTTGTGAGCAAAATGTTTTCTAAATTCGGCTCGTAAGCCAGTTTACAGATCTTATTTGCTGAGGTTATGCAGAATGAACAAGCTGAATGTTATTAGTATCCATTAAGTATTTGCTCACACACAGAATTGTAACTCACAAACGTTCCTGTGATTCAGCGTCTTCCTGGACACACACCTATCTTTCAAACCTTAACGATGGTGGAATGCTAACAACTTTGCTTCGCGCACACTCCTGTTTATTTGCTTCTTAGTGTTTTTAAAACCTGCAGTGCTTTCTATTCATCGAAGCACTCAGCGCATTAGTGAACACACGTCCGCAGTGTGCCGAAATGGACTGCAAATGCATCACAAAAACCCATCGCAATTTAGCTTATGAAAATGCAACATCACCTGGTCACTTTATCATTGCCGCGACTTCACCTCGGCTCATTTGCGCCGCGGCAAATCCTCTGTGCCGACAGCAAGCTGGAGCGAGTTAGGGATGAAGTTTAACATTTGGTACTGCAGAAAACCTCAGTGGAACAATAAGAGCATTTCTTTAGCATAGAGCGGCGTCGGCGTGTAAATTAAAACACTTCATGGCTTGTTGAGTGCCACAGGTTCGCGAGTTGCACCATAAAATATTGAGAGTGTAGACGTGAGTGTCTGATCATAAGGTAAACGTAAATGTGTGGAACATATCACTACAGCTAGCTATATTTAGGAAATTTTAAAAACCAGAACTGATATTGAAACTGGTACTAGAACTGGTGGTGATAATGGTAGTGGTCCTAATACTGGTACTGGAACTGGTCCTGATACTGGTACTGTTCCTGATACTAGTTCTAGAATTGGTCCTGGTACTTGTACTAGAATTGGTCCTGAAACTGGTACTAGAATTGGTCCTGGTACTGGTTTTGATACTGGTATTTGAACATTTCCTGATACTGTAACTGGAATAAGTCCTGATCCGGTACTAGAATTGGTGGTGATGATAGTACTGGTCCTAATACTGGTACTGAAACTCGTCCTGATACTGGTACTAGAATTGGTCCTAGTACTGGTTCTGATACTGGAATTGGTCTTGATAGTTGTACTGGAACTGGTCCTGATACTGGTACTAGAAATGGTAGTGATGATGGTACTGGTACTGGTACTGGAACATGTCCTGATACTGGTACTTGTACCGTTTCTGATACTGGTACAGGCTGTACAGTAGACTCACACTAAATCTTATTAGAATTTAATGTGTTTTTTTTATTATATATTTTTTATATTTTATTAAACAATAACCTCTGGGGTTATAATTAAGCACTCATTCTTATTTACAAAGACATGTTGCTTTTTGCTTCTTTGGAGAAAATGTAAGATTTAATTATAAGCTATTATAAACATTTGTCAATTTTGCAAACTCAATACTTTCCCAAAATTCATATTAATTTGCAATATTTTATATTATTATATTCTTTTTTTCAGCTATAAGAAATTTCACTTCAGGACGTGGATTAAACCTGCAAATCCATATCTTAAAGTGTCCGTGCTTTAGCCATAAAAAAAAAAGAACGAAATTCTCTCCTCTCTTACTTTCTGCTGGTTTCCCAAAACACACTTTTTTGAGGAAATGGAAATATAATAATGTGTGTAAAAGAATGGAGACCGCCGGCTGCTCTATTCACTCGGCTAGCGGCGGCCTCTTGAGCTTTAAAAGCTCCGGGTCCTGGTCAGATCCATTCGAGCCTCACTCCAGGTGAAATGAAATGTCCACTGCTTTAGAGAAATGGATCCGGATAGAAAAGCATATGCACACACACACACACACACACACACACACACACACACACACACACACACACACACACACACGCACGTATACCATGATGAGAATCAGAGCTGTCTTAAAAGCTTACACAGTTTCCCTTCGAGAGGAGGAGGAGGAGAGAAGTCCAGGCTTTCCCATGGATTTTAAAACCTTTTACAAGCACTGGTACAAATGTAGATACTGGTACTAATTTTAGTAGTGGTACTGATACTTATACAAATACTGGTACTAATACAGATGCTGGTACTGATGTTGAAACTGGTACTACATCTTATACTGGTACTGATGCTGATACCAGGATTGATCCTTTTGGTGGTACGGTTGTCAACACTGGTTATCATACTGGTAATGATACTGGTACTGATACAGATACTGGGACTACTTCTGATAATGGAACTAGATATGATAATGGTCCTGAAGCTGATAATGTTAAAGATACTGGGACTTGTGCTAATACTCATACAGGAACTGGTAATGAAATAGGCACTGATGTTTATATGTAATGCTCAGATCTTATTTTTAAGCTAATTACACTAATACAGGGTCTAGGATCTAAATACGGGCTAATATTATTCACTTCCGGTGTTGCGCAATCTTCGCGGAGCAAGACAAGACACGTGACAACAACAATTATCCAACCAAACCAAAGTGTATTAAAGTGAAAAAAAAAAAACTATATATACAAACAAACAAGGTGCACCATAAGCCAATATATACAAAATATATACAAATATAAATAATGTGTGGAATGTAGGAGTGTGTGTGAGTGCGTATGTATAAAAGTCCAAGTCCGTGTTATTGTGAGTATGAAATGGTGTACGGGAGAGATGGCTCGGCCTCACCGGTAAAAGATGTATAATCCGGGAGCACGAGAAAACGGAACGAGAAGGGTACTGAATGTGTCCAATGAAGATTAATCCAGTAATAGAAAGTAATCCTCCGTAACTACAAACAATCTCTCTCTCTCTCAAACCAAATGCAGCGCGCTGTCTCATCTCTCCGTCCCGAGTACTTTGCCGGTTCCGGCTTTATGCCGGCACACGTGACCCGACGCCGCTTCCGGGTTCCCTCGCGCAGCGATCGCGCATGCTCGCGAGAGCTTACCCTGGACCAACACTGTCTATGGGGACCAGTAAAACCAAATCGGGCATATTTCCGTGTACAGGTGAGCAGCATTAGCTCCTTAATCCATCTCCCTGCTAGTCAAAATGCCCCTTTATGTGGCCGCGCTACATAGACCCCCCCCCCCGCCCAAGCCTCCGGCGTCTGAGGAGAACGTCCGTAAAAGCGCTTCAGATTGACCACATTCAATAAATTAGTTTTTTGTGGATTGCCCCAAGACACTGTGTAGTTAATTGGTCCTTTTCTGTTTTTTATTTCTGCTGGACCCTCCCACTTGGGCACTCGCGCAACTGAAAAGTTTTGATGGGCAGAGGAAAGAGAGGGTGTCCGTCGCCAAACCAGCTCGCCCGGTAGCTCTGGCGCCTTGTTCTGCCGGGAATTGAGGTAGCTGGCGTGTTTGGCTGACTGAGTTGCTGGTGGTTGTGCCTCTTCCTCCGCTGTGATCCTGGGGTCGGTCTGTGATAGATGTGAGGCTGGGTCGGTGGTGAGTTGTTGGGTGGCCGGCTGCTCCAGCGGTCCCTGGTGAGGTCTGGCATCTGATAGCTCCCGGGTCTTTTCCCAAGTTCACAAGGAGGTTGGGCTAGGGGCGCGGCCGATCTCCGATGGCCCCTGGTTCTTTTGGCCCGGCTCCGGGTGCTCCGGCAGACCTCGCACGCTTCCACGTACCGCCAGACGTCCTTGCGGATGGAAGGCCACCAGGCGACGTCTAGGAGGCTCAGTAGTGTCTTTAGCCCCCCCCGGTGGCCCCCCGAAGCTTTTGATGAAAGTCTTGCAGGAACGTCTGGGTCTGCGATGGCGGGATTACCAGCTGGAGAGCTCCTCCCTTCTTCCTCGGCACTCTACGATGTAACGCCCCTTGGTGGTGTTCGAAGGTCACCCCCTGGTTCTGGGTCTCTCCGGCATCCACCACAGTGGCCAGAAGAGCCACCTGGAGACCTTCCTGCTTTGGATGTTCCACCTCGGCCAGGTCTCTGGGTGGAGCCGAGGACAGCTCTGATGTGAAGTGTGGAGGTTCCGCTTTCTGTGGCAAGGCGTAGTAGAGCTGAGAGGGTGCAGACAGGGGCTGGGCGTTGGAGGGTCCGGCCTGGGATGGAGTAGAAGCGGGCTCTGGGGCTCCCTCCTTCACCTTCTCCTGGCTGTGTTGGGCCCCCTCCTTCTGCCGAAAATCCTTCGCCCCCAAGTGGTCCTTCTCTGTAGTTGCGATGCTTGGAAACTCGGGTGATTGTGGAGATGGAGATGGTGAAGACGCAGGGGTGTAGGCTTGTAACCTTTGTACGGTGGATGTGCTAAAGATGCGCAGCTTCCTCATCTGCTTTTCCCAGATGACATCACGGCGCAAAAAACAGTCTGTTATCGCTCTTTCCAGTTTTTCAAAAGACTCTTGGCAGTAGCGCTCCAGCTCTGCTAATCTAGCATCCACTGCCCGCCGAAAACTGAGTTCACGATTTAAACTGCTGTTAATGGAATCTTTAAAATCCCTCTCTAACAGGCCCACTTTCTCAGACATAGCCTCTACATCCCCTTTACATTGCTTAAATTCAGTCTGCATTGTTCCAACAACATCAGTAATTTTAGACATCTGACCCTCAATATCATCATGTCTATCTGATATATACAATGAGCTAAGCAATGAAGTAGGGTTACGTCGCGTCACAGGGACATCTACATCATCCGGTACAATACTAGCAACAGCAAAGTTGGCCCTCCCAGCACTACTAGCATTAGCAAAAACGTTAGCTTTAGCGCTAGCCATGTTGGCATCTATTTTGCTCCTTAAAGTCACACAACACCGGAAAAATACCCTAACAAACAGATTCCCCGTACGGGCCACCACTATGTAACGCTCAGATCTTATTTTTAAGCTAATTACACTAATACGGGGTCTAGGATCTAAATACGGGCTAATATTATTCACTTCCGGTGTTGCGCAATCTTCGCGGAGCAAGACAAGACACGTGACAACAACAATTATCCAACCAAACCAAAGTGTATTAAAGTGAAAAAAAAACTGTATATACAAACAAACAAGGTGCACCATAAGCCAATATATACAAAATATATACAAATATAAATAATGTGTGGAATGTAGGAGTGTGTGTGAGTGCGTATGTATGAAAGTCCAAGTCCGTGTTATTGTGAGTATGAAATGGTGTACGGGAGAGATGGCTCGGCCTCACCGGTAAAAGATGTATAATCCGGGAGCACGAGAAAACGGAACGAGAAGGGTACTGAATGTGTCCAATGAAGATTAATCCAGTAATAGAAAGTAATCCTCCGTAACTACAAACAATCTCTCTCTCTCTCAAACCAAATGCAGCGCGCTGTCTCATCTCTCCGTCCCGAGTACTTTGCCGGTTCCGGCTTTATGCCGGCACACGTGACCCGACGCCGCTTCCGGGTTCCCTCGCGCAGCGATCGCGCATGCTCGCGAGAGCTTACCCTGGACCAACACTGTCTATGGGGACCAGTAAAACCAAATCGGGCATATTTCCGTGTACAGGTGAGCAGCATTAGCTCCTTAATCCATCTCCCTGCTAGTCAAAATGCCCCTTTATGTGGCCGCGCTACATATATTTGTACTGAAACTGATACTGGTACTTGTATTGATACAGATACTCATGAACATACTAAGACTGGTACTGATGCTTGGTACAGTCTCTACAGTAGATTTACAATTAACCTCCAAAGTAAGAACTTACATGCATAACTTTTCACGTTTTATTGCATTTAGCGAACGCCATTATCCAGAGTGACTTAACATTTTTATCTTATTACACATCAGAGCAGTTTAGGGTTAAGGGCCTCGCTCAAGGGCAACTTGGTGGTTGTGGGGTTTGAACCTGGGACCTTCTGAACCAAAGGCCAATGCTTAACCACTGAGCTACCGCTAACATTAAACAAAAATACTATAAAAACTGAAGTGTAGTATTATAATACAACAAGTAAAGTTAGTATTTTTTTGTAGTTTTTTTCTACTGCTTGATTATGAAAATATCAGGCTAACCATCATCATGAAAATTGTTTGGTATAAAATCTTACAGAAAATCCAACAATGAACATTTAAGGAAGATTCCTGTGTAGAAAGGTCTAATTAATTAGTGTGTGAGATCTTTGTAATAGATTTAAAAAAGAACAAAAAAAAAGAAAAATGACTGAATATACACAATGTTACGTGAAGTGGGTGGAGCCTAAACCCACATGCACAATCAGTCACAGAAGCACTTCCAGCAAGAACACACACAAGGCTAAATCCTAAATCCCTCTGTAACTCCTGATCAAGGGCACTACTTGGTGTGTAGAACAAGGGATTGTACACCCTACATAGTGCACCCATTTAATGCTAAATGGGATTCGACCCCAGAACAGTAAGTTAGGTATTAATCAGAAAGTGTGAAGCGTCAGTGTCAGTTAGCGTCACCTGCAAATCATCATATGACGCTGAGACACAGTGTATTCCATAACATCACCTCATTTGCACCAGAAGCACTGTATAAGCTAACGCTAATGCTAAGGCTAGCAAAATTCTCTTTTGAATAAGTAGAACAAAAGCTATCGGTTACTCTTTCATCTGCAAAGCCAGTGGGCCATCATGTGATCATCAGGCGATCTTACTCTTATTTTTATTGGCTCTAAAACACACCTTGAATGTAATTATTAATAGAAATGTACAGCAGCCTAATGTTAAAAGTTAACAGTGCTGCCATCTGCCGTTGTGACTGATGTCATGGTAGTCATGTGACTTCAAAAGCTTTATGTATTTGCGTACTTTGATTGACGACAGGAGGTTATTTTGAGGTTTGAGGTTGTTGAGTTGTTTCATAGGTCCAAGTTATCCAAAAATATGAATTTAAATTTGTCATTTTGGCCCTGCAGTGACCATCACTGTCGCTAACGCTGCAGCTGAAGTCCATCACAGCGGGCGTGTGTGCTACGACTCACTGCACACACACACATGCACACGCACACACACGAACATACACACAAAAAATGCATTTTGATTTGGTTCTTGTGTCATTTCTATTTTTACATTTTTTACAAGTTCCTCCAGCCTGAGCGGCTCGCCTGCTAGCGGTGTGTAGAGAAACGAGACGAGGAAAGATTTGGATGTTCTGCTGTTCATCAGGGTTCTGAGTTCACACTTAATGATTACACACTTAGTTAACACACACACACACACATCAGTTTTACAGCATTATTCTGACACAGATCACGCTCCCTAAGAGCCAAGAAATCTGAAGTGAGTGGGCGCTGATTAAGACGCTTAGCTTTGTGTAACCTGAACTCTGGGAAGATGATTTGATGATCTTATCATTCTTGGGGACGGAGAGTCAGGGGTCTCATCCTGAAGATGATTATTTTCCTATAACTGCACACCCACAAGTATTTTATATACACATGTCTATAGCAACGTTTAGTGATAAGGAACATCTGAGTAACATGGCGTTCCTTCACCAGACTCAAAAAAACACAAAAGACACAAAAACTGCAAATACGTCTGTTACAGCTTACAAAGTGCTGGAGACTTCTTCCACTGTTGCATAAACTTCTCCTTACTTTGAAGGTGTAGCGATTACACACGTTTCTCATTAGTATAGTGGTTGCTGTGTAGGTGTCTGTGAATGAGCTCTTACTATGGAAACAACAACATATTACAGCTTCTGGACAATCAAAATCCAGAACCCATTTCCTTACAAATAAACACTTGCTTTTGTATGAAGTTTTCTCCAGGATGGAAGTGTGTAACGTAAACCTTACAGTAGTTGTGTAACCGGATATCGATTCAAGGTCACGACCTCTTTAGATACAGCGCCGAGCCACTGACGAAATTTTACACTAAAAGTCGTCCAGTTTGTCTGAGAGTAAGGAGCGCTGCCGCTTCCTCGGGCGCTGATTTTATCCCGTTTGAGCTGCGATAGAGGAACCAGTCCGATATCTGAGCAAGAAAAACAAAGTGAGATCTGAAACAAATCCTTTGGTTGATGATTCAATAAATCATTAATAAACGCCGCGGGTGCCGGGGCCTCGCCGATATCTGACCAGAGGAAAGAAAAAAAGGAGAAAGAAGAAATCGAATTATGTAAGATTAATAATTAAATTTTAAGGAATTATTTAAGCGCTTGGGTTTTGCACTAAACTCTAGCATTTCCTTTCTGCTGATTTTATTCAGGTTAGTTTTAAAAATGTATATTTGCTAATTTTTTTAAATAAAACAGCTTTAATATCGTATGTACATTGATATACTGTACATGTTTACATTATTATTATTATTATTATTATTATTATTCCTGTTTTTTAAATTGTTATTATTATATGGTGGTGTGACGTGTCCATGTACGACCTGTGGTCTACAAAGAATTATTATAATTATTTATTTTATTATTTATTATTTCCTTTTTTTTTACATGTATAATTTTTTTACACAAACAAAGAACGCTGTGCCTCCGAGTGCTGCTTGGAGAACAGATCAGAATCTAATTTGCATAAAAAGTTTGAGGATAAAGTTTCACATTTCATCGTGATAAGATTTTGGTGTTTTTTTTCTTTCTTTTTGCGATTTAATGAGAGCTTGATTTCATCCTCGCGGTGAGGATTCGCAGAATGCAGATGCTTCATGTGTGGTTTATGAAGTACAAAGCTGACTGGAGAAACATGACACACACACACACACACACACACACAGTGTTAAAGAAAGTGTGTGAGTGGTTGTCATCTTGAGAGAGAGAGAGTGAGAGAGAGAGAGAGAGAGAGAGAGAGAGAGAGAGAGGAATTCTTAGCTTCAGATGCCCAGGAGAGGTTCTGTGAGCTTCAGATTAAGAGAAAGAAAGGAAAAAGAATAAAGCCACCGTCCTCATCTTCCATCCTGCTGCAAACTCTCTCCCTCTCTCATCACCTCGTGATCTTTATCTCTTCGCTCTCTCCATCCTTCATCTTCATAGCGAACAGATACACACACAGAACATTCCAGATCCTTCTTTTTTCTTAAGTGTGTTATATTGTGGTAGCACAGGGTCGAGGGTTCGATTCCCACCCTGTTCTCTCCGTGTTTGGTGGGTTTCCTCGAGGTGCTCGGTTTCCTCTCACAGTCCGAAAACATGCAGGTTAGGCTAATTGGTGTTCCCAGACTGCCCGTTGTGGGTGCGTGTGTTGTGTACCCCAACTTGTTCTGCAAGTCCCCTGGAAGAGGTACCTGTACAGAATAAGCTCTACAGAGAATCAGTGAGTTGTATTGTTGGTCACATGATCAAATTCCCTATGTTTTATTCTTTTTTTAACTTGTGTATTGATTACTGCTGTCACTCCAGCGCCACCAAATTACCATTTGGAGGTGTTTTATTCCTCTAACACCACATCTATTGATGAAAGTATGACATCATACTTTTAATTCATTTATAGCTACATCTTTTGTGAAAGTCCTTATAACCTGAGCATGATGTTGTAAAAACGTTACATCTGACACTGGAGACTCCTTCCATCTCAAAAGAAGGTGAAGGCAAAGAGACAAGAACTTAAATACAGGTAGTATCTTACTTGCAAAGAGTTCCCTTTCAGGATAATGTTCATAATTTGGATTTGTTCATAAATTGGGGACGAAGTGCGTCTTATCCACCTTTGAAACGAATATACAATATAAAGCATAGTAATTCACTTTACTAAATCTGTGCTCTTTCCCAACACTGCTGTCATGTGTCCAAAAACCATAACTGAGCCTAAGGAAATTAACCTCACAGTAAAATGCAACAGTGTTGTCTCTGACACTTTACAGTAAATCTTGACGAGGGGAATCCTGGATCCTGGATGTTGTCTCAGAGTGAATTTGCCCTTAAGAAATAATGAAAACTCCAATGATTTGTTCCACAACCCAAAAATATTTATAAAAAAATATTAATAAAAAATCTAAATTAAAAATAAAACTAATCTGCACTTTACTTTTGAAAAGAATCACTCCCAACAGAAGAATGAGAGAGATCACGGGGATTATTGTGTGGGATGACTTTAACACACATGCGTGCGCACAAGACTTACGTAGACTGCAAACTAAGTTTGGAAGCGGAATCTGGCCATTTTGTCTCAGAGTTGTTTTCCATTGTATTGGACTATGAAAAGCTGAAATTCCCAGCTAACTCAACAATAATTTCAAACAGTCTGACTGTTTACTAAATGGAACCAATGTTCAACTTTCATCCGCCCATGCTTCTCGAAGTATTTTCTGCGATGTGCAGCAAAAACTGCACCACAGATCTCAGCCTTGACAGCATCTCCCTTTTGGTCCCGTGGTGCTAACTTGGCCTTGGACTTTACTAATCTGACAACTACCCCTTTGTCTGTTTCCCACCTAAGGTACAAAACAACCCTGCAGGTCTTGTGGCTACCATTTGAGAATGTGATCCCCCATGGTTTTCCTGTCCAGCCAACTGGCATGAGACTTCTGTGAAACTTAACTTGACCAAGCTGCACATACTCCTCAAAGAGTTTCATGGCCTTATTTCTGAGATTTTGTCCCATGGAATGTCTTCCTCATAAGAATTGCACCTTTTTGCTTGGCAGGCATAACAAGACCAATTGGGTCATAGAGCCCAGCAACCTGGCTTAGTAGCTCTCTCCTGGTCAATGGGTTAGGAGTTTTCAGTTTCATTTAATCTTCAAGAAGGTTCTGGCCTGTTCTCACTTTCATTTTGCTTTTTGAGAAGTCAATGTAAGTCATAATGTAGAGTTTGTCATCTTCTACCAAGTACCCTGTTCCCAAAGCTTTATTTTCTTCTTCCTTCATCTGGTTTGGAAGTATAATCGCTTGACTTTGAATTTGTGCACCAGTCACTTGCCTCCCACTTTTTCTCCAGGCTGACAGTTCCCACAACAGCACCCACCACACTTTGGTTTTCTGGCTGCCCCAATACTGTGCCACATCCACCACTCAAGAAAATCCTGGTTACTTGCCAGTGAGCTTTTTGTTTCAGTCGCATGACTTTTCCCACTTTGGATTATTTTGCGGATATTTGGAAATATGCAAAATGCATTTCAAACTCATGTGCTGTCATATCCACTTTCTCAAACAGATCTGGTTGTGCTCCAGCAACAGTTTTCTTCAATGGACTAAACAAGAAAAACGAGATCCACCATGACTTTCATTCTTTGTGGTGCGAGTCTCTCCTCTTAGTGGCTGATAGGGAGTTCAATCTTCTCCGACCTATTCAATTCTTTGAGGTCTGCGTCTGAAAAGAATTTTTTAAGTTGCTCTGGAGTTACACTTCTGTGGACTTTGGCAATGTCCTCTTACCCATAACAGATGAGCCTTCACTGTCCCCTTGTGAGTTTTGACTCTAGTCCTGATGAGGTACCTTTTTGTGCTCACTGTAATGGCCATCTTGCCAACACCATGAACTACCAAGGTAACACCCTCTTTTAGACAAAGAAGGTAATGGTGGTCTGACGAGGCTTCCCTTTTACAGTTCTAGTTACTGCAAAGATAGTTGTCGTTGCACCTGTCACTATCCTTGTGACATCCCAAGCACTTTTTATACACACCCAGTTGCTTTACAATGAATTTCTTCTCTGCTAGTTTTAATTCTTTGAACTTTTTGCAAAAGAAGATTTTGTCTCTA
The DNA here is from genome assembly GCF_024256425.1 of Clarias gariepinus. Classification (NCBI taxonomy): domain Eukaryota; kingdom Metazoa; phylum Chordata; class Actinopteri; order Siluriformes; family Clariidae; genus Clarias; species Clarias gariepinus. Next base: position 32,977,679 of record NC_071110.1, on the reverse strand, counting down.
TGCTTCTCTTCTCCACACACGACGCATCCACTTTCTGTAGAAACTTTCTTTGTTGTTCTGGTGAAGGTATACTTCTCAGACTTCTTTTCTGGCCTTTCTGCCTTTTCTGAGATTTTGAGCTGCTCGAGCCTTTTAAGAATTATTTCTTCTTACTTTAGAAAATTTAGTAGTGCATCAAAGTGTTTCTCTGGTGTGATGCCACTTGCAGGATCCATCATGTAGACTTACCATTGTCTTTTTACAAACTCAGGTAACTTGCTCTTAATGGACGTTATCACAAGTGGGTTCTTATCACAAATTGCGTTAATATTTCCAAGGTCTGTGAGATCTGCCAGAGCTTTTTCTACCGTTTGCATTAACTCTATAGCCCTCCCTGTCTAATTCTCTCTCACCGCAGGAATCCTTTCTAGCTCCTTGACAATTTCCATGGCGATTGTGGTTCTGTTTCCATAGCGGTTCCATAGCCTGAGCTCTTTGGCAATCTTTTCATCGATGCTGTCCACCAGTTAAATCTTTTTAACCTCAGCCAACCCTGTGGGTTCTCCTTGTCTCAGAAGGTTTTTCCAGTCCCTCTTCCAGTAGTAAAAGTCCCTCTTATTACTACTGAACTTAGGTAAGCTTGTAGGTTTGATTTTTACCACTGCCATAATCTGAGCTGAAAAAGCTATCACATCCATCTCATTTTTCACATTGCATTTCTGATGCTCATGCATTCTCTAAGTGCATGCAAATAAATTTTTTTTTGCTTCACACTTACTGCTAAACCCTTTTAGATTGCATACGCAACCCTCTAACCCTGCTCTTATGGTTGTTGGGGTCCACCTTTCCCAGTTTACCAGAACCTTGGTTGCCTCTTTCACCAGTCTCATCAAGAGTTTCAGTTGTATACTATAGCCGACGGTATCGATAGGCATGATGATAGCGCATTCACAAGCTGTCTCTGCCGCGGCTGACATCTCAGCTTGTCCATATCTTTTCCAAACGTTAGTTTTAACTTTCTCGTCAATTTCTTTGAGGCTTGCCTTACATTCTGCCCCTGTTTTTTTTTTAAATCAGCTTCTTGCTGTGCTGAGAGCGATACCTCTGCACCGTTTTCTTGGTGAGCTTCAATCTCTGCCAGTAACCCAGCCTTGTAATTATCATTGGTTTCAAAAACTTTCCTTGCTCCAGTGAAGAGCTTTTTGAATTCTTTTTAAGTTCTGATTCCTGCATATTACGTGCTTCTCTGTTGAGAAAGTTATCTTGGTGAAGCTACTTTTTGCAGAAGTATTTTCTCTTTTCAATTGTTGGACTGTTTTTCCAGAGGTTTCTCCTGCCATTTTGGTTTGTTTCACTTTGTTTCTGGACTTTACTAATCTGTTGATCTCTGTCCACACTGCTACACTTGGTTATCGACTGTAGACATGGTTATCGACTGTCGAGTTATCTGGGAATTTGCACAAAATTAAGAACAGTTTTATTCGTCTTTGTTATTTATTCAACTTCTGTTTCAAACTTAAAAAAAATAAATAGGCCAATTACAGGGGACATGAGGATCAATTCTGAAGTCACTTTTTAATTCTTGTTTCTGACATCTTTGCAGGTCACACAACAATTTTTTTTAAGTAGATTCAATTAAGTGGTTGAAAACCTTAAATGAAAAAAGCACAAAGAAGCTACATCACTATTTCTGATAAATATAAGGTAAATCATTACTTCTAACAAATACTAGTTAGCACCTTAGAGGGCAGTCTGAATTCTCTCAAGTGTCTGAGGTGGAAGAGACGTTGTCGGGCCTTTTTCACCACAATGTTGATGTGACAGGACCATGACAGGTCCTGCATGATGTGAACACCGAGGTATCGAAAGCTGTCCACTCTCTTCACTGGGCTCCTGTTAATTTCAATTCAATTTTATTTATATAGCACTTTTAACATTGGTCATTGTCTCAAAGCAGCTTCACAAAAATGAAAGAAATTATCTAATAATAGGATGAATGAATGAATGGTGAATGAAATGTCTCTAAAGAGCAAGCCAAGGGTGACGGCGACACTGGGGTCTGGTAGTTGACTGGAGTCTGGTAGTTCCTCTCCTGCTTTGTACTAAAGTCCACTATCAGCTCTTTTGTCTTGCTGACATTCAGGAGGAGATTGTTCCTCTGGCACCAGTTCTGCAGATTTCCAATTTCCTTTAGTTAGGCCGTCTCATCATTGTTGGTGATCAGGCCCACCATGACAGTGTCGTCAGCAAACTTGATGGTGGTGGAGTTAGTGGCCACACAGTCGTAGGTGTACAAAGAGTACAGCAGGGGGCTTAGAACACAACCCTGGGTGGCTCCAGTGCTGAGAGTGAGGGAGGCTGAGACATGTCCGCCCATCCTTACTGCCTGTGGTCTGCCAGTTAGGAAGTTGGAGATCCACTGACACAGAGATGAGCTGAGTCCCAGGTGCTCCAGCTTGGTGGTGAGTGTGGAGGGAATTATGGTATTAAATGCAGAGCTGTAGTCGATGAAGAGCATTTTAACATAACACCCCCTCCGAGTGTCCAGGTGAGTGAAAGATGTATGGAGGAGATGAGAGATTGCATCGTTTGTGGAGTGGTTCGGGCGGTATGGAAGCTGTAGTGGGTCCAGTGTGTCGGGTAGTAAGGAAATGATGAAGTCTCTAATCCTAACCCTGAACTTCTTGTTTGAGCCTTTGTTTGTATTTTGGCATAAGGAAGATGGCGGCGTGGTTGGATTTCCCAAACGGTGGACGAGATTGTGCCTACAGTCTTTGACTGTAGTGTAACAGTTGTCCAGTGTCCTTTCACCCCTTGTGGGGCAGGTGATGTGTTGATGAAAGTTTGGTGTCCCGGTGCTGTGTTTGGTGCTGTGTGAGTGCCTCATGCAGCTCGCATAAGGCAGTGTCCATGTCCGCTTGAGGCAGGATACAAACGGCGCTGATTATGACCGATGTGAACTCCCGGTTGGGTGTGCAGGAGCATGTAATTCAATTCAATTCAATTTTATTTATATAGCGCTTTTAACAATGGTCATTGTCTCAAAGCAGCTTCACAAAGATGAAAGAAATAATAAAAAATATATATATACAGTGGTGTGAAAAACTATTTGCCCCCTTCCTGATTTCTTATTCTTTTGCATGTTTGTCACACTTAAATGTTTATGATCATCAAACACATTTAACAACAAGTCAAAGATAACACAAGTAAACACAAAATGCAGTTTTTAAATGATGGTTTTTATTATTTAGGGAGAAAAAAAATCCAAACTTACATGGCCCTGTGTGAAAAAGTAATTGCCCCCTGAACCTAATAACTGGTTGGGCCACCCTTAGCAGCAATAACTGCAATCAAGTGTTTGCGATAACTTGCAACGAGTCTTTTACAGCGCTCTGGAGGAATTTTGGCCCACTCATCTTTGCAGAATTGTTGTAATTCAGCTTTATTTGGGGGTTTTCTTGCATGAACCGCCTTTTTAAGGTCATGCCACAACATCTCAATAGGATTCAGGTCAGGACTTTGACTAGGCCACTCCAAAGTCTTGATTTTGGTTTTCTTCAACCATTCAGAGGTGGATTTGCTGGTGTGTTTTGGGTCATTGTCCTGCTGCAGCACCCAAGATCGCTTCAGCTTGAGTTGCCGAACAGATGGCCGGACATTCTCCTTCAGGATTTTTTGGTAGACAGTAGAATTCATGGTTTCATCTATCACAGCAAGCCATCCAGGTCCTGAAGCAGCAAAACAACCCCAGACCATCACACTACCACCACCATATTTTACTGTTGGTATGATGTTCTTTTTCTGAAATGCTGTGTTACTTTTACGCCAGATGTAACGGGACACGCACCTTCCAAAAAGTTCAACTTTTGTCTCGTCGGTCCACAAGGTATTTTCCCAAAAGTCTTGGCAATCATTGAGATGTTTTTTAGCAAAATTGAGACGAGCCTTAATGTTCTTTTTGCTTAAAAGTGGTTTGCCTTGGAAATCTGCCATGCAGGCCGTTTTTGCCCAGTCTCTTTCTTATGTTGGAGTCGTGAACACTGACCTTAATTGAGGCAAGTGAGGCCTGCAGTTCTTTAGATGTTGTCCTGGGGTCTTTTGTGGCCTCTCGGATGAGTTGTCTCTGCGCTCTTGGGGTAATTTTGGTCGGCCGGCCACTCCTGGGAAGGTTCACCACTGTTCCATGCTTTGCCATTTGTGGATAATGGCTCTCACTGTGGTTCGCTGGAGTCCCAAAGCTTTAGAAATGGCCTTATACCCTTTACCAGACTGATGGATCTCAATTAGTTTTGTTCTCATTTGTTCCTGAATTTTTTTGGATCTTGGCATGATGAGGTGCTTTTGGTCTACTTCTCTGTGTCAGGTAGCTCCTATTTAAGTGATTTTTTGATTGAAACAGGTGTGGCAGTAATCAGGCCTGGGGGTGACTACAGAAATTGAACCTTTTAACTGTGATAAACCACAGTTAAGTTATTTTTTAACAAGGGGGGGCAATTACTTTTTCACACAGGGCCATGTAGATTTGGAGTTTTTTTTCTCCCTTAATAACATAATCTTCATTTAAAAACTGCATTTTGTGTTCAATTATGTTATCTTTGACTAATAGTTAACGGTTTTTGATGAGCAGAAACATTTAAGTGTGACAAACATGCAAAAGAATAAGAAATCAGGAAGGGGGCAAATAGTTTTTCACACCACTGTATATAAATAAAATAATAATAATAATAAAAAATAATAATATAAATAAATAAATAAATAATAATAATAATAATAAAATATTAATAATAATAAAAAAAATTGTATGTGTGAGAAAAATGTGTCTAGATAATAACAAGATGAATGAATGAATGATGAATGAAATGTCTCTGATGAGCAAGCCAAAGGTGACGGCGACAGTGGCAAGGAAAAACTCCCTGAGATGGCAATAGGAAGAAACCTTGAGAGGAACCAGACTCAACAGGGAACCCATCCTCATCTGGGTGATAACAGATAGAGATGATATAACATCATGTGTGTTATGCAGCTGAGAGTACAATATAACAAAAATTCTTTAAATTAACATGAAGTCCAGTTCAGCATAGGGATGAGTCAGTAGGTGCAGAGGGCAGATGGGGTCTGGATCACTGGGAGCACAGGAGCAGGATGTGTAGCTCCAACCATAATAAGGCAGAATTCAGCTGGAGCTGGTCCTTCTCTGGATGCCTCAGAAACCTCACAGGGTTGGCCTTTATCTACTGAAGCTGGTACAATTTCCAGATGCCTCGGGATGGGTAGAAAAGTACAGAACAGATGGAGAGAATTAGCGTAGTTGCCATTCAGAATAGATGTACTGGAGTATGAGGTTATGGGATGAGTTACGCGTATGCCAGTTTAAAAAGATGCGTCTTGAGTCTACTTTTAAACTGGGAAACTGTGTCTGAGCCCCGAACACTGTCTGGAAGGCTATTCCAAAGCTTTGGAACTAAATATGAAAAAGCCCTGCCCCCTTTTGTAGATTTTGAAATTCTGGGAACTACCAGAAGTCCAGAGTAAGATGTAAGAGGGACAATACTCGTGCTGTTGCACCAGCTGCCGTTCACTATTAAACAGACGCCGCCTCCCCTTGACTTCCCCAAATCCTGTGTCCTGTCCATGCGATCAACCGAGAAGAACATGCCATGTCTCGATGATGCAGAGGAGATTGCAGTCCCGAATGTCTCTCTGGAAATTTACCCTGGCCCTGAGGTCATTGAGCTCATTCTTCAGTAACTGGACGTTGGCGAGCAGGATGCAAAGTCTCGCAGGCAGTTTCTGACGCCGGCTCGTTTCCCTCGGGGCCGCCGCTTCGCGTCGCGTCCAGCTCAGATCTGGAGTTGAATAAAAATGTGAATAGTGAGTACATTGTAAACCAATAGAAACAAGAGTGTTTCTGTCATACCTAATGTACTCAATGGTGGCGATTTTGCCGATTTTAAAACGCTGAAAACTAACTTAAAAAACAAAAACAAAGAGAAGGTGGTCGGAGCGGTCGTGACGGCAGCCGACCTCACCGGCTCCAAAAGAGACTGTGAGGTGGTGATTTTCTGTCACAGACGCTGCTTGTATGTTATGTCTGTACATTTGCTCCATTAGTGACTTTGAGGTGAAAGCATACTGTGATGTCATACTCTGATCGTTGTTTCTTGTCGAATGACTCCATTTTACTTATTTTAGCTTTACAATTGTTTCCCAGCGAGGAGCCGTCGCTCAGTGAGGAACCCCCGCGTGCTCCTGCGCTTGTGTTAAAACGTGCTGTTTGTTAGTGTTTTAATGGAACGTGTGATGTGTTAAACATTACATCATGAGCTCTACATCGCTGTGTTCCTCAGGAGGCCAAGCTTGTCGAGAACATTTATCGAATCCTTCGCTCAACATTGCAGCACGTCTGAGTCACTCTGAGGTTCTGAAGTGCACGAGATCGCTGCGGCAATTACCCCAAATGATCCGTTCATCCTCTGGCGTTTGGAGAACGTTTGACATTTGGAGACATGATTCAACGTTAAATAACGTTTAGTTTCACTTGTAGTTACATATTTTGACTTTGTGACAGAGTGAGGAGAATTTGAATGAGGATCCGAAATCTGGAACGTCTTAATCCTCAGAGTGAAACGAGAGAAACCTGGTCACATTAAAAATTTCAGTCTCTGAGGAGAAGGTGGAGGCGAAGAGACAAGAACTAAAATACACACACAGATGTCCTGCTACAGGAGGAAGAGAGGACAAAGGAAGTCAAAAAGGTAGTAAAGAAGAAAGAATCTGAAAACGAGAGAATGGAAACTAAAAAAAGGTTAAGGAAGGAAGCAATGAACAAGGTAAAAAGAAAGGCAATGAGGAAGGGATGGAAAGAAGAAATGAAGGAAGAAAGATTAAAGGAACTAAGTAAGGAAGAAGGTAGAAAAAAGACAAATGTAGGAATCAAATGAAAGAAAAAAGCAATAAAAGAAAAAAGGAAGAATGGAAGAAGGAAGAGAGAAGAAGCAGGAAATGAAGGAAAGAAGAAGGAAGGATAGAGGAATAGAAAAAAAGGAAGAAAAGGAGGATGAAGGAAGGAAGCAATTAACATGGTATAAAGATATGATGGAATGAAGAGGGAATGAAAGGAAGAAAAAATAAATAGATGAAATAGATAAAAAAAGAAGCAGTAAAGGAAAGAAGGAAAAAAGGAAAAAGAAGCAGGTACAGTAGGAAAGGAACGAAAATGAAAGAAAGAAGGGAGTAAAAATGAACAAAGAAAGGAAAAGCAAGAGAGAATGAACATGAAGGAAAGAACATGATAAAGGATATGAATGAATGAATATAAAGAGAAAGAAAGCAGATATAAAAGGAGTTCCCAATCAGGGATAAAAGACTTGAGGATGTGCTGTTATTGTACAATAATCACAGTCACTCAGATCACTGACTCAGACTCGGATCTCGGCTCCTGATGAACGGGAAGCAGGTGTTAGTCATCAGGAGAGGCGGAGTGTCGCGTGAACACTGCGCTAACGACATCGGAGTCGCCCTGATAATCAAATCAAACCTTTTCAGGAAACAGAATCAGAACGATCTCACTGATTTTTAATCAGTTTTATTCTTCGCTCCTATAACCGTCATCTACACCTGCTTCTGCTGAGCATTAGCATTATCACTCTCGCTCGTTGGTGCTCACACACACACACACACACACACACACACACATAGACAAGGAGAAAATTTGGAATTGCCCTGCCAAATGGGAATTTAAGGGGAACTATTACACGAAATCCACTTTAAAGTTATGTTTAGACGAAAAAAAAAATCCTTGCTTTTTTGTTCTTTTTTCAACTTAAATGATCTACATTTTCCCCCTAATGTGACCTCATTTGAGAAAAGCCCCTCCCCTGGTGTGCTGTTCTTCCCTGCTGAGTCATAAAGTGGATCTAAATTGGCTCCATTCTTTTAAATGACCCATCAGCATCTTTTCGAAAGCAATCCGTCTCCGTAAAATACTCCCAGCGCCTCTGTGTGGAATATTTTGCGATTCCCCAATTAACACGCAGTCAGACGGCAAAAAAGATAACAACCACTCTGCAAATTAAAACAGGCGAGGGTCATTAACTAGGATGATCTACACAGAGAAATGTCAATTCCGCCGTCTGTGTGTGTGTGTGTGTGTGTGTGTGTGTGTGTGTGTGTGTGTGTGTGTGTGTGAGCCGGGGATGATTTTAAGTGAGCATCGTGCATGACGTACATATCAACCTGCCCAACCCTACAACGCTAATTTGAAAGCTGATTTTTGTTCAGCGCTGAGCGCTAGCGGCTAAACGATTCAGCAGATCACATTAGTGCCGTGTTCAGGATGTAGTAATGATGGATGAAAGCATCTGTACACATCTGGATGCCTGTGAAGAATGTACCCTCTGTTAATGCAGCGTGTTTATGAGTACAGGTGATCATGATGTGTTGTGTTTAATAAAGTACTTGGTGACACAGAGGTGCAAGTTTCCTTGTTGATTATTTTCCTGTAAGAGCATGATGTCCCCAAGTGTTTTTCTTTCCCCTAATGTGACCTCATATAAGAGGGGCCCCTCCCCTATCTTGTTGCTTAGCTCTGCTGATGTTCTGGAATGGTGTGGTTCAGCAGTAGATCATTTAAATAGAAACTAAAATGGTACATTTGGAGAATTATGGGCAATTACTATGTGTCTTCAAATCAAAGCGGGACCTTTGATTATATAGATGAACAGCACACAATTCAGAAAGTAAAACCTCCCTTTATTTCTCTATATAATCCCCTGCTACACTAATGCACTTATCCCAGTGCGTCAATGTATTTAAAGCTTGGACATCATCAAGGAAGAAAGTTTTCTCAATATGCCGTTGCCATGATCGGACTGTCTGATTCACGAAATGCCGGCCTTCCAGGAACTCCAGGAGCTCAGGACTGTACGGGGGATGTCGCAATAACTCCCACCCGCATTTCTTTAATGTGCAAGTGGTGTTGGTGAATGATTTTGTGTACAGTTCACGCAGACAGATGTGTCTCTTCTATGTCACAAGTTAGCAACAATTTATCCATTGATTTTTAGTAATCAGGGGCCTCATGTACAAAGACTTGCGTTGAATTCATACTAAAACATTGCGTACGGACAAAGCTGTAAATGTGCGTACGCAGTAAAAAAATCTGATGTATGAAACACTGTGTATGCGGAATCCCATGCAGATTCTCTTTGTACATCCGAATTAACGTAAAATTGAGCGCACGTGCACGAGCGCAAAACCCCTCCCTGCCCCCTCCTCTGTATAAATATGTTAATGACTCCACTTGCAACGAAAAAGCAATGGCAAAAACAAGCAAAAAGAGAAACTTCACAAAATGTGAATTGGAGGTAGACCGGATATAAACTGTAATTTGCAAGTTTGTCCTCCGGAATTAATAACAAAATAATAAAAAAAACTTAGCTGGAATAAAATCTTTAAATACATCATTTACCAAGAAGCCACCCATCGCGCACCTTGGAGCCTCATCCCAACCATGCTGTTTGTGAGGATGAATGAATCATGGGTTGTCCCAGGCCACCTTGCCACAATATTTGTTAGGCGCATTTGAGCATCACATATTATTTGCACATTTATTGAATGAAAATGTTTCCGATTCACGTATGCAAATTTGTCTTCAGATGGCGCCTTTATAGCAATGTGCGTGCAGTCGATTGCTCCGATTACATTAGGAAAACCGGCGATCGCTGCAAATTGCGCTTTAATGTTTGTCTGGTCAACTGCATGGTATGGAAACCTTATATACCTGCTAGACATGCGGATGATCCCATCCCATACAGCTGGCATTGCACGGCTCAAAGACGACTGGCTTAACCCCGACCAGTCTGCCAGTTCCCTTTGGAAAGGACCAGTTGCCAGGAAACCAAGCGTTGTCAGCACCTGTAAGGGAACGGGTAATGCGTGGCTCCTCGCTGTCTCTCTTTCCAAATTTGGACCCACCTCAGCACAGAGCTCCAAGAGGATAGCTCTTGGAAATCTGAAAAGTATAATAAGCCAGTCATCATCGTGGGCTAGAAAATCACTGTGATCCCTAAAAACGCGTTCCCTTCGGATTTGGCCATTGACAATGTCCTCTAATAATGCCAACACTTCCATTGCCATAGACTAAGGGTTGTATACATTTGAAAATGCTTTTATATGTTCTAAATCACATAATTGGTAGGAAAATATTGTGCTAATTAACCCATTTTATCAATTATAAATTAATAACAATGTTTTTCATGTGTTGGTGCGATACTTTGTAGTTTGCAAATTAACATAATTGCCTCTAGGAGGCACACACAAGAAATACACGTACGCCAGACATGAAGTTGGCGTGGAAGAACGCACATTCTCACGTTAATTTCACTGTTAGTAAATCCGACCGTGAGCGTGAAAACTGGCGTAAGCAAACGCAGCGTTGATACATGAGGCCCCTGGTGTTCTACTTGCTGAATGTTCCGAGACACCTCAGAATGGAACTGGGATCAATATTCATGAATGTATGGCCTTCTTTAAAAACGTCTGTAACGTTCAGAGGTTTTACTGCAGCCAAGAGTCTCATCACTGTACTGTAAATGTCAATCGCCTGGTTTACGCCAGAAATTTGTAATGAGATGTATGATAAATAAATGTTTATGTGAATTCTATATGGAGTAAAAGTAATTATGAGCAGCTCTGTGGTTCCTGTGAATTACAGAAACCTTATCGAAACAGAAACAGGGTTCTTGTGAAAAGACCTGATTTCCATTTGATTGTCTCAGAGACACTTTAAATTTTACAATAATGTTTTTTAAATTTCTTATTTAATGCAATTTTTCTTGGTGCATTATGCAGACAGATCTGGCCTACTTCAGTCTCCCTCTCTCTCTCTCTCACACACACAGAATTAGATTCAGTACAATAGAGGGACATGATTCATTTAGGGACTTTACTCTGTAGAGCGACTCCATGTGATGTGTTGTATATTCGAGGTGACCTTAAAGGGTTTAAATAAACAATCACATTGAAAGCAGAAGGTCCCTGGCTGTTTTTTTTTTCTTACACAAAGCTTTCTGACAGCTTTTGTTTGTTATGTTTATTCAGATTTAGCCGTGTTTGTTAAAGTATTTGGCCAAGCCTGTTCATTATTGAATCCAGGTGTTTCAGTCAATATTAATGCTTCAACATACTGTACCAAGACATCTTGGACAATACTACCACCTTTGTAGCAACAGTTTGTTGAAGGCCCCTTTCTCTGTGCTTCAACATGACTCTGCCCCAGTGCATAATGAAAGTACTATATGGACATGGTTTGAAAGGGCTTACTGGCCCACACAGAGCCCTGACCTCAACCCCTTCAAGCACCTTTGGGATGAACTGGAACAGAGACTGCGAGCCAGGACTTCTCATCCAACATCAGTGCCTGACCTCCAGAAACACTCCAAACTTATGTAGACCAAGAAAACCAGGAGCGGTTGTAACTGCAAATGGGAGACCGACTCCATGTTGAGTACAGTAAGTTCAATAAGTCCCCAACATATGAACGTGTTCCATTCTGAGAGCTTGTTTGTAAGTCCCATTTGTTCGTAAAGCCAAGGAACATTGTCTCTGTACTAGGCTGCTAACACAATTGGCTATACACAGTATAAAACTAACTGTTCCATAATCTTGTGCTTTTAATAGTGCCACTATTATGCTTTTTCAAATATTTCCTTTCATGCAGTGTGTCATGTAGCTGTATGTGAACATAAACTATCTGCACTATCTGTGACGCTGACAGTGCACCATAAATGGAGTTTTTGTCTATTAAAAAAAACAGTCGGCTCACATTCGCCTAAAGAGTCGTTAGCAAATCTATTTTTACTCTGTTACGGATCCACGTCACTCCGTAACATATTTGCATAATGTACGCCCACGTTCTACATCACGAACAACTTGCCCGCCATCTTACAATTAACGTTACCACACGCTTGTTAATGTGACCGAGCATTCTTGCCGAGTTCACTTTGTAATATAAAAAAACAATAAAAACGAGAGCAAATGAAATCCTTTTTAACTGTTTATTCTCCATCATTCACCAAAACTGAACTCTAACACTCGCAAAGTGTGCATGCCCATCTGACGCGTCTCCAGAGCCGGCGTTCAGTTCTTCCAACTGCTTCACACAAGTCGTTTTATGAATCATTTAGAAATGGGGTCAAATTAAATCTATTTTTGGAGAAAACTAAAGTGTTTTTTGACCTTGCATACATGTAATCCTGTTTTAAGAGACTCATTGTGCAATATTAGCAACCTTTAAAATGGCATAATAGGGGCACTTTTAGAATCGTGCCAGGTAATCTGCCATCTTTTCACCCCGCTTCATTCTTTCCATTATTTTCACTTTTTGTTTTCACCATATTGTCCTTTCTCTTCACGCACAAGACAATGTATGCCGGACGTGATAGATAGAACGTTTACTTCTAAAGTTCGTTATTGACATATTTGTATGTAGGATGTATTAGGATACAATGTCATTACAGGTTTGACCAAATACTTTTGTCCATTAATGTGCCTTTAAAGACACTGTATTTGCCCTTTATATAAATGCACTATAGTGTATGTGTCGCAGTGGAAGTGTCTAGTTTCCTAATGCACTCACTCCCTCTCTCTAATACACATAATGAATTCCAATCTGAAAGTGATTTCTCTCGAAATGAGATTTTTATCCCTTTATTATGGGTTACGCTTCAGCAAACACTTCACCGTTTACCATTAAAGTACCATTAAGAAACATTTGAGAAGGTCCTCTGTGGTCATGTTGACCTATTTTATGTCCTCTAAATTTACAGAAATTATTTCACTCCTGTTCCTTTGCTGAAAAGAAATTCTGGTGCATACCTGGCAACCCTGTTTGCCAATGATGCATAATCTCATCTCGGGTAAAAGTGCAGTCTATAGAGCTCTTGAAATCACGTGCTCAGTGAATGAAATGTTCTGTCTGGCCAACATGCCTGCCACGGATATTAACCACTGAGTCAAATTATGACGAATCGCTGGATAAACTTAACCTCCATGGATTTTACTGAACACATGACGAGAGACCAGATCACAGTGTGTCTCTGGAAACTTCAGTCCCTGGATATTACTTACTTCCTTAGCATCTCTGATGGTGGAGATATGCTAAATGAACACCATTGGAAGCTTAATCCTGCTAATGAAAAGATAACGACAGTCCTGGTCCATTAACCCCGGCATCTACTCTAAATTAGCAAATATAACACAAACACATCCTGTGCAGTATATTGGATATTTGTCATATTAAATGTATACCAGGATGATACTAACTGAGCTACGGAGCTCATCTTCGACCAGAATTAGCCTTGTTTTCATACTGGATGCCTGATAAACACACATCTCTTTTCTTTTGTCAGTATAAAAACTTGCATTGCACAAACGTTTGGTATTGTAACACCACAGACGGATTTCCAGACTAAATTGTGGCTGAATTGGTTTTTACGTCACTCTCAGCATAGGAGCGACCAAACTGTGTTGCGCGCATGTCCAGGAGCCGATCAAAACTTGTTTGCGTCAGTGGATAGCCAAGCGAAGTGAGTTTACATATTGTTTTGTGAATTGTTTCGCATTTTGTTAAAGCTTTAGTGAAGAAATAGAACCATGGGTTCCAAAAAAGTTAGCAAAGAAAAAATTAAAAAGGGAGCCGCTTTCAGTTTCGTTTTTAAAGTTTTTTTGAAGTTTTTTTAAAGTTTTCTTTCCGGTGCCAAGAGGAATCATAAATTAAGGTCAAGTGAGGTTTAATGTCAGTGTTTAATATCATATGCATGTCTTTTGTAAATGTTTTGATTGTTTTAATATTTTTGGGTGGCTGGAATGGATTATCTGCATTAACATTATTTACATAATTTACAATGCGCTTCACAATACGACATTTCACCTTAAGAACTCCACCTCCAAACAGATTAAATTTGTATGCCCAGGTACCGCTTGTACTTGGATGTTAGAACACCAAGCTTCAACACTAATCGCTTTTACAGGTTTACAGTGAACAGCTGTTATCTCTTTGTTTCGGTCACTAAGGGAAATGAAAACGCTCAGAATGGCCGAGTCTGACTGTGGACTGAGCTAAACATTAATAATTCATACAGAAGCCCTGGAGAGCAGGAGGTAGAATACTGTCATGTGTGTTTCACTGATAAACACTGCGAAGGGAAAAATATTTGGCATCAAGAACACCTTCACATTAGTCTTTAATAGGTGTTTTTGTGGCTAGTTAGCTAATGAGGATTAAGACTAATGATCTACAGTAGCTAGCTGGCTTATTTGATTCTACTGTAGCATTTTCTGGTTAGGTAAGCTAACTTCTATTTTTGAGAGTTTAAATTACAGCTCAGACCAGACTAATGTGTTGTCCTGTCTCTCCGGAGGTAGGATATTTTATATCCCAGCTAGAACCAGCCTGGTCTTTTTCTAAAACCCCTCTACAGCCATCAGACCAGTCAGAGCAGTACAAGGTATCATAACCAGTTCGAACCAATCTGACCAGAACTAAGTATCTGAACCAGTGAGAACTAGTCTGTCTAGAAATTACAGTAAGATACTTAGTTCAGATACTTAGTTCTGGTTTATTCACTGAAGCAGTAAGAACCAATCTGACCAGTAACATATATCTTGGTCAATTAGAACTAGTCTAACCAGTAAGAAGTACCCTGACCAGTTAGAACCAGTCTGAATAGTAAAAAGTTTCTAGACCAACTGGAAGTTGTTTAACCAGTAACATGTTCCTGGACCAGTTAGAACTAGACTAACTTGTAGCATGTTTCTGGACCAGCTAGAAGTAGTTTACATCAACAACCACCACCTTTACTAGAAGCAACCTGTTAGATCGTCCATGGTTAATATTTCACAGTTTATTTAGTTTAGTTTTTTTGCAGTAGATAAAACAAATGCGTTTTGCGCGGCTCAGGAGCAAAACGAAACGAAAAGTTTTATGTTTTCGAATCCCACAGGGTTATTATCCTGAGTTTTAGAGTACACCTCATGATTACAGCCGCGCTTCAGTCAGTGTGAGAAGCACACGCTTTACTCTAAATAAGCAAATTATAGCAACTGAAATGGTGGAAGCGTGGAGGCAGGAAGTGGATAAGTACACGCTCCTTCATGAGGGAACTCTTTACATAGGAAATGTAAATGATACGCTTTTCAGACAAATTGTGGTGTTTAGCCTGAGTGCGTTTCGAAAAAGAGCTTTGCAGAGAGCTGAGTGTGTCTGGAGATTAAAATATGAAACAAATATGAGAGAGAAGTTTGTCAAAATACCGTAAAGTTTCTTCTTCATAGCAAAGCTTCGGTTTCATTTCGTTCCTCAGCTGTGACCAGATCGCCAGATTTCCTTTCAGCGTCACAAACTTATTATCTCTGTCGGAATTGTGAAGTTATTACTGAACCTGACACGCCGTCGTCGCCGCAGGTGAGAGCAAGCGAGCAAGAGTCAAGTCGCGAGACGGCTAACTGGATTCAGACTCGCTAAACTCTGCAAAAAACTGTAACTCTGAAACATCACTTAAGTCTTGTGTAGAACCGAAAACTTGTAAAAAAAATTTTTTTCATTCGTAGTTTGAAATACAGCGATGGAAATGAGACAATCCGCCCCCGAGACTGGAGCTCACAGAGGGCCGCCAAATTATTACTTTAATAATCAGAGAGAAATTATTCAGATATAACTGAATATTACAAATATTATATAATCTCCAGAACACACAGCACTTCTGCAGAGCTAAAGTTAAGAAAGAAAGAAAACTCATTGCATGTGTAGTTCAGTTCCTGCAATTTATTCATTTGTTCAAAAAGAAAGAATAAAGAAAGGAAAAGCAATGTGCTCATTTGTTCAGAAAGAAAAGAAAAAAGAAGAAAGGGAAAATATAGACAGAAGGCAGGGTCAAAATAAATTGAAAAACACATGGCAAGTTTAGTTCTGTCCTCCTGATCAGGTCAATTCATTGATTCTTTCATTGATTCATTCATGGATTAATGGATGGAAGGAAGGAAGGAAGGATGGATGGATGGATGGATGGATGGAAGGAAGGATGGATGGATGGAAGGATGGAAGGAAAGATGGAAGGTTAAAACATCAGATGTTTGGTTTACCTGCAATTAAGTCAATTCCTCCTTTGTGATTCTACTTCAACTCCTTTGCTTTTCTATACACACTACCAGTCAAAAGTTTGTACACCCCTTTCTAACTCCGTGGTCGTTCCTGATGTTTATTTCTTTCTACACTGTAAAACAATACTGAAGGTGTTTATTATCCAAAACACACAATAATCTCCTCTGAACAGTTGATATTGAGATGTATATCTGCTCCTTCTGCTCTGTAAAGCTTCATAACGGCTCTAATCTGAGCTGCTGGTTGTTAATTGGTGATTTCTGAGGCTGGTGACTCTAAATGAACTTCTCCTCTGCAGCAGAGCTCAGTTTTGGTCTTCATGAGAGACAGTTTCATCATCATGGAGCTTGATGGGTTTTACAAACACACTCGACACAATACTGTTCTTGTGAGACCTGGTCCAGAACAGCTGACCTTCATGTCTTATAATAACATCTGACTGTTACTCTTGATGTTGTTGTTACTTAATTACCTAATTCCATATGTGTTATTTTATAGTTTTGAAATCCACAGTATTGTTGTAGAATGTAGAAAATAAATCACTAAACAAAAACAAAGAACTTTGTAAGTGATCCCAAACTTTTAAGCAGTAGTGTCCCCTTTTCTTTCTTTCTAAGAAATAAATTCCTTAATTAAGAAATTAATAAATGAAAAGTGAACAAAACAACGTGAACAGGTAAGAGAACGCAGGTTTATTTGATTCACTTCCTGCAGGTGAAGTTATTTTCTGATTCCTGTCTCAGTCACGGTGTCGTTCTTTCCTCCTGACGCATTACTGTATCTTTTCTTATTAGGGGTGTGTGGTTCCAGCGTAAAACTGTTTCATATGAAACGCTAATTGCCTGAGCTTTACATGAATAAACACTTGCCTCGTGCTAATTGGCAGCTAATCCACCAGTTTATGGATTTGATTGCAGGAGGTGAGAGAGCAGACGTCTCATCCAAACGGAGGAATGTGAAAAACAAATCTAAGAAAAGGAGAGAGAGAGAGAGAGAGAGAGAGAGAGAGAATGTGACGAGTTAATAAGGAGCTGCTGAATTCTTTCTTTCTTTGTTGCAGAAGGATTAAAAACCAGAGTGAAATGTACATTTGCATAATAAAACTAGACAAGGTGGTAAAACTCCAGGTATTATTAATAAAAAAGTTATGCTGATGGAAAATAGCGATTTTTGTAAATTCGATTCGCTCCTGAGTCGCAGTCAGCCGCGGCACTGAGACGAGCAGGTGATCGTTTTCCTGAGACACATCATTATCTTTTCTAAATGAACCCACATTCGTGTCGAGGACATCAGGGGCGTCGCTCGGCCTCCCGGCGTCATCAGCCAGATGAAAAAACCTCAGCGCCGCTCCGCCGGGCCTTCACGACGCGTCCACGCAAAACAGAGTTAGCCTGAGGATTCACTTTCACTGATTCATGATTAGGAATTTATTGACAGACAGACAATTGAGCGTCCATCAGCAATGATTTAATAAACACCAGCGAATGATGTGATGCTAAATGGATCAAAACAACTCGCTTTATTGCTGAACGATCAGAACTGATCACTTGAATAAACTTTAGCAGCTCTACAGAATATCTAATAAAAACGTTATGTTTATCAGCTTCTAGTTAAACCTCATTATCTGAACAGGTTTGAAAAATACCTGCTCGCTGCCCTATAAACACTGACCTTATGTACAGTGTTCTCTCGTTGGAAGATGCCTTAAGTAGCTCTTATGTAGCTCTATAAACACTGCTCTTAAGAGAAGTATTAGCTTCTGTTAACTTCAACAGTGGATCCCTATGCAAATTAGCCGTTTAAATGTTCGGTGGGTCGTTGGGTGACTTTACTACATAACACCTACATGAGCTCTTCATAATAACTGACATGAACCTGCGCAGGTCATTAATCCATCTATTATTCCTGTTCGCTGAAAAAAAATTAAAATAAAAGAATGAGCGGAAATGTTATGAGGTTTATGTGGACCAATAAAACACATACAGAGATGGATGGATAAACAAACCCAGAATGCTTTGAATTGAACGAAAATTAAAACAGCATATGTTTGCTTAATTTTTTGCAAATCAGTTAATTAAATGTGACTCGTGCACAGTTGATTGATTTGTCCATTTATTTATTCACTCGTGAAGAAAGAAAGAAAGAGAAAGAAAGAAAGAAAGAAAGAAAGTAAGTAAGACAGTTTTTGATTAATTTCCTGCAGTCAATTTTTTTTGAAAGAAAGAAAGAAAGAAAGAAATTAAGGTAAATAAGGATAGAAGGAAGTAAAAAAAATATCACAGAATGTTTGGATTGCTCCACATAGTCATTCATTCATGAAAAAAGAAGGAAACAAAGCTGAAAAACACACACAGAGTGTTTGTTTCACTTCCTGGAGTCAGATTTGTCATTTATTCCTTATATTCCTTATTCCTATTTAGAAAGACAGAAAAGGAAGGAAAAAAGAAAAGGGTGAAGCCCCTGGCACGCTCGGACCTCTCGGAATTATAAAAAAAAGATCCCTCTGGTATCAGCCACACCTACAGTGGTGTGAAAAACTATTTGCCCCCTTCCTGATTTCTTATTCTTTTGCATGTTTGTCACACTTAAATGTTTCTGCTCATCAAAAACCGTTAACTATTAGTCAAAGATAACATAATTGAACACAAAATGCAGTTTTTAAATGAAGATTATGTTATTAAGGGAGAAAAAAAAACTCCAAATCTACATGGCCCTGTGTGAAAAAGTAATTGCCCCCCCTTGTTAAAAGTTTATCACAGTTAAAAGTTCAATTTCTGTAGTCACCCCCAGGCCTGATTACTGCCACACCTGTTTCAATCAAAAAATCACTTAAATAGGAGCTACCTGACACAGAGAAGTAGACCAAAAGCACCTCAAAAGCTAGACATTATGCCAAGATCCAAAGAAATTCAGAAAAAAAATGAGAACAAAACTAATGGAGATCTATCAGGCTGGTAAAGGTTATAAAGCCATTTCCAAAGCCTTGGGACTCCAGCGAACCACAGTGAGAGCCATCATCCACAAATGGCAAAAACACAGAACAGTGGTGAACCTTCCCAGGAGTGGCCAGCCGACCAAAATTACCCCAAGAGCGCAGAGACAACTCATCCGAGAGGCCACAAAAGACCCCAGGACAACATCTAAAGAACTGCAGGCCTCACTTGCCTCAATTAAGGTCAGTGTTCATGACTCCACCATAAGAAAGAGACTGGGCAAAAACGGCCTGCATGGCAGATTTCCAAGGCGCAAACCACTTAAGCAAAAAGAACATCAAGGCTCGTCTCAATTTTGCTAAAAAACATCTCAATGATTGCCAAGACTTTTGGGAAAATACCTTGTGGACCGACGAGACAAAAGTTGAACTTTTTGGAAGGTGCGTGTCCCGTTACATCTGGCGTAAAAGTAACACAGCATTTCAGAAAAAGAACACCATACCAACAGTAAAATATGGTGGTGGTAGTGTGATGGTCTGGGGTTGTTTTGCTGCTTTAGGACCTGGAAGGCTTGCTGTGATAGATGGAACCATGAATTCTACTGTCTACCAAAAAATCCTGAAGGAGAATGTCCGGCCATCTGTTCATCAACTCAAGCTGAAGCGATCTTGGGTGCTGCAGCAGGACAATGACCCAAAACACACCAGCAAATCCACCTCTGAATGGCTGAAGAAAAACAAAATGAAGACTTTGGAGTGGCCTAGTCAAAGTCCTGACCTGAATCCTATTGAGATGTTGTGGCATGACCTTAAAAAGGCGGTTCATGCTAGAAAACTCTCAAATAAAGCTGAATTACAACAATTCTGCAAAGATGAGTGGGCCAAAATTCCTCCAAAGCGCTGTAAAAGACTAGTTGCAAGTTATCGCAAACACTTGATTGCAGTTATTGCTGCTAAGGGTGGCCCAACCAGTTATTAGGTTCAGGGGGCAATTACTTTTTCACACAGGGCCATGTAAGTTTGGATTTTTTTTCTCCCTAAATAATAAAAACCATCATTTAAAAACTGCATTTTGTGTTTACTTGTGTTATCTTTGACTAATAGTTAAATGTGTTTGATGATCAGAAACATTTAAGTGTGACAAACATGCAAAAGAATAAGAAATCAGGAAGGGGGCAAATAGTTTTTCACACCACTGTACTTCAGGATTAAATCTAGATAAACACACACACACACACACACACACACACACACACACACACACGGCACTGGATTTCTGTCAGTTCAGTGGTTCACAGAAGTGGGTGCGAGTGTGACTTCAGCAAGTGTGACTCATGCAGTCCAAATCGAATGCCCAATCCCTGAGCTACACACACACACACACACACACACACACACACACACACACACACACACACACACACAAAAAAAAAAAAAAAAAAAATACACTGCTGGCTGCTGTGATTCACAAATCTTTACATTCAAACTCTCGCCTAACTTCCTTTCAATAATGCTGTGTGTGTGTGTGTGTGTGTGTGTGTGTGTGTGTGCGTGTGTGTGTGTATTGTGGGGATGTTTGTGTAACTGAAGTGCTGCTGGCTGAGACGAGGAGCTCCAGCTGATCTGCTCCTCATTAGAGCAACGATGAAGACAAATGTCTTGTAACGCCCACCACAAGTGCTAATGAACACACACCTTTTACATCAAGAGGTCTTGGACAAGGAGTGTGTGTGTGTGTGTGTGTGTGTGTGTGTGTGTGTGTGTGTGTGTGTGTGTGTGTGTGTTGTGGAAAGTCATTAAGGGTCAAATGCGAACTAAACATTAAGGTTTTATATTTAAATCTTTGTGATGATTGACCTCACTACATAACACCTACATAACACCTACATAAGCCCTTTATAACAATATAATAACTGACATACCTCTGCAAATATTTATAAATTGTTTATATCTAGACATTCAATGCCTATTTGACACCTACTGATATAAGTTCTGTAGTGTAATGTAGCTCTATGAACACTGCTCTTATGTATAGTGTTCTCATGTTGGAACATGCCTTATGTAGGTCTAATGTAGCTCTATGAACACCACTCTTATGTATAGTGTTATTCTGTTGGAACATGCCTTATGTAGGTCTAATGTAGCTCTATGAACACTGCCCTTATGTATAGTGTTATTATGTTGGAACATGCCTTATGTAGGTCTAATGTAGCTCTATGAACACTGCTCTTATGTATAGTGTTCTCATGTTGGAACATGCCTTATGTAGGTCTAATGTAGCTCTATGAACACCGCTCTTATGTATAGTGTTATTATGTTGGAACATGCCTTATGTAGGTCTAATGTAGCCCTATGAACACTGCTCTTATGTATAGTGTTATTCTGTTGGAACATGCCTTATGTAGGTCTAATGTAGCTCTATGAACACCGCTCTTATGTAGCCTATAGTGTTATTATGTTGGAACATGCCTTATGTAGGTCTAATGTAGCTCTATGAACACTGCTCTTATGTATAGTGTTCTCATGTTGGAACATGCCTTATGTAGGTCTAATGTAGCTCTATGAACACCGCTCTTATGTATAGTGTTATTCTGTTGGAACATGCCTTATGTAGGTCTAATGTAGCCCTATGAACACTGCTCTTATGTATAGTGTTATTCTGTTGGAACATGCCTTATGTAGGTCTAATGTAGCCCTATGAACACTGCTCTTATGTATAGTGTTATTCTGTTGGAACATGCCTTATGTAGGTCTAATGTAGCCCTATGAACACTGCTCTTATGTATAGTGTTATTATGTTGGAACATGCCTTATGTAGGTCTAATGTAGCTCTATGAACACTGCTCTTATGTAGCCTATAGTGTTATTATGTTGGAACATGCCTTATGTAGGTCTAATGTAGCTCTATGAACACCGCTCTTATGTAGCCTATAGTGTTATTATGTTGGAACATGCCTTATGTAGGTCTAATGTAGCTCTATGAACACCGCTCTTATGTAGCCTATAGTGTTATTCTGTTGGAACATGCCTTATGTAGGTCTAATGTAGCCCTATGAACACCGCTCTTATGTATAGTGTTATTCTGTTGGAACATGCCTTATGTAGGTCTAATGTAGCTCTATGAACACCGCTCTTATGTAGCCTATAGTGTTATTATGTTGGAACATGCCTTATGTAGGTCTAATGTAGCTCTATGAACACCGCTCTTATGTAGCCTATAGTGTTATTATGTTGGAACATGCCTTATGTAGGTCTAATGTAGCTCTATGAACACCACTCTTATGTAACCTATAGTGTTATTCTGTTGGAACATGCCTTATGTAGGTCTTATGTAGCCCTATAACCACTGCTCTTATGTAGCCTATAGTGTTATTATGTTGGAACATGCCTTATGTAGGTCTAATGTAGCCCTATGAACACTGCTCTTATGTATAGTGTTATTATGTTGGAACATGCCTTAAGTAGGTCTAATGTAGCTCTATGAACACTGCTCCTAAGTAAAGTATTGGCTTTTCGTAGCCCTATGAAGCCCTTTCACCTTTCTATATGTACCGTAGGTGTAGGTTTATATCAGTTGTCATAAAGAGATCATAAAGGCATAATAGATCCCTACGTACACTACCCCTTCATGGTTACATATGATAATGTAGGTTTATATAATTTGTCATAAAAAAGTTTGTATAAGTGAAACATAGCCCAATGCCCTGTTATAATTACTGTAGGTTTGTGCCAGTTGTCATAAAGAGTTCATAAGGTGTAATAAACTCTGCCCGTTCATGTTAATGTAGGTTTTCATAAGGAGTCATATAGTCCTATGGGTGTAATGTAGTCCCTTGAACACTCATGTTATGACTAAGCCATAAGATTGATGTTAATTGTCACTAAGTGTAAGTGTCCTGAAGCCCTTCACTGTAGGCATTGTACTGTAGGTGTGACGTACTGTAGCACCTGTGTTGCTTTAAAACTATCCTTTGGACTGCTGATAAAAGTTAAAGTAAAATAAACCTGTTAAAAAGTTTGTGTAGGCTCATGTCAGTTGCTAGGGCTTATTGTTGATTGGTTTGTTGTTTATTGACATTTTTTTATTTTATAAGTTTATTTAGTTACAAAATAAAATGGAAAAAAAAAAAGATCAAATCAAATATTTGTCACTGAACACTGCGTCCACACACACTGCGGTCCTGTAGTGTCGGCTCATAACCCACAGTTTTCTGTAATAGGAGTGTAAAGTGTCACCAAGGGCAAAGCGCTAATGTAAAAGGATAAATTATTCCACAATCTAGTTAGTAAGGTCACTCACATGGAGCTGTTGACCGGAACTGTGAGGGGAAAAAAGACCAACAGCTGGATTTGTGACTGAGGAGATCAGAAATCTAACGCAGTACCAGGTCATGTAGCGCTTTATCAACCAATAACAAAACCTAAAAATCAATTCTGTATTTAATATGAAGGCGGTGGAGTGAGTCGAGTGGAGGGGAGATATCGCGCCTCCTTCCAGTGACAAGCAGGAGGTTAATTTTCAATTCGCTGCAGGCAAGACGGCGCTGACTGACACTCTCTCACGTCCTGAGAATCAGAACAGTCACGATGAGAAGAGAGAGAGAGAAAGAGAGAGAGAAAGAGAGAGAGTAGTGTGCATGACTTTATCCACACGTTCTTAAACCGAAGGAGAAATTTACCTTAAAATGCTGCGGATTGTATGGAGGTGCTTCAGAAGGAGAGTGAAACCAACAAGGACTGCCAACAGGATTAGTGCTTCCTGCTGCTGCTAATAACAAATAACAAAAAAATCCTGTTTACAGCAGCACCATGTTGTAGTGGTGAGCACTGTTATGTTTCACCTCCAAGGTGCACATGGCGTTTACATGCTGCTGCTGCTGCTGATGATGATGATGGTGATGATACTGTTATTCATCACATGTACATCAAAGTGAAATTCCTTTTTTCCATATCTCGGTTAAGAAGCTGTGGTCAGATTGTTCAGGCATGATAGAATGTGTAGGGGGCTTGAACCCCTGACCTTCAGATCAGTAAGCTGGAGCCTTAACCGTTTTAGGCACCGCTGCCCGGGGGACCCTTTCCACATGCATGTTGGGTTCCCTCATAATCCAAAAGACGTGATGTAGCCTGACTGGTGAGCGTGTGCTTCTGCTCTACAGTGGTTTGGCACCTTGTACTTCCCCTTGTGCGCTAAGCGCATTTACATATTAGGGCCCCAAGACTGTTTCAGAGAACTACTTGACCCCAAACGCCGGTTCATTTTGAGCAGTAAGAACACAATCATTCTGCGCTTGAGAACCATGGCCACTAAAAAAGGTGGTCTTGAGAATGATACAGCATGCTCTAAATCAAATTAGATATGGAACCAATAATACCTGAGAATGGAAGTAGATCACTGTGTAGACATGACATCATCAGTGCCGTTGTTCTCCTGCGAAATCTCAGTGTGCACGTAGCATGCACCAATCTTATTCTTGACTTACACAGCCAGTAGAAAGGCACGCAAGAGCACGCTCTGCCATATATCATTGAAAATATTAATGATACAGTATATGGCATAGTGTGAATATTAACTACTCTTTGTTCCCTTCTTCTCTTGTGTTTAATGGTTGCTCACAAACCAAGTAGTAGCATTCTGATACAGGAGAGGGCGTGAATGTAAATACGCAAGAACAGAGCGCACACATAAACTGAATGCTGGCCAGCACAACAAATCAATTGTGCCTCATCTCAAAACTGTCTAAGTTCCTTCAATAAGGCACCAGCCTTAGAAGGGTCATAGAAGCGCTATAGATAACAGATGTATGAATGAATTTTCAATGTATACAGCACTTTTCATTAGTACAAAGTGTCCACATAAACATAAACACCAGGAAGATAAAAAATGCTTACACTTAGCAATAGGGGGCTTTTAAAAGGCATATGAAGACATCTAACAAAATTCCTGAATAAACAGATACATTTTTAGTCCTGTTTTAAAAGCCGTCATTGACTGTAGAGGAGGGAGTTCCATATGCAGGGTGCAGCAGAGCAAAAAGCTCTTTCCCTCCTTGTAAACAGTTTGATCCTCAGCAGATGCAGGAGCCGACATTTGTGGGTTTGAAGGTGTTTGTGGTAACAGAATAAAGGTGTGAGAAGGTCTTTAAGATATTAGTGGGCAGTTCCCTGAATACATAAGTATACGAGGCAGGGGTCGGATTATAGTCAGTGAAGTAACTGCTGAATGGGAGTTATGTGATGATGTTTTCTTTTTTTTGCTCTCTGAATTCTGACAGCACTGGTTTGGATGTAATGGGGTTTCTGATGCCTGTGGATAGAAATCAGGATGAAAAGAGCATTATCTTAGTCCAGCCTTAAGACATAGACAAGTTTCCTAGAGTCTGTAAGACAGAGGGTAGGATGAAGCATTGCTACTGTATATTTTTGAAATGAGGAAGGAGATTTTGCAGAACCACTTATTATGGTTTCAATAAAGCACATCTCCAACTCCTATGAAGTTGAAACTAATTTATAGATTTGTGTGGCATGAGCATAGCAATGGAAAGAGACTCCATAATGGCTGGTCACATGACCATAGGGAAAATGTAGATAGTAAATCTGATAGGCCCAAAAACTAACCCTTGAGGGACTCCAAAGGTGACAGGTAGTATAGGCAACTTGAAGTCTCTCAAGGGGACATATTGTAATCCATCGAAAAGGGTTAAAGCCAACAAAGGCCCAGAGAGTTCACAGATGTTGTCAAGACAGATGTGGTCAACGGTGTGAAATGCAGCTGTCAAATCAAAGAAGATTAGAAGGGAGGGGGCAACTGGAGTCAGTGCTCAACAGCAATTCATTTATAACCCTGAGAAACACTTCTGCAGTGCTGCGGGTCTATCAGAAACCAGACTAAAACTTATCAAGCAGGTTGTTAAACTTCCAGGAGCTTAAAAGCTTGGTGTAGCGACCACCACACAAGTGGGATGAGTACCAGAACAGTGTTAGGAACCAGACCTGGTCTTACAACACAGAAACCACCTTATCAAAGAGGATGTTGAATGCGAGATGTTTCTAAGGCTGGGTAACAACCACATATTCCAGAATCTTGGATTATCCTAATCTGCTTGTCTTTAAACTATGGGAGGAAAATGGTGTACCTGTAGTTCAGGACGGTTGCAACTTCATGGTCAGGGTTTAATTCCCACCATAGGTCTGTGTGCGTGGATTTTGCATGTTTTCTCCGTGCTTGGTGGTACGGGTACTCCATTTTCCTCTCATAGTTCAAAAACAAGCAGATTAGGATAATTGGCCTCATGACCTGTCTCCTGGGATAGCCCACCACCCCCCGACCCTGTAGAGGAGAAGTGGTACAGAAGATAAATGAATTAATGAATGAATACGATACTGCCTGCAATGAGACAGTGAATAACAATTGCTGTAGTCAGGGGACTGATTGCTGGGATGCAGTCCTTGACCAGAGCTGAGGTTAGAATGTCAAGGAGGCAAGTCAAAGGCTTTATCCTATTGACAATGTCCACAGTGTTGATAGAACAATGTTGACAGAGAGGGTGCGCTTAAGAACAATCTTATGCTTTTGACCTTGGATTAACGTGGTCAAGGACACAGTTGCACTGCTCTTCAGTGTTCATCAGATGCGTTATAGAAGGGGCAAATGAGCATTGTTTTTCTTGCTTTCTTGCTGATTGTGCTGGAGTAGAAAGCAGACCGAGCTTGAATGAGTTATAATAGTCTTGTTGGTGAGTCTGATCTGCTAAATAATTTGTGCCCTGTGAGTCCAGAGGTTCTATACTGCTGTTAAAGTACACAGTGAGCAGCTTTTATTTTTCTTATTTTAGAATCTTGGTTGATAGAACCGGTTTTCTGGTTTTCACAAGGGCATGAGATGAAGGGCATCTTTCAGTGATTTGTTGTAGAATCCTACTAAAGCAACCACTCAGGTATGGGACGTTAGAGAAATCTAATGTCTGTCCAAAGGCAGGCCAGCCTGATTGATTATTCCAGTTTCTACAATTGATTTTACATTTGCATCCACGCGAGTTAATATCTAAAACCGATTTCCACTGAAAGCTCTCGGTGATCAGACACCCCCAGGTTGTAAACCTGAAGAGGGTTACAGGGAGCAGTGTCTGTGATGACCAAATCTACTGTAGTGTGAGTAGCGACAGTATCATGATGCTTTAGGTTAAGGCATTCTAAAATATTTTAGAAATACAGATGCTAGGAATGAAGAATGGATCTCAACATGTACAGTATATTAAAATCTTTAATAATTACTGTATAATGTGGGAAGAAGAATGTGAAGCGAGGAAGTCACGCACCTCAGGAATGAAGAATGTATTCGATTTTGAGGGGTAGATTAAGACTGGCATCGTATTATGGAGAGATTTACAGTTTAGAGTAAGGTGAGAGAAAGAGAGTGAAGCTAACGTGGATTCCTGAAATAATCTTTAAATATAATTTAAACAGAAAGAGAATGAAGAAAAAGCATTGGAAAAGTCCATATAAATCTTACAAATGTTCAACTAGAGAGAATTTTAGGTGAATGCTTAGATGGACAGATGAATGCTTTCTTTTATTCTTTCTTTTATTTCTCTTTCTCTTGAAGCTAATAAGACCAAAAAGCAAGTAAAAAACCATGAAACCGTGAAGAAGTATGAGCTCCTCTGTATTGAAGATGTTGGAAAGCCACAGAGAATGAATGCCACTTCAAAAAAAAAAGAAAAAAAAAAAGGAATAGCTTGGACAAGCGTATCAAAACAAACACTTCTGTCCAGGCTGGGGGATATTTTCATTGAAGAGAAAAAAAAGATGAGAAAGTTTTCTTTGGGAACTTTGATGAAAGCACCAATTTAGAGAATTGAAGTTGTTGGATCTGGGATTGGCATTGGGGTAAGTGCTCGCATCACTACGTGTTAAAGACATGATTGGATCGTACCACTCAACTGCAATTTGAAGAAATAACAAAAATGGCAGCTGTCTTGACGTCATGCTTTTTTTTTAAAAAAGTGTGCTAGATGCTGGAAGATGACGAAGAAAAAGTAAGACACAAAATTTACAATGAAAAATCTGTCAGGGAGCGCATAACCTAATTTATATATATATATTATTGCTATAAAATGGTAAATATCATCGATGTAATGGCTTTCAGACTTACAATTCAGCAGTGTATAAAACAGAATGACACTTGATCCAGCACTGTGTTATTTTACATTTTATTAGTTTTATACCTCCATTAGTTACTGAAGCCAGATATAATTGTAACACAAGATTTTATCACATATTCAACTCAACCCTTTATTAATTGTAATGAATATAAGAGTTGACAAAATTTCTGTTGACAAATTTCTATTTTCTTTTCTATACTTTTATACTTGGTATATATATATATATTGCTTTTTTTTATAGATATCTTGTTCTTATTTGTAAAGTTTATTTTACTATTACTTTGTACAGTACATTTGCACTAGTTAATCCTATTTTCTACAGTATTTCTCTTATTACAGTATATTTTACTTTGTACAGCATATTTTACTAGTCAATTTTATTTTTTTAAAGTATTTCCTTCATTCCTATTATTTCTTATGTATAAGCTTTTACTATTCTTTTCCTTTAAGGTCACTAGCAGTCGTATAAGCATTTCACTGCATATCGTACTGTGTATGACTGTGTATGTGACAAATAAAAATTTGAATTTGAATTTGAAAAGAGTAAAAGAGCAACATTTTAGTTTTTAATCTGAATTGTTTGCAAAGTTGAAGTTACTTCTAAACATGACGGAAAGGCAACATGAGGTTAAATCAAATGTATAAACATGCTATGAAAAATAAATAAAAAATAATACCCCAAAATAGAGGGATGGGGGACCATGAAACCACGCCCACCTCCCAAAGATGGTGTGAAAGATGGAACCACCAGCACCCTATAAATAAAGAAACTGACACCTATCATCCAAAATTCAAGCAGAAGAAAGAAGAAAAAGTATGCATTTTTTTGCCAAAACAAAAACAAAAATATGTAAACTTGCATTGCTTGGTTTTCCACTAATGCAAACCGGACACACACTCCACTGAAGACTACTGTAAGTGTAAACCACATGAGATCAGCAGCTTCTAAAACGCTCAAACCAGTCCCGCTGACACCGACAACCAGGCCAGGGTTAAAGTCACAGAAATGAGATTTTTCCCCATTTTAATGTTTGATATCATATTAGAGCTCTTGACCTGTGTCTGTATGATTTTATGCACCATGCTACTCCCACGCGATTGGCTGATTAAATAACTGCGTAAATAAATGTTCTTATTAAAGTGGGCAGTGAGAGTGATCAACTGATTAACCATATGTCCTGCAAATTTATATCATCACTTAGTCACTTGTTTAAGTCTAAATAAGATCACCATTATTATTTATTGCTTTTGATTCAATGGCTACAAAATGTACGCTACTGCACATACACGCTCACGGACCACATGATGTGCCTCAGCTTGTAATTTGGGTTAAACTGCGTAGCTTTGACATTTTGGAGCCAGTTATTATCAATCTAAATTAAACCACTGCCAAATACTGTAGGAGCTAAATACTGAGATAAAAAGGGGTCTAGTGACGCCGATGTCCACATATAGACCCTCAGCATTGTTCAGGCTGATATCACACAAAGAAGGAAAGAGTCGTTTTGCAGTAATTGGCGATTATTTGTCCATTTTAATCAAGTCATGTACAGTAAGTCCTCTACATACCAACATTGGAGTTACGAACTTTCAAAGATGCAAACATGTGTTCGCATATGTTCCATACGTGGCAAAAAGTAGTGGCAATAAAGCTGGTACTTTTGAGAATCGCCAAGAAATAATGATGAAGACCAAAGACAATTAAAAGAATGGAGCGAAATCTTTCATATTTAGTCCATAGTGAAGTAAAAATGGAAAAACTGAGATGTTTGCGATGGTGATGGTGTAGAGGAGGAGATAGAGCTAGCAGAAAGTCATGAAGAAATAGAAATAAGCGGCGCTGTCTTCTAGGGAAAGTTGCCAAAACATAGCGTTCCTAGATCTTGAAGTTGCAAAAACGCCTACGTTAGAAATACGCCTCCGCGCTCGTCGCTTTCCTTTTATTTATTTTTTTAATGTATGAAGGGTGAAGATGTGTAGGCGACTGATTTGTACATTCCATCGACTGGTATGTTTACTGTATGTCTCTAACATGTGTTCAGTTATTAATAAAGAGCGACCAGACATTTTGGAGAGCGTCGCTGCCGATAGATCTGGTTGCAAATCGCTGTGAACGTGTACACGCCAGGTCCATTTGGATACGGGTCAGATCTACATTACAATCCTTTCGCTTTGGTATTGCTTTCTTAATGATACGATCAGGTCGCTAAGGTGCGACTGGAGCGCTTGAGTATTGATAAACGACTGACGAGAGAAATAAATGGCATATTGCAGCCCAGGGACGGAGTGATGGAGTGAGGCCTCGGTAGTAATGAAACTATGGGAATTCAATACACCTTCTAGCCAAAACACAGCCAGAGATTGTGCACACACAGACGTATATACACCCACTCTGCAGACATTACACACACACACACACGGGCTGAAGTTCTAAGCTGCACACTTCCTCGCTCAAGGCTCTGTTTTTCTAACTACACTCACATTAGCAAGAGATTAGTCACTTGTCCTGCTAGTGGGTGTAGCGACTGCTTGTGTTGTCACTCGTGGCCTGTCTAGCGTTCTTGTTTTTATTTTTGCTGAGAAAAGCAGATAGTCAAAATGAAAGCGCATTTAAAGCCTACAAGTTCAACCCAAATAAAAACAATCAGCTAATAATTCACGTTACACTCTGCGCTCCATTTTAGCTATGTCACATTACATGAGATTAGCAAAGCAAGCTAAATGTGCTAGCTGGTTACGATCATCTGAGGCAGCTGTGATCCTTCTACTTCAACGTTAGAAACAAATGCATGCAGATGAGGCAGGGAGGCAGTTTGTAAAACCAGCATGTGGTTTCTTTTAGCACAGACATTTGTATTCTCCGCGAACAAGCAGGCTAGCGTAATTTACAATCTTCACCTAGAACAGGATCACGCTAACAAAGAAGGGAGTAAAGGCTCACATTTAACAAGCGTGATGGAACAAAAGGGAACGAGGAGAGACTAAATAAGGGCTAAGGAACAGTAAAGGTAACAGCTTAAAGACAGAAAGCAGAGACACGTTCAAAATGGCTAAATACATTTTAGAACTTTTGGGTCTCAAAATCATTAAACAACCATTTTACTATTAACACGTTTCATGTGGAATTTTAAAAATGTGTTTCATTTACATTTTTCTTTAAGTGCCACTATTATGCTTTTTCAAATATTTTCTTTCATGCAGTGTGTCATGTAGCTGTATGTGAACATAAACTATCTGCACTATCTGTGACGCTGACAGTGCACAAAAAAAAAACAGTCGGCTCACATTCGCCTAAAGAGTCGTTAGCAAATCTATTTTTACTCTGTTACGGATCCACGTCACTCCGTAACATATTTGCATAATGTCCGCCAATGTTCTACGACACGAACAACTTGCCCACCTTCTTACCATTAACGTTACCACACTCTTGGTTATGTGACCGAGCATTCTTGCCGGGTTCGCTTAAACACTTATTAATATAAAAAGACTTTAAAAAACGAGAGCACACGAAAGCCTTTTTAACTGTTTATTCTCCACCATTCACCAAAACTGAACTCTAACACTCGTGACGTGGCACGGCGCATGCGCACTTCACGTGTGCGAATGCCTTTTTGCCTCCTGAGGGAAGAAAATGTAGTAGTAATGGTGGAGCAGCGCTGCAGTTATTTGTTTGGACGAGAGAAGGAAAGATTGTTGTGGATCATTTTCTCGAAGTGATTTTTTAACCGTATTATCTTTGACTGGACATATTCCCCGGACTTCTCACCCTCCGTCATCGGCCTCTCGGACTTCATTAACCCCGGTGAGACCGAACCATACTCGTTATACTCAGATAACACACATACAATAAACACGGACTTCGGACATTTTCCACTCACTCGACTCGTGTTCACACACACATACAGTTTATTATATATAGTTTGTAAATATTGTTTATATCTTTGTTTGGTTGTGGTGCACCTTTTTCCTTTACTTTATTTAGTTTTGTATAATACACGTTTGCTTTATCTACTTGTTTGTGTTTTTCCTTTTTGCTCACCGACCTTTTAACGCAACACCGACACAAAGATAAAAGATCTCTGGATTTTTGTAGCCACAGTTAATATAAAATTAGCTGGTCGTTACGCGGTAAAACCGACGCCATCTTTTCTTTGACGCGTCTCCAGCGCCGTCGTTCAGTTATGGTCATGGGCGTTTTGTTTACAGACACGCTGTAGCGGTAGACCAATCATAAATCACCGCGCCATCTGACCAATCACAGCAGTGAGGGCTCACGGAAAGGCGGGGTTTAGACAGACTGAATCTTCCAACTGCTTCACACGAGTCGTTTACGAATCATTTAGAAATGGGGTGAAATTAAATCTATTTTTGGAGAAAACTAAAGTGTTTTTTGACCTTGCATACATGTAAACCTGTTTTAAGAGACTCATTAAGCAACATTAGCAACATTAAAATGGCATAATAGGGGCACTTTAATAAAATAATCATCAAACCCTAAACGAAAGCGGGAAGTAAAGATATAAGAAAAGTGTTAGAGAGAGAGAGAGAGAGAGTTATTATAGAGCAGAAAACAGCAGAACATCTTGTTATTCACGCTGTTCCCAAGTGTCTGGAGGAACGTTGACATGTTTCCAAAGATGCAGTTGTCTAAAACTGTTTCTCACACAGCCAGGGCTTCTGTAATAATTATCATTATTTATTTATCCGCCATCATTATCCTTTTTATTGTAGTGCTGGAGTTATTCCGTTGTTGAGCTGGTTAAAGGGATATTCCCACAAAATCTATCTATTAATCTATCTATCTATCTATCTATCTATCTATCTATCTATCTATCTATCTATCTATCTATCTATGCTATATAGCCAAAAGTATGTGCACCCCTGACTATCACTCCCAAATGTACTGTAGTTCTTCTTCAAACTGGTGACACAGATGTACAGAATGTCTCTCTGTGTGCTACAGCGCTACATTTTCTCTTGACCAGAACTAAGAGGAACCAAGCAAACCCTTACCCCACATGATAACACTCCTGTAAGAGTTCAGTCAGGGCCCTGGTGGAGCTTAGAGATGACTTATTTTCATTTCTCATAAGAAACCATGTGGGATTGGAGGAGATCTAGAGCACATTCTGGTTTCTGAGTTTCTTCCCAGGATCAATTTATTTAAACTTCATTTGGAGGTTAAGAAGACATTCTCAGGATTGAACAAAAATGTTAACTTTGTTCTCTCCATGCTTTGTGGGTTTCCTCCAGGTGCTTTGGTTTCCTCCCACATAACAAAGACAAGCAGAGTAGGCTAATTGAGCATGTGTGTGTGTGCGCTTGTGCACGATGCCCCTGTAGGACCTACAAAGCAAGCTCCATGAAGACACGGTGTGTTGAGAGTGTGTTGGACTGCAGAAGCTCGATCGTCCTACGCAGGACCCTGACTGAACTCAACTCCACTGAGCCATCAGCTTTGGGATGAACTGGATGAACCGGAGTCATCCCGACATCAGCGCCTGAGCTCAGTAATGCTCCTGTAGAGTGTGTGAAGGAACACAAATCCTCAAAGCCTCCCCATAAGAGCGGAGCGCATTATGAGCATTATAACAGTAAACCTGAATAAATCTGGAACAGGATGTTCAACACGGACACATTCGGGTGTGATGGTTACGGATGTGCATACTTTTGGTTATATAGTGTGTATATTATTGCATCTTTAAGAGAGACAAAAAAAAAGTAAAAAAAAATAAAGAGAGTAACAAAGTGTCAAATCTAACCGGAAAATCAATCAGCATCCAAACGCAATAAGACGTTTTAAGCAGCAGATCAACAGTGAAAACTATCGACCATGTGGGCATCAGGAGAAGGGCCTGTAAACGGATTATATAGAAAACACACTGTGTTTGGCGATGCTAAATCACAACCGGGGGAAATCAATATTGCGCAAGCGTACAGTACACATATAAATAAGACAATAAATATTTGAACAGTTTGATAATGTTTATGAAATAAATCTGTGCATAGAGGCTCTTTTTCTTAAACCAGACTGACACCCGAGGAACTGCTTCTAATCAATAGTTTTAGCTACTTCTTAGAGAAAGAATGCGTACAGTAGATTTTTATTATTTTGTAAATAATAATAATAATAATAATAATACGTGTGACGTGTTAAATGTGCTTATGCTTAGGCTGAATTGGAGATAGGTTCTCGTGTTAATGTGCTGCTCATGCTATACATGCTGTGTGCATAATAAAGTACTCCCAGCCATTGCATTGGGCAGCAATTAAGCTCACTTGTCTCTCTAACATCCTTTCCGGCGGTAAAACGCTACAATAATAATAATAATAATAATAATAATAATAATAATAATAATAATGTTTGTATGTTGGATCTTTAGTTCCTGGGATTTAACACCAAGGTTTCTGCCTCTGTCCAGTCGTGATGGTGCAGCGTGGAGATGACATGGAGTTTCATTTCTCGTGTGTGTGTAGGAGATCTTTAGAAGACATACCTGTACCAGTTTCTGAGATTCTTCTCAGGTTCATTTATTTAAAACTTTAAGAAGACATTTTCAGGACTTTTAAACTTTTCCCCCAATGTTTAAATTTGGTCAAATAATTGCATCTTAATTGTAGAAGTAACAACACACATATATTACTTGTCATTACTGACTAATTGTCTGGCTGTGTAGAATGTCTGGCTGTTGGTTGAAACACAACTACGTAATTGTGTATGCTATGACCGAAACTGTTTTTTTGTTTGTTTTTTTTTGGACCAGGCTGTAAATTTGTTTATTTCTGTTGTAATGTTCAACATTTAAACATGGGCCCCTAGTGGTCATTTGAGGAACTACTATGCTATTTCGGCACTTCCATGTTTGAATCATTTTTAAAACTGCAGGTTTCTCCTTGGTTAAGACTATCGACAGGTACACACTGCATGTTGGTTTAAGGTCAATACTTAATAAAGATTAATGCCTCATTAGAACAACATAAATGTCAAAAAAATAATTTAAATCATGTTCTATAAAGGAAATATTACAACATTTTTAAGTATATTAGTTTTTTTTTCACTCTAGACAGTAATTTCAGAAATTTAAACTGAAATATTTACAGCTGTTAAACAGGTGCCCCACATCTGCCCTTTTCTTTAACCCAGCATAGACACATCACAAGATGAGACTTAGCTTTTTCATTCAGTTTGTACATTCTTTTTCGTGAGAAATTTGTTTGATCTTCACATCTGCACTTGACCCAGACACGCCGTCTCAGACAGCCCTGATCGGAGAAAATATGTATGTATGTATATCGAGGATGAAGTTTCCATTTCTTTAAACAAACTGCACCATACGCCCCCTCCCTGCACACTAAACGCCCCCCATTCCATCCCCCCCACCCCCCCGCACTCCCACCTTCTGCCTTCCCCGTCCTGCTCTGATGTAAGGACTATGGCTCAGCACTTAAAGCCCCAGGATGAAACAATTTGCATGTTTTCTGTCCAGATGGTGTAAAAAAATGACTAATGCTAACATCTGGACTTTGAGCATTTGAGTCAGAAGCAGCAAATTAGACACAGTCTGTGCAGAAAAAAATCACCGACCTGTGTTTATTTATTTAAAATAAATGCTTGTTTAAAAGCTCAAGCTGGGGAAAAGCACAAAACAAGAAGAAAGAAAAAACAATGGACTATACATGGAAAGGAAAATGTCTTTAGACAAAATGCTAAAGTTTGAAACCTTGGGTTAGCGTCCAGAAGGGGATCGTACAAGGTAAGGGAATGGGATAAGGCACGACGGGAAACCCGACAGGGAATTCTGATTGGTCAGAAGGTTTTCTACAAGTTTCTTTTTAAATCATTTCCATAGGAGCAGCACAATCACAGGCAGATGTTTAAAAGGTTTAATGTGTGTAATCTGAACATGGTGACATTTTCTCCATGGAGATGTTTGTTTATGTGACACGGGGTCTCCAGTGCCAGCCATCGTTCAGTTTCTGTGTTGTTGTTTTTTTCAATCCTATTTACATTAAAAGAGAGGTAAAATAAAAATGTATGACGTGTATTTTTTTATAGATGAAACATTTTAACTCTCGTGGCGGTGGTGTAAAAGGAATAAAGCGCATCACGCCAACACATCACATTTTATTCTGTCCTCATTATCTATCCTGCAGATCAAATTTTGGAAAATGTTTTATGTAAATTAGTAAAGCAGAGCTGTCAGCTGATTGGCTAAATCAATGAATTCACATAATACCAGCTGACGATTTTTCTGTTTGGATCGGTTTAATATTATAAAGTGAGGAACAGAGAGCCAGAGACGTTTCTAGGCATGATTAAATGAGATGTCTTACTCAATTCAGCTCATGGAGTTTTTCTCCACACACACACACACACACACACACACACACACACACACAAATCCAAATGACTCATTTCCATCTAACATTTCCCAGAGTTCTGCAGCGCATTAATTTTCTGTAGAGTTTTTCTCGCTCTGCTTTTAATCGTGTTTGGAACAACAACGTCCGACTGAAACATCAACGGATTTTATTTATCTTAATTATCATAAATAATGAAAATGGACTTAAAACATAATCAGGAATGACAAGCACACACACTCGCGCGCACACACACAAATACGCACACACACACCCAGGAATAAACAAGTACGGAATAAATTGTGTGTGTGTGTGTGTGTGTGTGTGTGTGTGTGTGTGTGTGTGTTGTGCTGTTATAGGAAATCAGAGCCACTCTGATGTAACTACAGACATCCTAAAACGTTTATTCCTCTTTTACTACAGCAAATTATGATGACAAATGGAGCGAAACATTATTAAATAAATGAATCAATATACTTTATACACAAGTGATTTTGTAAAACAGTTATCTATCTAGGTATTTAAGTATAGTGGAACCTTGGATTGTGAGTAACTCAATTGTTTCAATTCAAGTATTAAACGTGTGAGGTCTTGATATATGAGTTCTGTATATACATGCACTTTGTCTGCTGAGCATCACATGATCACAACTGGGCCAATGGTTCTTCTCTCTCAGTGCGTGAGCGTCACTCGTATAGTCAACATCCGTATGCGCATGTATACTGTTTATTATAACATTGTGACCATGTGTGTGTGTGTGTGTGTGCGTGTGTGTGTGCATGCACATAAAGCATTTTTTTTGTAGGGACTGTTCTTTAGTAACTGTTCTGCAACAACGGCTGCCGTAAAAAGAAAAAATGTTCAAAGGCTGTAGCAGTGCTTGAGATCTGTTTGGGGCAGTGATTCTAGAAGTGTGTGTATAAAA
The DNA here is from genome assembly GCF_024256425.1 of Clarias gariepinus. Taxonomy (NCBI): domain Eukaryota; kingdom Metazoa; phylum Chordata; class Actinopteri; order Siluriformes; family Clariidae; genus Clarias; species Clarias gariepinus. The sequence continues at coordinate 32,940,159 of NC_071110.1, read as the reverse complement.
ATAAACATTTGATATGCAAGTGATTTGATATACAAGCACGCTTCCGAAACGAATTATGCTCACAATCCAAGGTTTAACTGTAAGTTTAATTATTTCATGGGACTCATGACTCAGATTACCAAACATGAAAAGAATAATTATTTAATAAAAGAGCAACAGATCAGTTAAGTAAACTTTTGAATATTTAATTCTATTCATTTTAATGAATTAATGACAATTAATAAATTGATTCTTATTACAATCCTTTATTAAATGATATATCAATTAATTTAATTTTGTCACGCTTCACCCACCATAGCAAACTATAAACAAATGATTAATTTATTTAGGCAATTTATTAAAAAATAAGACATTTCACTTGTGATTTAATCATAGTTCATGTAGTCTGTTCCTGATGTCACTTACGTTATAGCAGCTGTAAACACTCGTTTACTCATCTGCCATTCTGCCATCTCTCTCTCTTTGTCTCTCTGTCTCTCTTCCTAAATTCTCCTTGTCTTGCTTATTTAGAGTCCCGTCCTCTTCCGTACACATTTGTTCTACATATTTTAATATTCAGTTCTTATTCTCTCTCTCTCTCTCTCTCTCTCTCTCTCTCTTCAAACAGCATTTTTAATAGAAGAAAACTTTTTTTTACCTTATAAGACCTTTAAAACTTTTAAATCTCAAGAAGTCTTTGTGTCCTTATTAGTTTTATTATTACATTTATTATTACATTCTCTCTTTCTCTCTCTCTCTCTCTCTCTCTCTCTCTCTGCTATAGAGACTATAATTGGGTCACCACTTGTGTCTTTCCATAATAAAATGTTTCTTTTTTCATTAAAACTTTCCATCCCATGGCGCTACTGAGTCCTAGCCTCTGATTGGTCCGAAGGTGTTGATTGACTCTTTATAACAGCAGCTTTGTCTATAACCTCAGGTTTATGTTAATGCACTTGTTTCTATAGCAACAGCTTATTCACATGCACAGGGACGTGACTGTCCGGCGGCGGACGCTCCGCTGATAGTTTCCTGGAAGGAGTCTCTAGTGTCAGCGCTGTGGGGGATTAAACATGAGCAATTTAAAAGAAATAAGTGGAAAATATTCTTTTAAATTAAAAAGGAATAAAAAATGGACGATGATGATCATGATGACGATGATGATGGTTCTACATCTTTAAAACTAAAACAATCCCAGATGAAATAGATTGGTAGTTTTATCGTGAAGGGGCGTGACTTGGGCAACAAACATCCATAGCGACAGCCGATATACTGTATAATTAGCTTATGCAATTTAACTACCCAGAATGCACCATTAATACAGGACATATGCCATGTACCTGTATGGAAGATGAAGCAGAAACAACTGAGCGTTTCTACTTTAGAAAAAAGCAATATGTGTGTGTGTGTGTGTGTGTGTGTGTGTGTGTGTGTGTGTGTGTGTGTGTGTGCGCGTTATATAGATAAAAGTTTTTTTTTTTTCTTTCCTCACCGACGTGTCTCACAGTTGCATCATCAACTCCGTCTCCATTTTCACCGCAGGTGTGTGTGTGAAGGAATCTCCATCTTAGAAGTTTCCAGAACAATCCAGATGACAGATGTTCAGTAACTCCTGATTGGATCACAACCTTAGGCTCCTCCCACAGCAGTCACAGGGTAATTAGCACCTCCACCTGCTCGCGCTTGTCTGACAGCACATATTTAGCCTGTCTTCTGTTTTTGTCTCCTCGAGACACATCACACTGCTGTGGATGTTTTGCTGAATCATGGACAGCTAAGCGTTAAGCACTGGAGTCACAGCAGTTTTATTTATTATAATAATACGCCATTTTTACATTTTAATTAGATTTTTATTTTAAGGTGAAGCACAAGTTGCCAGGTTGAGAGGAAATAAGCAGCGTCTGATGATGTATTGGGAGAATATAGTTTGATGTGGTGAAGAATGATTAGTGGGGTCACATGTTGGGGTGCCATGTCAAGACAAATTGTGAATTGGGATTCTGCATGTCTAGGGGGGTACTATGTGCAGTCTTGTGACAGATAAATTAAAAAAATTAATAAATAAAATGGGGTGCCATGTAAGGAATAATTTTTTTTTTTTTTGTTATTTACCTATGCTGTTAAAAACTGGGGGAAAAAAGGGTTGCCATGTTGGAACCCAGTGAGCGTTATGGCCAGGAACTCCCAAAGAACCCCATGACTCCCCCATATCTGGGTTGTCGTAGGGTTGGTTACAATGTTAAGGGGAAGAAATATGTATTCTATTGCTATGTACTGTAGGTTGCCATGTTAGGAGGAGATTTATTGCTTTATCATTTCACAAGAAAAAATGTCTGTACAACTCATGGGGGCGGGGGGGGGGGGGTGGCCATTTTTCAGCAGGATTTTTTTCCAAAAAGTGGAGGTGGCACTGTGCCATAGTGGTTAGCACTGTGACCTCACACCGCAAGGGTTGAGGGCTCGATTCCAGCCTTAGGTCTACGTGAGTGGAGTTTGCATGTTCTCCCCGTGCTTGATGGGTTTCCTCAGTTCCAAGAAATGCAGACTAGGCTAATTGGTGATCCAAAATTGCCGTTACGTGATGAATAAATTAATGAATAAAAACGCCATGTTGGGTGAATTAAATGTTCCCAGATTTCCTGGAAAATGCAGTATTAGGTTGCTTTTAGGAATCAAGGTCTAGGTTTATGTTTAGGTTTAAGGTCTCGTAGACACATGATGTGGGTTTGTCCACATAAGTGCTCTTTTCTTATTGTGATAAGAAACGAGAGACACTACATTCAGTTGTTTGTGGAAGGTTAACGGTCGTGTTAGCTTGTTAGGGAGGTAGAGTTCTGCAGAACAGAATACACTCGCATGCAGCGTGAAGTTGACGTCGCCCAATGCTGTTTAATTTAATCCGATGCAGATTCTTGTGACTTGTTGACATATGAGACAAAGATTGGGAAAAACGTCTAAACAGGATAAAACAGCTCCGCCCCGGGTGTGCTAGTTTGTGATGATGCTGGAACTTTGGTGTGTCTGTCACATCCGCTCCAGTTTGCTGGGTTCTGGACAATAATGACCACCAGAGAAGGGCTCTCTCTGTCTCTCAGTGTGTATGTGAGTGTGTACAGTAAGTGTGCGTGTTGGGTGTCAAAATGTTAGAATATGTGTTTTGAAGCAAATTGATTGCGCACCCTCCTTCAGTTTGGGCAGCTACTCACCACCAAGCACAGCTGGTAAAATCTCAGATGTTTCATTATTTTTTTTCTCCTACATTTTTTTTCCTCTCTCACTCGTTTCTTTCAACATTCCATCCACAGCTGTCCTCCGTCACCTCCTGCCGTGATCCTGCTGCATTCGCCCCCTGCAGCGCCGAACTCTGTTCCCTCCTGCGGTGATGTGTGTACCGTAGTATTTAAGATGAGCATCGATTAATTTTTAATCCGTATTACAGTACACTCGCGGACTCAAGTGCTGAACTCCAGTTAATCAAACGCTAATACACAGGGTTACTTTTACCGCTTACATAAACACATCAGTAACCGCGGCCCTTTTCTTTTAAACTGGTGTTGAAAAAGAGATTATATTTAAAGGCGCCTAATACGGAATGTTCACTGTGCTCCAGTGCTTGAGCGTCATTTCTCAGTAGGATGTTTTTAGTACCATGTAAGAAACTGAGTCTTTCCGATTCATTAGCTAAGACCTAATTCTCATTTAAATAACCTGCCATCTTTGCGTGGACCACTTTATGTCCGATTGTGTCAGACGTGGTTCATTTGCACTCAAGTGACAGACTGACACAGAGGCCGCACCTTCTTTACTGGGACAGCAAGAGATGCCACACCTTCTTTACTGAGACTGCACCAAAGGCCACGCCTTCTTTACCAAGCCTTTTTAGTGAAAACTAAACAAAAGGCCACGCCGTCCTTACTGAGACTAAACCAAAGGCCACACCTTCTTTACTGAGACTGCACCAAAGGCCGCGCCTTCTTTACCAAGCCTTCTTCGTGGAAACTAAACAAAAGGCCACGCCTTCCTTACTGAGACTGAACCAGGGGCCACGCCTTCTTTACTGAGACTAAACTAGAGACCACGCCTTCTTTACTGGGATGACAATAGATGGCACACCTTATTTATTGAGACTAAACCAAAGACCACGCCTTATTTACTACGACTGCACCAAAGGCCACGCCTTCTTTACCAAGCCTTTTTAGTGAAAACTAAACAAAAGGCCACGCCTTCCTTACTGAGACTAAACCAAAGGCCACACCTTCTTTACTGAGACTGCACCAAAGGCCGCGCCTTCTTTACCAAGCCTTTTTAGTGAAAACTAAACAAAAGGCCACGCCTTCCTTACTGAGACTAAACCAAAGGCCACACCTTCTTTACTGAGACTGCACCAAAGGCCGCGCCTTCTTTACCAAGCCTTCTTCGTGGAAACTAAACAAAAGGCCACGCCTTCCTTACTGAGACTGAACTAGAGACCACGCCTTCTTTACTGGGATGACAATAGATGGCACACCTTATTTATTGAGACTAAACCAAAGACCATGCCTTATTTACTGAGACTGCACCAAAGGCCACGCCTTCTTTACCAAGCCTTTTTAGTGAAAACTAAACAAAAGGCCACGCCTTCCTTACTGAGACTAAACCAAAGGCCACACCTTCTTTACTGAGACTGCACCAAAGGCCGCGCCTTCTTTACCAAGCCTTTTTAGTGAAAACTAAACAAAAGGCCACGCCTTCCTTACTGAGACTAAACCAAAGGCCACACCTTCTTTACTGAGACTGTACCAAAGGCCGCGCCTTCTTTACCAAGCCTTCTTCGTGGAAACTAAACAAAAGGCCACGCCTTCCTTACTGAGACTAAACCAAAGGCCACACCTTCTTTACTGAGACTGCACCAAAGGCCGCGCCTTCTTTACCAAGCCTTCTTCGTGGAAACTAAACAAAAGGCCACGCCTTCCTTACTGAGACTGAACCAGGGGCCACGCCTTCTTTACTGAGACTAAACTAGAGACCACGCCTTCTTTACTGGGATGACAATAGATGGCACACCTTATTTATTGAGACTAAACCAAAGACCACGCCTTATTTACTGAGACTGCACCAAAGGCCACGCCTTCTTTACCAAGCCTTTTTAGTGAAAACTAAACAAAAGGCCACGCCTTCCTTACTGAGACTAAACCAAAGGCCACACCTTCTTTACTGAGACTGCACCAAAGGCCGCGCCTTCTTTACCAAGCCTTTTTAGTGAAAACTAAACAAAAGGCCACGCCTTCCTTACTGAGACTAAACCAAAGGCCACACCTTCTTTACTGAGACTGCACCAAAGGCCGCGCCTTCTTTACCAAGCCTTCTTTGTGGAAACTAAACAAAAGGCCACGCCTTCCTTACTGAGACTGAACCAGGGGCCACGCCTTCTTTACTGAGACTAAACTAGAGACCACGCCTTCTTTACTGGGATGACAATAGATGGCACACCTTATTTATTGAGACTAAACCAAAGACCACGCCTTATTTACTGAGACTGCACCAAAGGCCACGCCTTCTTTACCAAGCCTTCTTAGTGGAAACTAAACAAAAGGCCACGCCTTCCTTACTGAGACTAAACCACGGGCCACACCTTCTGTACCGAGAATAAACTAGAGGCCACGCCTTCTTTATTGAGACTAAACCAAAGACCACGCCTTATTTACCAAGTCTTCTTAGTTGAAACTAAACCAGAGCGTGGTCGCTTTTGTTCCCTGGGACTACACCAAAGGCCACACCTTCTTTTTTGAGACTAAACCAAAGGCCACACCTTCTTTATTGAGACTACACCAAAGGCCACGCCTTCTTTACTGAGCCTTTTTAATTGAGACCAAACTGAGAGCCACGCCTTATTTATTGACAATGAACCAGAAGCCATGCCTTCTTTATTGAGACCAAACTAGAGGCCACGCCTTCTTCACTGGTAAGCAAAAAGTCTATGTCTGTTTATCATCAAACAGGGACAGAAGCCACACCTCCTTTATTAATAATGACATGTAAAGGATTACAATTAATTTATTATTTATTTATAGATTTATTCAAGAGTTTATTCTGTACATTTTGCTGGAGTTTATTCCGCAGCAGCTCCTGAGCAGATGCTCGTAAATCCGAGGTCACAGGAATGTGCAGGATTTCTCTGCAATCAGTAAACCTCTGTGTCCTCCACCCTGCTGCTCCAGCCTAATGACTGTCTGAGTCCTGTCTGTGTTAACAATCACCTGTAATACTCACACACTCACACACACTCACACACACAGAAAAGGGAAAAAAAACTTTTTTCAGTGTATGTTCAAGTGTTATTTAGGTCACCCCTCCTGGAGTGCAAGACTGATTGTTTTTTATTCAATACTCGAACCTGTCAGGAGTTTGAGGTTCCGCTCATGGTCCTTGGAACACTGTCTGGGTTCTCTCAGGGTTCTTCAAGGGATCTTTAAGACTTAATTTGATGATGGTAACATCCTGAGAAGGAAAAACCTTTTCTGGGTTCTCCATGATGTAATGACTCCAGGAAACACTTCAGAGTTTCGACAGTATGTACTGTACTGTAAATGGTTCTGTAGCAAATGTAACATTTAGTCTTGGAGTATGTATTATACAGAACCCTACAACTACAAACCCTACGGATTTTCCTAGGAACCATATTTTCTTAAAGGGAAGGGTTTCAAGCAGAGCACATTTTATGTTCCTAGATACAATAAACTCTAGATTTTTTACCAGGGACCAAATCATTACCATCAACAACAACAACAACAACAACAACAATATCAACATCAACAACAACGTCCAGCTTGAATAATGTCGATGTCATCTTCTTCCTGATCACCCTGAGTGACTCTTCAGTTCCTGCTCAGAGTGTGTGTTATCCTTTCCTTGTCTGATTTGTGTGTGTGTGTGTGTGTGTGTGTGTGTGTGTGTGTGTGTGTGTGTGTGTGTGTGTAAGTGGATTACCTCTCATAGTTTTACTCTGCTGACTGGCAAAGATAAGCAGCTGCTCTTCCATTTTTTTCTTGATCGATATCTGAAAATGAGAGGCGAATCGAATTAACCTCTCTTCACTCCGAGACTTTGGCATTAAATAAAAACCGCCTAGTGCACACACACACAAACACACACACATAAACACAAGCATGCTTCCCATCATTTAGCGGACGGCCGAGCCGCTTAGTGCTCGGGGGTGATGGAGAGGGCAGGGCTGGAGCGAGGGAATAAAAAAATAAATAAAATAAACTGGAAAAAGGGCAGAGAAATGGACAGGATAAGATACAAGAGACAGAAGGATAGAAAAACATCATCATCATCATTATTATTATTATTATTATTATTGCTACTACTACTACAACAGAGGTTGTTCGAATCAAAGCAGGACATTTGATTGTCCAGAATAACAGAACTCAGTCCTGAGGGTTAAAAACTCCCTTTATGTCTCTATATAATCCCCTGATACACTAATGCACTCATCCCAGTGTCTCACTAGAGCTTGGACACCATGAAGGTAGAACGTTCTCTCAGTACGGCGGAGCCACGATCAGACCAATTGCTTGATTCACATCTGAAATGTCGGCCTCCCAGGAACTCCTTTAATGGCCCGAACATGTGGAAATGTCCTAGAATAAGGTCAGGACTGTAGGGTGTGATGTGGCGAGTCCCAGCCGAGGTCATGTAATGTGCAAGTGGTGTTGGTGAATGAGTGTGTGTACAGTTCACACGAACAGATGCGTCTCTTCCGTGAGTTAGCGACAAGGTAGTCGTTAGTGACGACTAAAATTTTCAAGGATCAGGTGTTCCGCCCGCCAAATATTTACAGGAACGACTGCCGAGCCCCGAGCCACATCGGCCAGGATCGTTTGCATTGTTTAAATGTTTTACTGCAGCTAAGAGTCTCATCACCGTACTGTGCTTGATGTCTTCTGTAAATGTCAATTGCTGTTACTGCTTCACGCACCAGAAGTCCCAGTATGACTCGAACGCCTCCTTGGATTTGAATCCGACAAACATTTTTTAATTTTTAATTTTAAGTTAAACACATAGGTGCCTCCACCAATCACCCGGTGGTTACAGTAAAACCCCCTACGCACACACACACACACACACACACACACACACACACCCACACAAACACACACAATTCTCTGCCTTACACAAGCGATTAGTGAAATATCCATAAACTTCACGCTAATAGAATAATAATCACTTTTAGAGATTTTGGAGATTAAGGCAATAGAAAAAAATGAAAAACAACAAGCAGAGCTTCATGTAGAATATTTAATCAGTGCTGTTTTTTTTTTCTTTTTAACCTCCATTATGGTCCATCAGCATTTCCATTTAGCGCTGATTTATTCACCACTTTAATGCGACGTTTCTACAAAGCCACGTCTAAATTTAAGTCCTGAAGCTCGCCCCTCTCCGATCCGACGCGATAATGGATTGCTGTTCCTGAGACGCAGAGCTTCAGGTTAAGGCCCATTGCACATTTATCTGCTGCACTCAAGCGCGCGACTTTAATCAATGCTGCTCCAACAACAAAACCTCACAGGAATCTCATGTCTTGCCTTCTCTGTCCTCACAGATCCTCTAGTCCCCGTGTCATGTAGGGAAAAGCCAGGCATGTGAAATAATCCCGGGCGTGTTGTGGAGAACCTGACCTCGTAAACTGCCCTTTAGTACATCTCTGTGGCTTCTGAGAAACATCTGCGATCATCAGGAGAACTCACACGAGAACTATTAGCATCCAATCTTCATTTCCATTATGATAATCTGGGCATCTGCTCGATGCTTCTGTGTTCACCCAGACGTGTTCATGCTCCATCAAAGGTTCTTTGTTTGACTGGTTAAGTTTTTACGCAGAACTCTACAAATCCAAATAGTTCCCTGGTTTCTTATTTTTAAGGTAAAACTAAAAACAGTTGAACAGGATCTCAGTGGGTTCTTCCCCTAAAATAAAACCTCTCCAAGGTGATGGCTTACCGAGGCAGAATCTCTTTACAACCGTGTTTCTAATGCAGTTTAACACTTTAAAGTATCCCAGAGCTCTGAATTGTCCAAAGATCTCCTCAGGAATCCTTAAAAATCCCCTAAAATGTCAGTGTTCTGGAAGCTGAGAACCTTTAATTACTGTATATAATGAACCTTTAGAGAAGCTTTTTGTGCACCAGACCGGTTTTTATTTACTAGAATGATGATAATCACACTTTGGTCTGGATCTCTACACAGAATCAATAGAAAAGAACCTGTCAGGATACACTGTCTGAACATGTCACATCATTGCTTCTTGGGCTGGTTTCAAGGTTCTTGGGTTTTGCTTCAATGGTGAGTTCTTAAAGCTTCTACAGCAGTTTGAATCCCCGAAGCGTTCCTGGTTAAACTATATGAGAATTATAAGGTAAAAACACTCACTTACCTTTTATACCGTTTTATCCTGTATTGAGGGTCACAGGGGGCCTTGAGCCTATCCCAGGGGACTTAGGGCACGAGATGGGGTACACCCTGGACAAGGTGCCAATCTACCACGGGGCACACACATACACTCAGTCAGACGCATACGGGCAACTTGCGAACGCCAATTAACCCAATCTGCATGTCTTTGGACTGTGGAAGGAAACCAGAGTACCCAGAGGACACACACACCAAGCACAGGGAGAACATGCACACAGAGACGGAAATCGAACCTGGTGGGGAATCGACCCTGGACACTGGAGGTGCAGGTCGACAGTGCTAACCACTACACCACCATGCTGCCATGGTAAAAACAATCAATCAGTTATTCAGAAGGAGAGAAGGAGAACTTACTCACACACTCAATTAACACACACACACACACACACACGCACACACACACACTTTTGGCTCAGGTAAAGTGTGAATCTAAACACCAGATTTGAACACCAGTTGTCCTGGCACAACCTTCTGAACTAGTGGGCATCATCAGGGGTTCTGGTAGTAACATGGATCCGAATGTGGCCTTCAGCCCGTTTGATGTTTTTCCTACAATTGGTAGCCGTACAGCTTTCCTTCAGACGGACCACATTTGTTAATGACGCTCACCAGGAAGTCGGCCATATTGTAACAGGTTCATTTCAGACTGAAGCTGATTAAACTTTCTCAGTGTGATACAGGATATGTGCGACAGGTAGAACAGGATGCTGGAAAACAAAAACAGATCTGAGAACAGTTCTAGAATAAGGGTGTACTACATTGAAACAGTTCTATAGATAAAGAACTGTTCTCAAAATTGTTTGCCTCGCACTAAGAAAGTACACACAGTAGCAACCCGTACACACGACCATCCCATACACACAACCAACCTGTACACATGACCATCAGGAGCTTAAATCATCAGTGCAAATGTAGGTACAGCAGCACACTGCATCAGTGAAGATTGCGTGTTCTCCCCATGCTTGGTGGGTTTCCTCCAGGTGCTCCGGTTTCCTCCCACAGTCCGAAGACATGGTTTGGTTCGGCAGATTGGCGTTCCCAAATTACACGTTAGTGCCCATCTATTGTGTGAATGAGTATGTGTGTGTATATGTTTGTGTGTGTGCACTGCAATGGATTGGCACCCCATCTAGGATGCACCCCACCTTGTGCCCCAAGTCTCCTGGGAGAGGCTCCAGGCCCCCTTGCAACTCTGGATACCCTACACAGGTGAAGTGCTACAGAAGATAAGTGAGTAAACAACTTGATCACTCAATAACTACAGGAATTGCTGGGTCGGAGCCTATCCCAAATGACTGAGGGCACAGCCTGGACAGGGTGCCAATCCATCGCAGGACACACACACACACACACCTTGGGAACACCAGTTAGCCTAATCTGCATATCTTCGGACTATGGGAGGAAACCGGAGGACCCAGAGGAAACCCACCAACAACATGCAAACTCCACACACACACACACAGAACCGAGGCGGGAATCGAACCCGCATCCTGGAGGTGTGAGGTAACAGCGATAAGCCACCGTGCTGTCTCAGGTTGTTCAACTGATGCAAAATTGTGAATGATTTTCTGATGTCATAAAGGGAGTTGCGCGGGAAGTGGGGTTGTTTCCTGAACATGATCTGTAAAAAACACTCACTTTGGCACAGAGGACTGCTGTAAACTGCACCGCTGCCATCAAACGAGTCCCTCAGGTCCTCCACAGATCCACCAGCTTGGTTTTTGTTCCTTCTTATTGGGGTTTAGTTGAATATGTTCCGACGTGTATTCTAAAAAAGAAATATATATTATATATAAAACTATAAAGCTATACTAAACAAAGAGTGCTATTAAATTCCTGAAAGACCTGAGACGTCCTCAAGGTAAACACACGCCGTGAATAATACACTGGAGCTGCTGCCGCTGAGCAGACGAGAACCTTCTTCTGAGGCTCACCGCTTTTTAATTTTATTGGGCTGCAGGATGAAGAGAAAAAAGGTAAAGAACCATCACCTGAGCTGTAATTAGGTCCAGCCAGCACATCCTCATCCAGCACCGTGATACAGGGTTTTTCCTTTTTCATTTAATGAACTCTTCCGGGAGTCCGACTGGGGCTTCGACACAACAGCAGCATCAGCACTGAGGAGTTTCTGCTCAGACACCGAGCTCCTAATCTCTAACCAGACAGCCGTTCCTTACGACAGGAGAACCCCAGGACAGGTTACATCTCTCAGTTTGTGTGTGTGTGTGTGTGTGTGTGTGTGTGTGTGTGTGTGTGTGCGCGCGCTTTGCTGTTGTTGTGTATGTATTATCCTTTATAGTAACTTTATAGTAAAGTCTATTTGAATAGAGGTTTTTTCTTGCTTGTATTTACCAGATCAGTTTTCTCCAGATATTCTCTTTATACATCATAATCACTCATGATGATTTTTTATTATTTATAAGACTTCCATATATTTTTATTATGCAACATATTTGTATTTTATTTACATTGCAGCACCAAACCCACATTAACTTGTCTTTGTGTTAAATGTGTTAAAGTATGACCCAGTCCTTTAACTTAAAAAAAAATACTTTAACATTTAAAATAATATAAAATTTTATTAGATTAACCATTTCACAAGGAAATAAAATTAAATCAATCCCAATTCCCCATCTTCAAGTGGTATCTTTCATATTATTTTCTCATAATATATTAAAAATTAAAAACTAATAAAATGCATTACATTTTTATGCAACTATTATTGTTAAATATTTGCATATTTTATTTGCATTTAAATTTAATTAGAAATACTTATACAAACTTAAATGTAAATTTACAAACTTAAATTATTATTATTATTATTATTATTATTATTATTATTATTATTCAATTAAAATTGCATAAATCTTAAAAAAATATGGTTTTTCTTTAACCTTTGTCATTTTGAAATTGACTATAGGCCTATAATAATATGCTCAATATAATATATATAGAAATAAAATATTATTTCATTAAATAAAATCATATTATAAAAGAAAAATTTAATTAAATAAAGATTTTCATATGTAAAGGTTCTTATTTTAATACGTTAATGATTGTATTTATTTTATACATTACCGCCCATCCCCCACCCCCAGAGCATATAAAAATAAAAAAGGGGGCGGCGGTGGCTCAGAGGGCTAAGGCACTGAGTTACTGATTGGAAGGTCGTCAGTTCGAGCTCCAGCTCCAACAGTTTGTTGCTGTTGGGCCCTTGAACGAGGCCCTTAACCCTGTCTGCTCCAGGGGGCGCTGTATCATGGCTGACCCTGCGCTCTGACCCCAGTTACACCGGGAGATGCAAAAAAGCAATTTCACTGTACTGTAATGTATATGTGTCAAATAAAGGCTTAACGTTACTTATATGTCTACCCTCACAATGTCCACAAATTTGTAGTTTTTATTTAAAAGTTGTCACACGAAAAAATTTACCTGTTTTTCATGATAATTTATTTTCATGTCTGATTTTTTTTATAAACAGGTCAGTATGTATGCAAATGAAACTTTTGCACAAGAAAAAAAGTCAAAACAAGACTTACTGCTGTTAAAATGTCTTTAACATCAAACTTAATGATGCTAAATAAATAATATTAGCGCTTATCTTGGTGAAATGATCATCCAGACAGATGGACTATCAGCGTTCTTGGACAGACTAACTTTTTCTCAGTTTCATTTTATTCATTGTCGTAGAATAACAGAAATGTTTATGTTAAAGTCTCAGCAGTAAGCCAATCAACTATGCACACTGGATACTATGTCTCTCTGGATACATCTCTCTCTCTCTCTCTCTCTCTCTCACACACATACACATACACACACACACACACACACACGGTGTATCTCCATTAGCTGCAGCAGTGTGTGATGAAATATGAGTCTCTGTGTTGTTTTTGTCACTTTACATGAAATTGAAATCACCCGTCAGAAAAGATGTTCTTCAAACTCTTCACATCTTCGAGCTGAGGTTTTAGTTTTGAACGCTTTTTCAGAAAATAAACTCCAGCAGCACCGCGCGCCGAAGCGAAACCAGCTATAAAAATGAGAACAATGCATCTGTACAGAGAACCCCGGAGTGTGTCTGCAGGTCGGGACTAAACCATTCGAAAGACAAATGATCAGATCTGTATGCACTGCATGACAAACATCTACTGTACGTACACGCTTATGGGACTTCTGCTGCAACCGCCTCATCGCTCCGTCTGCTCGGAGACACAGCAGGACGCCACGTCATGGAGACCAACGTCTGCGTTTGTCCTACAGCCATCAACATCATCAAGAAACGAGAAAAATATATATATATATAATAAATACTCTGATGAACCTTAAAGACTGTTATGTTATAGCAGCTACACACACACACACACACACACACACACACTTACCAGCGTCTCTTTATTCTCTCTTGTTTCCATAAAAAAATTTCAGAAACCAAGAAATATCAAAGAAATGTAAAATTCCTGTGTCCTGAAGATGTTGGAAATGTCTGAAGATTCCCAGATATTCAGGCGAGGGTATCTCTCAGGATCAGAATCAGCAGTGTATCTTTACCTGAAGGACAAAAGGTCACACATTTGAGAACGGTGATGTACAAATCTTGGACAGACAGAAGAGATGCTTTGATAGAGGAGTGAATGAGATGATCTACAGTACTGTCCAAACGTCTTCTTTTATTTGTACAAACTTTGTTATAGATTTATTTTATTTTTTTATTTAAGAACTTTATTATTGAGACATTTGGCGGCACATGGCGTATAGTTTGGCACTGTGGCCTCGCACCCCCAGGGTCAGGGTTCGATTTCCACCAAAGCAGTCTGTGTTTCCTTCGAACTTCAAAGACATGAAGATTAGGCTAATTGGTTCCCAAATCATCCATAGTTTGTGTGTGTGTGTGTGTGTGTGTGCCCTGTGTTGGATTGGCATCTTGTCCAGGATGTTTTCTGCCCTGTGCCCCGAGTCTCCTGGGAACACTAACCCTAAAAAAAAAAAATACGAAATTGAAGCATGCCAGGAAGAAGCGGGTGCAACAGCCAAAGTCCTCAGGAGACCTGTGGGTGGTTGTACAAGATGCTCAGTAAAACTAAAAGCTCATTTCCTTATAGAATTGCACAAATTGTCCCTGAGACTTTCTTTCGTTACTTTTTAACATTTAAAGTGATTGTTGTTTATTGGGCATTATAGTTTTGTTTGTTTGTTTTACACATTTATTTGCCGTGCCTAAGACTTTTGCACAGTCCTGTGTCCACATGCATGTGCAGGTAAAAATCCTTCTCTCAACTGAGTTGAAGGTCTCAGACGAAGCCTGTCTCCTATTTTTCATGCTGCCGGAGATCGAGACCTCTTCACAGATCCCCCAGGAAAGCCTCACCCCCCGGAGAAGTCCCCCCCCTCCACCACCACCACCACCACTCCCCTCTCTGATCATTACATCTTAACGACTTTCCCTAATCTCTCTCTACTGCTGGTTTCTCTTAACAACTCTTTCTCTCCCCTACTCTCTAACGACTCTATCTCCTTCTCTCACCTTCTTGATTGTTCAGCCAACAAGCCTTTTTAGAAGATACAAATATATGGAATCCTACCGACTCCTGCCAGGCTGAAGAAGATTAGATGAATAGTTTAAACATACAGAAAGAAAGATTAGATGTGGTTGATGTGACTGAACTTCCAGATGTGTGAAAACTTCCAGTTCCAGCTTTAACTCTGTCTGATACACAATGCTGACACTGGAGACTCCTTTCTCTGAGGTTACACAAACATCACAATCAACAATTCTTCTTCTTCTTATTATTAGTATTATTATTATGGAAATAGGCTCTGATTAATAGGTAGATGAGTTGTTACTATGGAAACGATACATTATTAAAGTGAGAATTCCTACAAAAGCTGGACTTTATATTCGATTTCTAAGACTGTTAATAAATTGTATGAATTCTTTTCTAGCTGGGTCTAAACAGACCTCCACATTGGTGCTGAGCTTCTAATTAGAAACTGAGAATCTGAACCCAGACCCCTAACACATATAAATCAAGCTCTAGTTTTAGAAATGATTGACATCTATAAATTAAGAGAAAATAAAACTCTCCTGGCCAGAGGTGTGTGAATAATCAGCGCGGTAAATCATGACATTATTAATCAGGGCCCTCGGGTGCTTCACGTTTAATAACAAGTGTAAAAATCTATAAACCACCAAACAGGACGCTTTACAGCACCATAAGCTTCAGTTTAACTTGGAAATAAAGAAGCAAGCATGCAAAATGGCTGCCCTTTACCGGGGTCATGTGACTCTCATTACATTAGTCTCAATAAGTAGTTGAGTGATGTCGCTGATCTGTGTTAAAATACGTAGGTGCAAATATCAAGCAATGTACATCTGGGTTGTAGGAAACAGTTTAACTCTATAAAGACCAGACCCATGTCTCCTTTAAGGGATATTATGGATGATGTAACACAGATCACATAGACCACATTTTAAAAAACGTCACATGACACTTTCCCTGACAAATTTCGGGTTAAAAGCCCTACAGTATGTGACCTACTGATATACGTCACACTGATATATTTCTTAAATTGCTTTATATTTATTTGTTTAAGAAATGCAGAACAAATCAGAACATGTTAAATATAAAATATACAATGTTTCTAAATTATTAATAAAAATAAACATTTTAAATAGAGCAGTTCAGACACCTGCTCCAGTCTTGTGGTCCACATCCGCTCCACACACAGGTTTTACGCCAGATGTCCTTCCTGACGCTACCCTCCCATTTGATTCAGGTTTGGGAATGGCACTGCATCCAGTGCCTGGGGTTTGGGTGGGAATTGAATCCAGACATTTGGCTTGGCAGGCGAGGAACCTACCACTGAGCCACCAATGCCCTAGGTAGTGTGTATAAAGTGGTTTATTTTTAAGACTCATGAATAAGGTGGAGATAGTGTCAGGCAGAAAGCTCAGAGAAAGTGAAGGTAAGAAAGTTGGTGAAGATGGACAAGTCCTTGGATCCTCTGCGGTATCGGCAGGCGGCCAAGCTTTTTCGACGAGCTGCGCTGGCCGATGCTAACGGCGAGAAGGCTGAGGAGGTGGTCGAGCTTGCTAGTCTGCTTGACGCACTTCGGGGAGTCTCTTGACCAGTCAATGTTTAGGAATGCAACAGAGAAAGAGTAGGGAGGGACATTCACCCGGAACATCGCACTCACTGGACTGGCTTTCAAAGCTCCTTCTATAAGGCGTTGATGGTTCCAGAACGGTAAGTGATTATGGGCTCCCAACCGTGAAGGGTTAAGGCGCCCCGCCTGCCCCTCTCCAGCTGGCAACGGAGCTGGCCGTGGTGCTGAATGCATGTCGTGTTTTAGCTGAGTGAGGAAGCTGTCACTAAGAAGTACTTGCTGTAGGCCCGTCATCAGAGTAGTGTGAAAATTACTTTCAGTAACAAAACAGACCAACTAGTTCTGCTATACAGACACGAGTACGCAAATTCACAGACTGTCACATGGCTGCAACAGGATGTTCATCAGATGTCACTAAGGGATTCCATGAGTTAAAGTCAAGGATGAAGCTGAACGAGGGTTTGTAACACCTGGGTCACTGCCGGTTCTTATGGGTTCAACTATGTGCAAGTCTTGACCCCCCTGACTTTTGTTTATATTTTGCTTTCAAAACTTCAGACTTTCTTGTATTTTCTAAAGTATCTGTGGAATAGTTCTCCAGACGTCCTGGAGGACTTTTTTCTTTCGCATTATTTTCTGTCCAGACCCTGTACCTGAGTATTTTTTTAGATGAATGTTTTTTTGTTTGTTAAGCCACACAGTCACTTATGAATCATTCAAGCGAAAAAAATGCCTAACTTGAGGCATGACCCAGTGAGAAACAGGTGCAGATGATGACAGATGTTCAGGCGGGTTATTAGTGTACTGCTGATGCTGAATGCTGAGTGGTTGAAACAGACGAGAGGGGAAATGAGGTCGCTGCTGAGTTTGTTATAGAAACAAACAATCTTTAGGTCCTTTAGCGTGTCACAGTAAAATATTTGGGAGGGTCGAGACACACGACTATACAATATATACAAAGGGAAACAAATGAGTGCTCTGCTGTGGTGTGTAGTGCATGAGTGCGACTCCCATATGCACACTTTGTCTAGTGCCCTTACTTTAGCACACTCATCATGTACTGTAGACTCGGGTTTTATTCATAATCTCACTGGGTTTGTCTCCTTCACACTAAAACTTACCTCAATCCATCCTGCTGGGTGTCAGTGTGTGTGAGAGAGTGTGAGTGTGTGAGAAAGAGAGTGAGAGAGTGTGTATGTGTGTGTGTGTGTGTGTGTGTGTGTGTGTGTGTGTGTGTGTGTGTGTGTGTGTGTTTGCGCTCCAATGCAATCAGACTTGCTTCCTTGTGTGAATGGGGTAACAAATTGTCTTCCTTGTCATCAGCTGTCTCTCTCTCTTTCTCTCTCTCTCTTTCTCTCTCTCTCTTTCTCCCGCTCTCTCTCTTCATCAAAATTCTTGTGAAAGCGCTGTTGCCATGGCAGCAGTCGAGATTTCTCCCGCCTGATAGCAATTCTTTCTCTCTATCTATTTTTCCTGAGCCTCTTTCTCTCTCCGTCTCTCTTTTTTATCTTTCACCATCTACATCTGTCAATCTCATTCTTTCTCTCTGTCTGTCTTTCTGTTTCTTTTTGTCATTTTGTCAGTCTCTCTCTCTCTCTCTCTCTCTCTATCTCTATCCTTCTCCCAATCTCTTTCTCACCTCCTGTTTTTCTCTTTATTTATTTCTCCCCCTTGTTCTCATTCTGTTTCTCAGTCTGTCTCATTTTCCTTTTCCCGGTATTTTACTTTATCTTTTCCTAACCAGCTGTCTCTCTTTCTCTCTCTTTATCTGTATTTTGCCTTTAGAGCTCTTGCTCTCCCTCTCTCTTTTATTCTGTTACTTTCTCTTTATTTTTCCATCTCTCTCTCTCTCTCTCTCTCTTTGTGGTTTTGTACATATTATTAGATAACTGAGCTAAAAATTGAGTTATGTTGTTGGAAACATAATACATATATTGGAAAGTGTGTGTGTGTGTGTGTGTGTGTGTGTGTGTGTGTGTACACCCCAGACCAAGAGCACAGACAAATAAAAGACTTTGCTTAATAAGAAAAAGAATTAAAAAGTTTTCGTTCTCTATATTGCCTCATTTGTAAACTTTTTTCCCTTAAAGCTGTAAAAGTAAAAAAAAAGAAGAAGATATTTTTGGTTTAAGTGGAAAACTTCACTTTAACTCTCAGACCGGAGGCCGGACCAGCGGGAGCCGTGCGATGTGGTCATGTGACTGTTCAATGTGCCGCCGTGTCGTCTTCATCGGTCCGTGACGTTCTGTCTCATTGACCTCGGCCATCTGTCTGGATTATCACACAATACAGCTACGATTTATTTTTGTTTAAAACTCTCTCTCTCTCTCTCTCTTTCTACAATAATCTCATATAATAAACCCGTACAGGAACGCCATAACACACCGTGTGTCATGCTATTACAGTTAAACAATCAGTCATGGATAATGATAATGAGGGGATAATGCACGGCTACCGTAACCTTAACATCGGGATTTTTTTTTTTTATTAATTAAAGAAAAAAATTGTACTATCTATTTATAATTAATGCTCATTTTATCACTTATGTTAAAGCAGCTATAATTATTCAGAACAACAAAATATCACTTTAGAAAGTGCATTTTGGCTGTAAATGCACTTGTTATTTAATTATTCATTTAATAATTTATTTATTTATTCATTCATGTTCCCCAATACACAGTATAGTGTGTTTAATCTGGCAGTAAAATATTAATGTTCATAAAAGGTGCCAATAATTTTGAAAGTGGGATTTTTTTTAACGGAAAAAAACAAATAAATAAATAAACAAACAAAGTGTAGTGCAAAAAACATTGTTTTTAAAAAAATTAGATACATTTTATTTATTTATTTATTTATTTATTTTAATTTTATGTTGCAAATGATGATCAGTAAAGTTACCATACACAGTTCTTCGTCTGTTTAGGGTCATTTTTTCCCCCAAAAAATTCTATATTAAATATATTTTTTAAAAAGAAAGGTATATAAAGTCATACAAACAGTTCCAGTTAGCTGGATGCGTACAGTAGTGGATAACTAGGTCACTTAAACCAGCCACGCCCCTAATTATGCATAATTTTATGCCGTAAAATAATTTAAACTGATAAGTTACATAAAAATTCACCCCCTGTAAAATTGTCATACTGTAAGAGGAAAATCCAGACACAGAGACCAAAACCTTTTTTGTCCTAGGCTGTAAAAGACATTTTAACACTGGGCTCTATGTGGATCGACTCATCTTTGGAACCAGCTCCTATTGGTCATTCAAGGAACTGCATGTTTGGGCTTCATTTGAGTGTTGGCTCAACCAGAGGTTTCTCCTTGAACCCAACCCTGAACACCAGGAACTTTCTCTGTGTAGATATTCAACTCTTTTCAGGAGCAGGAAGTTGGACGTTGGAATTATTGTATATAATAGGATCCAGTCCTCTGTGTTTCCATCCACAAAGTACTGAAATGTGTCATGTTGTCACTTTTTTGTCGTTCTTGGTTGGACATTTGCACGTGCACTTTATGTTGTCTCTTTTGTATAGAACTTAAATAGTTCACTGTAAATTAAAACAGACAAAAAATACAGCTGTCTCAGCTAGTCAGCTAATTAGGTTTCTTAGCTAGCTAGTTAGTTTTGTTAATTTATGTTGTTAATTGATGTTGTATGTAGCAGCTTGGTCCTGGAGGAACGTTGTTTCATTTCACTGTCTACTGAACTGTAAATGACTGAAATGACAATAAAAGACAACTTTAACTTGAACTTGTGTGTTTGAGCTATAAAGTGAAACTAAAAGTTTTTTTTCTCAAGTGATTGATGTACAATGTGATTTATGGTGCTGGGGTGCTGATTTATGGTGCCATGTCGACATCATTAGTGGGACTCGCAGTTGAAAAGATCCCGAGTAGGAATTACGAGTTACAGGGTTATCTCCCTTCATCTCCTAGTTGAAGATCAGAAATTTTACATCCTGCATCTCTGTCTGTAGCGAGTGCTGCCGGGATTAAACTTATTATTTATTGATGTCCTGAATGTTCCATGTTCTTGAAGCCTTTGTTGTTTTTGTACCATTTTTGTTCTTTTTCCAAGAGGAGCAGATGATGCGTGATGGCCAGCCGTACGTGCTAATTATCACCCGACAACTCCATCTGTGTTTCAATAACCCGCTTTCTTAGCTACCCAAAAAACCGTGTTGGCGTTTTATTCTAGAAAAGTGCAAAAGTATGTGTGTGTAGTTTTTCAGTCTCGCACTTCCAGCTCTTGCTGATTTCCCCTGGTGATGTAGTCTATCGGTCAGTTTGAGTATAACTTGCCTTGGAGACTCCTCAGGGCTTTTTCTCCTAATTGGCCCTCACTCGCTCTGGTTCCACCCTGAAAATACCTCCTAATTACCTCCTGTCAGCCTCAGCGGTGGTTAAACACTTCACTTTCTCATTGGGTTTTCCAGGTTTCCCGAAAATGTGGATTATTTTCTCGAAAAATAAAACAGGCCTAAACAAGTGAACGTTTAATGTACACTTAACCCTGGGGCACTTCTTCTCCACCCTAGACTACTGCTAAGGACTTACTCTTTCTGTGGAAACAATATTTCTGTGGAATATTATAATACAAAAGTAAAAAAATTAATAATAATTAAATCCATTTCTGTTTAAATTTAAATTTTATAAGATTATTTTACTTTATTTTATAAATTTCATTCATATACATATTTTTGTTCAGGTATATATGTCTCATGTCTGTATAGATTAATTAAATACATATTTTTTTCTATTATTATTTGTGTTTTTTGCAACCACTAATTAGTAAACAGAATCCATCTGTGTGTGATTTAATATCAGTATAAATACAGCTGTTTTGCATTTAGTTCAAAACTTTTGGTCTCATCTGCGCCCAAACTGCAAACAGAACTTCTTATGGCTTTCTTCTCACCACTCTTCCATAAAGTCCAGTGATCTGTGGAGGTCACGACTAATTGTGATCCTGTGTTCAGATTCTCCCACCTGAGCTGTGGATCTCTGCAGCTCCCCCAGAGTTCCCATGGGCCTCTCAGCTGCTTCTCTGATTAATGCTCTCCTGGCCTGGCCTGTCAGTTTAGGTGGACGTCCATGCCTTGGTACAGTAGGTTTGCAGTTGTGTTGTACTCTTTGCATTTTCAGATGATGAATTTAACAGTGAGCTCTGTGAGATGTTCAAGGCTTGGGATATTTTTTAAAACCTAACCCTGCTTTAAACTTCTCCACAACTTTATCCCTGACCCATCTGCTGTGTTCCTCAGCCTTCATGATGCTGTTTGTTCATTAATGTCCTCTACAAACAAACCTCTGAGGGTTTCACAGAACAGCTGTATTTATACTGAGATTAAATCACACACAGGTGGACTCTATTTACTAATTAGGTGACTTTTAAAGGAGATTGTTTCCACTGGAGTTTAGTTAGAGGGATCAGATATTTCAGTATTTTGTAAAAAATAAAAATAAAAAAAACATTTATCATTTTCCTTCCACTTTACAATCATTTGCCTCGTTAAATCAGGTGCCACATAAAATCCCAATAGAATACATTTATGTTTGTGGTTAAAAAGTCAAGGGGTATAAATACTTTTGCAAGGCAATGAATTTATCAATTTCACAAATTTCTCACATTGGTCAGTTTTTTAACCACATATTTCCCAAATTGTACTTTTCCTGTGAATAAATTCACCCCATACACTATTTTTAAAAATAAACATTTTATAATATAATCACTTATCAGTATATATCACTTTATCTTCTACTTTCTCTTGAGCTTCATGTGCTCCACTCACACACGTTCCCACATTAAGCAAAGTAAAAATTTAATTCATTCATTTTATTTTTTTTGTTCCAACGCATTTCTACCATAATGTCTGATCTCAGCCCTGCGTTTCTATCATGTGACACAGACTGGAATAAACAGACATTGTGTTCAGTAAATCGTTAGATCTTTAGAAATAATAGACACCAGGAACTGACAGATGCTGGAGCTTTATAAACGTGTATCGAACGTTAAATGTGATTCCTTTTAAATAATTTCCATGACTCAGGTAAACTGGTATTCGACGCCAGCCAAATCTGGGACACTGGGATGAAAACAAACATGGCTTGTGAACGCAGCTTTGAATTGCAGTATAATTCCTGCGGAGACACAAAGGAAACAATGAGCACAGAATTACTATAATTATAACGAATAAGTGAGAAATGATCAAAGCTGAGAAGTAAACAGAACGATTGTGTGACGGCGCGGAGCGCAGGGGTGAGAGCATCGAGGAATATGAGGAAATGATTCAGAATGAACAGATACGAAGAGGAGAAGAGGAGGATCAGTGTTCAGTGTCAGTGGTGCCGTCTGATTGGGTCGAGAGGTGTGTATAAGGACCCCGTTTAAGGGAGCGAGCGAGCAGATAGATATGAAGACAAAGAATGGTATTGTGTGTTTCCATGGGAACGCAGCCCTTGTTTCGTTAACTCGTTCCTTTATCATTAGTAACTGCCTGGTCAGAGTCACGCTGGTTTAAATGAGACTGAGAGGGGGACGCGGGACAGGATTTAGGCTCCATGTGCAGGAAGCAAGATGAAGAACAGGCAATCCAGACATCCAACAGAGAGATCTCAAACTTCTCAAGGTTCACACATACACAGAGGAACAACACACACATGACCACACCTCCAAGCATACTCAACTGATACACTGGCAAGACCTCGCGGGGACACGGTGCATGAATGAGTCTTTATAGCCTGTCTCACTTTTGAAGAAAGCGTCTATGCAGTTGTCTGAGGCTTGTGCACTGCCCTGACTGCGGCCAAACCAAAATGAGACAGTCTCTCTTTCTCTTCTCTCGCTCTCCCTCTCCGTGTCTCTCTCTGTCTCCCTACACACATCACTCCGGAGCTGCCAGTGATCCACACCCCCTCTGCCCTCTGGACCTGTCCGACTCGTCCGCTCCTGGTTGGAGATCTCGTCACATGGATGCCCTCTGTGGTCTGTTTGGGATGCGTGTGGTGACTGGGGACGGTTCCACTTCACCATAGAGACACTCTTGTCCTCGGCTGATGTAGACAGCTGTTCTCTGAGGACGTGTGACTGCAATCGCTCACATCTCCTGTTATACTGAACTTCCAGCCTCCTAACACACAGTATGAGTGCAGATCAATCCCTGCTATCCGTTATCACCCAGATGAGGATGGGTTCCCTGTTGAGTCTGGTTCCTCTCAAGGTTTCTTCCTATTACCATCTCAGGGAGTTTTTCCCTCAGCACCGTCGCCCTCGGCTCGTTCATCAGATACGATCTGATCATTCTGATTCACACACATTCTCATTTCCTCGCACATTTCCTCACACATTTCATGATTTGCCTTGATTCTGTAAGGCAGCTTTGCAACAATGACTATTGTTAAAATCAAATTAAATACCCTGAAGCAGGCAGGGTTAAGGTCCTGCTCAAACGGCCCAACAGCATCAACTTATTGGAGCTGGGGCTTCAACCACTGACCATCTGATCAGTAACTCAGAGCCTTAACATACTGAGATACCACTGCACCTTATTTATTTATTTATTTATTTATTTTTTACTATTATACTTTTTATACTTTGATTGCCTGGATCTCAAAGAACCTTGAAATAGGTTGGGCCACAAAGGATCCACCTGTTGAATCCTTTGTTTTATGAGGAAAGAAGGCTGCGTTTGAAGGAGCCTTTAAAAATGGGACAGCCTTGGTCATGACACTGTGATGGAATCTGACTTCAGATGGTTACCAGTGTAACCATTACTGGTGTGACTGTCACTGCTGATATTGTCACTGGTGATTCACTGGTTTATCAGTCACTGGTATAGCCTCACTGGTGATATATTCACTGGTGTAACAGTCACTGGTATAGACATCACTGGTGATATATTCACTGGTTTAACAGTCACTGGTATAGCCTCACTGGTGATATATTCACTGGTTTAGCAGTTACTGGTATAGCCTCACTGGTAAAATATTCACTGGTTTAACAGTCACTGGTATAGCCTCACTGGTGATATAGTCACTGATGGTATATTCACTGCTGTAACAGTTATTGCTATAGTCATCAATGGTGTAACAATTAAAACTGACAATTAAAACAATTTTTAATTGTTACAATTAAAATTGTAAAACAATCAAACTGGTTTAACAGTCCTTGGTATAGCCATCACTGGTGATATAAAGACACTGGTGTAAATGTTACTGGTATTATTGTCATTGGTGTAACTGTTACTGGTGATATAGTAGAAGGAGAGAGAGAGAATCTTTTGCCATGACTTTAAGGCTACAGTGAGTTAATACAAGCTCAGTACATTTATTACTTAGGTAAATTTGAAGGCGAGTCCTTTTGTACCATTAAATTAAGTAGAAATGTAAACAGAGGACTTCTACGTTTACTTTAGTAATAGTTTATCTAGGGCGTCTAGACTTTTACTCTCATAGAGGATTTGTGTAATTTGTTCACCTCTGATAGTCACTGGTGCTATAGTTACTGGTGTGATCATCATTAGTGTAATAGTGTGCGCTTGTGACCCAAGTGACTGAAAGTAATGGCACCCCATCAAAATTCAAGAATATTGGTAATTCATTTTTAAGGAATTTTATTAAAGTCATAATTTTTTTAATGAAGTAAAAACAATAAAAAATACTGTGAATATTTTGCTAGTCAGAAATGTTTCCACGTTTTAAAGGAACTACACTCGGTGTTCACACAACAAAATGCTTAAAGGTCCAAAAAAACAAACAAACAAAATATTTTTATTGTCAATCTGCAGCTAAATAAATGTAAACATTTGCATGAATTAATTTCTATAAAGGGTTATATAATAAAACAACATGGTTAAGAGAGGAGTTAGTCGTGGGTTTAGTGTTCAGATCTTTTCTAACACCTCGCTGTATCAAACTCCAGCCACGCCCCTCACTCGGTCCTCACATTCCTAAGGATTCGTTCCATCATCCATCATCAAATCATTCATCCATCATTTATGTGAGATCAGGTTCCATGGAACATCACGCCAGACAGCTTTTGTGTATATCTGTCTGTGTGTGTGTGTGTGTGTGTGTGTGTGTGTGTGTGTGTGCGTGTCTTACATTTATATTGTGGCAGTTCAGTGGCACAGCAATCAGTCAAAGATCTGCATGCAGCAAAAGCTCAGCTTCTCTCATCTGCACAGTCATGTGTGTGTGTGTGTGTGTGTGTGTGTGTGTGTGTGTAAACTAATAAAGCGGGCTAAGGGAGGAAAAAAAATCTCAAAGGTGCTGCGTATTTCCTCTAAAACTGCATTTACTCCACTCGCTACAATAATCACACACTAAAACACTGCCCTGTCTGTCTGTCTGTAAAAAGTTGCTCTCGACTCCTTATGTACGGAACCTTAATATAAGTTCTTCTTGGAGCTCTGAATGGTTTTACAGGGAATATCACACAATCTATTTTTTTTTATTATTGTAGTGTTCATAAAAGAGGGGGGGGGGGGAACTATTGGCACCCTTTAAGGAAAGAGAAGGCATGAAGTTAAGGAGAAGTTCCGCCCAGAACATAATAAGGGCTCCTTTTCTTCCGCAGGTGGAAGAGTTATAGATTGTAGCAGAAACTGTGTGACTGAGAGTTTCCTTGGAGAACAGGCTGCGAGTGGAACCCCAGAGGAACCCTGCTGGTGATGGGTTAAGAAAAACCAAACCAAAACAACAAGCAAAAATTGTAAATGAAAATAAAGTGAATTAAAAGAGTGAAATTGAAGATTGATGTTTAACAGATCGACAAAGAGGCCGAAAATTAAACATCACTGTCGAGTTTTTCTATATATAAAATAAATGCATTTATTACTGTATGTATTTTTATATAAATGACGGTGATGAATGCGTCACGTGCACAAAGCATATTGTACGAAGAGTAAATAATAAACAATAAACAATAAAAACAAACCTAATCAATCTAATCTCTGCAGGTTAGTGAGAGTTAGATGCAGATGTGTACAGCTGTGGGACTGAGGAGGGGGTCTGACCTGCGAACTTCTCACAGGAAGCCAATTAAAGGGTTAATGAGCACTTCCGGTGATAAATTAACACCTACTTTATAACGGACCTCCATCACACACACACACACACACACAGTGCATATACAACAGCAATAACACCTTGAAGGAAGACGTGCACGCGCAATTAACTTTGTGTTGTGATGGCGCGCGCGCACACACACACTCCATTACACCCCCCGCCCCTACTCTGGGTGTCGTGCATATGTGCACGCGCGTCATCACTTCGGGGCACGGGCTGGAGACGCGCGTGCACGTGCGCGCGGACGCTCGGCTCTCCCCCCAGTATCGGTGGAATGAAGAGAGAGAAAGAGAAGAGAAAAGAGGAAAACATTGTTAAAAAAAATAAATAACAGGCCAAAAGAAGGAAAAAAAGAAGAAGAAGAAGAAGAAGAGACGAGTCTGCTGCGGCACGCGGAGCTGAGCCACGGATCGCACTTATTTTATGGAAGAAAAATAAATGCAAAGATAAAGATATATACAACAACAGCAATAACATTATTATTATTATTATTATTATTATTATTATTATTAACATTGAGAGAAAAAAATTGTAGAGGCGTGCCGCACTCCGCGTGCACCGGGATGCGCGAGCGGGATGGAGCGCGAGGGGCGACGGCACGCGCGTCTCTGCGCAGATTCTCCCGCGTGCTGATCGCGTGCATCGAGTTCTCATTGCTGTAGAACACCGCAGAGCCGCTCGAGCACACACACCCGCGGGCTCGCGCTGTGCACCGACCGGCTCGGGGCTGCTTCTGATCTGTATTTTTGATTTTTTGGGATTTGGCTTCTCCTAAATCACACACACACACACACGCACACACACACACACACACACACAGCTGTCTCGTCTCAATACCAATGATCACTGGATCGCTTTATTGCTTGATTGTTATTTTTTATTCTCACACTGATTAAGGATTGTGGATTAAGGAGGATTTTTTTTTAATGCAGAAGGAATCCGGTTCTCCATCCCTCCGCTACGAGTTTCGGAGAACCTCCGGTGCGCATCTCTGCGTCTCTGCGGCGGGGAACTCGGGCGGATTTTTGCGGTGTTGTGCGTGTTTTTAAACCTGCCTGAATGGTTCTGTTTGGAAAATAATTATTACAAACCGACATCGGCGGGAAGGAAGGAGGAGGAGAACGAGGAGGAACGGAACTTCAGCGGCGGTGACCGGCCTGGAGAGGCAAGTCGCGTTCTTTATATATATATATATATATATATATAAATATATATATATATATATATATATATATCTATCCACGTTTTGAAGGGTGCCAATAATTTTGGATCCATTTATCCCTCTAACCATTTATCATAGCTTGGAGTGTGCCATTTAATAGTTCTGCATCTGCAACTCTGGCGTTTGAAGGGTGCCAATATTTTTATGAGCTATCCATCTACCTCTTTATGGGTGCCAATATTTTAGATCTACCCATGTCGCTCTCTCTCTTAAAGGGTGCCAATAGTTTTGGATCCATTTATCGGTCGGACTGTGCTTTACTGCTTGGAGGGTGCCATTAATTAGTTCTGCATTGGAAGCACTGGCTTTTGAAGGGTGCTAATATTTTAGACCTATCCATCTCTCGGTTAAAAAGGGTGTTTTGCATACATTTGTCTGTCTAACATGCAATCGCTTGGAGGGTGCCATTAGTTCTGCATCTGTAACGCTTGCTTTTGAAGGGTGCCAATATTTTAGAGCTATACAGCTCTCTCTTAAAGGGTGCCAATTGTTTTTTATTTATCTGTCTATCAATCATCTATCTATCTATAAATGGTAACATTTATTTATTTATTTATTTATTTATTAAATCTGTGCATTTATTTATAGGCAGCACCTAAACCCTGGCGACTGCATGTTTCAGCATAGTTACATCTCTCTCTCTCTCTCTCTCTCTCTCTCTCTCTCTCTCATTCTCCCTCGATCTGCTCACACAGTAAATCAGGTTACGAATGCCTGAATTTCTGTAAGAGATATAAATTGTCCAACTTCTCGTAGGCTTGATTACTTCATCAGTGTGTCGTATCGCAGGGTGGTGCTCTGCTCCCTAACGCTCGCCTGCACGCTGCTCTGACCTTGGAAATCCAATCCTGAACACTCAGCGTGTCTTAGTCACACCTCGGGAATCTGCTCGGGAGAGAAAATGGCGTGAACGCGTGTGAATCTGTGGCAGTGTGTGGAGTCGACTATATTGTTGCATTTATACTTCAGGATTTAATAAAACTATGAACATGCTTTAGTACGATAATCAGACGTGACATTAAACCCAGTGCCGGGTGAAGTGCCTCACTTTAATCATTGCGTTACAGTGAACGAGTGAGCAGTCTGCTCTCGAAAGTTGGTGTCTTAGCAGCTAGAAAAGTTAGCAAGAGCATCTAGCTGAGCGTCTGTGACAAATGCCAAATTGTGATGTCTAGACCCCTGGGTCAGAGCGTCTCCAAAAGTGCAGCTCTTGCAGGGTGTTCTTGTGGTGCAGTGGATATTACCTACCAAAGGTGCTCCAAGAACGGAGCGCTGGAGAACCAGCGACAGGGTCATGGGTCACTGATGCGCATAGGGAGTGACGTCCACTGACTTGCTACTGTAGCGCAAACTGCTGACTGGCTCTAATAGAAAGGAGTCAGAACACACAGCGTATCACACTTTATTGTGTATTGAGCAGTGTAGCTGGAGACCAGTCAGGGTGCCCATGCTGATCCGTATCCAGTGGCATTAAAACTGGACCACAGAGCGATGGAACAAGGTGTCCTGGTCTAATAAATCACATTTTATTTTAAATCATTTGGATTGTCAGTGTGTGTGAGTGTGTGTTGCTTACCTGGAGAAGATATACAGGTAGTACCAGGCTGCACTATGGGAAGAAGGCGAGCATGATGATGGAGGTAGTGTGATGCTCTGGATGAAGTTCTGCTGGGAAACCTGGGGTCCTGCCATTCATGTGGATGTTCCTCTGACACGCCCCACTTACCTAAACACTGTTACAGACAGAGTTACACCCCTTCATGGAGATCCTTTTTCAAGGATAATGACACTACACACATTGTTCACTAACACTTTGAGGAACATGACAACAAGCTTGAGGTGTTCCCACTGACTCCACCTTTAAATTCTCCAGATCTCAATCACAGAAGCACAAGCAGGATTTAAGGCTGGTTTGAGTATTATGGCTGATCAGGGGGGAAAAAATCAAGCTGTTTGTGAGCAGAATAGTATATATACACAAAAAAATAGTTTTTTGGAGATAGGTCTGTGCGATACAGTGATATCAATATCATGATAATTTATAGCACATTTCAAAGATATATCATGCCTATGATACATTTAATAAAGACATATCTTTATAATATTAAAGACAACAACTTCAGAGATTCTATTTTTAAGTATTTAATATTTAAATTTAAATATGGATTTTTTTTATAGATATTTATAGTTTCAAATAAAACTAAATGATGTTATTAAAAAAACATCATATGATATCTTTAAAATAATAACATGTAAACAGAACTACTTGGTTTGGAAAACTATAACATTGATACATCAATTGTATTGCAATATCATGATATCATAGTTTAGTCATATTGCCCTGTAAGTTCTGTACTATTTTAATATTTATACCTCTATTATACCTATATATATATCAGAAATAAATATGGTTTGTTCAGATTGTGTAGAAAAGACATGACATCACTTCCTGTTTTAAAAGGAAATACATTAAGATACAGAATTAAATCAGTACTTTCAAGACAGTTCATGGTAACTTTAAGGAAGGAGCTGCTACTCTAAAAACGAATAAAAAAGTGCACCCGAGTGATAAAGGTGCCGTTACAGTATATCTCTTAAAGCATGCAAATTCAGCTCCGGAGTTTGCGTTGTGTGGATAATTACGATCTCACGGCAGAGACGGATCAGGGGATTGATCCTGCTGCTGTACAGAAGCCATGATTTACCCACAAGCAGCTGATTCCCTGCAGACTCATCGCGCACAGACGTCAATATCGGTTCAGTATCAGAGTTGTATAGTTGTCACGTTAGAGGGTTGCAGCAGACAGATTCACTGCACGGCGTGTCTGGATCAGCTGCTTTAAGACAGATTTACGGCGTATGATTTCCAGCATGATGTTGCTGTTCCAGACCAAAAATCTTCGGTAGCGTGACTTAGCGACATGGATAGCCAGCAAGAAAGTCGTGCCAGTGTGAGAAATCTGTGCAGACGATTTTTATCTGAAATCCACCGACAGGAGGACGGCAGACTCACAGGACAACAACAGTGCATCCGGAAAGTAGTTCATGTCTCGAGGCAAAAATCTGGGGAAGGTTACAAAAAAATTTCTGCTGCTTTGAAGGTCCCAATGAGCACAGTGGCCTCCATCATCCGTAAGTGGAAGAAGTTCAAAACCACCAGGACTCTTCCTAGAGCTGACCGGCCATCTAAACTGAGCGATCGGGGGAGAAGGGCCTTAGTCAGGGAGGTGATCAAGAACCTGATGGTCACTCTGTCAAAGCTCCAGACGTCCTCTGTGGAGAGAGGAGAACCTTCCAGAAGGACAACCATTTCTGCAGCAATCTACCAATCAGGCCTATATGGTAGAGTGGCCAGACAAAAGCCACTCCTTAGTAAAAGGCACTGAGGAACTGAGAGACTAGTCAGGATGAAGGGAAAGATGACTGCAGCAATGTACAGAGACATCTTGGATAAAAATCTGCTCCAAAATGCTCTTGACCTCAGACTGGGGCGATGGTTCATCTTTCAGCAGGACAACGACACTAAGCACACAGCCAAGACATCAAGGGAGTGGCTTCAGGACAACACTGTGAATGTCCTTGAGTGGCCCAGCCAGAGCCCAGACTTGAATCCGATTGAACACCTTTGGAGAGATCTTAAAATGGCTGTGCACTGACACTTCCCATCCAACCTGATGGAGCTTGAGAGGTTCTGCAAAGAGGAATGGGCGAAACTGGCCAAGGATAAGGTGTGCCAAGCTTCTGGCATCATATTCAAAAAGACTTGAGGCTGCACAGTAATTGCTGCCATCGACAAAGTATTGAGAAAAGGCTGTGGGTATTTATGTACATGTGATTCCTTAGTTGTTGTTTGTTCTTTATAAATTTGCAAAAACCTCAAGTTAACTTTTTTCACATTGTTATTATGGGGTGTTGTGTGTAGAATTCTGAGATAAAAAAAATAATTTAATCCTCGTTGAAATAAGGCTGAAACATAACAAAATGTAAAAAAGGTGATGCGCTGTGAATACTTTCCGGATGTACTGTACAATGAAATGAAGGCGCTTTGTAGTTCAGTATCTCATATAATTACACCTGATTCTTGAAGAATACAAACTATGAGAACATGCGCACACACACAGCAATTTATTGTTTGTAAAAAAAAATTAAGTGATTATGCCACAACAGAGCTAAGAGACCACAGCTAACTTGAACACTTTAATATTCTGTGTAAGGGGAAAAAAAAACAGTTTTTGGATTTATTTCCGTGGGGCAGTGATAATATTTTTTAACCCCAATATACTGTAGGACTCTTCCAAACGGTTGAGATGTCACTTCATGGTAAAAGTATCAAAACATTTACAAATGCCAAAAAAACCAAAAAAAACAAACAAACAAAAAAAAACACAAACTGTATATACCCGACACCCAATAACATACCTCACCTCAACCAAGTGGTAGAAATGCTTCATTCAGGTTAAATTCAACACTTTTTTTTTTTAATGTAAAAAATTGCCGAATGTTAATGAAGTATTTAGATTTTAAGCAATAATTAGAGTTGTGATTGTTATTTATTGCACCAGGAACAAAATCAGTGGTTTGCCAGGAGTGGAGGTTTGGTTTGCAAGAAAAAAAAATTTGGTTTTAAATAATTATGCAAGTCATATGTTGATTTTCTGTCCATTTTAATAATATTGAATATTTTATGTAGGGCCATGGCTCATCATTCCTGTAAACTCTACAAACTGTAGAAGTCTTCAGGGGCGTCTGTGAATATTTATGCAACAGTGATATATGTGTTTTTCAGACAGCGTGCTAAAATAATGTATTGGTGCAGCATGGTGTTGGTATCGACTGTGTTTTGCATTACCTCATGCATTACCTTCAGCTCTACCCTGCGCAGTATTGATTTTTTTATCCTTCTGTAACAGTACTGTGCGAGTCACGGGGGTGATATCAGACCGGTACCAGAAACAGACGTGTGTCATCACCAGATACTGGTTTATCAGTAATTCACGTTGCACTATTTATTATTATGTATCAGTCAGACCCCCGCTCACGCAATCTCATTGGTTATACATCTGTAAGTATATTATTTAACAGGATTACAGATGGCCATTAAGGCCACATTATATATATATATTGTTCAAAAATTTTTATTTTAATAATGCAATGGAAAAAACTTTCTTAATCACAAGAACATCTGTATCATCCTATAGGCCTGGTTTATGTACATGGTGCAAATTTATATTTAAGTTTTCAAAAAGGGGAAAAAGAGAGTTCAGTGTGATGCTCGACCATACCACGACGAGCTTTTTAGGTTAAGCTGCTTATAAACAGTAAAAAGAAGTATCAGCACATATAACAAGCACCATGACCTGGACTTGAGCTCGGTTGTTTTGCTAGTTTTTCTTCATGCTCGCTCGACGTCACCTGGGAGGAGAGATTTAGCGCTCTGGCAGCTCGTAGCAGGGTTTCCAGCTGAGTGTCACCTGAAAACATGATTTGTTTTCCTCCTCTAGCCTGTAAAGGGAAGGCTGCTGATGAGTGTTCTGCCCTTGATTGTTCCTTCAGGAAGGTAACCTGATCCTGGGAAGCTGGATGTGGCTTAGGGTCGGAACCGGAGAACAGAGTTCGGTTGATGAACTTGAAAATAGAGATGGGAAAAAATACTCTTACAATTCACGTATCGCTTTACTGACCCCATTAAAAAAATTATTATCATTTATTTATTTGTTTGCATTTGAGGTTGTAATATGTTGCAGCGCCTCCTGTAGGTGGTGCATTCTGAACTTTGTCACACATTGGCAGGAAGCACAGCGTCCATGAAATTGAAGATTCAGGGTACCATTATTATTGGACTTTGCATTGTGATGAACCCTTCTGTTCGAGCCTATGTTATGATTTTGTCCACACTTGTTTAAAACGATATACGATAAAACACTATACTTTATTAAGAATATCACCTTAATTCTGATCAGAATAAATCCATTACTTCGCTCATCCATATTAGATAAACTGTGCATCTGTCAGATAACGCGGCGTCTCTGTGAGCTCACATAACCACTGTGTGCAGACGTCTTGAGCAGGAAAGCATCGCAGAAAGCACCAGAGACGGTCGGGAGACTCAGACGTGAGAACCTGATGTGATCTTCTGCTCTTGTAGCTCATCTACATCATGGTTAGACGTGTCGAGATGCTTTTCAGCTCATCATAAATGTACGGATCGATGTAGCCTTCCAATACTCAAACCAGCTGCACCACACTGATTTTCCTCCCCGTTCTGATGTTTGAATAACTGAACTCATAAACCGAAGCTCTTGACCTGCAACATGTTTGGGGAACTTGTTAAATTGTTAAAAAAATCAAACAATGGGATTTCCGGATTTTTCTTTTTAGATTCTGTCTCATACAGTGGAAATGCACCGATGCTGAAAATTGTAGACCCTCCATGATTTCAAAAGCAGATGGTGATCAAATACTTATTGACCTCACTGTATAGAGGTTAAGGACAGGTGTACAGTATATGGGGGAGTGTTTTGAGAGGTGGAGCTCGAAAACAGGAAGCATCCTGATAAAATAGTGACGTCAGTGCTATTATTATTATTATTATTATTATCAGAATGTATGTCTAAGCATGTAAACAGGGATACATTTTTAGTTTCTTATCAGCTGAGTCAGAAAGTGTGTGTGTGTGTGTGTGTGTGTGTGAGAGAGAGAGAGAGAGAGAGAGAGATGTCAGCAGTGGTGTTACCTTAGGGGTGTTAGCTGTGTTGCTAAATGCAGACAGCGGACTGGTGCGCTAAAAAGGTGGTGACCCGTGTGTTTATGCTCACAAACGATGATGGGCGCAGACACACACACACACATGCACGCACACACACACACACACACACACACACAGTATAACATCCTAATGCAACGTTTCCTGCTGTAAACTGCATTGAAATTTCAAATCATGCTGGTTTTCATATTTTTAGCAACGCAGCACTAGCGTACCATAGCTATCGTAGCCTGAATGAAAGAAGCATTTCAAACTTGAACGTTTACGCTAACGATACTAATCTCATAACGATGATTACTGCATTCTGAGGTTAATTAGCATAGATAGCGTTGTGTACAGACTTGAGTATGACTCACTTCAGTAGCGATACTGATTGTAAAAAAAAGTGTGTTTGAAAGCGGCGTTCCCAGACTAGCCGTTAGCATCTGCGCTACCGGGCATCACGGTGAGAGACTCCCAGACACGGACACGCGACAACACTCGCTGTAATCAAACTACAGTAGCTGTGATACGTATTCACACTGCTCTTTCGGCGGTTTAAGGCTGACTAGCATCTAGTTGTTTTTCAAGACACTCATGCGTACCTTCTCAGTTTTACTCGGTATACAGAGTGTCTGAATTATGAATTCCCAGACTTTTTAAGCTTTTAGTGCATAAAGATTTGATTTTCTCCCATAAAGCAGTTGTTGAATTCCACCTGAATACACTGCTAATCCCAGGGGGGAAAATATGCTAATACTACGCATGCAAATAATGTTCATTTGTATCCCAGTTGTGTTTGTTTATACAACATTAATGGATTAAAAATATGAAAACAAAAACAAGCTGATGGTTGAGGAGATGATTATGTAACGTGTACAGAAGGAGTCTCCAGTGTCAGCGCAGGTTAAGGTAAAGAGCTGTGATCTTCAGGTCAGACGAGGAGTTCTCCGACACTCTTCTTTGCGGGTTCTCCGTCACATGTTTTTGTCGTGTTAACTTTCAGAGAGAGAATAAAGAGAGGCTGTTAATGTAACGAGTGTTTACAGCTGCTTTAATGTAATGGGAAAACAGAAAAAAATTTTTTTGCTAAAAAAAAACCCTAAACCAAATGTGTAATATGTATTCTTATAACAAATTGCTGCGGTGTGAAAGGAATAAGCAAATGTTGATGGGAAAATATGGAACTATTTAGCCCCGCCTTCTTCTTAGCTCCACCCCTTTTAAGAATTAGTTCAAGGGAGGCCTGGAGCCGATCCCAGGGGACTTGGGGCAGGAAGTGGGGTAAACCCTGGACAGGGTGCCAATCCATCACAGGACACATGAGCACTAACACACTTTAGGAACACAAATTATCCTAATCTGCATGTCGTCGGAGAAAGTGGGAGGAAACCGGAGTACCCAGAGGAAACCACTGAGAGAAAACATGCAAACTCCACATACACAGACGGACCCGAGGCGGGGACTTGAACCCTCGACCCTGAAGGTGCGAGTCCACAGTGCTAACCATGCTGCCTCGCTCTCAGTCAGTACATTATCGGGTAATTCGTGGATTTGTGATAATTGATGACCCTAAAAGACTTTTGGGTCCCAGTTCAGATGAAAGTTCGCAGTCAATCATGTAAAACATCGCAAAAAAACTATCGTTAGTGAATATGAACGCTAATCAGAGGTCACCGGCGAACACGGGCGCGTCGTGACCGGGAAAACCTCCGAGTCCTTAAAGCGAGAAGGCTCGGCCTCTCTCTGACGTGACGAGAAATAAAACCGCGATCTCTGACCGTCCGTGACGAATGCCAGCTGACTGCCGAGAGGTTCGGAGTTCGCTTCAGACCTCTTTATTATACACGACAGGTCGATAATAAGCGCAGCCTCCCTGCGTGTTAAGCAGCTCACATGCTGTTTATGAAATCCA
The DNA here is from genome assembly GCF_024256425.1 of Clarias gariepinus. NCBI lineage: Eukaryota > Metazoa > Chordata > Actinopteri > Siluriformes > Clariidae > Clarias > Clarias gariepinus. Next base: position 32,903,682 of record NC_071110.1, on the reverse strand, counting down.
GACAGCCGGGTGCCATCACGCTCATCAACGCTACATTGAATCAATATCCCCGAGACCGGGCCGTCTGAAATTCACACTCTGTATATTCCTCAAGGTCAGGGTTTGAAGGGTGCAATAGTTATGGCACCTTCATTAACAAATCAGGAATACTTCTCTAAATAAAATATGATGATGATGATGATGATGATGATTATGACGGCAACAAACATGTCGGGAGCATTTTAAAGATTTTTAATAAATAATGTAACACATCAATTTCTTAACCATGGCAATTTTTAATAATAATAATAAATAAATTTGAGTGAAAGTAGCAGAAATGAAAACACAGATCACTTAGAAAGCTGGAAGACGTAAAGTGATAAGGCTGAGCCAGTGCCGCTGCCAGGATGCTGATTATTTTCCATTACATTTTAACATCTATAAACACTTTCTCTCGTTTTTAACCATTTTGAGATAAAAATGTAAAAATTGTTCACACAAGAGACAAGATTCAAAATTGTATTTGTCACATACATGGTTGTACAAAGTACAGCAGCAGTGAAGGGGAATTGCAACAACTCCAGACTAGATAAAGAAAAATATAGATAAAAAAAATAAAATAAATAAAAGCAGGTGAGGAAGCTGGAAACTAAACACGGAAACAAAGACACTGGAACAAACAGCGATAAACGAATCCATACAAAGACACAAACGTGTGATATACAGGAAGTAGCCTGAGTGACTGTAATGAAACTGGAAGCAGGTGTGTTAGCGTTCAGGGGAGAGCGAGTGTCGTAAGATTGTATAAATAGTTCAAAATCTAATACACTTATTTTATCTACTTTTTTTGCCATTCAAAAAACAAAGGGGGTGCAAACTTTTGCCCTCAATTGAAGCAGGCCAGACAGTCAGGGTTTAAAAAATTGTTTAAAGTGTGTTAAAGATTTCAACATTAGGGCCTTTTTTTTAGTTTCTCTTCTCTTTCTTTATCACCTCCATTAGCATTTCAGTTAACCTCCCCTTTCCTCCTCATTACCTCCTCCATCACCTTCTCTTTCTCCATCAGGTCCTCCATCATCACCTCCCTTTCTTCTCTTTTTCATCACCTCCTTTTCCCCTCTTTTAACCTCATCTTCCTTCCTCGCCTCCTCTTCCTCCTTTCATAGCTTCTCCTCCTTCATCACCTCCTTTACTGCCGTAATCCGCTCCTAGTTTTCTTCAGGCTGCTGTTTCATCATCTCCTCTCCCTCCTCCTTTGGCTTCTCCTCATCACCTAATTTTCCACCTTAACCAGCTCCTTCATCTGTCTCATTCAGGACCTTCATCACCTCCTATTTCTCTTTTAGCACTTCCTTCGTTTCCTCCTCTTCCTCCATCATCACCTCCTTTACTCCCCCTTTTCCTGCTCCAAAAACATTTTTACCCTCCTCCACCGCCTTCTCCTTCATCATCTTCTTTTTCTCCCTATTCTCTCCATCCTCAATTATCAGCTCCTCTTCCTCCTTCATTACTTCACTTAGCACCTCCTACTCATTCTTCATCAATTGCCATTCCTCCTCCTTTACCTCCTCATTCTCTTTCATCTCCTTCTCTTTCTTCATTTGGACCTTCTTCATCCACTCCTCTTTCTCTATTATTACTTCCTGCAACACTTCTGCTTTCTTCTTTATCACTTTTCCTCCTCCATCAGCACCTCCTTTATCCCCTCTTCTCCAGCACATCCTCATTCGAGTCAAGGCACGGATCGTCTGGCCGTGTGTCTGGAACCTGTATCGCTGTGCCGTAGCATGAAGAATCACACAGAATCGAACCCCATCAGTTCCTATCAGTAGAGATTAGGGCTAGAGACGCAGCAGTGATTTAGGACAAGGCCCGTTAGACCTTAGCTTGGCCACTAATTGTGTTTGAGCTGCATATTTGTGACTTGAAATGATAGAGACCAATTATCGCTGCTGAGATTCGGCTGATGAGGATCATGGGGCAGGTGCTGGGCAGCTTTCCAATCAGAAAGAAAAAACTATTTCAAAGATAATTAAAACCCTAAAGATTTAGAATGTTAGAGAGATAACGTTAGCATCTGGAAATACTCATTACAGGATATCTGTGGGTTGAGAGACAGAGAGAGGAACATGCTCAATTTCTGGGACGATGCAGAAAAGCTGAAGGTCAGAGTAGAGCTCAGTGAGTTCCCTCTTTCTCTCTCTCTTTCTCACCTATAATCTGACAGTCAGAACTCAGACTTACCCCTGTCCCATCCCCAATCCTACCATCAGCATGCTTCATCAGTACCCGCGCACATTCAGACACTCGTCTTCACGACACACTTCGGTGATGTATTGCGATTCTTTTCGGTGGCAATTCATGTATCACCACACTGACCTCAAGTTTTGTGTTGCATATTGTAAAAGATTAAGTGAAGATGTAACACCACGGGTCCCCAGGATGTTATCAAGGACGGTAGCTGGAAGAAAACGGAGCCGCTTTCAGTTTGGTTTTTAAAGCAGCCAGTGTCGAGAGGAATCATAAATTAAGGTTAAGTGAGGTTTAATGTCTATATTGGTAGTACTTTTGGGAGGCTGGAACACATTATCTGCATTTACATTATTTCCTATTGGAAAATGCGCTTCACAATATGAATTTTCCCCTTAAAAACACGCCTCCATCGAGTTCTTCATCCCTATTACTCACGCATAAAGTGATGCTCCCATCATGCATAGTGTCCACTGTACAAGCCTCTGGAGACAGTGTTATGATCTGGGGTTGATCAGTTACTCAGGTCTAGACTCAGTAACGTTATGGGGCAATAAAATGAAGTCAGCTGACCACCTGAATGTACTGAATCACCAGAGGATCACATCTATGGAGCTTTAATTCCCTAATGGCACGCGTCATATGGTATTCCAGGACTCAGAAGAGGAATCATTTTCATACATGAACTGGACGCTACAGTGTGTTGACATTTGTGTTAGCGCATGACTATTGACTTTTTTGACCATTTATATGAATTTGTTCTTTTTTTTTGTTTGTATGTGATTTATTCTATTTTCACCCTCGTAATCTTATTCACGTTGTTTTTTTTTTAATCAATGCTTTGGCAACAGCTGGTAACTACCGTTCATGTCAATAAAGCTGTTTTAAATCTGAATTGGATACAGAGAGAGTGAGCAAGAGGAATTTTAATTAAGCTGAAGACAATGAAACACGAGGAAAAGAAAAGAGGCAGAAGGAGAAAGAGCAGAGTATTAATGATGGCTGGAAGGCAACAACCACCTGCCAGCGTCATGCACACGTGAACCGAGCGCACAATACCCGTGTTTAACCTCCACTTCCTCTCTGTACAGGAAGTTCAGAAGCCATGCAACCTCGCGGCGATGAATTAATCAGCAGGGAGTCGGTGTGCAGCCCGCGTGTGCTCCCTCACCCTGTCAGTAAACCTCCTGATCTCGCCAACGCTCACATGATCCGGGCCGAAGAACGCGAGACGCTCTACAGGCTCTGACTCCGCCCCCTGCTATACCTTTAAGAGCAGCGTATTTATTCGTCACTTGGCGTGGACCTGCCCATGTGCCCATGTTTATGTCTTTTATACATGAGCTCTGATGCTACAAAGCTCATGTATAAAAAGGAATACAAACGATAGGAGAGCCAATCAACATGTGAATCTGAAATGACTGACAGTTAACTGATTCTTTGGAAGCTCCGCCCCTTTTTAAGATCTGACATTGGATGGCAGGAGAGAGAGAGATAGATCTTAAGTGAGAGACAGTGAGACACAGTGAGAAAGCCTGAATGAAGGAGACAGAGAGACAGACAGATATATAGATAAAACGTAAATGAAGGCGAACAGGACAGAGAGAGACAGACAGGTAGTACTAAAAAGGTAGAGACACAGATGCAAAATGAAAGAGAGAAATTAAACGAAGGGACAGTAAGACAGAAAGAATGAGAGGATGAAAGAAGGAAGGAATGAAGGAAAGAGACAGACAGATATATAAATAGAGAGAGAGAGAGACAGAGAGAGTCCACTGGAGAAGTGTTGTGTTACAGGACAGAGAGAGAGAAAGAAAGACAGTGAGACAGTGAGAGACACACTGACACTGAGACAGATAAAAAAAGAAAGAGTGACAGTTAGGAAAAAGGACATTAAATAAAGGAGAACTGTGTAAAAAATTTGTGAGCTGGAGGGAAAAAAGAAAGAGAGAGACAGAGAAAACTAGAAAGACAGATGGACAAAGACAGAATTGGACGGTGGGATAGTGGAGAAAAAGTGCAAATGTACAACCTGATGGAATGATTGAGGGAACGAGAAAGAGAATTGAAAAATGAAAAAAGTAAGAGAAAAGAAGGAAATAGTGACAGACGAAGAGATAAACAGACAGAAATAGAAACAAAAACATGGACAGAGAAATTGAGAAAGACAGCCAGAGAGACAGACGTAGATATAGACATAGTGATGAATAGAAAGAGAGAGAGAGAGAGAGAGAGAGAGCAAGACGGACACAAAATGAATGAAGGAGAGAGAAGGAAGATGATGAAAATTAATAAAAGAAAAGTTTTGTAATTTGACAGGACAGAGAAAGAGAGAAACACAGACAAGACAGAGAGAGAGAGAGAGAGACAGGGACAGACAGGACAGAGAGAGATGGAATGAGAATCCGACAGACAGACAAAGAGAAAGAATGACTGAATGACTGGCTATGATATGAGAGAGGAAGAGACAGGCAGGAAAGCAGACAGAGAGACAGACAGATACAAAGAGACAGGGAGAATGAAAGAGAAGTGTTGTGCTGTGATACGACAGGACAGAGAGGTTTACAGAAGCTTCACGCCTGTCATACGAGGCATTCGTGGCAAAATCAGCGTGAAAAGAAAGAAAAACAGATCAGGATTTGTCCACATACAGGCCTGTTTTCTCCCTGCGAGAGAGAGACAGAGAATCAAAGAGAGAGAGAGAGAGAGACAGGGAGAGAGAGAGACAGAGACAGAGAGATTGGCTCCATTAGAGGAGAATAAACAGCAATTCTTCTTCACCGAGGAAGAAAAGATGGAGGATGGAGCAGTGCTGATAGAGAGAAAGAAGAGGGGAGAGAAATGGAGAGATACACAAGGGTGGGGCTAAAACACAAGGGATGGAGAGATAAAAGCAGGACAGGAAGCTGAGAAAGAAAACAAATGGAAAGAGAGAAAGGAAAGGGAAACTGTTGAGGAGAAAGTAAATGGAGAAAAACTAGTAAAAGATAGATGAAGCATAAAGGGGGAGCGATGAAAATGGGGAAGGACAGAGAGAAGAAGGGAAAAAGAGATGGAGAGACAAATATGGAGGGAGAGTAAAGAGCTGGAATAGAGCAGGAGGAGAGATAGAGTGAGAGAGAGAGAGTGAAATCAGAAATGGAACCAAAAACTAGATAGAATTGAAAGGAGAAGAAGGAATAACAGATGGGAGGAAGAAAGAAGAGAACGGAGAGACAGATGGAGGGGGGAGTGAGAGGGAGGAAGACAGGATGAAATAGTGAGATGGAGAAAAGAAAGAGGGAGACAGAGAAAGCTAGAAAGACAGATAGACAAAGAGAAACAGACAGGATTGGACGGAGGGAGAGAGGAGAAAAAAGTGCAACTGTACAACAGAATAAAATGATGGAGGTAAAAAGAGAGGAAGAGAAGTGAAAAATGAAATTAGTAAGAGGGAAGAAGGGAATAGTGACAGATGGAGAGATAAATAGAGACAGAAATGGAAACACAATCATGAGCAGAGAAATTAAGAGAGACAGACAGAAAGAAAGAGAGACAGATGAAGAAAGAGACAGCCAGAAGGAAAGTGGGAAGAGAGATGGAAGTAATGAGGAAAGATGAAATGAGAAAGAAGGAAAAAGAAAAAAAGGGCGGTAAAGGTTGGCGGGGAAGTTATATTATTAGAAAAAGGAAAGAAATGCATGAAAGGGAATGAAAAAGAAGAGAAAAACAAACAGACTGAATATGACTTTGAAATCTGATACACTGGTGCGGTTTATGTTTCCTCTTTCATCACAATCCTTTCCTGTACACTGAAGCCTTGAGTGACCTCCATCTCCTCATCCTCCCATCTTCATCACCTCCTCATCCTCCCATCTTCATCACATCCTCATCCTCTCATCTTCATCACCTCCTCATCCTCCCATCCTTATCACCTCCTCATCCTCTCATCTTCATCCCTCCTCATCCTCTCATCTTTATCACCTCCTCATCCTTCCATCTTCATCACCTCCTCATCCTCTCATCTTCACCTCCTCATCCTCCCATCTTCATCACCTCCTCATCCTCCCATCTTTATCACCTCCTTATCCTCCCATCTTCATCACCTCCTCATCCTCCCATCTTCATCACCTCCTTATCCTCCCATCTTCATCACCTCCTCATCCTCCCATCTTCATCACATCCTCATCCTCCCATCCTTATCACCTCCTCATCCTCCCATCTTCATCACCTCCTCATCCTCTCATCTTTATCACCTCCTCATCCTTCCATCTTCATCACCTCCTCATCCTCTCATCTTCACCTCCTCATCCTCCCATCTTCATCACCTCCTCATCCTCCCATCTTCATCACATCCTCATCCTCTCATCTTCATCACCTCCTCATCCTCCCATCCTTATCACCTCCTCATCCTCTCATCTTTACCTCCTCATCCTCCCATTCTTATCACCTCCTCATCCTCCCATCTTCATCACCTCCTCATCCTCTCATCTTCATCACCTCCTCATCCTCCCATCTTCATCACCTCCTCATCCTCTCATCTTCACCTCCTCATCCTCTCATCTTCATCACATCCTCATCCTCCCATCTTCATCACCTCCTCATCCTCCCATCTTCACCTCCTCATCCTCCCATCTTCATCACCTCCTCATCCTCCCATCTTCATCACCTCCTCATCCTCCCATCTTCATCACCTCCTCATCCTCTCATCTTCATCAACTTCTCATCCTCCCATCCTCCTCAACCTTCTCATCCTCCCATCCTCATCACCTCCTCATCCTCCCATCTTCATCACCTCCTCATCCTCTCATCTTCACCTCCTCATCCTCCCATTTTCATCACCTCCTCATGCTCCCATCTTCACCTCCTCATCCTCCCATCGTTTTCTTGTACTCTTTTCCTTACCTCCTCATCCTCGCATGTCCTCATCTTCTCTTTATTACCTTCCCCTATCATTTCCTTCATCATCCTCATTATCACATGGTGAACATACACATCTCATAAACACCGAAACATTCCTGCAGTGTTTATTACGGAGGCTAACAGGAGTGTAAAAATGTCAATACAGCAGTAAAAGTGTTAGCATCGCGTGTACTGAACGCCGCTGGGGCCCAAGGAGCGACTAGCGCTGTTAATAATGTCATCAGTGTGTAAGTGTGTTGTGGACAAGCAGAAAAACCTATCCCAAGGGTGTGTGTGTGTGTGTGTGTGTTGCCATGCACTGTTATAAGGTGTGAAAGCTCAGTCTGTTAAACTCCATCTGTCAGACTGGAAATGCTAATTTATGAAACTGACCAATCCTGGCTACTGCTAATTTATTTAACCAAACTTCCCAATCACGATTCTTGGGAAATGAATTCTGATTCATTTAATAATATGACCAATCCCATTGATGCTAATCTGACTAATCCTACTTCTGTTAATCTATAAAACTCACCAATCCCGCTTCTGCTAAGTCTTGAAACTCACCAATCCCGCTTCTGCTAATACATGAGATTTACCATTCCTGCTTCTGCTAATGCCCCATACTCACCAATCCGGTTCTGCTAATACTCGAAACTAACCAATCCGCTTATGCTAATTCATGAAACTCATCAATCTGTTTATGCTAATTTAATAAATCTGACCTATCACAGTTCTGCTAATTCATAAACCTCACCAATGATGCTTCTCCTAATTTACTATTCTGAACCATCATGCTTCTGCTAATTTACTAATTTAACTAATCCCGCTTTTGTTAATTTGCCAAAACTTCAAGTGCCACTTCTAATTTACTAACCTGACCTATACTGCTTCTGCTAATTCATAATACTTACCCATCCCGCTCCTGCTAATACTTAAAACCAACCAATCCGCTTCTGCTACCTCACCATACACTTTACCATACTGTCCTCATTCACCAAACAGACGAATCCCACTTTTTCAAATTAAATTAAACTAAACTCACCAATCCCAGTTCTGCTAATACAGACATGCTACCAATGTTGTCCACACCCACTGCTATCTCCCCACTACCCAGAGTTATTAGTTTTGAAACTAATCCCACTTCTGCTTACATCATCCAAACCTTCCATCCTGGCGCTGGTTAGCACGTTTAAGCGACTCATCCAGCCTCTGATTTCTTTAACTGGTTAATCGTAGTGGTGTTCCGAGTTAACCTGACCAGTATCATCTGACCAGTGTCACCTGACCAGTGTCACCTGAGCCTCTGCTCCTGCATCCAGTGTACTCATCTCCCAGATTAGTGCTGCTGCCCTTAATTCATCTAAATGCTAATATTCATGATGCTGAAGCACAGCAGTGACAGCAGTATTGGTGTTACATTTCCAAATAATTAACACAAGGTCATGTTTATTGCTTTAAAGTTTTTGCACCAGTGATGCGCAGGAAAAAAATGGGTTTATGTGAACAGAAAGAGAAAAAAAAATAGAAATTCTACTTAACTGTTCTGCGCAGGTAAAGTAGGCTGCGTGTGAGGCCTCGGCAGTGTCGCCTGCGCTGAAGGTTGGTGCTATTGTCAGCACTTTCAGGTCAGCACTTTCCATTTACATCCTGAAAAGATGATGTTATCTGAGAGAGAGCGGGAGCTCAGGGAGAGCAGATGGTCGTCCTCTGGAGGAGTTTATGCACAACCGCAAAGTCCTGAAGCAACACACTGGCTTTGTGGTTAGTTAAATGTAATAAATTTTGCCGAAACAGAACAATAACGTTTCTGTTCAAGGGCTCAAATGAAGCTAGAGATGAGCAAAATAACAAACTAGAGCTAGTTACTAGAGCCGTGACTCGTTGCTAAAAAACGTCAATTATTGGGCTTTTGTTTCGGTTCGATTGGATAGCGCTAATGTGCATTTGTCTAAAGAGGCTACTGTATATTTCTTAAGTATTAAAACTACTAAAAGTACCTAATAAACACCTACATTTTGTGTAACTTCTGTTGCCGATACTGTATTTTTTCCCCTTTCTTTTCATCTTTTACTTTAAACTCCAGTCCAGTAGGTGATGGACCAAATGTGATAATCTAACAAAAACTACTTTGCAAAGGTTAGTATTTCCTGGAAAAGCTGTGATGTTTTATTTATTTATTTTTTTAAATCAAATTTAGATCATTTAACATGTAAATAATTTAGTGTGATTTTAAAATCCCATGCCCTTGAATAAATCAACTCAATCAACAAACTATCACAACAAATTAAATCACATAAATGATCGCACTGCTCTACTAGTCACTAAGACAGCAGGTTAGCTTGTTACCTAGAAGCACGATCATCCAAAGTTAGCAGGAGTATGCTAAGTCAGCTAAATACCTATCTATGCATTACACTTCAAAGCTAGTTATCGTTAACGTTAACGTAAGCTGACGTCTCTTTATTTATTCAGGTTGCAGGTTTCATGTGAGCTGAGGAAGTCTTTGGTGTCAACAAGCATAAAATAAAAAAACTCCCTTTGAGATTAAAAATGTGCCAGAGTTTATTAGTTTAAAGAAAATCAGACACAAGACATGGCGGAAAATCTTTTAAACTTCCTCTGTATACAGTACTATATATATATGTAATTTATATATCATATATATGTATATAAATTTCATAAACAATAGATCATTTGCTATATGTACATCCAAGAACCTCTTGTTTTGAATTCATCAAATGAACCAGTGCTAAAAATTGTCCTAGGGACTAACTCCTAAAGCTGTCCAATTGATTAACCTATGCTAATAGTAATTTATTGCTCTTGAAGTTGTACTTTAACCATGGGAAGGTGGAGGAGCTCGACAGGTTATTACAGTCCTCCTGATCTGAAGCTGATTGCATCCTGATCGTAATCAATCCCTAAAGTTACGCACAAGTAGACACGGATGACGTTTTAAACGAATGCAGATGTTAACCGTTTCCGTTTTGACCGATCTTTCGTTTGGACCTTGAGGAGCACATCCTGAAGATCAGTATAGATCCACAGCGCATTGTTCACAAGCCAAGAAACGAAAAACTAAGCAGTTGCAGGATCATCCTGGGGGGGATTTTGAAGTATATTATTGGCAGCTGCTTTATGATTTGGATGACATGTTGGTGCTAAAGGAGCTCTGTCTGTCTTAGCAGTGGATTGTTTATACAGTAGGTAACACTAGTCCAGGCAGCATCTTTGGTTTCTTCAGGAAATCAATCTGCCTTTGAGCCTTTGGAGGTGCCGTATCAGAATAATCCGCATCTCCCCGGTGGATAGACAGAGACAGCAAGAACAGTGTTTAACCTCAGATAAGTTACAGCGAGGGAGTAACAGATGAACGGGGATCAGATGAACAGTTTACTCTGCCAAGGCAATCCAGACAGGGGCAGTCGAGGGTCTTGTAGTTCCATCATTGTGGCCTCCATCTAAGAAGTATCATATCAGTGAACTTAAAGGCTCAAATGAAGGAACATCTAAAAGAACAGTAGGTTGGCCTTAGTAATCCTAATTGATGAAAAAAGTGGCAGAGATCTCATATAGGAACATAAACTTTTTAAAGTTTAAAGTTTAATGGTTAATGCATTGGCTTATGACCACCAGGGTGTGAGTTCCAATCACAGCTTTACCCAGCTGCCCCTGCTAGCGCTGGAGGATTCGATTCGATAGCGCTAATGTGTATTCGTCTTATGAAGCTACTGCATACGTGGACCTTAAGGATCACTGATGTGCTTTTAATGAATTACTTTATAAGCTAATTATTGTGCATCTTTCTGGGAAAAAGGAGAAGGTAAAGATGTACCCCTCATGGGCAACAAGGAACCTTATAGTCTGGTACTTTGACATGGTGCAGTTATATAGAAAGTCACCCACAGGTTATAAATGACATAAACAGGCTTAGTGCAAATGTCACTACTGTCATGTTTGCATAAGTACATAAACTAACAGGAGAGTGGAGATGGAGGTGGAGAAATCAATTCAGTGATGTATTTCATAATTCCTTTATGTTGCAATTAAAAATGACCTTAAATTAATGCTTAATCTATAGATATTTGCATTTCAGGTGGTAAAACGTTACAGTTCCTCTCCTGATTTTTGCTATTTAGATTTGATAAAAATGATGATACTTACAGAATCACAATACAAAACGGCACCGGGGTATCGTGATAATATTGGATCGGCTGCTTCCTGTTGATGTAACGTATAATTAAATGTTAAAAGGGAAAACATGGAACATGTGCTACTGTAGGTTAGCTTTTGTTGAAATATCTCCGGGATATATGAACCGCAAGTTGTGGTACAAGGTGATCTGATTATTAAGTAATCGATATGTCAACTATACAGTACATCATTAAGACGTTAGTAATCTGCATATAGCTCGTTAACTGCTTAGCTAAATACGACACTGTGATGCGTTAGAGCTCGACATGACTAGCAGAGGCAGGAGAAAGGAAATGTAAAGGAGGTCAGGCTTCCGTCCCCAGGTACCTTGTATTACCCAAACTAAACCGAACACAGCTGGAGCAATGAGGTCTCCATGAACCTGATTTTTCTTTTAAGTATTCCACAAAGTGTGTTCAAGTCAAACTGGAACTTGTGATGGATGTCCATGGTGAATGTAGGTGTAAAATAAACGTCGTCAAAAACAGTACGTGATGAGACTCTTAGTAAAACATCTGAACGGAATGTGAATGACGATCGCGGCCGAGGTGGCTCTGAGCGCACTCCAGTCGTTCCCCTGAACATTCAGAGAGTGTAACGCCAATTTGCCAATGTGTGATGAAAAAAAAAGGCATCTGTCTATGTGAACTGTACACACACATTAATTCACCAACACCACTCGCACATTGCAGGAACTCGACTGGGAGTTCTTGCCCAGCCGAGTACAGTCCTGACCTCGCTCAAGTCATTTTCACATGTTTAGGCCTCTAAAGGAGTTCCTGGGAAGCCAGAGTTTCTACCTTGATGGTGTCCAAGCTCTAGTGAAACACTGGCATAAGTGCATTAGTGTAGCAGGGATTATATAGAGACATAAAGGGAGTTTTTACTCTCGGAACTCTGTACAATCCCACTTTGACTTGAACGCCCCTCGTAGGTTCCGGTGTTGTGTTATAGTGACACGTGTTCGTGGTGTCGCGTCCCATGCCCATTAAAAGGTTTGGATTAATTCGGTACAGAAGCAAGCGATGCGAGTGCGCGGCCGTGATTTGTTTCTCCCGTTCATAAATTCGCTCGTAATCGAAAGAGAAAGAAGGAAAACAACAAAACATGGTCTGTAGTTAAAGCCAGAGGTGTTCTCCGGCTGTTCTGTTTCCCCTCACCATCTCTCACCATAAGTACACAATCCATCAAGCCGCAGTATCTCTCAAAGTGTCGGCGCTTGATGAATAACTCCGTAATGTTTATCTAGCGTTCAGGCGTTTTTAACTCTTAAATGCATGAGGGTCTCGCCAACTGTTCGTTGGTCGGGTCGTTAGCTGCACAGCACTTACGTCTCATGCAAACTGATCTATAGTATGTGAAGAGATGTCCTTATATCGACTGTAACATTAAAATGAAAGTATATTTACAGTTTAGTTAAGATTAAATCAAAATGATCACCACTGCGCTTGGGATAGCGACGACGATGACATAGAACAAGTGCCTTAATTAAATTCAACAGAAAGATTGTGCTGCTGCCAGGAAATTATTGGAAATCATGTGCATTTTACCGTACTCTTTAGAATCTCTCTCTCTCACACACACACACACACACACAACAAGTGCTAGGTTAAAAACAAATAAATAAATAAATGAATAATCAAAGCGTGAGCGTGAGTGCCTGAGCTGATGTATAGAGATCATATTCTAGAGTGATGTCTGTGAGAGCTTTAATGATGTTAAAGTTCAGGAAAAGTTTCAGACCTTCGGAGAACCGCGTGCAGTCGAGGTTACTGCAGGTCAACGGGTTAGCTGTGATCGCTAACAGTGTCCAAGGCTAAGCTCAGAGCATAGCTTGGAGATCTGCCAGACTTTAAAGATAGGTGTGTGTGTGTCTGTGTGTGCATGGCAGCTGAATGTGTGGGGATGCTAATGACATGTAGCATGTATTTATTATTCACTGAGCTGGAACATGGCGTTTGATTGGACGCTCTGACAGCCATTATTTATCTCGCAGCTGCCGACTTTTCACTGACGGAAATTATGATTGATGGCTGGATTTGTGTTTTACACTTTTAGGATGTGGGAGCTTATGTGTGTGTGTGTGTGCGTGTGTGTGTGTGTGTGTGTGCTTTTCCTAAAATAATTGGCCCTTCTGGTTATCAGAGTACAGGCAGTCAGATGGTCGATAACTTGGTGGCAAAACAGTTGATTATCTGTGGACTTGAACAAGCTTCAGGCTCCTGAAGTTCCTTAAGGAGATCTGAAAACTCACTGATTATTTTAAGGCTGTTGTGTATCAGCAAAATGTCCCTATAAGTTGTAGCACAGCGCAAACCGCGCGGCACTAAGTTACCGAGATCACTCACTAGCCGATACCGAAGTGGCGATACTGTTACTGTCACACTTTAAAAATATTCTTATTCAATATTATTTTAAAAATATTTTTTATATATTTTTTTTTATATATTTTTTGATAAACAACAGTCTTCAAAATCTGTTTTCTGTTTTCAGATCTCCTTAAGGAACTCCAGGTAAAAAAAGGATGTGTCACTTCCTGATTTTTAGTTCTTACTTTAACGATTGAGGTCAATAAAACTAAATGTAATAATATACAAAAGATAAGTGGAGTAAATACAAAATTCAGTTTTTGAATGTCGATTTCATTTATTAAGTGAGAAAAGCTGCCCAAACCTTCCTGACCCTGTGTAATAAAAGTAATTGCCCCTAAACATAATAACTGTTTGAGTCTTTCACATCACTGTGGAGGAATTCTGGCCCGCTCTTCTTTTCAGAAATGTTTTAATTCTGCCACATCGGAGGGTTTTCGAGCATGAACGGTCTGTTTAAGGATCTCAATCAGGTTGAAGTCTGGACTCGGCCACTTCACACCCTTCATTTTGAGCCATTCAGTGGTGGACTTGCTGCTGTGTTCCTGATCGCTGTCCTGCTGTAGAACCCAAGTGCACTTGAGCTTGAGGTCACAAACTGATGGACAGACGTTCTCCTTCAGGATTTGAGCGCAGAATTCATGGTTTCACCAATTATGGCAAGTCGTCCAGGTTTTACACCAGATACAAAGGGACACACACTTGCCAAAATGTTCAACTTTTGTCTGATCAGTCCACTTAATATATGCTCAAAGGTTTTGGGGGATAATCAGGATGTTTTTTTTGACAAATGTAAGAGGAGTTCTTTTTGGTCAGCGGTGGCTTTCACCTTGGAACTTTCCCATGGACGCCATTTTCCCCTCCAGTCTTTTTCTTATTGTTGAATCATAAACACTGACCTTACCTGAGGAGAGTGAGTCCTGCAGGTCTTCAGATGTTGTTCTGGGTTCTTTTATGAGCTCCTGGATGATGTGTTGTTGTTTTCTTGGAAAAATCTTTGTAATTTTTAAGAAGAGGGAGAAAACTTTTTAAAAGCACTGAATAAGAGGCAGGTGCAAGTGTGGCCTCGATTCCCACCACAGGTTCTTGTCCGGTTTCCGTCCATGCAGATTAGGCTACTCTGTCCAGGGTGTATCCCATCTCATGCTCAAAGACTCCAGGCTATGCATGCTAGCATGCTAGCTAACACACATTATTGCGAAATGAAAGTGAAGTGAATGATGGTTAGCAAAATATCAGTCACTTAAACAGACGAGAGCTTGACACCTGTGCATGAGTTCCTGCAGTTGAAACTTCAGACGTCCGTCACAATCGTTACAACACACTAAAGGTTCAGTGTGGAACTTTACAACAAAGTGCTTTTCTATCAAAACCCTTAAGGAACGCTTTGTTCTAGGAGTGTGTGGATTAACTGGGTAAAAGGGTTTCTTTTACTGGATAGTTAAGACTTTAAGACAACGTCCTTACTGGATTTCTAGGGATTATTGGGAAGACAACAGTCCATAACCTTTATTAAGGTTCTACTCCCGTCCCTTATCTCTAAATCATGGCTCATTGTTTTCTCCTCGCTATCTCGACCCTGTAAAGAGTTTAACGTGTCGTTTATTAGCATCATATTAAAAAAACATTTTTAGACTTTTACAGATTAGATGGCGCTCGGTGTACGATCAGCAGCACCATCGATAGGAACGGTTCCTCTACAAAGCACCGTAACAACAAATTTCACAGAGTGGAACCGATTTCGACACCTGATTTGCTTTCAGATGCTAATCTCACCCGGTTTTCGTAATTGCTTTGTGATAATAGGAGATGAGGTTCTTTTTCTCTGCTAATCAAAGCGTCTCAGTCGTTCTTCATGCTGCGTTTGATCAGAGCATGTGATTACACTTCCTCTGCACCGCCCGTCTCATGCGCGCCATGAAAGATGAATCCTGGCCGTTAAAAAAATAATGCGCTAATCAGTGGTTTGCCTTGATTTTTATGCCGTGTGTGTGTGTGTGTGTGTGTGTATGGTTATCTTCATATGCTTATGATGCTATGGAAAAGATTACGACGTTATTTACACCATTATTAAAACAATGTTTTCTTCCATTTGTTCATACATGGAACAAAATATTTAATCACACAATTGCGAACACTTATTTTGTTTTTAAATTTAATTCTCACAGTCTTTGTAATTATATATATATATATATTTTTTTTTTTTTGTGGAAAAAAGACACCCTGGGTCATTAGACGGGACTAGCTGGTCTGGTTTCGAGGGATTTTTCCACATTCGCAACTGGTTAAACTGGTTCTTGCTGGTCATGCTGGTTGTAAGGACATTCTCAAACTGGTTCTACATGATTAGACTGGTCTTTACTGGTCCTGCAGGTTTTAGAGGAGCTTTAGAGACATACTGGCTAATTCTAGCTAGTTTAATTGGTTTTAATGGTTCTAGATCATCAGGTTTAATGGACTGAAAGAATTTTTGTAACATATGCAGTCTAGTTCTTAATTCCCAGCGTATTGTAGCTTGCAAGACTGGTTCCAGATGGTCAGACTGGTCCAGTTGGTGGTACTGGTTCTAGTTGAACCGGGTGAATGATTTCACTTTTTTTTTTTTTTTTTTAAATATGTGTCTATATGGTCAAACTGGTTCTAACTGGGTATTTGCTGGTCTTAGATGAGCTTTGGAGACATACTGGTTGGTTCTAGCTAGTTTAATTGGCTCTAGCTTGTCATATTCATCACTGCTGGTTTTAATGGCTCTAACTCGTCAGGAGATTTTTTTAACACATTCAAGCTGATTCTAACGTCAAATTGATTCTTACTGGTCAGGATGGATTTAGAGGAGCTTTGGAGACATACTGGGTGATTTCAGCTTGTCAGACTGGTTCTATCTTGCCAGGTTTGATGGTTTTCTAAGCAACTGTCAGAGGTGTGTGTGTCTGTGTGTGTGTGTGTGTGTGTGTGTGTGTGATTCCACACTGTTCCAAGTGATTTATCACTGTCAGGTTGAGAGATGAAGTCCAACTCCTGCCGCTGGTGGAAGGTGAACAGGCCTTATATTTACTGCACACACACACACACACACACACACACACACACAAACATTTCCAATTTAGTGTGTAGACCTGAGCCTAACCCCGACCTCAATAACCTGGAGGAAATCTTTTGGCTCTTTTAAATTAAAGCTGTATTTCTCATGAGCATATGTGGACCCTGGGTCTGATTTATCAAGTTATAACTGTTTTTGTGACCAAAGTCTACTGGAGCTTTCTAATTCCTTTCTAAATAAGCGTAATAAAAAACGCTCCAGTAACGCAGCTCGGCCACCGCAGCACTTCAGCCACACAGCAGACACACGCTGACTCCTCTTCCTTCTCCTCCTCCACTTATAAGGTGCCATTACTTTTATCATTATCTAACAGCCAGCCTTGTTCGTAAACTGTGCCTGTGCTCGCAGGGAGGATTTGTTCACATTCGGTGTGATTAGTGAGGCACATATGAGGACTGTTGGTTTTTGGTCGTTACAAAAGAATACATTTGTGTGTGTACACACACACACACACACACAAACACACACACACACACACAAAGCCAAGGAGATCGACCCGCTTTAGATGGTAAACAGACTAATGACTTTGGATTCCTGGATTGGTGTCATCAAACCGTGACATTGGTGTACTAATTCCCCCCTGCTAAAATATCCTCTCAGGTCCATTATCTCCACACACACACACACACACACACACACACACACACACACACACACACACACACACACACGCACGTATATACACTCTTTGAATTATGATCGAGCTGCAAATTACTCATCTGGCACCATCCTGTGTTTGATGGCTCGAGCGTGCGATCTCCAAGCTGGTGATTTTGAAGCCATGGTAATTTGTTGGATTGTTGTGAATACGCCTCGTTGACCTTTGTTGTATTTTTCTTCGCCTTCAATTAGAGAAAAATATGGACTGAGTTTTAACTATGGTGCAGATTCAATAAGGTTATAAATCCTGATCAAGTTAAACGATTGAGAGATTCCCTTCCCATCACACCCGAGGTCGTGCTGTTGTACTGAATATCAGCGCGGCTGTGATCAGTGCGGTCGTACTGGAGCCCGACTACTGATGTGCTGATATTCAGTCCAACAGCACGACCTCGAGTGTGATATTGATTTTATACAACAGTTACACGAACACCTTTTTATCATTAACAGATTATGATTTGTTCCCTTTATTTACCCAGTTATTTTGCTTCGCCCACACACATATCCTTGCGCGCCTGATGGAACTAACTGGCGGCGACTGGCAGAGCTGGTGACCAACCGTTATCAAGCGACAGTTAGTAAAAATACTCGCAGGAGGAAAATGAAGCATGGACGTGGTGAACAGTCCTGAGAAACTTTACCCCGGATTTATTTTATATTTCCACTTATTCCACTTTAGAAAATCAGCTCCGTTAACTTTTGGGTTCCGTGGTTCTGATCCCGTTCCGATATGTAAGGTGCACAAAGCCTAGTTCCACACACCAAGTAGTGCCCTTGATCAGGTGTTAGAGAGGGATTTGGGATTCAGCCTTGTGTTAATTCAATTCAATTCAATTTTTATTTGTATAGCGCTTTTAGCAATTTTCATTGCCGCAAAGCAGCTTTACACAGTCAAAAGAATTATTTAAGTTTGTATGAAATGTGAATGTGTATGAATCAAAATGATATGATTGTCCCTGGTGAGCAAGCCGAGGGCGACAGTGGCAAGGAAAAACTCCCTGAGATGGTAATAGGACGAAACCTTGAGAGGAACCAGACTCAACAGGGTTAAATGCAGATATTTGCAGATCATAAATGCAGATCATTTACTGCTTTCTGTTTCACCCAGATGAGGATGGGTTCCTCATCTGGGTGAAACAGAAAGCAGTAAATGATCTGCATTTATACAGTGTGTAGGGTGTGAGGCAGTTCAGCTATAATAGCTGATGTTAACTGATGTTAATATGGAGTCCAAGTAGTTATTGAAGAGCCAGGTAGACTTGTAAGAAGTTCCAGTCCTGAACTATCGAACTGTCAAGTCCCCAGAGAAACAGTTGACACCAGTCAAGGCCAGAACCATTTTCTAGGTAGAGAGAATCATTCCCAGACACCAGACGCATCCCAGAGAGACACACGGGGCATCCATGTGACGAGATCTTCAGCCAGAAGCGGGGCACCAGGATGGGTCAGACAGGTCCGGAGGGCAGAGGGAGTCTGGATCACTGGCAGCTCAGGAACGACATGTGTAGCTCGACAGAGAGAGAGAAAGAGTGAAAGGGGGGACAGGAGGAGAGAGGAAAGAGAAAGAGGGGGGGAAGAGAAGAAGAGGAGAGATGGCAGTTAGGTATGGTCACAGTCACACAATGTATAATGTGAATGTATATTAACACTGTAGAGTGTTAGACGATAGTTAGCGTTCTACTAAGCGTTAGCCATGAGCAGAACGACACTGCGACACTGCAGGACACTGGCGGTTCAGAGGCGATTCAGGGCGACTGAGAAGCGATTACTGCATAGACAGCGTGGTGTTTAATGGTATTACGCCTCTCGTCCAATCAAATTATTATTTCTACATTATACAGCCTCCACCTAACTGGATTATTGTAGTTTAACTCACCTTAAGAAAAGTAAGTGATGACACAGGACGATATGTAGGGCATGAGTTCACTCAACTGCAAAGTTAGCCTATCATATAACATTAGCCACTGTAGCACTTTAGCTAAGCTAAAGTTAAGCTAGCTAGCTTGTGGTAACCGCGTGGGTAAATAGGTGGGTTCCAAACATCTCCCAGGCTCTGTTCGTGCTCTCTGTTTGTCCATGTATGGATTAGGGTTCAGGCGGAGTCAGCTCCGGCCAAGATGGCGACCACGACAGCTCCTACAGCTTTAAAACCACTCTTCATAAAAAACTACATCAAGCAAACCTCATCCAATTATATACAGATTCATCAGGCTGCTAAATTGCTATCAGATGTCACTTTGCAGTTACAGATTTTCGTTGGTGACTGGACTGAAATGAATAGCACGAGACAGATTTATATAGGAAGCAGTAAGTTTTCAGCAAATTTTAAATGTTCATGTTCAAGTTTTCTTAAATCAGACCTCACAAAGCTCACACTTTCCTAACCTTGGCTAATTAAATGGTTTTGTACCATGTAACATGTAATTGTTGTAGTATACAGTAGTACAACAATTTCATATAATATAGTATTACACTAGCAAGTGTAACAAGTCTTAGCTAAGGCACACGTGCTCAGAATTACATTATAACTTGGCTTTTAAAATATTGCAGCTACTGTAGCTTCTACAGATTAATTTTCTTTACTGTTGATGATTGTTAGCGTGAAAGTTTACAGATGATAAGGTGAGACAGCTGGACAGATTAAGGATTAAAGTTCCGCCGCATGGCTCTCTCTCTTTAGATGAACAGATTAATCATCAGGTCGTTGAACGGCATTGTGGGTAATGTAGAAATTTTCTTCTTGGATGCTGTTAGAGATCATGTGTTAATTATAAAGATTAATATGCGAGGACAGAGCGTGCTCATCAGCGGGCGCCGGGGGCTAGCGTGGTTATTTAAAGCCGTCTTGTCCCCTGGCGCCGGCTCTGAAATGTAAATGAATCAAAACGTCCGTTTTGGAGCCGTTTCGCTGAATTTTAATTAATTCTCTATTGCTTGCTGCAAATGAGCAATCAAGATCGGCGAATTAGAGCTGACCCTGCTTCGATACTTGCCTCTTTATACTGGCTGTTAAAGCCATCCCTGATGTCCAGACCTGTAAAAACCAGAGTGTGATAGTGAGAGTGAGTGAGGGAGTGAGTGAGTTTCCCCGGATTAAGACGGGAAAGCAGGAGTAGTGGGTTCCATGGGCCGGTCCCTGAGGACTGTGTCCTCGTTGCCTTTTAAAGACACATTTTCCGAGCCGTTGCCTGTGAAAGATGGCCGCCACTGAGGGATTGACCCAGTCATGCTAAAGGCTGGAACCGCGGCTGGAGCGCTGAAGGTGGCCTAGTTTAAGCTAAATCAGTGCAGCGCTGCTCGAATGAACGGACAAATCACTCGCCCACACAGGCGTCATGAAGGAGGCGTTGTTCTCCCTCTTCTACTTATTTCATTTAGCTCATTCTTTCTTTCTTTTTTATTTTAAGTGGGCATTTTTATTTTTCATGGCGGATACATGATTTGGCTGTTTTTTAACAGGAAATTCTGCTGGATTTGCTAATGCCAGGTATCTGGATGAATGTGATTCTAAAATTCTGTTAAAAACGCATTAGCCCTGGGTAGGGTTATACATAAAGCTAGTTTTGTAAAGCTCATGATAAAACGAGCAGAACGTTTTTGCAAGTTTTGCTAATGTTAACTAGCTGTTTAATGTTGATGGTTAGTGATAATTAATTTGATCAGCATTGAGAATAAGACTTAACATCCTGTTTGAAATTTTGAGTTAGCTTTTAGCTTGTGCTTGCTAGATGGCAGGCTCTAATAGTCTTAAGATATTGTCAGGTTAGCAGGTTAGCTCATGGCTAGTAACATTAATGCTAATCTGTTTTCTACACGACTTGCATGGCTCTGCTCACAGGATCAGATTCCCTTAAATTGCTCGACTGATTCCGCCCAACCAAACAATTCATTTTAATTAAGGTTGTACTTTTATTATATAACCAATAGATAGATACTATTTTTTTTACTACTTTAGTATATACTATATATATTATTTTATTATTTAACCTATATACATATTTTCAACAATATTAAAAGAAAGTCTGTTTTACATTGAAAAAAATCTATTTGGATCTGATTCATAAGTCAAACTTTAATTAATATAGCCGAACTTTATCTTAAACTGCAAACTTATTGTACATTATTATTATTATTATTATTATTATTATTATTATTATTAATGTATATCTTTCTTAATCATCAATTCAGGTAAAAGATTCATTCAAACTCATATATTTTTTCCACATTTCCTACACACTCTTCTGTGTAAAAAGAATCGCTTTTTACTTCTTAAGTTTCATTATATTGCACAAATTATATATACACACACACACACACACACACACACACACAAACAAGGAGATAATAATTCCACACTTTTCCTGTATTTGATTTTTTTATCTAATACAAGAGTGGTCTAAATGATTCAAATCATAAACATCAAAAATTAATTTGATTAATTAATTAATTAAATTAATTTAGACTCGCCTATGCTACATTGTAAACTTTACAACTCTACAGTAAACATTAATTTTATTTATTTATGATCATTATATAGATTGTTATTCATGTCAGTTTAACGTTATTAAACAGTTTTATGTTTCGTGTGAAACTGGTGCATAAATCAATTCAACTGAAGATCCATTTAGACAAACGTATGTAAACGTATATAAATTTTACTGTTAACTTACAACACATGACTGTCATCATATCATCAGTGTATTAATGACCGTTAATGAATCTCTGGAAGAGACTTGTTCAGTAGGTTCAGCTGTTACCTTACATTATTATACAATCTAACAACTTAATTATTATTATTATTATTATTATTATTATTATTAATATGACTATTTTTATTGGTATCCATCCTGACCGTGATTTGGGAGTTTGTGATTTTTTTTCACCCTGCAGAATAAAGCTTATGGTTTAATGTGCAAAAACTTCACCGATTGTTTAAGGATCCTCGAATCGCCCTCGAGTCAGTTCAGGTAAACGATTCGTTCCGATTCATTCAGTGGCAGATTGTCTGATCTGATCATCTCAGCAAGTCTTTCACCTCGCACAACCGCTGTGTCTCAGCCATTTCAGCGCTATCATGTTCCTCTCCTGCTTCCTGGATCGAGTTGCACGGCCTGATGGGAAGGACGGCGCTCTGATCCGCCTCACGGGGAGAAAAAAAAAAAGAAAAGAGGATAAAAAAGAAAGATGATGCATTTTCAGAATGGGATGTGGTTTTTAGCTTTGATGGAAAGAAAATGTGCAGTAATGCTGCTTTGTGTGTGTGTGTGTGTGTGTGTGTGTGTGTGTGTGTGTGTGTGTGTGATATTATATATCTGTCAGCTCGGTTGGATCTTTAGCCAGCCAACACTAATGTCTCGCTCTTTCCCATAAGACAGGGCTTCATCACGAGCACCAGAGCTGCAAAAAAGCATCTTTTTTGAGAAACACGTAGCACCGAATACGACGATCCGAAAACACAGAAACCTTTTGTGTTATCGATGCATGTGGTTTTTAAATAGCGCGCTCCACCCTGGACCCAGGACAGACGAGCCAAGATGGAGAGAGATGGAGCTTATATATAATTGATGGTGCAAAGTGCAGGGTGCACTTATCACCCTGGATCCGGAGATGATTACTTGTGTGTGTGTGTGTGTGTGTGTGTGTGTGTGTGTGTGTGTGTGTACTGTATAAGTGAGCATCATTTGTGTGGGTAGCTGTGCAATGTTATTAGGACACTACACAATAAATAGCACCGCATGAAGCCGAAAACCTTCTCTAATAGTCAACAAAGGATGCATACAACACAAACACACACAAACACACACTTTTAGGTCATGGGGACTCTTAACCTATGCAGGTAGAGAGAGAGAGAGAGAGAGAGGTAGATGAAGTGGGAGAGTGCATTTTCATGAGCTCGTAATCTGAGAGACAGAAGAGAGAGATGTTGAGGAGAATAAAGAGAGAGAGAGAGAGAGAGAGAGAGAGAGAGGGAATGAAAATCTGGTTGTGAAAAGATAAGAAGAGAGAGAGTGAATAAAGACATGATGAGGGGCGAGACAGAGTGGAAAAGAATGAGCTAAAGGGCAAAAAAAGAAAAGAACAGGAGAGGTTGCTGCAGGGACGACAGGATTCCCTCCATCCTAATGACTTTTCATAAAACACAAAGCGTCTTTCATTAATGACAATAAAGTGCAGCGGTCTTATAAAATAATCCTAAATACACGCCCTGGACAAAAAGAATAAAGATGTGATCCTCTGGTGACTCAGTACATTCAGGTGGTCAGCTGACTTCATTTTATTGCCCCATAACGTTACTGAGTCTAGACCTGAGTAACTGATCAACCCCAGATCATAACACTGTCTCCAGAGACACTTGTACAGTGGACACTATGCATGATGGGAGCATCGCTTCATGTCCTTCCCTTCTCACCCTGACACGCCCATCACTCTGGAATAGGCTCAGTCTGGACTCATCACGTCACATGA
Source organism: Clarias gariepinus (assembly GCF_024256425.1). Lineage (NCBI taxonomy): Eukaryota > Metazoa > Chordata > Actinopteri > Siluriformes > Clariidae > Clarias > Clarias gariepinus. The sequence goes on along the minus strand of NC_071110.1, from coordinate 32,879,781 downwards.
CCTTTTCCCACATCGCTTCAACGTCCAGTCTTTATGCTCTGTCTGTCCTGGCTGTCTGAGGAATGAGACGCTTCTCACCCCCCCATCAGTTGGGGTTAAATAACTGAACCCTAGTCCGTGTTCCTCGCTGCAGTACTCCTCCAGACTCTGAACTGTTCACTGAGTCACATCCAGGTCATGACTTTCACTATAATCTCTCGCTTTCCCTCTGTCTCTCTCTATTGCCCTCCCTGAGTCTCTCTCTCTTCATCTCTCTTTCTGTCCCTCTGTTTGTCTCCGCATCTGTTTCTCTTCCTGTCTCTCTCTATCTACGTCTCTCTTTCAGTCCCTCACTATTCCTCTCTCTCTCTGTCTGTCTCTCTCTGTGTCTCTCCTTGCCAGTCTGTCAGTTCAGTCCAGTTCAGTAGAGCTTGATTGGCATAAATGTTAACAAAAATATTACATTGTTGCAATTATAAAACATTAATTACGTTATAAATAACATCAATCGGAAGTTATAAACCTATATAAACATTATAAACATATTAGATATGAATGAAAAGTAAACACAAACAAAACAAAACTCAGGTTACACTGTCTGTCTCTCTTTCGCACTCTTCATCTCTCTATCTGTCTTTCTCTATTTGTTTGCCTGTTTTTTTCCATTTGTCTCTCTGTTTTTGTGTCTCTCTTTTCTCTTTTTGCTCTCACTCTCTCTCAGTCTCTCTTTCTTTTCTACTTTAGCTTGAGGAATTGATTTTTTTATTAAGTTGCCTAATTGAACCCAGCGATCTCTCTCTCTCTCTCTCTCTCTCTCTCTCTATCCATCCTTTAAATAAAAGCGATCAGTCTTTAAGAAAAAAGTCAGTTTTATAAATGTTCTGTTCTCACTCGTTCTCAATCTTTCTGCTTTTAAACTTTGAATATTTAACACAGTCAAACATTAGTCCACACACACGCACACACACACACACACACACACACACACACACACACACTCTCCAGCTGCCAGTGTTCAGATCCTGAATATTTATATGTTTCTGGATGAATAATTGTCGGACTCCATCCGGACTTTTTAGTTTTTTTTCGGTAATTCTCTGTTTCTTCTCCTTCCCATGTAATGGAGGAGTTAAACACATTTATGACGGTTAAAGGCGTAATATAACGCATAAACAAACAAACCTTGAAATAGATCTTTTTTCCTCAATTTGCTCAATAAGTGGTGACGATGTAATCAGCTTTTAATATAATTAATTAATCTCACTTAATAACGGCTCCAAGGGACAATTCTGAAGCGAAGCGACAGTCAGATATCTCTCTGTCTGTCTCTGTCTCTCTCTGTCTCACTCCATTATTAATTAAGCTCCCGCTGTGAGACTCTGATGTTGAAATTTCAGATAAAATAATCGACTCGCCGTAACCCCGCTCCGTAACGTTTCACGTGACGCGGGAACAACACGCGGCGTAGGAACGACATAAAGACGTGCGAAGAGTGTTAAAATCCTGTAAATCACAGGACCGCTTTCTTCCGTTAGCGGGCGCGGCTCTCGCAGCAGGAAGGAGTGATTTCCCATGAGGCTTTGCCTGAAAGTAGGGCAGCGCTTCCTATCGGAGCGTCACGCGCTGGCAGATCTCTGGCTCGCCGGGAGCAGAACCAGAGGAGGAGAGAACAAGAGAGAGAAAGAGAGAAAGAGAGGGAGCCAGGGGACAACGATAAAATGAAAGAAAATGGATGCAAGAAAGAATAAAAAAAGAAAAAAAATGGAGGACGAAGTCTGCAGTACAGGACATTTATCTGTCTGGTGGAAACTGTTACTCAGAATGACTCGGGGGAGGAAACCGAGAGTCCAAACGCTGGGACTCTGCAGAGACCGAGCGAGAGACAGAAGACAATTACAGCTATACATCTGTCCTTTTCTCGTCTCTGTCTGTCTTTTTCTCCTCTGTCCATCTTCTTTATCCCTCTGTCTCCCTTCTTTCTCCTCTCTCCCGTCCCCTTTCTCCCTCTCTTTCTCTGTGTCTTTCTATTTTTTTTCCTTCTTTTTTTTAAACCTTATTTTTTTCTCTTTTCTGTCTTTTTTCCTCTCCTCTTTGTCTGTCCCTGTTTTTTCTCTCTATTTCTATTCACTTCCTTTCATTCCCACTCCTTTCTCTTCTCTCTCTCTTTTTACCTCTCCCCCATCTCTCTGTCTTCTTTCTTCTCACTGTCTCTCGTCTCCTTTCTGTCTCGCTTTTATCTCCACTTTGTTTGTCTCCTATTTCCTCCATCTGCCTCTTCTCTTCTCCTGTCTTTCTTTCGTCCTCTGTGCCGTCTGTCTTTTCATTCTCTTTGTCTGTCTTCTTCTGCTTTCTGTCTTTCTTCTTCTACCACTATGTCTCTCATATTTCCTATCTGTCTTTTTCTCCTTTGTCTCTCTTCTGCTACATCTCTGTCTCTATCCTTTCTGTCTGTCTCTATTCTCCTCATCTCTTTCTCTCTATTTTCTCCACTTTGTCTCTTTTTTATTTTCTGCTTGTCTTTTTTTCCTTTTTTCCGTCACTCTACTTTCTTCTTTCTTTTTCTCCTTTTTGTCTCATTTCTTTCTCAGGTCTATTTCTTCTTCTCCTCTCAGTCTCTCTCCTCTCTCTGCTCTAGTTGGCTGCAGTCCCTGTCAGTCTAAATTAAAGACGGTTGAAGATTATCAGAGGGAATAATTGTATTTGTGATTATTTGAATTAAGAACCTGAGCGCGCTCGTGCCTTTGTTGCTGGATTTGATTAGCGCATCAAGCTAACTGTACTAGCGACTTAAACTAAGTAAACTAACTCTGCCAATGTTTAGTTTTCTTCGTAACTTATTTAATCACGCATTTAATCAGAGCTTGTTTACAACAGGACGAAATGAAATCACACTAATGAACGAGGGGTCGCTCGAACCCGGCCTACGGGTTCCGTGAAGATTTTGTCATCTCTGATCACATACGAAGGAATGCGACAGCTTTGAGAAGACTGAGGTGTGTGTGTGTGTGTGTGTGTGTGTGTGTGTGTGTGTGTGATTACGGCATCTTTGCTCAGATGATCGTTATCTAAAGCTGACAGTTTGTTTTTGCCTATTTTAATGAAGTGTGTCAATTATAAATCTGGATCTCTCAGATCTCTCTGATGTCTCGCGCTAAATGAGTTTGTAAACGAGCATTTTAACGAGGAGGAACTGGTTGTTGGTTGTTTTTTATTTTTTTTTTTATGTTTTTTTGACATTGTATGGAATTTGTAATGCTCCAAATGCTCAGATGTAGACCCCAGGAAGAACAGCTGTTACTTTTTGCACAGCTAATGAGGATCCAAAACCAATAAAGTAATAAAACTAGACACACACACACACACACACACACACCACTGAGAGACACAGCGCTGAGGGTGTTACTGCATCCATATTCAAGTGTTTTTGAAAGAGCCACGTCTTCAGGCCGGGATTAATCTGTAGAGCGAACAGGCAGACAGTTTGTTCCACCCTCACAGAACCTCCTAGAGAGAGAGAGAGAGAGAGAGAGAGAGAGAGAGAGAAGAGACGGAGAGAGAGAGAGAGAGAGAGAGAGAGAGAAGAGACGGAGAGAGAGAGAGAGAGAGAGAGAAGAGACGGAGAGAGAGAGAGAGAGAGAGAGAGAAGAGACGGAGAGAGAGAGAGAAGAGACAGAAAGAGGAGAGAGAGAAGAGACAGAGAGAGAGAGAGAGAGAGAGAGAAGAGACAGAAAGAGAGAGAGAGAGAAGAGACAGAGAGAGAGAGAGAGAAGAGACAGAAAGAGAGAGAGAGAGAAGAGACGAAGAGAGAGAGAGAGAGAGAGAGAGAGAAGAGACGGAGAGAGAGAGAGAGAGGGAGAGAGAGAGAGAGAAGAGAGAGAGAGAGAGAGAGAGAAGAGACGGAGAGAGAGAGAGCAGCTCTGAGCATCTGGGCTTGTGAAATGGTAGAAAACATAAAATGTTATGTAACATCAGAACGTAACGTGTCGTGATAACGATAGAAATAAAATGCAACATAATGCAGCGCAGCGAAACAGCAAAGCGGAAAACACAACAGCAAATTAACAAATAAATGAACAGCAATTAATAAATAAATAAATAACAAAGTCATAAATGACAAAAAAAGAAACAGAAAATGAGAAATTAAATGAAACAAGATAGCAAAAGAAACAACAGCAAATCCAAAAAATGCAACATGAAAAAAAGCAAAGTCTATAAGTCTAAAATAAATAAATGAATAAACAAATAAATTAAAAAAATACTTTTAAAAGTCAAGACTGCAACAGCAAACCCCCTCCAAAAAAAAAACAATAACAGCAAAATAAACAAATAAATAAAAAAAAAAAACACAACAACAACAAAAAAGTGGAACAGCAAAGTTGAAAATGTAACGGCAAAATTAATAAATAAATAAAAATGCCAAAGCAAAAAAAAATGCAACAGTGAGAAAAAAATACACAATAGCACGTCTGAAAAAGCAACAGCAAGATAAAATGAAACGAAAAAGCAAAAAAAATGCAACAGGTAATCACGAATTTAATAGTTAGATAAACAGATTAATTAAAGCACAACAGATAAAAAAAATGCAACAGTAAAGTTTAATAAACCACGGCAAGTGAATTAAATAAACAAATAAACATATGATGCTACAGCGCCAGTGTAAGGGTGTATTTATTTATATTTAAACTTCAGAGCACTGTGGACGACGGTTCCTGAACCCGTTTTTTTTTGCTTAGAAATGGTATAGAACATGAGTCACATAACATCAGACTGTCAGCCCCATGCTGTAGTTTCATCAAGGGCACTAAATTATGTGTGGAACAAGGGATTGTACACCCTACACAGTGCACTAGCCTTCCATTTAACACTATTTGGGATTTGACGTCGGAAGCCCAGAGTCCAGCACGCGGATAATTATTGTACAATAAGTGATTAAAAATGAGTGAAGTGATGGTATGATGTAGCAGAGACACTTTTTCCACCACCATGTTGATTAATTTCCTAAAAAAGCTAAACTCCAAGATCCAGCTTCATCTCTGAGTGTTACAAAGCACTGGAACTGGAGACTCCTTCCATCAATGTGCCATAGTCTCTTTACACTTCACATGTGCATGTAGTTCAGTTTGTAACGATAAGGGATCAGAGCAAGGGTATTAAAATAAACCTGAACTGCTGTCAGAGCTGCTGTTAGAGGGAATTAATCAACACCTTCCGACTAATCAGGACACGGAGTCCAGGAGCGCAGAGGTGCGAGTCGATTATGAAGATAAGAGAGAGCAGCTCAGCGCTAGGAATTCCAACTAACGGCTGGTTTAATATGTAAAGTGCTACAGTCATGGAACTTCGTTCACAGCAGGAAGAGAAGACATGATAAGGGAGTGTGTGTGTGTGTGTGTGAGTGTGAGTGTGAGGGATGCGAGATGAAGAGACGTGGAACATGTTCGCCTGTGGTGTTTGATTGAAGACCAGAAGCACGGCGTCATCTGGAGCAGAGCGAGAGGACGGGCGGAGGGGACCGAGTAGAAGGAGGCACGGGAGCTGGTGTTATATAATAGAGGGGAAAAAGGAAAGAATGTGAACGAGTGTAACCGGCAGCAAAAGCTGTTCAAGCAGAGCAAAAATAATGGCACCCTTATAGGAGCCAGGAGGGGTTTTAGTGTCTTTTAGCTGAGATGCCGCAGCGGCTGAGCTGCATTACTGCAAAATTTAGATCATAGCAACCCTTAGGAGGCGCTCTTCAACCTGTCATTTTCCTGCTCTTTATGGAGATTCGTGGGCGTGGCTAAACGTAATCGTGTCATGGTAATTTATGACAATCGACCCATGAGCATGAAGAAGATGATAAACATTTGGGAATGCTCCGCCAGTGGTGTGTTTTTATGCCCCCCGTCGACGAGAAGAAAGAGAGACAGCAAGAGGGGAAAGAAAGAGCGTATAACATGAGAAATGCTGTCTCGCTTAATCAGGAACTCTGTAAATCTGAACCCCACAACATACTAGCACTAACACACACACACACACACACACACACACACCAGCTGCTGCTGATGCCCCTGCGTTGCGTCGTTCTCTGTGATTGGATGAATAATTGTCGATTGGCTGAGCTGCTTCCTGTCATATTTCAGAGATCTGTCTAAATCTGTCGATCAAGTGCTCGAGTGAAGGAGGTGTGTGTGTGTGTGTGTGTGTGTGTGTATGTGTGTGTGTGTTAATGAATTTTTATTAAATATTTAATGACGCAGAAATCTGTTTAGCTTTGATGAAATATGTCACGTTACAAACGAGCCTGAAAATACAGCTCTCCTCTACAAATTTGTGTAACGAGAAGTGATCATTTTATTAGTTCATAATATTAAGTAATTAATTTCCAATAACAATGTGGCAAAGGAAGGATTAAAACACTGTGTAGCGTTTCTCTCTCTCCCTCCCTCTCTCTCTCTGTGTCATTAATTAAGTTCCAGCTGGGAGGCTCAGACATGAGAAGGTCTTGGCCAGAGTCATTTTGGCACAGGTCACAATCCAGCCTGTCCTCTCAGTGTGTGCGTGTGTGTGTGTGTGTGTGGGTGTGCGTGTGCGTGTGTAATTGACCAGGCTTGTTATGACCCACACCAACTTGGTTCCAAAAACACAAAATACATGGACGCGATTCACAGCTAAAGAACGGTATTCAGCATCTGTGCATCTGAAACAGAAAGTAGCGTGCTCAGGGTTCTCGTGCAGGATCAGAAACAGGTAGAGTTTATTCAAAGCTCTCTGTGATCTATTAGAGAACCGTATTTAGTCGTTTAGTGCAGAGTCAGATTTAACCTTGGATTTAGTATCTGTTATACAACAGTTAGTTCCGACTGAGTAACCTGATTGGATGAGAGGCGTTCCATGAGTGCTGATAACAGAGCATTACAGAACTGGAATGTTTAACTCTGTGTATTCACTTTTGCGTGAACAAGGGCACTACTTAGTGCCAGCTTTCCATTTAACACTATTTGTGATTCGACCCCAGAACCCTAAAGGTAATGAAGTTGATATTCTAAAGTGGAATAAGTGGAAATATGAAGTAAATCTGGTAAGTTTCTGGACTGTCCTCCACCTCCATGGTTTATTCCCCCTTACCCTTTGGCTACACAGTATTGCTAAGAGTTTAACACTACTTTCACCTCCTGTTAGTTACACTGTAATTACCTGTTGCTCGCTAACAGTCAGTCACCAGCTACATCAGTCGCGGTTAATTAGTTTCACCAGGCCCGGAAGGATATTTGTGGGCGGAGCAAAATAACTGGTTGATTAAAGAAACAAATCATCATCTGTTGATAATAAATGGTGTTTGTGGAACTGTTGTATAAAAGCGATATCACACTTGAGTTCGTGCTGTTGTACTGAATATCGGCACACATGACCCTGAGTGTAATATTGCTACATTAGCACACACTATTTTAGCAGGGTTGGATTAAGCCATTTAAAGCAGATTTGCCTTACTGCCTGTTTTTTACGAGTGCTGTAGTAGTGACAGCTCATTCTCCTCATCAACACTAAACAAGCGGTTCAACACATTTTTAGAGTCTATTGTCTGTGACGAAGAGACACAAACCTCCTACAAACCCTGAGAATCACATACAGACTTCTGCAATATGCATAAACTTATGAACTAAACTGCTGTGATGTGATTTTTGTGTGTTTGGTGTTGGTGACTAGAAATGAACATCCTGATAAACACCCTTTTATGTATTTATTTATTTATTTATTTATTTATTTATTTATTTATTCAATAATCTTGCAATGCCATCGTTTATTATACAGTAAATATATACTGTATTTGTTTTGTTGTATTTCTAGGGGATTATGTCTGTATTTTTTTATTAATAAACCTCACATAAATCTCTCATATCAGCGCATATGTCTATCTGCCTTTTGATCAAAAATCAAAACTGAAGTAAAAGAGCACGCCACGGGTTCACGTATACATGTTACTTTCGCTTTAAGGCTTATACACAACCACATTTTAGCTGTTAACAGACAATATGCATTGTGCTCTGCTGTTGTTTGTGATCTGAGTATTTTATAAGTGAAAGCTGCTCACAACACATACTTTTACTTTGCACTTTTCATCTCCCCTTTGATCAAAACGCTGCAGATTTATTATGTTTTTTTTTTTTATTATGTATTATTATTCATTCTGTTTATTATAATATGTCCTTAGTTGCATTGTAATATTTTTATTACTGGAACTATAGCCAACATTTGTGTAGGGCGAACATTTGGGGGGTATTTTTATTGAAAATGCAACATTTTAGTTTATTTCTTATCAAAAGAACGAAATTAACTAAATGACTCAAAAAAAGATTCGTTCATTTTAATGAACGAGATTCAAAGAACCGAGAACAAATTATGTGCGCGCACGACATAACAGGCTGAAACAGAGAGAGAGAAAATAGATTTTTAACCTCTCTAATGAGACTTTTTTTTGCTTTACACGTGCGCACAAGTGTGTTACATGAAACAGAACACGCGCACACTTCCCAGAATTCCGCAGCGCAAGAGAGAGAAAAACTGTTAGAGTAGCTCAGTTGTGATCATGTGATGCTCTGCGTCAAAACAAGAAGCGCATGCGTGATACATGATACTCGGTACTCGTAAACCAAGACTTGCTCGTTTTTTAGGTCAAAATGTATAAAAAATTTTTGCTTATCTTGCGGAACACTAGTTAACCGCGTTACTCGCAATCCGAGGTTTCACTGTATCTCCATCATCTAAAAAAGTTGACCAGATCAGACCCAAGAGTCACAGTATTCTTCTGGCGTTACCATTCTCTTCAGGGAAATCCCGGTGATTTTCCATGTTGCCTGGTTCAAACAGGTGCCGTCTTTTTCAGATACAGTATACATCCTTAAATACGTTACCTGGGATGGAGAGAACAAATGGGGTCAGGAGTGCTGTTACAGGAAGGACAGAGCCATAGCCGAGAGGAGGAACATGATAGCTAGCGAAGCCGAGAGCCTTCCATTCCATATAGAGCCTGCGTTAGAGATAATGTAGGATACAAAAAACATTAAACGTTGATTACATTTATTCATTTAGCAGACGCTTTTATCTAAAGTGACTTAGATAGTATCTAGGCCATGTGTGGATCTAAGAGTTCAGCTCATGGCCTTTAAGTTACTAGCATAAATTATTAGGAAACAGGTATTTTTAAATACTCACTGGATAATGAAGCATTCTAGAAGAAGTCCACTTGAATAAGGAAACACTCTTTGCAGATATCTATATAGAACCTTTAAAGGTTCCTTGAGAGAAACAACTAAAGAACATTGAGCTAGTAATGCTACGTGACCGATGAAGGTTAGCCGCAGCAAGACGGAATACATGTGTTTGAATGAGAGGAACCCAAGAGGAACGGTGAGGCTTCAGGGAGCAGAGCTAAAGAAGGTGCAGGACTTTGAAAGGACAAAGAAGAAGAAGAAGAAGAAGTGCTACGTATAACTCTAAGGCCAAATGTAGGACACTTACTGGAAGCTAAGCACCCTTATAACCCTTGTGTGATTTCTTATAGTAGATCTTTACACTCCAGCTAGCTAAACTACTGTAGCTAGCTGAGTCAGAGTTTTTTTGGAAAAATGTAGTTACGCCAGCTAAGAGATTTACCACAGTTTAGCTAAGCATATTACTACAACAGCTCACTGACTCAGCAGTGTTCATATTTTTTAAACAACTAGTTAGCCGTTAGATGAGTAACGTGTGGTTTCTTGGTTAAGAACTTCCTAACTTCTGATTGAAAATAGAGATTTTTACAAATGTGAGTTGTATAGAAACTATCTGCATGAGTTGTTTGTGGTTTCTTACACTACAATGATTTATTCCTGTTAGCTGAAATACAGTAGATGTACTTGATTTCCTCAATAGTTTTAGTCACTAAGCTAACTGAGCTAGCTACATTAAATGAGTCAGCTTGTGGTGTGTTTTTTAGTAGCTCAGGTGATACCTGCTAATAAGACATGTCAATAGTACACTGGTTGGGTAAAGGTTGACCTAATTAGCTATGCAGGGAGTCTTTTGTAATGTATAGTGAGCTTCACAAAATGTCAAAATGAAACAGATTTTCAGCTGTTAAATTGATAAATCTACTTGTACATTACATTACACATGTCTTCTTGTAGGAGATCTATTGCTCCCAGGGGGTTGCTAATTTAACTTAAAATACAGCTAATTTAGCTGAAACGGTTGCATGTTTTAACCATGCTAACTGTTACTAATAGGTAGAGTCTAATTTCCTGAAGGAAATGTCTTAACCTTTAACCTCAGTTAATTGTGTAGAATTGTGTTTATATATATATATATATATATATATATATATATATATATATATATGTACCTGAACCAGCTATGTGAATATGTGAAGTCGATCTACCACAGTGGATGGCATTTAAATTGTTAGCTATATATAACTAGCTAGATGTATAAATGTATAACTAGCTAGTCAGTTGCGTGTGATTATTTTCTCGTGATTCTTAATAAATGAAAGCAAACTAAACATACTGTATAATTAGCTATGTGAATGTGGTTTCTTGAGAAGAAAAAAATCAGGTTACCTCAGCTAGAAAACAGATACAAGCAGTTGGCTAGGCATCTGACAACCTAACCAAATTAGCTTATTTTAGAAGATATTCCATCATGTGTATCATCTGGACTGTTAGCTAAACCTGTAACTAGCTAGGTGAAGTCAGCTATTTGTGCTTTCTTGAGGATAAAAGAAAAAATAATTTCAATTTTTTTAGTAGACAAATATTGGACTGAAACATGCTAATTCATGCTAACAGTTGCATACTATGTCATGCAGGAGGTTTAGCATCCCGGTTAAGAGGAGTAGTGTAACAATGTCTCTGCTGGTAAACATTTAGCCTTCTAGATGAGATTCGAACAAAATTTCATAAATATTTCATTTGTAGACATCAGGCTCTACCGAAACCATGGCTTCTTTTTATTTCCCTGATCTTGACTGAGGAGTTCAGTGAGTCATGTATCTTCAGGAAGAGATGCCTCATCCTCAGAGCATCAGTCCTCACACTTCTCTGAAAACACCTCCTCCGTCTTTCCTCTCTAATCACCACCTCTCCATTCCTTCCTCATCCATCTCCTCACCCCTCTCTGTCACAGCCTTGGTTTCCAGAGTGAAAGGCATCCACAGGTTAAATCTTTCAGGAGCAACAATGCTTCTTCCATGTCATTTCTTTTCTATGATTCTTTGCTGTCTTTTCTTTAGCACTTATTTCTTCTTCTTTTGCTCCTTTCTCAGTTCCTAATTCCCATCATCCAGTGCTTCTCTTCACCTGTTTTTCAAACCATCTTTATTTTCTCCCCTCCATTAATGCTTAGGTATTCCTCAGGTCCTCAATGGTTCCACATGCTTGGTTCATCATCGGTTTTCTCGTTTAGTTTTTTCTTCCCCTTTCTCTCTTCACTGTGATTCTCTTCACCCTTATGTCTCCACTCCATCCTTGTTCTTTTCCATACCCTGTTCTCATGCGCTACATCACCCAGCATTTTCCTCCTTTTATCCTATTTCTTTTTTCCTAGTCGTGATTTTCTTTTCATTTTCTATCATTCTTTCACAATTACTGCATCCTCTCATCTAATTTTCTTCTGTTCTTCACTTCTCTTCTTCCTGTCCTTCCTCATAGTGCTGTAGTTATGACTATTTCATTTCTTTCTCTTTCATCCATACTCTGTTTTTGTTTCTTCTATTTTGTCTTCCTAGTCATCTTTCTGGGACGGAAATGGGTTTAACTGGGATCATCACCATTCCTAGTATAGTATGGTGGTAACGTCACACTCTGCATCATGTTCACTTCGTCTTCTCTGTCCCTTTTTCCTGCCCTTTCCCCTTGCCTTAATTAACCATTTTTCTGATTACTCCATCCCTTCTTCTGATTCTCTTTCTCATTTACCTTTTTCTAATAATGTTGTCTTATGTTGTCTCCTTTACTTCTTTTCTCTGATCATCATCATCATCCCTTTTTTGTCTTTTTGTTTTTTCTTCCAACCCTTTACCCTTTTTCTCCTCTCCTTATTCTTTCATTTAATTTCTTCATCCTCATGCTTTCTTCTCCTTTGGCCCCTCAATAGTCTGGTGGTCGTAGCGTCATACTGAGCTTAATGCACATGTTTCTCTTCATCCTGTTCTTCTGTCCTTTATCAATCACCCTTTTCATTCCTTCTTTTTTTTTCTTCTTTTGTTTTTAAACATCTCTGCATTCATCTTGTCTCCCCTTTACTTTTTCCTCCATCAAGTTCTTCTATTTACATCTCTCAAACACAATTCTCTTGCTCTTGTTTCTTTTCATAAGTATTCACCCTTTTAACTTTTCCACATCCTGCAGAATAACCAAAAGAATCAACACCAAGATCATCATCTTGAGAACACCATCCTAATCTCTATTCCCCTCTTTTCCATTTTTTTTTATTTTGTCTTGTTTTATAAACATCTTTCTTTCTTCTCATTGAGATCATTGCTGCTTTCCCTCTTACTGTACACAACAGATGTCACAGCTGGTCCACCATCTCCACTATGAAGCATGGTTGTGGTAACATCTTGCTTGTCCTCCATCTTTATTTTTAAAATCTCTAGGTTTATCATCTTTATCACTCATTCTTAAACACCTTCCTTTTTTTTCATTTAGGTTAGAATTCGTCTCTTTAGAAAATTTGACGTCACCACTCGAACACCATCTGCATTGTGAATTATGGTATCTCCTAAATCCTGATTTTTCTTTCTTTTATCATTCTTCACACTACTTTTTTATCCATTCTCTTCTTGTTCCTCTTCTAAAATTTTACTGATGATTCTATCCACTAATCTAATTGTTGCCCCTCCCCCTTTTTAAACATCACCTTACACTCATCCTTAGATTTCTCCACCTCTATCTCTATCTCCTCCATCTCTAGGTCTATCATCTTCCATCACTCTTTTACATCTTCATCTCTTTGTTTCTTAAACACCATCCAATATCAAGCATTTCCTTTGGTTGAAGTTACAAATTATCTTCTTCCCCTTAGAAAATCTAATTAGTTGAATCACTACTGGGACACCACCTAATGCAGTGTGAAGCACGGTGGTGGTAGGATGGTGGTGATGCATCCTTTCCATTCTGTTCTCCTGGCCACCATCTTTTTCCTTCATTATTAACTCTTTTTCTTTTGTCCATTTCTTCATATCATCTCATTACCTTTTTTTCACAATTACTCCATCCTCCCATCTATTATTCTCATTTGAGGATCTCTTTTATAAATATCCTCTCCATCCTTTCCTCCTGTCGTCTTCTCTCTTCTTTTTAACTTTCTTGTCTTCATTTAACATTTTTTTATCTTCTCCGTCTCATTCTCCTGTCAATCATTCTCCTCTTCATTGTTTTACTCTCTATTTTAATTTCCTCTCCTCCTTTTATACCCTCCTCTCCTCATATCCTTTCATCAAATTTTCTTTTATCTGTCTTAATCCGGGCTTTAATCTAGTTCTTGTTCTCCGTTCCTCTGCTTAACATTCTTTGCTCATTTTGTAATCACTCCTCTACTTACATATATCCCTTTTCCTTCAATTGTCAGATTAGCTTTGTTTAATAAAATATTTTTCTTTCTTTTGTCTCTGATTTTGTCTCAGTTCCATTTCTTTAGAGTTTTCAAAAAGGAAAAAGGGTTCAAAGGTCATAAAACAGTAACCCAGACAGCTGAAACATTACAGTAGTGCAGCAATTTTATGTTACGTATTGGAACTTTTAACCTGTCCGTGTAGCTGCTTCTTTCTCTTCCTTCGCCTTGTCTCAGACGAAGTGGACTGGACGCGTATGATTTGAACACAAACAGGAGATGACAGGGTTCTCCTACACTTCCTTTCTTTTTTAGTTGAAAAGCACAGATATTACCAAACACTCCCGAGAGAGAAAATGAGACAGGAGTGAGTCATCTGTGATATTGAATTTATATACAGCCTCCCCTGTGTCTTAGGTAGGAAGAGGCTTGGACATGTTGGAGTACATGGAGCGTGAGATTTAATTTAGGGACAGACAAGAAAGGCGATGTGTGCAAAAGTATAAGAGATAAACAAATAAATACATAAAGAAATATATAAACAAATAAAAACAAAGCTAGATAGATAAAAGTTGGCTAGCTGGCTAGCTAGATAGCTGAGAAATAGATAAATAAACAAATAAATAGTTATATACTTCACAAAAGAAAAAAATGTATGATGCATATATTGCTAATATAATATTTAGAATACTATCATATACTGTATATTAATATATAATACAGAGCAATAAATTTATATTATATACTCAGCAAAAAAGAAACGTCCTCTGACTTCCAACTGTTTTTACTTTCAGTAAACTTAATGTGTAAATATTTGTATGAACACTAAAAGAGTCAACACCATAAGACATAAACTGAAAATGTTTCCCAATGTGTCCCTGAATGAAGGGAGGCTCAAAATCAAAAGTACCAGTCAGTATCTGGTGGCCACCAGCTGCTTGAAGTACTGCAGTGCATCTCCTCCTCATGGACTGCCTATTGCGGACAGTCTGAGCACTGATGGAGGGATTGTGTGTTCCTGGTGTGACTCGGGCAGTTGTTGTGGCCATCCTGTACCTGTCACGCAGGTGTGATATTCGGATGTACCCATCCTGTGCAGGTGTCGTTACACGTGGTCTTCCACCGCGAGGATGATCGGCCGTCCCTCCCGTCTCCCCGTAGCGCCGTCTTAGGCGTCTCACGGTGCGGACGTGGCGATTTATCACCCTAGCCACATCAGCGGTCCTCATGCCTCCCTGCAGCATGCCTAATGCACGTTCACGCAGATGAGCAGGGACCCTGGGCGTCTTTCTTTGGGTGTTTTTCACAGTCGGTAGACAAGTCTCTTTAGCGTCCTGCGTTTTTACAACTGTGACCTTAAATGCCTACTTTCTGTAAGCTGTTAAGGGCTTAACGACCATTCCACAGGTGCATGTTAATTAATTGATTATGGTTAATTGAAAATGCATGGAAAAAAATTGTTTAAACCCTTTACAATGAAGATCTGTAAAGTTATTTGGATTTTTACAACATTATTGTTGACATACACAGTCCTGAAAAAGGGACGTTTCTTTTTTTTGTGTGTGTATAAACAATACAAATAAAAACATACAAAATATAAATAAAATGATAAAATTAATAAAAATATTATGTAGATAGATATTAAATAGATAAACAAAAAAGCTAAATAATATGATGGATAAACAACATCAAACAAACAAACAGTGGGTATATAGTTCTGTACAAGCGGGTGAAGAAAAGAATCACGTCCCTTTAAAATAATCACATTTTGTTGCTCTGCTGCTTGAAATAAAGACAGACACAGTGAGCTCAATCAGATGAAGCTAATCACCTTCTCAATGGCACACAAAGCGGTGCACATCTAGACTCCGCAATATCTGTCCACTCTTCCTTACAGAACTGCTCAGGTTGAGTTAAAGACCGTTTGTGGACTTCAGCCTTCAGATCATTCCATAGATTTTCAATGGGGTTTCAGTCTGGCTCTGACTCGGCCATGCAAGGACATTTACCTTTTTGTTTCACACAGTTCTGAAGGTAGCTAAAAAATAAAAGAATCCCATGTGCCTATGAACAAAAATCTGACTGATAAAAAATTTTACACTACAGTTACGTCCAGTAAAAGTGTACTGTACATGATCTTCACTTCACATACAGAACGATATATGACGGTATGATAATTTTTTTAATATAGCCATCATAGTATTTTCATCCATGCTTTTTATTTATTTATTTTTAAACATATCAAGCACTCCAAGTCCTTTGCTTTAATGGAGGCCATGTTGGTGGCCTGCGGATGTTTAGCAAAATGTTCAGCGTCTACGAGACTAATAATCTGCTGATAGAGCCAATTGGGTTGTTAATGACGTGCTTATGGAAATAGTTATATTTAATGACTCTGTCTAATGTGTGTGTGCGTTTGTAAACAGCCTAACACTAATATCTATATAAATGAAATAAAGGTTTTGGCTGTACATTGGTCAGTATTTTACATTTACTTCATACAGTGGAGGATCAGAAACCAGTCTCAGGAAAAAACTGTCTCTCTGTCTGTCTGTCTGTCCGGGTGATTTTGTCACAGCATCAAACGAAACTGGCTGAAGAGAATTTAATGAAACTTTTCAGTCCTTTGGTATTTACATAATTTGAAACCTGAGTAGTAAATGGAATCAAACTGTTGAGTAAAAGCGACGTTTTGTACCGGATTTCTTCACAGCATCCAGCGGTTTTTATTTATTACAAATCAAATGCTTTTTTCTCGAGGTGGGCGTGGCTATACACATCACTCAACAGAGCCAATCAACACGATAGTTTACTGTAAAAACACAGAGGACGCGGGACACACTTGACAGTAACGCCCCTACAAAGCGCCCGAACCATCACGAAACACAAACGCAGGCAAAAAAAAAGGCAAGTACACTATGAAAACTGAACAAAGATGAATAGACAGATCGATGTATGTTCATTCTTCCTGCATGAAGTTTAAAACCGTGGTACTAATAGCAAGAGAAATGTGAAGCTATGAGATTAAACACGGGTCATTAGAGCAAACCTATCTGAACCGGGAGCCCAGTGATAATCACGTAGTGTCATGTGATGGATTTAATAATCTACTTTACACAGGGAGTGTACATGGCTGACGACGAAAGAAGCTACTCGACCTTACAGAATGGGATTTCTTTGTATTGATAAGTTGGACAGAGAGTTCTGCTGTACAGAGAGACACACAGACGTGTACGTGGGCTTCAACCTCAAATAGTAATAATAATATTACTGATTACATTTATGCGGCATGGTGGCTTAGTGGTTAGAATTGTCGCCTTGTTGCCTTGTACCTCCAGGGTCTGGGTTCGATTCCCGGCCCTGTGTGCATGGAGTTTGCATGTTCTCCTCCCCGTGTTCAGTGGGTTTCCTCTGGGTCCAGTTCAAAGCCATGCAGGTTAGGCTAATTGGCGTTCCCAAATTGCCCGTATTGTGTAAATGTGTGTGCCCTGTGAATGTGTGTGCCCCCACCCCCCCCCTGCCCTGCATCTCCTGGGATAGGTTCCTGATCCCTGCGACCCTTTATACAGGATAAAGCGGTATAGACGAGTGAAGGAGTGATTACATTAAAGCTGATTAGCTTACTTTTGGCTTCAACCTTTTAGCTATTTTCAAAAACTCTTAATCTATCACAATGGGTACTAATGTTTGTATAATATTTCTTATACTATATTATGTAGATAGTCATTATATGTTATATTAGCAATTATGAGAACAGTTACATAACTGTTTATTCCAAATAAATCTTTCAGATCTCCTGTTTATTTGTGCATTAATAGTGCTACATGTGCATTTTATACGAGATATTCTAACACCAGCACTTTAAATACAGCTGATGCAGCGGCTTGTTTTGAGTATAAGGATACCCCAGGCGCCGCCCCCAGGTGCCCCCCCTCCAGACGCCCCCCCAGGCTCCGCCCCCCAGGCTCTGATGCTATACAAATGTGGTTTCTCCTAGATTTGATGGTGCTTGTTAGCATTAGCTCCTTTAGTGCTTCTGTTGCAAACGAGACGATGTTATGGAATACATTGTGTTTTATGCTTTATTCCACAATAGTGTAAAACAGAATCGCTTGTTCCTCAAGTAGTGCCCTTGATCAGGCGTTTGGGATTCAGCCTTGTGTTAGATGCAAGTTAGCTTTGTAGCTGTTTATGTTAGCCATAAACAGAACACCCAGATGAGGATGGGTTCCCTGTTGAGTCTGGTTCCTCTCAAGGTTTCTCAAGGTTTCTTCCTATTACCATCTCAGGGAGTTTTTCCTTGCCACTGTCGCCGTCACCCTTGGCTTGCTCATCAGAGACATTTGATTCATCATTCATTCATTTCATTATTATCTAGACACATTTTTCTCACACATACACACTTCCAAATATTTTCTTTTCTTTTCCAAAAAAAAAAAAAAAATTCTTTAATTTTTTTTTTTGTGAAGCAGCTTTGGGACAATGACCATTGTTAAAAGCGCTATATAAATAAAATTGAATTGAATTGAATTGAATTGAATTGAATTGAATTGAACAACGCTGATGATTCAGAGGCGATTCAGAACGACTTAGAAGCGATTACTGCAGGGACAGTGTGTTTAGGCATTTGGCAGTATGTGGGTTTTGGCACAGACGTAAGTAAGTAACGTCTCTTTTGACGTTCAAAGGTTGGCAGGACTTTGACGGACAGACGTCACGACGCAACATGCAAAAGGTCTAATGACTTAATGTCAGGCACTGATGTTTTACCTCTGTGGTCCAGATGGTCAGTACTACTTTAGTACTACTTTCTGGTCACATGACTAGGGGTGTGGCAGCAAACTGTATTTAGTCCTTTTTTAAGCACTGGTATACATTTATATTAATATAGGTTTTTTATTTTATTTAAAGAATAAATATATTTATTTGAAATTATTTTATTATTTATTCATTATTCAGTTATATTTTATTTTAAAAAACATTTAAAATTTGCCAAAAAAAAACAAAGGCTTGTTAATGCTTGTAAAGTGGTGGGAGTCAGACGAAACCTTTGTAACGTTGTGTGAACGTCCTTCACGTTTATATAAAGGTTGTTTCTGCTACACCTGTAACATGCAGCTGCTCAGTGTTTCGCTGTGAGTTCTGGTTCTGCCAGGTGCCGGGCTTTATGAAGCTCCACGAGTGTGTGCTCGAACACGATGACAGAGCCGTAATTACACGGGAGAAGTTCGCGCGAGTGGGCCGTGATCGTCTCGTCAGGCAGTCACGCCGCGCTCGCTTGTTTACGGTCCGGAGCGTAGGCGTCACTCGTAACGTTTCACGGCCTCTTACTGTGGGATGGGACGTGACCATCACACGCAGCGAGAGAACGTTAATGCTGAAGGTTGAGAGTGTGGACTTGACCTTTTTTCTCCCCAGAGTACCTGCGCTGGATGAAAAAAATTTCATCTCTTGATTCTCTTTGACTCTTGATTTGTGATTGCTAAAAATGTTTTGTGTTTTTTTTGCTCCTTTCTCTGCACAAATACAAAGAGATAAAAAAAATACCAGATTAACAACACAAAACAATCTACAATTCAAATGTAATTGATTTTTTCAGCCCTGGCAAAGCTTTTTTTCTCATTTGAAAATATTGTTCTGGTATTAAATTTGAAATGACAATTAAAATTCACAACTGAAACGAACTCATCAAGGAAAAAAGTCTGGTTCATGTTAATGCATGTTATTTTGTAAGACTAACAATGTGCTCTCTAACCCTTTAACAGTCACATCCATTTTTACTGACTTGAAACGTTATTATTTCAAAATATTACTCACCATATAATCCAGATGAAAGAAACACTTTCACACTACTTCCAGGCTCCCTATATAACCACCTTATCAAAAAATATCAAGAAGATATTCACTTGTACAGTGGACACTATGCATGATGGGAGCATCGCTTCATGCGCTTCCCTTCTCACCCTGACACGCCCATCGCTCTGGAATAGGCTCAGTCTGGACTCATCAGGTCACATGACCTTTTTCCACCGCTCCAAAGTGTAATCTTCGTCAGGGGGTAGCTCAGTGGTTAAGGCATTGGATTACGGTTCGGAAGATCCCAGGTTCAAACCCCACAACCACCAAGCTGCCACTGCTCTGATGTAAATGTAAGTCGCTCTGGATAAGAGCGTCTGCCAAATGCCTAAATGTAATCTTTATGCTCTCTAACAAACTGAAGCCTGTTTTTCTGATGAGTATGAGTGCAGATCAATCCCTGATCACCCAGATGAGGATGGGTTCCCTGGTTCCTCTGGTTCCTCTGAAGGTTTCTTCCTATTACCATCTCAGGGAGTTTTACCCTCAGCACCGCCGCTCTCGGCTCATTCATCAGGGACGATCTGATCATTCTGATTAACATTACGTACAAATTTCCATAATTTTCACAATTTGATTGTGTAAAGCTGCTTTGCAACAAGGACACACATTTCTTATAGACACACAGCTGATTGAACCCAGTCCTGTAAGTTCTCATCACACTGTGTGTGTAGAAATGCTCTTACTTTCACTATTGAACATAGTAACTGGACATTTCATAACGTTTATGACTTATAAACCTCAAGCGTTTAAGTTCTTTTTATTATTGTGTTGGACAGTTCTTAATGAACTTCCAGCTATTTGCCATTTCAGCTTTATCTCCGTAGTTTTTGTCTTAGCTTATAGCTTGATATAGGACAATAATTCGACCCTTCTGAAGTATATAGTATATAGTCAGAAGATTAATTACATCTCATAACTTCACTAAGCTTACACTCCATGCTAGTTATAGTTTTTTCTTCATGGTTTAAAGTAGACATTTTATTTATTTCTGGTTATAATAAACTAAATATTTTAAAATGTCCTTCCTTTTTTTTTTTTACTACAGTATAAATTGTTACACACTTAAGGGTGACACACAAACTTTGTTAGCTACATGGGATAAAGGAAAACATCTAAAACATATCCTGTTTAAAAATAAACAGTATACTATAGATGTAACAGTAGTGGAAAAATTTTGTGCAATAAACAAAGACATCGAGTGACGTCTAAACGAGATGTGCACCTTAAATAACCAAAAAACAAAATAAATAAATCAGAACAATCTTTTGATCTCACATTTTCCTAAACAGCAAAGATGTTCACATCTCCAACAGCCTCCATTAATTATCTCTCTCTCTCTCTCTCTTTTTTTTCCTTTTTGATGTCGTCTCTCGGCCTCACTGTCTAAATTAATGAATTGTCGATGTTCATCCCGAGGCTGAAAAATGTGCCCTCGCTCTTCATCCCTCCGTCAAGTTCAGCCTCCCGTCTCCTGGATGAACGATGACCGCTCTGATATTTACTCGGAACGAATAAATCAAAGATGATATCACTTCCTCCAGAGTTTCCGCCTCATTTTAACCGATGCAGCTGTGGACGTGATGAAAAACGCCACGTTTAAGGGCAAGCTGGAAGCGGCGCGATGTTGTGATCGATTCCCATGGCGTCGTGTTTGGGGCTCGGAGCAAAAC
The DNA here is from genome assembly GCF_024256425.1 of Clarias gariepinus. Classification (NCBI taxonomy): domain Eukaryota; kingdom Metazoa; phylum Chordata; class Actinopteri; order Siluriformes; family Clariidae; genus Clarias; species Clarias gariepinus. The sequence continues at coordinate 32,858,704 of NC_071110.1, read as the reverse complement.
ATTAACGCGAGTCAGGACGAGTGTGATGGATGGCGTTTTGAGGCGAGGGTGTCTTTCCGAACAAATGCGTGTCTCTTAGCATTTAATTCTTTAGATCCAGGTTATTAACCACTACAAGCTGTCTCTGACGGCGGAATCTAAAACTAACACGCGGAAACTGAAACAGCTGTGAGACATTTCAACCCCGTGATTTCATTTAACAGTCTGATGAAGTAGAGGAAGTGTTACCATACAGAGGATGATTATTTCTCTATAGTGTTTTACTCCTCTTGCACCACAAGATCCGAAGCATTTTCCGCATTAACGGCAGCTAAGTTGCGCGTACGTCCGGGATCCAATCAAAACTTGTTTGTGTCAGTGTGAAGCCAAACGAATCGAGTTTACGTTTTTTTTTTTTTTTTGCATTCTGTTGAAGATTTAGTGATTTAGTGAAGTTGTTCCCAAAAATGATAGCAAGGTCGGTAGCAAGAAGAAAACGGTGCTGCTTTCTGTGTTAATTCTAGTTCATTTAATTTTGTAGGACTAGCAATGTGCTCTGTAACACTTTAACAATTACATCCATTTATACTGACTTGAAATATTACTTTTAAATATTACTCACTATGTGTGTTTTTAATGCAAATGCGCTGCCAAAAGGATTTATAAATTTAGGCTAAGTGAGATTTAATATCTAGTTATTTATTTCATATTTAACTTTTTTGTCTTTTTTAAATGTTTGGATTGTTTTTATCTGAAAAAATATGATTATAGCGTTGGAAATTAGTAATATTTTTGGGTGGGTGGAATGGATTATCGGAAATTGCTTTTCACAATACAAAATTTCACCTTAAGAACTCGGCTCCGGAATGGATTAAATCCGTATGCCGAGGTACCACTGTAATTACTGAATCCTTCATGGAAATGATTCAAAAACTCCTTTTCTGTTTTTACTGAAATCTTGGACCTGATTTTCTTTACTGAAGTCTCGATGGTGATCCACTGATTTGCTGAACGAGACAGGAATGAATCTCGATTTCTAAATGCTTTACTGGCATCGACTCACGAGTGTCCGTCATGACCGGAATGATTCATTGAATAAAGCGGACTCGCTGACTTAAACACTGATTTGCTGTATAACATGTCGGCAAAAGACTTCAAGATTCTATCAAACGCAAATAAATTTCACCTGGAGAAGAAACCTGACTTTGGTAGAGTTATAGACTAATCTTTTGATTTATTTTCTCCTAGGTTCCTCCTTAGTTCCCTCACAGCACTGGGTTCTGTAAAGCCGTAGCTCTGCTCCCAGTGTCGCTGCTAATGGCCACGTTCGATATGTTAATACTGCTGCTTCTGCCAAATAAGCATCTCTGAAACGATCTCTTCCAAAAATCAATCTCTACAGTGATTAAATCCTGCCACGGACATCAAACAAGAGGCGGTGGAATGTGAGGGATGAGAAATAGAACAGTGGATGAAAAGAGAAAGATAGAAATAAGTCATCTTTTCATCTCTTAACTGTAAAAGAAAGGGTTTGTCCTTGGTTTCTCTCGAGGATGCCTTGAAGCTTCTGATGCAGAACGCATCAGAACGCAAGGGTTCTTTCAAGGCTACAAACCCTAGAACCTTTTATAGTCCACTTTAAGGAGATTGTGATCAGGTACAAGTTCTTGTGCAATATAAAATCCTACAACGTTTGATCAGTGAACCCTATGAGAACCACTAAAGAACCTGTTATCTAAAAGTGTAGTTTCAGGACCCAAGTGTCAGGTCAGGTTCTAGAGTATTGTGAATACTGAGCAAATATTTTAGGGTTTAAAACACACACCCGATCAATGCATGGTCTTAGAAAGAAAACACAGTTTCTTAACAGATATTTAGGATCTCTGTAATTGTTTGTTGCATGAGGAATGCATATTAGTTTCCTGCACACCTGCACACATAATACATATGGCAGATTCCAGTTTATTTAAGGGTCTTTAGCATCTTGGTTCAAACACTCTTGGTACAAAAGGGATCTTACCGTAGTTCCACAGTCAGGGTTTTTTTTTTTTTTGTACCATTTAAGGGGGTCCTAAGGTTTTTTAAAAAAGGATTTGCATGTGCTAAGTAAATAAATGTAATCTTAAAAAAGGCTGATTCAAAGGCTGTTTATGCGCTTATTGGATAATTAAGGGTTGGTTGCTTCCAAAACATGTTATAACTAAAACCATATTTTAAATAGGAGAAGACTGATGTATAGAACGGTTAAGGTTTCATCCGAGTAACATCCATTAAGGGTTCTAATATTTTACGACGAAAGTACGGCCTACTTTAAAACATTTGTACCGTTCAAATGCTTGTCTGTAAACATTTGAACGGTACAAGTCTTCTGTAAATATCAATTGCTTATACACCTTTATTTACCAGAAATTTTATTTCATTACTAGTTAAAAGACCTTCTTGTGAACTTAATTACTTCTTGGGTGATCTCATGACATCTGTTGCTTAAAAAATCGTTCTCTGGCGAAAGAACCATTGAGAACCAAGCGAGCGAGCAAATATTCAATACGTACGCAGAGACACTTGAGTATCTCTTCCCATCCGTGTGAGACAGTGATGGAGGGAAGAGGCTTTAGGAGTAATCCCTTCGATCGTAGTCGGAAACATCAATGTGTTCTTGGAGAGCCTGGTTTACACAAGAACCGCTGTCAGTAAGCAGAGTGTTGGTCTTCTCTTAAAATGCACATTTTTCTTTTGAAAGCACAGGGTATACAACCACAACACCAGAAGAAGAATCGGGCTTCTTAGAAAGCTCCTGTTTAATATGGATTGAATCTGTTAGTGTAATTAGCGGTACTCTGTAGCCATGAGGAGAATAAACCATGGAGGTGGTGGACAGTCCTGAGAAACTGAGTAACCAGATTTACTTTATATTTCCACTTATTACACTTTAGAATTTTATCTTCGTTAACTTCCAGGTTCCCGGCTCGAATCCTAAATAATGTTACATGGAAAGCACTATGTAGGCTGTACAATCCCTTGTTCCACACACCAAGTAGTGCCCTTGATCAGGGGTTAGGGAGGAATTTGGGATTCAGCCTCATGTTAGAAGCTAATTAGCTTTGTAGCTAAGCGTTAGCCATGAACAGAACGACACGGACGGTTCAAAGGCGATTTGGAAGAACTTCTAAGGAGACGGCGTGTTGTTTAAGACGCCATAACGTTATCAGATGTGTGTTCTTACTGAAAGTGCTTCTGTGACTGGGTGTGAATGTGGGTTTAGTCAGACAGCTGCTCTCTCCTCAGTACTGCGGACCGTACAGACCTACTCTTACCCACGCTGAGACACACAGTTAGTGTCATTAACCACTGGACAACACCTGGGACACGCCCACTCATACAGAGAGTTACACATCACAGTGCTGTTATCGTCCATTATCAGCACTATCGTCCAATCAGATTGCTTTGTTGCAACTAACTGTTGTGTAATTAAATTTGTACCGCAAATATACAGCATACGCTTATATTTTCTAGGAACCTTAAACTTTTAATTGTTAACAGCTGAGATTTCTACTTACTTACTGACTGACAGTCTTAGCTTTATTCTAAGCAGCAGTTTTTGAACATTACCTAACTGATGTCGCTATCAGTAATTTGAATCCTATTTCAAGACTTCACTTTAATTGTAAGATGTAATCTGAACATATCCAGTTTATGATAATAAATGTTACCTAGCTGGCTAAATAGCTAGTGAGGGTTATACACGAGGATTAATGAAGTCATAAATCACTTTAACTAGCTTGCTAGCTTGGCTTTGAGTTTTAGAGCAGTCTGAACACAAACTGAGGTTGTTTCTGTGGAACTTTAAGATAACCGACCTGCCAGACATCCATCCCCGATCAATCAGCCGGTTGGATCCCGGCCTCCCGTCGTCGTAGCCAAGCTCTCAGAGGACTTGTTAGCTGAAGCCTCAGCTGTTCTGAGATCAGTAGCGTGTAGCAGCTGTTAACTGGTGGAGGCAGATGGAGGAAGCAGCAGGCACTGGTCAGTTAGCGAGCTCATATCGTTTCCATGCCAGAATTACACCAAAGCGAACTTTAACGGTTCCTTATAGAGAAGGATTTCATGATTGAACTTGTTATGCCTAGCGCTTATATTTGCGCTCACGCCCAGAAGGGCGTGGCTCATATTCTTTTTATTTATTCATTTTTTTTAATGGACCACACTACGTGTAAATAGGGGACTTTTGCATTAAAAGGTTTGCGTACTGTACAGTATGTTCACTCTGGGTTTTACTCTCTTACTCTCATTTCTTTCGAATAATTTGCTAGTAATATTAACATCTGCTTCATTTTCTTTTGCTACATTGAAGGTGGCGCACACACCTCGAGTGTTTTATTCCTCTTACACCACAGCAATGTGTCTGACGTTACAATTAAACATTGATATGTTATATTATACTGTAAAAAATTGTGTAATTTCCAGGAAACAACCTCCGATTGTCACTTACGTTATAGCAGCTATAAATGCTCGTTCCCTCAGCAGCCACTCTTTAATCTGTCTTTAAATTGATAAGAAATAAATTAAAAGCGGAAAGAAATGTAGCTTTCTCTGTCCTGAAAAAGAAGGAAATTTGTAGGTAGCTTTCCCAGCTGACACTGGAGACTCCTTCCTCTGATGTTAAACATGACACCATGACAATTTTTTTCTTTCCTGGAAACGTCGGAACTGTAGTGTTGAGTGGTGACTGGATTTAATCAAATAATTCAATAGATTTTTTCAAAAATGTTAAAGAAGTTATATATTTTTTAAAACTTTCTTTTCTCTCTCTCTCTTGCTTTTTTTCTATTTCATATATTTCTTTATTTATTCATATATCTCATTGTAAGGTCCATTTTTCATGAGATCAATTCGCTTTTAGGGCATTTTTTAAACTACTTTGAAAGTACTACTTTCTACTACTACTATGCTTTTTAAAATATTTTGTTAGGTTTCACGCTGCACAAAACATCCTGTACACATCTCACTCGTTTATTTTCTTTTTGTTTTTTAGGCTTGACTTTTTTTTTTACTCTCTACAGCGAAATATCACAAAGCTTCATTGACGTGGTTTAAAAATGCAAAATGTATCTCGACGCTGATAAATGATTTAATGGCAATACAGCGGCTGCTTATTCTTTCCTCGTTCTTTTTTTATCTCTACTGATGAAAAAAAAAATCCTGTAGATTACCACACACATGCAGGACACGGCGTCTGCAGCTCGGGTTCTGCAAACAATAAGTGTCAGACAGCTTACAGAATGCCACACACACACACACACACACGCACAGAGGCGCGAGTTCCTCTCAGTTGCCTACGCAGAATCCATTAAAGCAGCCTCACACCTGCCACGAGCACCGCATAAAGGATGCTTTTTATCCACCCTAAACGCACGACACACTGCAGTGGAGCACAGATGAAGAAGAGAGGGAGAGAGAGAGGGAGGGAGAGAGGGAACAAGGCAGGATGAATGATGGAAAGAGATGCAGAGAGAAAGATGGATAAAGAAAAAAAATAGATGGAGTAAGAAAATGAAGTGGGCAAGAAAAGCCACCTCAAATCTGCGACTGGTTCAATGGAATTAATTTCTGTGTAAGATATACTCACCGTTCCAGCGGGTAAAGTCATAAGAACACTGTTGCTAGGCAACAGCGAAAGATGAAGTCCCTGTTTCTAGCATATGCTAGCAAACGTCTGGGGTTAAGACAGCGCTGGTTAAGGAGGAAGTCCATGTCAGAAATGTCAGAAATGTAAAAATTGACTTCTGATGGGGTCATAAATTAAGGAAACACCTACAATGAACACTGTAACCCCAAATAAGGTCATGGTAGGGTAGGTGTGGCCAGAATGTATAGGCTAATGGATGGGTGTGGCCAGAATGTATGTGTTAATTGGTGGGTATGTTCAAAATGTATTTATCAATGGGTGGGTGGGTGTGGTCACATTATATGGATTAATTTGGTGGGTGAATCATGATGAACCGTACTTACGCCCACCGCGCGAAAAACCACATAGGTGAGATAGGGGTATTAGTAGGTGAGATAGGGGTATTAGTAGCTAACAGATTATGAACCAAACTTTGCTGAGTGATGAGTGTAGAATAATTATAACGGTTTAACCCAACACAAGGTCTTTTTTTTTTATATAATTTTTTTTCTTTGGATTTTTTCCCGATTTTCTCCCTAATTTAGTCGTGTCCAATTCCTCCCGTCACTAGGGGGCTCCACATTAAGGCTACTACTATCACTCAGTCGGGAGGGCCGAAGGCCGAAGAAGTTTCCTCTGAACCACGTGATGCCAGCCGACCGCATCCTTTCGAACTGCTCACCCACGCGCCGAACTAGTTACTTTTTTTTAGATAGTAACGTTGTAATGTAACATTACTTTTTAAATACAGTAATTTTGTAATGTAATTAGTTACCTTAAAAAGTAAAACTGCTTATTTGAAATCGCACTTTTATTTTAAAAACATTTAATAATTGTTCTTATTAAAAAATAAACTGGCCTAATTAAATTTGTATTTTATTTGTTGTATTTTTACTTACTGCATAAGGGCAGTTTGACCAAAAATCTATTTACAGTAAAGAGGAAAATGAGTTGAAAGGATTAAGGGAGAATTAGCGACGATGCTTCTGTGAAAGAAAAAAGGTTTAAGCTGAGATTAACACGAGTGTCAGAGAGAGCCGTGTTTATAAAAGCCGGGTGCTGCATCAGTGTACCAAACACACACACACACACTTTTCTATATTTGTTTAAAAAGTACACCACACTGTGTTCTGTTAGATGTCTCAATTACACACATAAAGCTGAGTTAGCTTCATTTAGCTAATTTTATCTCATGCTGTAGCGCTGTGACTCAGCCTAGTTAGCTAGCATTAGGCTAAATGTAATTGTGTAATTTTAACCTGTTGATTGCTTTAATATAATAGCATTTTAGCTAAGCTAGCATCAGGGTATTAAACCAATATAAAAGACTAGCTCTAGAAACACTAGACTTACACATATATTGTGGGCTTAAACCTGTTAGCAAGGTTTGCTAACAGTTGTTAGCACTGTTGCTTCTAGCGTGGTTGCTGTGCAGATGTGACATGTAGGTGTTTTTAGATGATGTTAAATTAATAACAGTGTGTCCTTGTGTGTGAAAGAAACCAGTCAAGCGTGAGAGAATAATAGCGAGACGTTTCATCACACACAGTAACGAATTAGTGTGTGTGTGTGTGTGTGTGTGATTAACTGTTTGTTAAGACTCAGTCTTCGTTTTCTTTCTTCCCGCTCAGGTCCGTGTGAGACGAGCTAACGGGATAAACTTTTCATTCCTGCTTGGGAAGGACGACGTCCTCAAGAGCTCCTTTCTTTCCAAACTGAAAACCTCTGACCTCATTTTAAGATGCCGACGGCTACAGTGCAACGTAAGAACGAATTAGAAATCTGTTATATTTTATATCAGTTATATGTTACAAAAAAAGTCACGTTTCACGCACACGTAGTGCATGACGTGTTATTTTCACATGTGATTTTTATATATGATTTTTATTTTTACAGATGTTGCTTAAATATGATTTGGTTATTTTTAAACGTGGTTCTTATACATCAAGGTCAATCCTATCATTTGATTCATACACATTTTCTCACGTTTTATATCATAAATTTCCTTTGATTCTGTAAAGCTGCTTTGCAAAAATAACCGTTGTTAAAGGCGCTATACAAATAAAATTGAATTATTTTCACACGTGATTCTTTTATATGATTCCGTTTCATATGTGATGCTTATACATAATTCAGTATTTTCACACGTGATTCTTATACATGACGCTTTTTCTTTACACGTGATTACATGATTCAGTTTCCACATGTGATTCTTATTCATGGCTCAGTTATTTTCACGTGATACTTGATTCCTTATTTCTTAATGTGATTCCATAGATGATTCATTTATTTTTACATAATTCCTTTTCTTGATTAATTTTTATACATAATTTAAATTAAATTATTATTATTTAAATTTTTTGTCATTCTTTTACAGGATTACATGATTTACCTTTTTAAACTTCTTTTAAATAAAAAAAAATATATATTTATTTGAATCTATTTACATGGGTTTTGTCATAAATCCAGTACATCACAAAGCCACTGCACCATAAAAGCTAACATGGCTAATAAGCTAAGCCATGTAATTAACTAGCCTTCATGAGATCCAGTTTGAATTAATGACATTTTCCCTACTGTACTGGTGGTTGTCAAGTTCTTTTCTCTAGTTACTGGTGCATGCTGGGTAACCCGTATGTCATGCTTTGACCTCTGTGCTCTCAGAAGTCAGAGACCAGTGGGCGCGCACACAGACACACACACACACACACACGGTGCTAGTGGTGGATGACCCTGAGTGCTTGAGATCTAATTATTGTGGCTATGAGCTCGTCTACTTGAAACCAGCGGAGGAGAATAATGATGAAATTCGTCCTTCGCTCTCTCCCTCCTCCTCCTCCTCCTCTATTTCTTTCTGCTTCATATCTCTTGTCTCATCATTCATCTCACGTGGACGCTCAGGGGATGGCACCGTCGTTCTTGCTTGTTTTGTTCTGCTTCAAGCAATCAACACTGCAGTGTCCGAATAAAGAAGTGGCCTAAATGAAAAAGAAAACTTGCGCACTTGATTCATTAGAGGCTGAACGGTGCGGAGAGGAAGCGTGTTCGGAATGCGGAGCGGACGGAACAGAAGATCAGATCTCCGGGACGCATGTCGTTATAAATGCATTGGCGATTAGCAGCTTAGATGAGTTAGATTAGCAACAGTGGGTAATTTTCTTCTTCTTCTTTTTTTTTTTTGCAAACTGGATTGTCTTGTTTTAAATAGTTATTGTTCTTTTTGGTGGCGAAGTTAATTATATTGTAAAGTTTTTGGACAATTATCGGGAAAATGTTTGAACACATTATTTGAGCCAGCCGAAGATTTATTTTCTTTGTTCTTAATATAATTTTTTAATATGGTAATTTTTTGAAAAAATGTTCATGGAGCCCACAGAACACAGAGGACAGGTCAGAGATAAAGGTGTGAAGAAGTTTAAAGCAGAGTTAGGTCATATAAAATATCCCAAGCTTTAAATATCTCATGGAGTGCTGTTCAATTCACCATCTGAAAGTGGAAAGAGTACGGCACAACTGCAAACCTACCAAGGCATGGATGTCCAGCTAAACTGACAGAACGGGCGAGGGGAGCATTAATCAGAGAAGCAGCCAAGAGGCCATGGTAACTTTGAGGGAGATCCACAGCTCAGGGGGGATATCTGTACACAGGACAACTATTAGCCGTGACCTCCACAGATCTGGCCTTTATGGAAGAGCAGCAAGAAGGAAAGCCAAAAGAAGATTCGTTTGCAGTTTTCGACAACCATGTGGAACTGCAAACAGGACTTCTTATGGCTTTCTTTTAACCTCTTAAGGCTTCATGATGCTGTTTGTTTACTAATGCATAATATTTATTTTTATAATCCAGGATAATATTTAGTTTTAATTGTTTATGTACTTTTCTTCCCAATGTTTCTCTGCTAATCTTGGCATAAAACCTGGGCATATGATCACATGACGCGTGTATGGAGCTGTCGCACCTTGAAGTACACACTTCTGAGTCGGAGTGTCTGATCTGATCAGAATTCTAGGGCCCGGTTTTAAATAACTTGAATTTAGGATGGAACCTAATATAGTTATGGAATCCTGCTGAGTGAGGAAGAATGGCTTCTCCATGGGTTCTTTAAAGGTGTCAGTAGACTTTCAAGACTATTTCTGATAGCATAACACATTGGTTAAAGGGACGGTTGAAGAACCCTCAGGTGTGCGACATTTTGTCGTAATCTAGAAACTTGTAGGAATCTAGAAAACTTTTAAAGCTCCTATGCGTCGTGTTTACTTTAGTTACGGTCTAAAGCAGGTTCTTGGTTCTAAAAGTAATACCTTTGTTGTTCGGGTTCCACATATGTGTTTCTTGGGAAGAACCATTAAGTTAAGATTTTGTAAAAATGCGCATTAAAAGCTTCTTTGGTTTTTGCCTCTTGTAAGAATCTATAGTACAACAGGGCTTTCATTCTTCCAGGGTTCTCCTGCTCTGATTCAATGCGGTGTTGGTGCTGTAGCACATTATTCTGCATCCTGCAGAAAGAAACCTCGCGCCAAAATGGTCGTGACTCGCAGGCTCACTAACGTGATTATGGCTTGTTTAGGGATGTAGATAGAAACCTGAGAGCAGAATCCAAAAGAATGACCTGCGGTGTTTTTCCCTTTATACATAAAAAAAAAAAGGCTGAAGTAGGACGCAGGAATTTGAAATAAAAAGGAAGGGAATAGATGATAATGATTCCACTTCGTCCATGATCGAGTGTGTGTGGCTGGGTCGTGATTGATGATGTCATAATACATGCCTCTTTCTGTTCAATCAGAGGTCTATAGCTCCTGAGGTGGAAGCCTGAGGGACTTATATGGAGAGTTTTCTTTCTTTCTTTATTTAATTCCTGTAAATGCATGTTGTTTTTTTAAAGCTTTTAAACATGATATCTGACAAACCCCCGTTTCCTGTTGTAGATTCCTTTGAAACGGTGCTTAAGGGGTTTATTTTTGGACAGTTCAGGGTTCGTTACTTAAAAACAAACAAACAAAAAAAAAGGGATTTTATAATGGGCTTCTCGTCTTTGTCAGGTAAACATGATGGAGTGCAGCAGACACAGCGGCGTGTAATCAGTAAACAGGAAGTGCAGGGAGATCAGGGACACTCAGGAGCACATGGTGGTGTGTGGAGTTTGTGGTACACGATGTGTAGAGACTGAAGACAAGACGACATGCAGAAGGAAAAAGAGGAAGGGGCTTCAGTAGATGGCATGAGCAGGGGTGTGGTGGGGAACAGCTGGAAAACAGTGCTCAGGTTATTAGCACTCAGGTGGGGACTAGTGCTCAGATGGGGATTAGCATTCATTTAATCAGGTTGTGATTAGCACTTAGGTGAGAATTAGACCTTAGGTGGGGATTAGTGCTAAGATGGTGACTACTGTTCAGTTGGTGATTAGCGCACAGATGGGGATAAGCGCTCAGGTTGTGGTTAGTATTCGGGTGGGGATTAGTGCTCAGGTGAGGATTAGCGCTCAGTTGGTGATTAACGCTAAAGTGGGGATTAATGCTGAGATGGTGATTAGCACTCAGATTGTGGTTAGCATTTAGGAGGAAATTAGTCTTTTTATATAGAGTTTTATTGGATTTTTGTAATTTTTCCATATTTATTTTTGTTTCATTTTTACCTTTTAATCAGGTTGTGATTAGTGTTCAGGTGAGTATTAGCGCTCTGGTGAGGATTTGCGTAGGATTAGTTGTAGTGTTCAATTAATAAGGTTTTGATTAGTGCTCAGGTGAGGATTAGCGCTCAGGTGAGTTCTAGGGCTCAGGTGAGGATTAGAGTTTAGGTAGGGATTAGTGCTGGGAGGGTGAATAGCGTTCAGTTGGGGATTAGTGCTCAGGTTGTGAATAGCGCTAAAATAGGCATAAGTGCTGAGATAGCGATTAGGAAATCTTTTTATATAGAGTTTTATTGGATTTTTGTAATTTTTCCATATTGTGGCGTGGGCGGGGTTTTGATGCCATCATGCTTTGCGGGAGGGATTGTTTTGTGTTCACCCTGTTGGGAAAAGGTGTTTAAGTTAGTGGCTTCGGCCAGAGGTGTGTGTGTGGTTGAGGTGTGTTTTATGGAGGTTGGATGTGATTGTCTTGGTGTTCACTTTCTGAAGAGAAATAAATTACTCCCAGCCATTTGCATTGGGCAGCAGCGTAGCTCACTCGTCTCTCCAAGTTCCTGCGTGGCGGTGAAAATCGCTACATTTGGTGTCAGAAGTGGGATGGAGAGAAGCGGGTTGAAGCGCACCCCGGAGGAAATCCGGAGGATTCAGGAGGGTCGCCGAGTAGCAGAGCGGCTGAGAAGGAAGAAAACCCTCCCTGACGGGGCCAGCGCGAGCAAGGAGCGGCGACCGGAGCGGAGCGGCGCGCTTCGGGTTCCGGCGCTGGATTTCGGAGGGGATTCCTCCAGCGACGTAGCGCAGGAGCGAGCTACAGCTTCGAGCGCCGCCAGCCGGCGAGGCGACATGCAGCTGCGCCTGCCTGCCTACAACGGCGCCGTCGAGCCGCACGCGTTCCTCGCCCAAGTGGAGCTAGCCGCCGACTACGCGGGTTGGTCCCCGGCGGAAACCGCCGTCCGGGTGGCCCTTTCGCTGGAAGGCGACGCACTCCGGGCGTTGGAGGACCTCCGGGCTGATGAGCGGAAGGACTGGGCGAAGCTGCGGGAGTCGCTCCACTTCCGGTTCGGCACTGGTGACCGTAGGGAGGCTGCGTGCGAAGAGCTAGCGACTCGCGAGCGGCGCGCTTCCGAGCCACTGGGGGCGTTTGCTATGGACTTAAGATCTCTCGCGCGCCGGGGCTACCCAGAATTTGAGCACGCCCAGCAGGAGGAGCTAGCTCGTCGCGCGTTCCTTCGGGGAATCCGGCCGTTACGGCTGCGCGAGCACATCCGGTTAGCGGCACCGGCTTCCCTCTCTGAGGCGCTGCGCGAGGCCGAGCGCGCCGAGCCCATCATGGCTGAACACCACGGCGGAAGAGCGGAGCGATCTCCCGTGACTCGGGGCCGCGCGGTAGGTGATCCTAGCCGGGGACAGGGCTACCCGTCGCGGCTAGGCCTTGACTCAGCCTCCGAGTTTCCGCGACGACGCCGAGGCCAGGGACCGTCGGACTACAGCTGCAACGTTCTTCGGCCCGAGGACAGCGCACCCCAGCAGCCGTTAAACTAGCTCCGGGGGGCGCTAAGGGGAAGCCGCCTCCCACAGCCGTTTTTGTTTCCCCAACTGCTGGAGGTAACTTCCGGTCGGGACGTTTAGGGAATCGCGCGGGTGTGTACGTGGACTGTGGCCTGGACGACGTTTCGCTGCGGGCGCTCGTAGACACCGGCTCTACAGTTTCGCTGCTGCGCTGGGGCCTATTGGGGCGCGGCGAGCGCGGTTGTATGTTGCCGGAACCAGCGTTGAACATTCGCACCGTGTCGGGGAGTTACCTGAAGATACGGGCCTGTCGCACAGTGCGAATAAAAGTAGGTGCAGTCATTCTTTCTCATCCATTCTTTGAGGCAGACATAGAGGATGATTGTATTTTGGGGTTAGACATTTTGCAAAGGTGGGGCGCGGTACTGAATCTCGCGGACGGCACTCTGTGCGGTAACTTCGGGTTAGCTAGGTTGCTAGTGCCCAAAGCGCAGCCGGACGTGTTAGTAGCACGCACCAGGGGGGCGGAACTTCCGGTGGACGCGCCAGGTAAACATCCGGTAGCCGACCGAGTGAGGATAATGGCCGAGCTGATAGAGCGTAGCAGTGTGGGGCTAAGTCCGACACAGACCGACACCGTGAAGTCTCTTTTGCACGAGTTCGCGGACATTTTCGCGGTAGACGAGCGCGAGTGCACTCATACCAACTTGGTGCAGCACACCATAGATACAGGTAACGCAGCTCCTGTGCGGCTACATCCGAGTTGGCTCCCATTAGCTAAACGGGCTATCGCCGAGCAGATGCTGCGGGAGATGGCCGACTCGGGCGTCATAGAGCCAGCGTCCAGGCCGTGGTCTTCGCCGGTTGTGCTTGTGCGGAAGAAAGACGACTCGTGGCGGTTTTGTGTGGATTACCGGCGGTTAAACGAGGTAACGCGCAAAGATTCTTATCCGTTACCGCGAATAGATGATGCGCTTGAACACGTTGCGGGCTCGGCGTGGTTTAGCTCGCTGGATTTGCGTAGCGGGTATTGGCAGGTAGAACTCGCCCCGGAAGCACGTCCTAAAACGGCGTTCTCGATCGGACAGGGGCTGTGGCAAATTCGACGCATGCCATTCGGCCTATGTAACGCTCCAGCTACGTTCGAACGCTTGATGGAGAAAGTATTGGCAGATATTCCTCGCAACCGGTGTGTCGTGTATTTAGACGATTTACTGGTGCACGGCAAGGAATTTGGGGTCGCGTTAGCTAACCTACGGGAGGTATTTTTAGCCATCCGGCGGGCGAACTTGCGGCTTAATCCCAAAAAATGTCAGCTGTTGCGGCGAGAGACCGTATTTTTGGGACACGTGATTAGCGCACAGGGGATTGCCACGAATCCAGCCAAAATTGCTGCGGTACAGAATTGGCCTGAACCGGTAAATGTGTCGCAGCTGTTCTAGAATATCCGGACGCGTCCCGTATGTTTATCCTCGACACGGACGCAAGTGATGTAGGCCTGGGGGCCGTCCTGTCTCAGGTGTCCGAGGGCCAAGAGCGTGCTATCGCATACTTCAGCCGCGCGTTGTCTGGACCGAAGAGGAACTACTGCGTCACGCGGCGCGAGCTGTTAGCGGTCGTCGCGGCTCTTAAGCATTTTAGGCCGTATTTATATGGGCAGTCTTTCTTGCTGCGGACCGATCACGCTTCGTTAGTGTGGCTGCTTAGCTTCAAAGAGCCTGAAGGACAGTTAGCGCGCTGGCTTGAGCGGTTGCAAGATTACGATTTTATCGTTCAGCGCCGAGCAGGGAAACTGCATGCTAACGCCGATGCTTTGTCCCGCCGGCCGTGTAGCAACGAGCGCTGTCGGCACTGCGAGAGGTTAGAAGCGCGCGCGGGTGATTGCGACGTCGAGCACTTTTCGAACCTCGTGAGTCAGAACAGTCTTCCTGCACAGTCCTCCGGAGCCCCCGTCGGTAACCAGCCGTCCGAGCCGGCGTGCAGCCGAGTTACTGCGGTGCCTAAACCATCGCCTATAGCCGTTGCGCCGGTGCCGTGGCTGGACTGTGAACAGTTAATCGCCGAGCAGGAGAAGGACCCGGCGCTGCAGCAGGTATTCGGTTGGGTTAAAGCGGGCCGGAGACCGGAGTATAACGCGGTCGCCCACCTGGGCCCAGAGGTAAAAGCGCTCCATTCGCAGTTCGACAGACTATCGTTGCGGGGGGGCCTACTCTATCGCCACTGGGAGCGGCCGTGCGGCGCTGGCGAGTATTTTCAGCTGCTGGTGCCGCGGACTTTGCGGACACGGGTGTTAGGGATGGTTCATGGGCACGCGGGCGCGGGACACTTCGGCGTAACAAAAACTTTGCGGCGGCTGCGCGCTCGTTTCTATTGGCCGGGCTGCCACACTGATAACGAACTCTTTGTGCACAGATGCGACGTCTGCACGGCAAAGAAGGGCCCTACCCAGCGTTCGCGAGCACCCCTGCAAGACTTTCGGGTGGGGGCACCTATGGAGCGTATGGGCGTGGACATTCTCGGGCCGTTTCCCATTTCCGATCGCGGGAACCGGTATGTGCTGGTGGCCATGGACTACTTCACCAAGTGGCCGGAGGCGTTTGCCGTTCCTGACCAGAGCGCTTCCACCACGGCTCGAGTGCTGGTGGATGAGGTGTTCAGCCGGTTCGGCGCCCCGGAGCAGTTGCACAGCGATCAGGGGCGTAACTTCGAGGCGGAGGTGTTTGCGGCGGTGTGCGAGCGCCTCGGGGTGAAAAAGACCCGCACCACGCCCCTTCATCCGCAGAGTGACGGCCTCGTGGAGCGTTTCAACCGGACACTCACTACCCAGCTCGCCGTGCTTACCAGCGCCCGGCAGAAGGATTGGGACGAACATCTGCCCCTCGTGCTGTGGGCCTATCGCACCGCAGTGCAGGAGTCTTCACAGCTGACGCCAGCGGCGTTAATGTTCGGTCGCGAATTGCGCACGCCCGTGGACCTGGTGTTCGGCCCCCCTCCACAAGTGGATTTACCTACGAAGCCGGGGTTGGATTATTTTTGTTCGCTTAGAGATAAACTGTTCCGTGTCCACGAGTTAGCGCGTAGACACTTGGCGGACGCTGGTGTTAAACAGCGCCGCGTGTATGACACCCACAGCCGGGGACGAGACTTTGCTACTGGGGAGCAGGTTTGGGTGTATTCCCCTGGAAGGAAAAGGGGGCTTTCCCCTAAGCTTATGTCTCACTGGGTGGGGCCCTGCACGGTACTGGCCCAGCTCTCTGACGTAGTCTACCGGGTGCGGTTGACGGGGCGGTCGCGAGTGGTCGTGCTCCACCGGGACCGTCTCGCTCCTTATCAGCCCAACGCCAGCGAGATATCGAACTCTGTGGAGGCCGGGCCGCCTCAGGAGGACGGTTGCAACCCTCCTTCCTCTGCAAAGAGACTCTGGCGTTCACAACGCCAGCGCCGACCACCAGCACGCCTCCTAGACTGAGTTTGCCATGATGACCGGGGACGGTCACAGCTCGGGTGGGGGCAGTGTGGCGTGGGCGGGGTTTTGATGCCATCATGCTTTGCGGGAGGGATTGTTTTGTGTTCACCCTGTTGGGAAAAGGTGTTTAAGTTAGTGGCTTCGGCCAGAGGTGTGTGTGTGGTTGAGGTGTGTTTTATGGAGGTTGGATGTGATTGTCTTGGTGTTCACTTTCTGAAGAGAAATAAATTACTCCCAGCCATTTGCATTGGGCAGCAGCGTAGCTCACTCGTCTCTCCAAGTTCCTGCGTGGCGGTGAAAATCGCTACAATATTTATTTTTGTTTAATTTTTACCTTCTAATCAGGTTGTGGTTAGCGTTCAAGTGGGAATTAGCACTCAGGTGGGGATTAGTGCTCAGATTATATCAGGTTGTGGCTTTGTTTCTTTTTCATTAGTTTTTCTTTTCTTTTTGTTGGTTATGTCTTTATTGTTTTTTTTTTTATTTCTTTTTGTCTTTTTATTTACTGTTTCGTTCAATTTTTGTTTTTTTTCCCCAAAGTTATATCATATATTGTATAATTTATTACCTTTCTTGCATCTTTTTTTTTTTTAGGTTTCTTACTGTTTTCATTTATTTTTGTTTATCCAGTTTCCTTTCCTGCCTTTCCTACTTTTCGTTATTTTTTTTCTTCTTACTCTTTTTTTTTTTTTCTTTCTTCATTGTATTGAGTTCAGAACAGTTTAAAAACGTTTTGTATAAAAAAATAAAATAAAACAATCGGGCACATGCTGGAAATTAACTTTAGAACAGTAACAGTAACTCAGCCTTATCACACACTGCAGTAGTGAGCAGCTGTGAGTTACACACCGTGCTGTAGCGGTCAGACTGACGTTCTGTGTTCTGTCTCCGGAACAGGAGCCTCGGCGGGGCGACGGACCGCAGCTTAACCCTGAGCTCGGGGAAAATCCATTAACTGCAGCATTGGGCGTTTTTGTGCCAGTGTTCATATGAGTGACTACACACACTCACACTCACGGTTGCCATAGAGACAGCAGGTTGTCAGAATTAATTAGTGTGACCTCTTTCCGTAGAGGCGACTCCAAGGTCAAAGGTCAGACAAACAAAATGTTATTTTTTCTAATGACAGCCTTTGCTGGAGTTAGACTGAATGGAGACATAGGAGTGTGTGTGTGTGTGTTTGTTTGTTCATTCTAGCTTTCTCTTATTAATAATGCAAAGCCACCGGAGACAGCGAGCTGAATTCTGAAAAACCAGGAACAGAAAAGAAGAGAATATTGGTAGTTTTATTTCATATACACAGGTATGCAAAAATTTGAGAAATATATAAAATCACAGGGAGGAGCCAATGCAAATCACCCACAAATGCACAGCATTTGTGCAAAATGATATCAAATAAATAAATAAATAAATAAATATACAAAATTGGTTTAAGCATTTATCCTCTAATTGTGCTTTTTCATTTATTTCATTTTTTTTTTTTATATTTCAACTATTATTTAAGTATTATATATAATATTTTTATTATACCAAAAAAAAAAAATCTGGCTTAAACTTAAGACAAAACATTTTAGACATTTTTAAAATTAATTTTTTTAAATAAAGTAAAATTTAAAAAGAAAACATGAATCATTTGGGGTGAGAAAGCTCTCAGGTGTTCACATGCCGCTGTTATTCCGCTGAGTAAAGTCCTAAGAGAGGCGTTTCGATCACTAAAATAATAAAATAAACGAACAAATAATTGTGAGCAGTCAGAAGCTCGCTGGGAAGCGTAGCACAGAGACACGGATTGGCTCAGATGAAGGTTGCATCAGTCACAACCTCTTTTGGAACGCAACAGGAGGAGATGGATCTCCCGCTGAGATGCTAATCAAGATGGCCGCCGCAGCAATTAAAGGCGAGTGGAGAGAATCGCCGGGGCGCCGCTCTAATCACGCAGCCTCATCAGCGCGGGAGCCGAGCATCCTCGTGCATCTCATCCAGCCCTAATTATCACCCTGTGAGTGTGTGTGTGTGTGTGTGTGTGTGTGTGTGTATTTCTTTCCTCATAAACTTTTAAATGAGTTCCCTAAAAGGCACGATATTGACACACACACATACGCACAAAATTCCCCAGAGTCCAGCACTGACCTTTAAACAATACAGAAATAAAGGACATTTTTAAGCACAGCGTGTGAGGAGATTTTTCCCAGAGTGCATCACTGCGACAGCCACGGATCAACTTCCTGACTAGCGCTGGTCGCTCAGTGTCGATTTCCTGCAGCGCGCATGTCGATACCGCGTTCACAGCATTGGCCTTTAAAAGGGAAAGAGAGACAGGACGAGACGTGCGCGACGTCTCCTGCTGCTACAAGCGCATTTGATGGGCCGGGACGCGGGACTCGGGCTCAGAGCCGCTCAGCTAACGCCGCTAACAAGGCAGGCGGGCTAATAGCATCCTGATTAGCGCTGTGTAAACAGCATGTGTGGCTCACCACACACTCTGGGCCGACACACCAGGTCTTAAGACACACCAGGCTTACAGCACGTGTCACACACGTTACAGGGGGAAAAGAAAAAAAATAACAATGCAATATACTTAAATTGTTTATAATTTTTATACCTTTTACCAAGTAAACAATAATAATAATAATAATAATAATAATGAGTATTATTATTATTATTATTATTAAGAACAAAGCATTTTAAAAAGCCATGTGTTTGTTTGTGTATTTATTAATTTATTGCTTTGATACACAAAAGAAAATCGGTATGAACAGATTCAGTTTACAGTTTTATAAATTTTCTTTATAATAAAAGTGGTGAGTTAATATCAGTTATCAGTTAATACAGCAGTTTTTAAGTTCATGGCTCTTCTTCCATTTTCGTCACTTTCTAAAATAAACAAAACAGCAACTAAATAAACGAACAAATAATCAAATAAATCGCTTGTCCGTTAAAAAAAAAAAACCTGTGTCTGAGGGAGCACTAAGATTTCTTCTTCTCCACTCCTTCACATTACCATATTCTTCCCTTCTCTTCTTCCTTTAATTACGAGTCGATTAGCTTAGCTTAGCTTCAATGGATTAAGTGGAGTGCTAAAGTCATTGAGCATCTCGAAAAAAAATGCTTTCTTGTCGATTGTCAAGTATTTTTTTTAAACAAGAGCTCTTTGCTCTACTCAGCTTTGTCGTGCTAATTTACAGCAGGACGCTAAGACTGAAAAGTTCTTAATAAGATAATAAAAAACAAATTCACATCCTAAATAAAAAAGGTAAGGGTCATGCTAACTGCCAGCATCATGGGTGAGTTAGCATGTTTAGCAAGTGGCTGCTTCAGTACATCTCACGCACACCATTATACACAATGCTATCAGATTGCTAACAGAGAAGTGGAGTGAATTAAGCTAAAAGCTAGTCACTGTGCAGGCTAATACAACCACATGAACTCTCTCTCTCTCTCTCTCTTTGTTGCCCAACTTCACACCATTATTCATTTATTTCCCATAATCCCATGCAATGCGTTGGTCGTGTCCACAGTCGTGTCGAGTGTTCCACAGCACCCGTCTGACTTTTCTTTCTACACAGATGCTAAAGTGCTAGCGGTGGAAACACTAAGGTCAATGATATGCAGAATTGACCTTTAATGTGGGAGTCATGTGACTTTAATTGTCACTTTTGTCCTCAGAGCCTCGTTTTCTCGGCGTTTCTCTAAAAGCTGCAGAGCGGCTAATGGAGTCGAGGTGAATGGGACGTAGCTTAGCACCACTGTAGCGTATGAATATACAGCTACACGCTAGCGAGGCTAAGAGCAAAGGGTCAGGATGTTAGCGTCTGTGGGCTAAAATGCTACAGCGTTAATGTCCTAATGCTACAGCGTGACATCATACCTGAGCGCTTACTATTTCTTACTATTTTCTCTCTTATTTCTTTCAGACTTCTTTCTTTATTTTTACTTCTTCCTCTACATAATTTTTCTTTGTCTACTCCTTTGTTCATTCCTAATTCATGTCTTTCATATAATCAGCTCTTTTTCTTTTGTTAAACTTTCTGGTGTTTTTTTGTGTCATGCTATTCCCTTTCTCTCTCTCTCTCTCTCTCTCTCTCTCTATTGCTTTTACATTTTGCCCTGCAATTGTTACTTGATCTATCCATCTCTCTTTCTTTACACATCTTTTTGAAGACCTGGAGCGCATCCTGTGTGGATTCCTCACAAGACCTGAAGCTACAAAAACATGTTGATTATCAGTGCATAGAGAGGTGCGTGAGTCCATTATTTAACAGAGATCCTCTCCGTCTGATTGCTGCTGACTTTGAGTGACTGAGGAGTTTCTGCTAACAATCATATATACTCCTGAAGTAACTGCAATGACCCTATAATGTGCTCATATAACCCCAAAATTACCGTAATTACCCCAGTGTCACTGTCACATAACCTTAAAATTACCATAATCACTCCAGCATCATTCTGACATAACAAAAAAATTACCCAACATCACTCTCTCATAACCCTAAGATTACTGTAAATACGCCATCAGTACACTCATATAGCCCCACAATTACCGTAATTACCCCATCAATGCTCACACAACCACCTCTCATATAACTCCAAAACTTTCATAATTAACACATCGTTGCTTTCAGATAACCCCATAATTAACGTAATTAGCCCACCAATACTTTCACATATCCCAAAAGTTACCGAATTACCCCAGCATCACTTTCACATACAATATTTCCGCTATTACCCCACTTGATGTATATAAATAGATGTTTTACTCCTCTCACTGTTGTTTTTACTCTATCCTCTTTTGCTTACCCTTTTCCTTTTGAAATGGCTTTAATACTCCATAAGTATCTACTTTCTATATTTATTCTCCACAGCCATTCATTTAATATTTAAAGGATTTCTATAGAATTATCAGCGAAATCTTGTTTCCTTGCTAAATAAATAGAACGTTGTGCACATATTAAAATCTTTTTTTAATCCATCACCACTGGGGAGAAAAAAGCTGAATAATTTCCAAGCACAAAAGAAGACATGGGATGGCTAAAAATACCATTAATCACATTGTCCAGTAGCTCTAGTTAAAAGAAAAAAAAAAAAAAAACACAGGAAATATTCTGTATAATTAATTAGGTGCTGATGATTTTTGCAACTAAAAGTGCACTACATAAGAAAAGTGGTATTTACATAAGACTTGTTTAAGCTCAATGAATTTTCCCTTTTTAAAATAAATTTTCCTTATTTCCTTAAGGGGTGCCAATACATTTGGAGGCTCCCTTTAGCTTTTCTGCAGGTTTGTATGGTTCTGAACATCACAGCAAGCAGGGTTCTGCCCTTTATCTCTGTGCCAGTTCTCTGCACAAAACACGCTGCACACTTTAGCGCTAATCAGTAGCCAGGTCACAGGGGACGCTCCTCTCTGATTGGTGGAGGAGTGGACAGAGGCAGTTAGGCGTGTACCCTCTCCGTGTTTTGAGAGATCCAGCTGTGCTAAGCAGTTGTTAGCTCAAGGAGTGAAAAAAGAAGGAAATAAGGATCAATTGTTAGCGTGATATGATCTAATTAATGCTAAGTAGCTTGAATGGTGATAATTATACACCACAGCACTTAGCAGATGTCCTTAGAGACATAGAGCTTTATGTTCTCTCCCCATGCTGGTACACAAAGGTGTCTAGGCCTAAGACCTTAAAAATAAAAGATAAACTGGTTAAAATACTAGCTAACTAGTAGTAGCATGTCTGCTTACCCCTTGACAACTCGATGTATTCAAAAAAAGCTGCAGAAATGTCATTAAATACATTTTATTCAATCAGATAAATTGGGATCTTAACAAGCTTTTCATTTTAAATTAACAGTATGCCCTAATTGCAAGATTTTTTAACCTTCGCAAACACACATACAGCTTATTTCAATTTTATTAAAATAAAGCCAGATCGCATTGCACTCCTACATTCGGAAAGTAGTTTGATTTTAAACTGCTGATATTTTAGCTTTAGATTCTTTATATTTTTTTTCCTTCTCATCTCGTCTCTTCTCGTCCCTATAAGAAAGAAGCCGATGCTGGCTGAGAATAGCTGCAGGGCTCCCTCAGCATGGTGGAACATAATGATGGCATGAACTTCTCTCAACTTCACATCAAAGCCTGATGGGTTTTCAAAAGCGACACCAGATTGTGGATTTGGCTGTGAGAATTCTGGCATGCTTGTTAGTGGATCAAGCCTTGATTATACTCCAGAGAGAGAAAGAGAGAGGGGAAAAAATGTTTCTCCATTTTTTTTCTACAAAGGCATTTGACCCCTTGTGCATCTACGTTTTTACATCTTCTCGGCTGGGCAAATTGTGAATTTAAGAAATATACACATATATATATATGTATATATATATATATATATATATATATATATATATATATATCATATATATTTTTTTTTAATCGTAACAACATTGCGAGGAGAACTCGCCATCACAGAGCGGATCGCTTGCGGCTTTCTGCCCGTGTCGAGCATGGAATGGAAAGGTCAACATGTTATTTGCAGAAATCCCTCCATTGCTGCGGGAAAGTGAAACCCTGAATGATGATAAGCAGGAGTGCTGACATGATGTCGGTGAAAAGTTTACCTGAGGGTGTGAAGACACTGTGAAGAGCCTGATTTAATCAGCGTGATTTCATCTCCAGAGATCGCTAAATGCACTACGCCGACAAAGTTGTCTTTTTTCAGAGCTCATATAACCTGACCCAGGTGGTAAGGACAGAGTTTGGTGTACAGTATGTGAGTGCAAAAGTTTGCATCCCCCACAGTTTCTATGTAAGAAAATGCAAGATATACATCTTGTAAATGTAACAATTAAATTTTCTATTTTTATGTTTTAGGGGATACGGGTGTTCATAAAAATCCTTTGCAAAAGCGTTTACCCCCTCATTTCTTCATAATAAGTTTAATTAAATAATGTAGATTAAAGGAAAAAAATGGGAAAAAATGTTTTACTGCAAAGTGCCCAAAGATACAATTAAAAAATGGGTTGTTTATGTAAAAGCCTCAGCAGCGACCTCATTTCCCCTCTCGTCTGTTCCAAACACTCAGCATTCAGCATCAGCAGTACACTAATCACCGCCTGATCATCTGTCATTATCTGCATCTCTTTCTCACTTGGTCAGGACTTAATGTAAATGTTTTTTTGTTTGTTTAAATGATTTCCTCAAAAAAGTCTTATTTAAACATTTAGCATTAGGTGGCACATTTACTGCATTTATTCATTCCTACTTAGTAACAACCGGGTCAGGGTCACAATCACAGGGTTTAAACACGTTTAGGGAAAATGATAAAGGTAATTCATGGCTCAATACATTTAAATTAAAGACACAACATTCCACTTAAGTAAAAAATGTTGTTTTACATATGAATATGGCATCCATGTAACTACAATAAATAAATTTACTTCATATGTATAACTCTATTTAATATGTTTAACTTACTATTATTTAACTAGTTCCCTTTTTTTGCTTATATAATTTACTTCAACTATGGAAATTTCACCGTTCAAATAAATACATCTATGAATTCATTTTGCAATTAGGAAGCATTCACATTTATTAGAAAATATGTCCTCTTGCAAACAAACAAATGCAAACTAATTTAGGTGTAGGTCACACTTCTTTTGGTTTAAATCCAAGAAGAAGAAAGAAAAAAATGTAAAACATTTTTTGAAGAGTTCTAAATTCTCTTATTGCTGCCATTTAGAACAAACATATATTTAGTTTAACAAAATGTCATCAATTATTGATAAATTAATAGAAGTGAGTCTTACTACACAACCACCCCAACGACACCCCACCCCTCTTCATTGTACATAATAGAATCTATAATTCCAAAACCATGGCAATAAGCTGTTTAATAAACATTCTCTGTCATATTTTATGGTAATATTTCTTCCTTTATGTTTTCATGTTGCCTTTAAAAAGTGATTCTCCAATTTTTTAACTCATAATTAAAAAAAGAACCACACTGCAGGCATCCAAAAGGGTGACCCTCACATCGCAAGAAATAACACATTTGTAAAAAAAAAAAAGACATTTTTGCAATTTGGGCTTCAACATTTACTTTTTGTATATATTTATACATAGTTTATACGTACACTTAAAAAAAATAATTACAAAATGAGGTCCTTTAAAAAGTATTTTAATAAATGCCCTATAAAGGGTTAAGTAAAAGTCTAAATCTGTAATTAGTTGTTTTAAAGGGTGCCATTAAAAGAGAGAAAAAAAGTTGATGCTTTTCACTCCTTGAAACGTTAGTGACTAAAATGTGATGGTGCTGATTCCAGGCCAAACCACTATGTCATTTTGAAACTTTTATCGTTGCCAAGCTGCCGAGGAAACTGCTGACCTGAGACCTGTAATAACCAGACATTATGGCATATGCCCTATCGTTCTTTATGTATGTGTTATTAAGGGGAAAGTAAGCTCAAGTGAGTATCAGGACCACAGGAGGATGAGGTGTACTTTACACTGGTTATTTCACCTTATTTCAGGCTGGCAGCTTTCCTGGAAAAAGATAAACTGCAAAAAAAGAAGAAGAAAATAAAGTGCTGACACGCAGCTCTGCAGGTTTGGGTATGTTAATGCAAGTCCAGAGGAGATTTGTAGGCCACAGCAGTGAGCTTGGGTTCTTCGCAACTTGGCCATTGTGCATCAGCCTCATGCTTCGTTCTGTAGTTTATTCGTATGCATATATCGCCATCATTCTTTCATACGTTCACAACTTTTCTATTGAGGCTTTTTGGGCTCCTGAGTAATGACTGATTCTAACCTGTGGACTATCACGTAGAACATTTGGATATGTACAAATACTGAATTAGGGCTGCAACAACGAATCAATTAAATCGATAAAAATCGATTACTAAAATAGTTGGCAACGAATTTCATAATTGATTCGTTTGTGTCACGCGACGTGGAGACATTTGATTATTAAAAAAAAAACTTCAGTTGAGCGCGGAGTGGAGTGAACACACGCGGTCTTGTGCACTAATGCTAGCAGAGTTCGGCGTCTCTTAGACAGGGCGGAGCAAAAATAAAAAAATACAAGCGGAGGTAGAGGAAAGATACATGGCGGCGGATGCTGGGTCCTAGTGCGCGTCTCTTACTGGTATAATTAACATCCGTGTAAAACATTTTAGTTTGTGTCTCTATGCGTGTGTGTACAGTGCACGTGTAAAGCAAAACATGCATATAGACAAGTCTCATTAGAGACGTTAAAAATCTATTTTCTCTCTCTGCTCAAGACTTAGCCTGGTGTGTTTATGTGTATGTGTGTCTGTGTGCGCGCGCGTCATTGTTATGCCCTAAAATGCCCCTCTGCCATGGATTGCCCCCTCAACATAATCGCTATCAAATATTGTATTAGAACATAAATTAATTAATAAATTTTAATTAGAACATTAAAAAATAAATAAATAAATAAATAAATAAATAACCGACAGACTAATCGATTATTAAAATAATCGTTAGTTGCAGCCCTATACTGAATATAACCTTGGATTACAAGCTACATAAAGTATTGGCACCCTTCCACTACATTTAACAAATGGCGAGCATCACTCAAAAAACATAATTCAAATATGGCTAAAGGGATTTTCACATCTTCTGTTTTTATTTATTCGGCATTGTTTTTGGCCATGACGGTGTGATCCGCATTTTTCTTTTTTTAACCTCAACTATAATATAGAAGTTTTTCATAAGATGTTTTAATGTAACCATATTTGGTTCATACTGTACTAGCATGTAGTGTACATCCAAGTAAGACTAAAGCTTAAATTAGTTACGCACAGTGTTTGTTTATTTGTCCTCTAGTCTTCATCAGGTTCCGTTTCTAATTAGTCGTTGGTGGAAGTTTTTTGGTTGGAGGTTTGTTTCTCGCCCCAGCACTGACACAGAGGTGTTTACAGCTCCAGCATCACCCACTCCATCCAACATTTCACTATAAAAAAATATAGTATTATATAATATTGACTTGCACATGTAATCTATTTCATAGGAATCACATTTATTGCATGTGTAATTAAATTGCATACAATTCTTTCAAATGTTTCATATTTCGTCTTCAAATAATCCTGGGTATTGAATTTTGTCCTGTCAAAACACTTTGAAGATTATTACAAAAGTGCATTCGCTCATTATTATTATTCCTTAACTATCTTTCCAGCACAATGAATATAGTTGCATGACAGAGAACATTCTTTTGTCTTGTGTTTCATCCAAATTACTTGAAAGAAAAAAAAAAAAGCATTCTGAAGCACTCTTGAAATTGCACATCAGTCACAGGTCACTAATAAGACATTTATTTATAACTAAATCTTTTTAGTGTTTGCAATGCATTAATTAATTTAATGATTTTTCAATGAAAATAAATTCATGCAGTGTAAAATGGAATAAAATGTGAAATAATAGTAAGAATAATACAATGTGTAATCTATTTGTAAGATAAACATGCACTCTTGATGGTCTAAGCGGAATGAAAATATGTGATTTTCAAATTGTTTGTCGTATTTGAGTCGGTTTAAAAAAAATATTTGGAACATTTAACTGCTGAAAAAAAATCGTTTTAATAATACCTTTAAATTACAAACCCTTGTGTTCTGACCATCCAGATGTGACCATGCTTTGCTTGTAAAGTCTGTTTAGTTTATGAATAAAAAAGTAACAAATATTTCATGCATTTCATTAATTCATTACTAAGTGACTATTTTTCCCTTGTTTGTTTTTATTTTTTATATAATAATTAGCAGCTCAAACTAGTTAAAAAAACATTTCCACTCTTGAAATCTCCATTTTGCTAGCTTTATTCACGTTCAGTAGTAACGTGAATAAATCTAGCAAATTAAAAGTAATTTTAAGGTGGTATTGCTGTGAACTGCAAGAAAAGCATTTCACTTTGCTGTAATGTACATGTGACAAATAAAGGCGTAACTTGACTCAACCTTTAGGATCAGAACAGTTATGTTTCTCATGGTAGTTAGATGAAGTTTCTTAAGGAGAATCATTACTGGTGATGAGACACGGATCAACATCATCAAGTTCAAGTTCAAGTTCAAGTAGGCTTTATTGTCATTACAACCATATACAGTAAGTACACAGTGAAACGAAACAACGTTCCTACAGGACCAAGGTGTTACATGCAACATACATTTACAACATAAATTAACATAGACACTAAACTAGCTAACCAAGAGGCCTAGTTAGCTGGCTAGCAGAGACAGGACAGAGAGACCTAACATAAATTACAACATAAATTAACAAAAAGCTAAGTATAACTACAGGTTTTATAGACAACATAAAGTGCACGTGCCATTGTGCAAACAAGAGCAACAACAAAGTGACAGTGCAGGACACGACATAACAGAACATAAAATATGGTGTTGAGGTAGTGGGGAAACATAAACATTCCTTAACACAGCCGCAAGAATTGAGGAATCAGTGCATTACAATCACTACAATCCTGAGAGTAAACGTCAGAGTGTGGAACGGAAACATCCACAATCGCCGACCGAGAAAAAGTTCAAAAGTCGACCATCAGCTGGAAAATTCAACGCTTACAGTTTTCTGGGATTCTCAGGGGCCAGAAGTATTGGAACATTATCAGGAAAAATGTTCAACAGTCAACAGTGCTCGTTACAGTGAACAGTGACGCTTATTGAAGAGCTGAGGACTAAACTTTAGATTAAAAAACAGAGGACTGATATCCGAGAGCGATGTGATCTCGACTGATGATGTATGCCCGCTGACTTCTGCCAACACTGTCAACACTCTGAGGTGGTAAAGCTTCCTCACTGTAGTCCTGATCTCACTTCATCCTCTTCCCCTGATAGCAGAACTACAAGGACAGAGATGCACTTTTGAATCTCTGATGAAGAACTGAGGACAGCGGTGCATTCGTGGCTCACAGCTCAGACTAAAACATTTTTTAATGAGTTAATACGAAAGCTTGTTGACATATGGACGAAATGTATTAAGAGATTATATTGGAAAATGTATTTATAGGCAGATGTATTTGTTTTTGCTAAAAGTTAATAAAATTAAACAGCCTAAATTAAACTGACTCAGCCTCATTATTTACATTTCTGTACAGACTTCAGTGTACAGGGTGTGGCTGATTATCACCTAAAAGAGTAATTTGTGTTTATTTAGTTAAAAAAAAATATATATTTAAATATAAGTAATGGCAAACATTGTAGATGATTGGTATTTTTTGTCTTGAATTTTTTGTGTATCAGCTGTTATTTTCCCATTCATGGATTTTTTTTTCTCATTTAAAGTCTTCAGTCTGTTATTCGTAATGAGAACAAAATCATCCACGTACAGACATCCGACATGCACCATTACACCTCCCCGTGATCCACGCTCGCTCGATCTTTACTGCAGTCCGAGAGACTCTGTGCCCTTTAATTGGGTTTTATTCTCCATTAAGGTGCATTATCTGGACCGTTCTGTTCTCGGCTCATCTGTAACGCAGCGTTAACGGCGTACGGGATTAGCCTGCAGCTAAATCGCTCGCTACACCATACCGTCTGTAGGGAGCTCATAAAAGCTGCCCTATATACTGTAAGGCTGTAATGTACAAATGACATGCTTTTGCTCTTCTCTTCTTGCTTCCTAACCATTTTTGGAACCATTTTCTATTTCAGTTTATGTTCCTGAGTGCGGTTTCATTAGCATAATGGTCTTTTGTTCTGATGCAAAAGTGCGCATCATTAACGCCACACAGAAACAGCAACTGATTCATTTTTTTAGAATCTCAAAAAAAAAAAAAAAATGTATATATATATATATATATAAAAGTATTGACTCACCTGCCTTCACATGTGTAAGAACTTGAGTAACATGCAATTCTTAATCAATAGGGTTTAATATGATGTTGCCCCCCCCCCAACATATGTATATATATATATATATATATATATATATATATATATATATATATATATATACATACACTGTACACACACACACACAAACTTTTTTTAAGGAAAAAATTTACAAATATTTTTACATTTAAAATCATTACAAAAAGCGTGACAGCCTAATTTTACATTTGATTACTTTTACTTTTTACTACTCAAAAGAACTTTATATAAATCATTAGAATTTCTGTTTTAAAAATGTTAAAAGGTAATTAAATAAATAAATTGATAAATGATGGCTTAAGCACCAGTAAGTAAGGCTAATAATTTTTTTAATATGTCAAAAATTAAATGTATATTCCAAATAATTAGATTATACATTTTAAGTATATCTTTGTTTAATTGCTGTTTGTTTTGGGTTTATGGAATCTTGCTCTATATAAAACCCTAACCCTCTTGTAAATTAATTTATTAATTACTTAATTTTTTATTCATTATTTTATAATAAAATGTTAAAGCATGCCATTTTAAACTATGATTACTAAACTTAACTAAAACATTTATTTATTTATTTATTTTCCTCCCCCGATTTTTTCCCCAATCTAGTCGTAGCCATTTCCTCCCCGTCACTAGGGGGCTCCCACATTAGGGCTACTATCACCACTTAGTCGGGAGGGCGAAGGCTATCCCGTGTTTCCTCCAAACCGCATGACGTCAGCCGGGGCGGAGTAACACACTTGGAGGAAAGCGCTAGCCGCTCCTTCCGCGTGCGTGAGCTCACAGACGCCCCTGATTGGCTGTAGAGCCGTGATTAATGTGGGAGCGCAAGTACCTCTCATCCCTCCCCCCTGAGAGAGCTCGGCCAACCAGCGATCCCCGGATGATAGGGAGAGCGCTTTACCACTGGGCCACTCATTTAAATATCTGTACTGTATATTGTATGTAAAGTTGTCTTTTTTCACAAATTACAAATGAAAAATTAAAGTTTTATTCTCTGCTAACAAACTAGTGTGCTAGCCTGTTAAACAGCTCGTCCTAAAAGCGAATTATTTGTTGTGTTTGACTTTTTCTAATGAGACGAAGTTCCTCTGTCAGCTTGAAGGTGGCAGTTAGATGTGAGCGAGTGCAGACCATCGCGTACTGTACATTTACACTGAACAGATGGCAAAAAAAAAAACAAGTGGCAGAAACATGGGAAAACAAAAGCAGTGCATGGCATGATGGGAAGTGGAAAAGAAAAGATGAGGAGGAGAACGCTAGCATAAAGGCAAGAACGTGGCAGATTTCACGACGGTATTCATGTGTGTTTTCGTGTGTTTGTGTTTGCAGGAGCTCCGATAGTTCCCTCAGGACCTTCACACCGTCTGAGGAGGTAGGAGAAGGTGCTCTTCCTGCTGTATGAATGAAAGGTGGATGAAGGGAAGGATGCTGGAGCTGCCACAGGGTCTGTGCTAAGCATGCGCGTTATAAGGGTCAGCATTGTTAGCATGGGTCACGTTTAGCGCTTCCAGAGATCCATATATGGAATAAACCAAAAGGGTCAGAAGTCATGATATAGAAAAAAATTAAATAATAATACCTGTGTCCAGCAAGTTGCATTAAACAACTAATTCATTGATATATTTTTTTTAAACAACCCTGGTTCTGGATTCTGATTGGTCAAAATTTCCCTATACCGTACAGCACGCTTCTTCTAATATGTTATTATTACTATAGCAACAAGGCTTGTGCAGTCCACTTCTAATAATGAATGTATTTTAAAAATGTGGAAGAAGTCTCCAGTGTCAGTGTTTTGTAGCCGTGTACTGTATCTTATAAAATTAGCAATAGCATAAAAAACAAAAAAACTAAAACAGAGAAACTATATGAATGTGCTCAATAAGGAGAAAAACAAGAATGCTGGGACTGAAGGGTGGCGTGAAAATACGATTCTCAAACTGTGCACACAACAGAGCACCTGGGAGACTTCGGTGTTGTTCAATTATTCTATAGTGTATTAGCGATATTCACCGTTTTGTTAAAATGCTACGCTAGCTTTTTGAAACTAGCGTAAACAAATGATAAATAAACACGTGTTTCCAGGGAGACGCGGCTGTCAATCATTCTGCTTTCTGACATGCCCAAGCGATGCTTTTAAACACAAAACATTTCCGTACGTAATCTTTATCTACAGTAGCACTTTTCCGACATCCCGCAGCAATCTGTCTCTGTAATCCATGATTTCCCTTCATTTCTCCTCCCGATCCCTGTGGAGCGATAGTTTCTGTCATTTTCACGCCGACTCCTGAAGCGAATCCTTTGCTGCTACTATATGCTGCGTAAAGGTGACATTTTGCTGCTGTCATGCATTATAAATGGATCTGATGTAGTGGGAGAGAGTGGGGCACAGGCGGGGTTTAAGGCGTCCTCGGGGACTTCCGGACACTCGGACAGGTCGTTTTTACTGACAGAGCGTGTTAATTCTCACGCTGTTCTCCCTTCTCACAGTTAATTACAAATTTATTATGGTTCTCTCTTTTCGTCTCTCCAACAGCCTGCGCTTTTCTGCCGTTAGCATCTCGAGACACCATGCGTCGTTAATCACTACTGATGTATAGATTTCAAATTACATTGTGCTCCCAAGACATTCTGACTCTTTTGGCGTCCCAGAATTCCCCACCATCTGTTCGTTTTTCACTCCCACTTCCCTGATATGCTTTTTGCTTCATGATCTCGTTAATCCTGTTTCGGGAGATACAAGGCTAATGTCGCTAACAAGCAATGGACGCCTATGGCTACCAATTTAATAATTAAATCTATAAGTGTCAATTAGAGTGTTGCATGACCGTAATAAATAATGCAAACACTGTCATTCAAAAAGTAAAAAAATTGAATTAAACATACTCATTTACTTTTTTACTTAATTCCCTTTGTCTAGTTTTTCATTAACATTAAAATGTTAACATTAAAAAATTTTTATAATAATCTATATCCATGTCATAAAACACTAATTTAATTACATTATTAAGTTATATAAACAATAGTGCTTTTACAATCTTACAAATGTTTTGAATTTCTATTTAATTTTTTTCATAAGATTATTTTATTATTTTAAGATGCAAAACATGAAACTTAAATCATCCTTTAAAGTCTTGAAAGTTTTAGGAAGTGAACAAACACAACATACAGTATTTCTGTTGTGTTTTTTTTTATTTATTTCTACCGTTTAAGATTCAAAGAGATTTTATCCAAAAATCTAAAAGACATCCTTCTCTCTCTCTCTCTCTCTCTCTCTCTCTCTCTCTCTCTCTCTCTCTTCTTTCCGTGTGTTTTCTCCTAGAGGTGCAGGAGCCTGAGCACGGATAATGAGATCATAAGGGTGGCATAGTGACAGGAGTGTTCATTACTGCTCACAATATGATGCAAACACACTCCCACCTGGAGAGAGAGAGAGAGAGAGAGAGAGTGTGTTCAGGTTTAACGTTGTGTGTATGTCATGATGTCATCACACTCCTTTATTTCGTGGAATAAAATCCGATAGTGTTTTAGATCTGATCCACCATTT
Source organism: Clarias gariepinus (assembly GCF_024256425.1). Lineage (NCBI taxonomy): Eukaryota > Metazoa > Chordata > Actinopteri > Siluriformes > Clariidae > Clarias > Clarias gariepinus. Next base: position 32,826,038 of record NC_071110.1, on the reverse strand, counting down.
CTGACCTGTGATGCGATAGCTGTTCAATTTCGGTCTAATTACACACACACACACACACACACACACACACACACACACACACACACAGTATCCTAAAGCTTTGGCAGTACGAATGGCAATAAATGACTCTTGACTCTCGTGGGCAATTTACACGCTCAGCTGTCATTAGAGTAAGATTACAGATTCGGCTCGTTAACTACTTTAATAGTGAGAAGAATAAAAAAGCTGGAGCTGGATCTAACCAGATACCTCTATCTATCTATCTATCTATCTATCTATCTATCTATCTATCTATCTATCTGTCTGTCTGTCTGTCTGTCTGTCTATCTGTCTGTCTACCAACCAGAGGCCATTTTTTTATCTACCTGGGGTGCCAATACTTTAGTATATATCTATTTATCTACCTGTGTGTGCCAAATGTTTTGTATCCACCTATCCATCTCAGCAGCGTCAGTCTGTAAGGTTACAGTGAGACTCTGAGGCGCGGCAGTGAAGTGAGCGTACAGTAAACAGTAAACAGTAAACAGGAGTTATTGCACCTCGTGATCCTCAGGTTGGTATTAAAGTGTTGGCCAGATGTTCAGAGGAGTGAAGCGTGCGGGTAAAGACTCGGGGCTGAACAGCTGTAGTGAGCATTTTCTTTGTGTGTGTGTGTGTGTGTGTGTGTGTGTGTGTGTGTGTGTGATTTATGATATGGGTTTCACAGCTCTGGCTGAAGGGATGCGATTGATTTTGCTGAGTCGACCTGATGGATTTCTGCTCTCACACCTTTAAACAGCAAAACTTCTGCATAAATAAAGGTCACTCACACACGCACATAGACACACATAGACACACATAGACAGCAGACACACAAATGTTGCACAAACTACAGTATTTGTCATGTGACAAATAGAAGCGGTGTAATTGGCTCTTTATGGATGTGTCTCGTTTTGCCAAAAATCTGTAAGTTAAAATCTTCTACAGGAAGCCGGAATAATGATGTTTAAACTAAACAAATCAGAAGTTTGAATGTTTACGTAAGTAGAACAACTTTTAAGTCTGTCAGTAACAAAACCTTTAAGGATTATTGTGCGTATTAAATTTTTTAAGACAGCGAATAATTTTGCTTAAACTCTCGTGCGGAAGAAGAAACCACACCCCTTGGTTATGTGATTTGAGTTTAAGATCAGACTCCTTCATAAAGCGCTATGATGAAAATGAGTTTAGCTGACGAGACGATTCCACTGCGCTGCGTGCCAAAACACACGCTGAGCCTCACCTGCACATCGCATCAGTGATGGATCTCCTGAGTGTGTGCGTGTGTGTGTGTGTGCGCGCGTATGTTATGCAGCTCCAGCAGGGTGTGACATGAGACAAATTCTCAATAAATCTCATTTCGTGCTGAGACGAACGTCGCGTTGTGCTGAGGGAGAGGAATTTCATCAGAATTGAGATCAATAGTTTGGAGATTAAGAGAGAGAGAAAGAACGAGAGAAATATTTAATAAACGTAAACCATTTCCATGCTTGAAGAAATCAAATGTATTGAGACGACATTAGAGAAATGCAGCTGCTGCCTTTAAATAGTTAAAAGGTGGGGTTAGATTTGTACTGACCCTGTACACTAGATAAGGAAATGTGGGCGTGTCCTAAACCACATAGCAGATTTGTTATGTAGGCCACACACACACCATCATCGGACCAAAGCTCCTGGTCTAATGTTCCTGGGCAAAGGATCATCGTGTCTAGACTGAAATGAATAATTTAAGATTTCTGGTTTCTCAGGCTAATGTTCCTGGGCTTAAATATATAAGCTTGAAGTTTCTGAGCCGAAGTTCTTGGGTTAAAGGTCATTAATTTAAGTGCTGGACTGAAACATCTGGTCTGAAGTTTGTGGTCTAAACTTACCTAAGAGAACTTCCTGGGTTTAAGTGTCAAGGCTGACGTTCGTGGTTAAAAGTCCTAGGGTTCTTGAGCTTACATGTCAAACCTAAAAGGTTAGTGATAAAAAAATCATGAGGCAGACAGTTTGGTCTTCAATATCTTGGCTGACGTTCCTGAGCTCCAGTTTCTGGCTATATAAATCTCCAGGCTTTAAAATCTTTGGGATACAATCTGTGTCCTATGTTCCTTTTCCCTAATTCCTCGGTTAAAATGTCTAGTATACAGTTTCAGGTTCAATTTTCCTGGCTGTAAGTTCTTTGTCAGAGGTTTTTCTTGTTGTTGCAAGTGTGAAAATTAAAGTCGAGTAAGTTCCTGGGATTGAGTTACATTTACATTTAGGCATCTGTCAGATGCTCATATCTAGAGTCACATACTTGTACATGTGACAAGTGCTGTGAAGTTTCCATCATTAGTTATATCCTTCCACTGGTTCACTTGGTTACTAATTTGAAGTATCATCAGTCAAACACTGTAGGGAAGGAGTTATTGGCTTTACATCCTGGGTTCCTGGGGTTGCATTCTTGTATGTGAAGTTTATGGGGTTATGTGCCTATGTTTAAAATTCTCAGTTTCAACTCCTGAGCTCAAGTTTCTTGGTTTGAATTCTTTAATTTCAATTTCCAGGGCTTGAGTGTATCGGTTTGAGTTCCTGGGTTTGATGTCCTGTATTTGATTTCCTTTGTTGTTGTTTTTCAGGGGTTGGATCCCAGGCTTTGAGTCTCTAGGTTTGAGTTTGTTTGATTCAGGTCCATGGATTGGAGTTCCTCTTTGGGTTTTACCGGGGGTTCAACAGGGGTTTTGAGGCTGGGACTGAGTTGCTGGAATCCATTTCCCAGGTTTGCCTATCTGGAGTAGGGTTGCTTGGGCCCTGTGTGTGTGGGCTTCAATTCAGTAGATGTGAGTTACTAAGTTTTCATGCTCGGATTTGTGTTCTTCAACTGAAGTTCATGGATTTAAATACCTACTGTATAAGACTTAGTCTTTTGTTTAGTTTCCTGTGTGTGTGACTCTGACTTTGAGTTGCTAGGTTTGAGTTCCTAAGCAATATATAGGACTTTATTCAGGATGGTTAAATGTGGGTCAGTGTGAGGAACTAGTATGTATTTTGTTCCTCCCACTGAAAATGAAGTGAAACATTCCAGTAGTGAGAGAGGGAGATGGATTGTAAATGATAGTACATAGTGAAAGAATGGTAAAGATAATGGAGGGGTCTGACTGACAGCACAGCATAGCTTTCTCTCTTGCGCGCGCCTTTAATCAGGTTAAAAGTGCTCAGTAACTGCTGTTTTACTGTAACACTGACCTCAGTACACATTAGCCTCTGGTCTTCTGTAGCCGCTCATGCTGAAAGATACTGCCTAGGTGTCTATTTTTAGTTAGGTGTGTGTGGAGTGATGACTGAGGAACACTGTGGCTTCATTGTTCTTTGAGTCTTTTTCACATGGCCATGGTCTTGTATTGACTAGTCGGATCTTTTAGCTCACATGACTGACATCACAACTAAAAGTTCAATGCCGTTTTAAAGTCTAGACAGAGCTTATTAAGTAATATATTTTTTTTATTTTTGCAAAAAAACACAAGACAAGTCATGGACTTTTGCAGAACAAGGATCTTGGTTCAGTGTTCCAGAATATCAAAATTAAGACCCAACTGTAAAGTTCCTGATCTAAAGCCCATAGGCATGGTTCTATGTTTTTTTAAGAGAACGTTGATGCTAAACGAAATAAATAAAAACTTACACCAATGACCATAACATTAAAACCATTACATCATTGTATTGTTTTTGTTTTTGTTTTTTTACTGTCCTTACTTTATGGTTGCACGTTGTTATTTGCTGCTGTAATGTAGTTTTTGGGTTTGCCAACAGGGCAGCTCTGGCCCCTTGGGGCGTGGCTCCTCAGGACCTCAGGTGTCTGTCAGTGGATTCTTTGGGTGCAGTGGGTTGTGGGTGGGGCCTCCATTTATCGGCCTTGTTTGACCAGAGCATCCCATGGGTATCAATCGGATTGAGATCTGGGCAGTTTGGAGGCCAGATGGTGGCTTTGAGCTCTTCGCCCATTGGGTTGCAAGCGTTGTGGGCTATGGTGCACTGGGTGTTCTGGTCCCATTCTATTTCTTAGCTTAAATCTGCCTGGACAGACAGACAGAGAGACTTATGGACAGAAATGTTACTGATTTTTGGTCCTCCAATGTATGAAATGTAAAGATATCAATGAAAAGAGAGTTTTGACCAATGCACAGAGAAAACCTTTCTTTTATTTATATAGCTAATTTTAGCGCATATGAGCTAATAATAACAAGGCTAAGGCTAATCCTACACTCCAACAAGACACTGTTATTTCTGAAAATGTCTTTTTGAACACTGCATCCATGTGTCTGGCTGGCAACGTGCTCTGCATTCGGCTTTGCATTTCCGACTCTGTCGGGATCCTGCTGAGCGGCTCAGACCTGCTGGGAGAGCGTTCGGATTTCACCCCTGCGCTTCCAGCGCGCCACTTTACAAAAGCTATTCCGCCACGCACTCACGCAGCGTTACTGTGAGACTCAGCTCAGACGCCGACACGGACTTATAAAAGACAGCGAGAATGAAGCGAGAGAGGGAGAGCAAGAGAGAGAGAGGGAGAGAGGGAGAATTCCCGGGGTGCTGTCTGCGACTGAGACTGGCAGATGACTTTAAAGTCTAGGTGAAGCTTTAGAAAACTTTGACGCTTCTCTTTGATCTGCTCTAAAATTGCAAATTTTACAGAGAATCCGTCCATTGAAAACGTTGCAAGATAACATTAAATGTGATTAGCATTCCATTATTATGCTAATTATGCAAATACATCCCAGATCTCAGGTAAAATGATCTGGGAAGCATCTAAGCATTCTACTGGTCATAGTGACTCTAATACACTGCACGCTGAATTATTCTGTACTTTAATGACAGCTTAGCACATTGCTTTGTAGTGTCACTGCGTGTGTGTGAGGAGAGAGAGATGAGCTTTGATGAGATGAGTCATACACTTCGGCAGATAAAAATGTCACCAGCTCGTCCTACACTGACCCCTGCGTTATCTCACTACAGCAGAGGGGGTGAGGGGGGGGGCGGTGCACTGATGTACACCTTCATCATCATGGTAAGCAGGAGGAATGTTTTTTTGGGGTGAACATTTACATAAATGCTATAGGGAATGTTATTTAGCTTGTACAAAATTTTTGTACAATAGATTTCTCTGAAAGTCACCTTTTAGCCAAAATTAGCTCAACGTGTACTAGCTTTTTATCACCACCACCCCACCTCACCACACACACACACACACACACTGTCTGACTTTCATTATCCAACCAGCATTATCATATACCACAAATAAAGTTAAGATACGCTACACAAGCTCTTCAGCAGTCTGCACATCACTATATCGCAGTCATTCATCTCAGCTGTACGTTTTTATTATTGGAGCTCATCACCATGAGGAGGAGGTGAAAAGGTTATAAAATCACTGGCATTAAGCTGTAGGAGGAGAAATAAGGATGAGGGTGAGGACCAGGACGACGCTCAGGTAGCTGCCGCGGAGGTTTACTAGAGCAACAGAAGCGGTGTTATATAACTGAACTGGCTGTAAGTTCCTGACGCAGCTCGGAGCTCAGACTGTTCCAGTCGCCTTTTCGATTTGGAGTGTGCAGAACGGAGCGACGCAGATCCTGCACTCAGCACTGCTTTAAATTCCGGAATTTTTCTAAATAATATAAGCGGTAGAAATCAAATTGTAAAACAAAGCTGGTTTTTATTCAAAAACTTAATTTTTAGGGGGGAAATTCTAATACAGGAGTTCAGAAAAAAAGTACTTTAATGTGTGTGTGTGTGTGTGTGTGTGTGTGTGTGTGTGTAGGGGACTCGCCTTTCCATACCCATGTATACTCTATGTATACAGTACTGTATGTATACTCCATACAAAGTTACCGGAAGAACTCATATTCTTCAGCATGGTCAGTAAAACCTAACAGCTGATTTACTTATAGTACTGAGCAAAAGTCTCGGGCAGATACAGAAATATGCCACAAACAAAATATGCTTTCAGAAACATTTCTGCCATAAAGAGCGATAAAAAGTATTAAAATAAACAGTCAATATTTGAAGTGAAAACTCATTGCTTAAAATGAGGAGTTTTAGACACAGACTTGTGCAGTTCTTAAGTAAAATAGCTGTTAGGTTTTACTGAGCTTGCTGGAGTTCTTCTGGTAACTTTGTCACACTCGTTTCTTTCTATTTTTATACAAATCCCAGGAGCGTACAATATGTTTTTTGTTCCCATCTAAAAAATGGTCTGTCTTGTACTATATACTGTATATATTTTTTATTTACAGCCATGCATGTATTCTCCTGTAATGTTATTTATGAATACGTTTTTAAGTTATACACGGAAATACTGAATATTTTGTACATAATTATGCAGACATGATAAACATATATAATTTAGCAGGTTCGACCCTACTGTATGTGCACGGGTGGCACCGACACGAGGCGAGGTCTTACGGGGAAAAAGGGTAATTTATTTAGGTAAATTGGGAAGGAAAGGGTAAAAGGAGGGAGGATGGATAGAAAGGGAAGGAAAGAATGTGCATGTGCAGGTCTGGTGGGCCGTACCCTACTGAAATTCAGTAGGTGAGTGGTGGACAACGGGCAGAGTGGCAGCATGGGCCCGCGTGGACAGCAGCTTCTGCCTCCATCCACTCGCGCTGATTCTGCTCTCGGCGGATGGCCGGACCAGCCCCCAACATAAACATTTCTCCTGCACCTGCAGGTTATAAATAGGAGTGAACCAGAACATTCCTCAGATCTTTTTGTCTCCAGGACCATATTATGTTTGCGTGTGATGTGTGCAATCGAATTTAAAAGTATTAACTCACCGAAATGGTGGAGTTGTAGATCTGTACCTCCGCATGATAGATCACTTCAGAGCGCGATCTCCACACTTTTGTTTCAAATGCTCGCATTCTTAAAAAAAATTCATGCATTGTGGCGCATTCCTGGGGTTAAACAGTGCAATCTGGCAGGTGCGCACGAGACGGAATTCCCCCTTACTTTTGCGCTCTCACCGGATCAGGACGTTGTCTATTCACTTCTCAAGCGTGCATCGGCGCTTCTTGTGAATGGATAGAAAAGACATACTCTCGCTCCTGCGGGTATGGAGGAGTTACTGCAGGTAAGTAATGCACGCGATCGATCGATCGCATATCGTATTTGGCCGCGGAAGCTGGATTTTTCCCAAGCGCTCAAAAGTTAGACGACACTTTCTGTCGGATGGCCGGGGGAGGAGCCTCAGAGGCGCTCTCTCTCTCTCTCTCTCCCCCTTTTTTGGTAACTTCCATGACGAGTTAACTCTTTCATGGAATAGCCTTATTCATCCCGTGTTTTTCATGCCATCAACTTCAATTTATTCGAATATTGTTGATACGAAGGCACGGTTATATGATGATGTCCCAAGAGATGATTGTGGGCTATCTCTCTCCTGGGACATCATCCTCCCTGAAAAAGCACACACTCCCCACCAAGTCACGTAGACTGACATCTTTTCTGGTGGGGAAAAGCTTTCAGGCAGCTGATCAGGCTGGTGCTCTATGGCGGGTTTGCAGGTTTACCAGGCTGACCTGCTGAAAGACTTGAGCATTGGCGGGCCTCTTCAATGGTGTTCCTGGAATTACGCCGAGCCACAGACCTGTCTCTTCCTGCAGGTGCGCTTCATCAGATGACATCACCTGACCGAGGTTATATATGACAAGATTTGGCGTGTTCGATACACACATGCTTCACAACCGGCAACACAGAAAGATGTCCCTTTAGCGTTTTCACGCAGCATCTTGTTCCCGCTTTTTTAGGGAACAGGGTTACAGCAAAGTACCCCGAGACGATTTTATATATTTACAAAGACAACCCTAACCCTAACCCACAGCATGCCCCCTAGTGGTGCCATCTAGCGTTCATTCAATGTTAACTCATCATTATGTAGTCAACGTTATTCTTATGTCATGTCATCAAGGTAATTCTTACTTTCACAAACAACCTGAAACACTGCCAAATCAACGTTACTGAAATTTTGACAATTAAAAAACCCTGGGATTACTGGGGATCATCAGCCATACATTCACCTTAGTCTATCTTACACACTTTAGCAACTTTTGTATAAAACGTGTGTATAAAAATCTTGTAAACTTCAAGAGAGCAAGCGTTTATAGCTAAAGCGAGAACACGGACTCTTGTTCGATCTTGTTTCTTGGACATTTAATGTTCAGTAACTATAAATGGAAAAAAATGTCTGTGGTGTCGCTATTTAATTAACACAAACGTATTAGTCCTGGCAAATTCCTCTGCACTGATTTATTTTCTTAAGAGCACTGCACATGGTGGTTAATTACTTGGATGCTAACCGCTCACCCGTAGCTGGATTTTTATTAGCTATGAGCTTTTTTTTATGGTGGACGCTTCTTATGAGGGACGAGAAGGCATTAACATATCGCTTCAGGAATCATGCATCGGTTGCACGCATGGAATTGCCCTCGGTATTACAAACCGATGTTAGGTTTGTGTGAGTCGCTGCAGCTTTCTTCATGCATAAAGTCTTCTTCAAACTGAAGGAAATGGGAGAAGAGAGGGGAAGGCGGGTGTGACGAACAACAACAATTACAACAACAATGTGTCCCGACTGACCTGGACACTGTCACGTTTTTCCGTCTCAAAACAACCCAAATAATTTTTTCTTTCTTTCTTTTTTAAAATGCTTGTCATGAAAGCCGTAGCAGAAAGAAGTGCCAAGAAGGATGTCTTTCTGCTACAATTACTTTAATTAGATTAGTCCTAATGACAGGCTTTTATGTTCTGTCAGACCTTGTGGTGCGACTGTTTCTGGAATGTTGTTTCATAACGGAATTAAAACATTCAGTCTAAAACTGAGGATTTCACCATTTAGTGCACAAGCATTTGAAATCTTCCTTTTTGTAAAGACAAAAACAACTCAGCCCTTTAATCATGATGCCCCTTTTTTTCTTCTTTGACTCCACCTTGACACCGTTCTTTGTTCTTCTTGTTATTCGAAAAATAAATGCTTGTTATGAAACCAGCAGGACGAGGTGGCATTGTTATGAGCCGTGTCCTTCAGAAGCATTTCATCTCAGCAAGGACAGATTTCAGCTTGGGAGCTTTTGCATCAGTCACGACGAAACAATACTAAAATTAAAAGTCAATCCAGAGAACATCCTCGTAGGCTGTATGGAGTGAAGCGTATCTGCTTTTTTCTTTTAGGGTCATACTGCTCTCTGTATTCCCTCTACACTTGTTAGGAAGTGGTGTTTTTTTGTAAGTCAGAACAAAATCCAAGGTGGCATTACTTTTACAATTTTTTATATATATAAAACAACAGCCTTAAACAAACTTAAACTCAAATGATGTTCTCCACTAGTGTAATAGTGCAATAGGTCCAATAGGTAGTGAAGATAGCCTGGCACCACTACTGTATGTATTTCCCTCCGTAGGGAGCAAATATAGTAAACAGGAAGCTGTGGGTTTTTTTTGGCAAATGCAAACTTAAAACCTAATTGTGACTGTTACTTACTGTGTCTGTTAATGTTGCAGCTGAAATATTACTTACTCTAGTTTGTGCATTCTGGCATCGCTAAATTGTCTGAAACATCACTGTTCCCATGTCTTTAGGAAGCAGGGTGTTTCTAAAAGTTCCTGAAATGTGCTGAAACACACTTTAAATGCAAATGATCTACCGTCCCTCCACCATGCCCTTTGTGGAAGTGCACATTTCTAGCCAGTCATAATACAGGAAAGAGAACTTTTCTGGAAAATGTGGATTCCTGCCTGGGAGACGGACCAGAGGAGGGGTTATGCTCGCACCCTTTTTGCCTGGAATGACATTATAGCATGCACGAAACTGGAATATTTTATTCAAACACATTTGTGGGCAAAAGTGAAAAAGAAATAAGGAAAAGGAATTGTTTTGTTTCCTATTTTGAGGGGAACCACACACACACACACACACACACAAACACACACTGGTGACGGTGTATTCAAAAATGATCAAAAAGTGATTTTTGCATTACTTTAAATCCGTAGATACGCTCGATATACAATGAAGGAGGAACACAGCCCTAATTGAGGAGGTACATTTTCATGCAGATGTTCTGATGATCAGGTGAGACCTTAGATTAGACGCTGTTTGGATCCTTTATTATCATTCATATAAATTTGTGTAAGGTATGGGTGGCTGATTATTTAGTAACCCGTCAATCAGAGCCGCTTTGACTAATCACAGACATCTTTTGAGGGCATGCAGCTGTGGGTGACCAAACTGGGAGAGAATGGGTTAAAAATCCTCCCAACAAAATGACTAAATCAACAAATTAGCGGATATTTACTGTTATTATGAATATTGACTCAGGTCGAGGGTCAAGATCTCAGGTCCAGAGTCCAGGTGGAGATTTAATCCTTCGACCTTATGATCAATAGGGCTGATGGTTAAACTGCTGAGCTTTGTATTGTGTTGCATTTTAACGGAAATCCATGAGCGGTGCTTTACCCTGAGCTTGCAATAAGCCCCAACGAGTCTGTTTCATAATATACTTAATTTTTCATCACATTCTACTTTGCAGTCCCTCAAGTCAGAGTGATGAAATATTGATGATGAGATGTTATTGTCCTGACATTGAGACTCATAGCGCCCCGGCGTAGTTTCGTTATTGTGTCGTCGCATTATGATGTTTTCCATTATGTTCGGTTGTAAGCACAGCTTGTACTCTTAAAAATGATGTCGCAATAAGCTTCTGAATAATATTGTTAGTATCTCATCTCTCTATTTCTTTTCTTCTTTTTCCTTTACTTTTCCCATCAACAGAATTATAGTCTAGAGCCTGGCGTTGTTCTATGCCGCTGCATGTAATACAATTAGCTCCACATTACAATGGGCAAATAAGCCAGAACAAGACAAGAGCTACAACAAAAAGAGGTGCTCAGTAGGGAAATGAAAAATAAAAATGGAAATTACCAACCCTCCCGAAAAGAAAAAAAAAAATCTAGAAATAGCTCATAAATCTCAGACGAGTCGCAGGAAGATGCAGAGAAAGTAATAAAGGTGACAGAGCTTATACATGGGAATATAACGAAAAACTGCTGAGTTTAATAACAAAGATTCAATATATATACTCAACAAACTGTCCAAGGTGCAATAAGAGCACACATGGCAATAAAAAGAAGTCCAAAACTCGAAAACAAACCCACAGACAGCAGAAATGTCTAGAATTAAGACAAACAAGTAAACTAGAACAAGCAGTGAGAGAATAAAAGGCAGAAAAATCCAGCAGATCTTTAGGGACACTTTAGATCACCGAAAGAGTGCGAGTAAGGCCCTGTACAGGGACGTGGGTGTGGCATTGGAGGCATATATTAAAATTTAGGGTTGGCATAGAGTGAGTCCATATATGGAATTGTAGGTGTGTCATTTTGGACTTATATAGAAATGTTGGTGTGCTCAGTGAATATAGAGTTGTAAATATGGGGCACTGGGGTTATACAGTATATGGACACATGGGTGGGGCAGTGAACCAATATTTGCAAATGAGGTTGGAACAGTAAATCCACATATGGAAAACTAAGTGAGACAGTGAATCTATATATACACATGTGGGTGGGGCAGTTGATCTATATATGGAAATGTGGGTGGGTCAGTAAATCCAGATATGGAAATGTGGGTCAGGCAATGTACTGACCCACCAAATATAGTCAAAAATAGAAATGTCTAGTGAATATAGAAGAGTAAATATGGGGCACCATGTAAACATATATGGAAACATGGTTGTGCCAGTGAATCAATATTTGTTAATGAGGTTGGAACAGTAAATCCGCAAATGGAAAAGTGGGTGAGAAAAGGAATCATATTTGGAAATGTAGGTGAGGCAGTGAATCCAGATTTGGAAATGTGGTTAGGGTAGTAAAGCCATTGGTGGAAATGTTAGTGAGATAGTAAATTCAGATGGAAATGTAGATGGGGCAGTGAATCAATATGATTAAATTGAGTAGGTAGCGCATTGAATGCACATATGGAATTAAGTCATACAGAGTACATATATGTAAATATGGGTGTGGCATTGAAATCATTAGGTGAAATGCAGGTGTGGCTGATTGCATATACTGTATGTAAATGCGGCTGTGGTATCAAGTATATTCATGAGGTTGTGGATGTGAAATTGAACCTGCAGTGTTAAACATGGATGTCGTTTATTGTGTTTGGGTTTCTGGGTTTGGTTTTGAATCTACTCTTTGCATGGCGAAGTGGGTGTGGCATTAAATGTATACATAGACATGTAGCATCAGTCAAGTCCACATAATAAATTGGGTTTATGTTCCAGTTTATATACTGTATGTAAATGTAGATGATAAATGGTACAAATATGGAATTGTGGGTGTGACTTTAAATCCATATACTTGCCAGTGTTGTTAGTGTTTCATTCATTCTATGTTTTGTCTTGTAGCTGTGTGACCACATATATAGTCATACTAGGTCAATAAAAGGTGGAGTTGCTAAGGTGGAGAAATATGGAACGTGAATAAGGTCAAAACAAGTCCAAAATCAAACATCATGTTAGACAAAAATAACAGTGCTATACACTAATATCTTTCTTTCTTTGTGTTTTAGGTGGCATTGATCGAACTATCCAGACTTCCCTAGTAGAACGCATGATGAGATGAGAGACACAGGAAGAGCCTTCATCTCTGGTGAGTGTTATAGCGCGTTTTAATTGCTAGCAGCGATGCAATTCAACGAAACCAGCTAATTTAATAAGGACTTACACCAACCCACAGGGAGGGAAAGTGGGAATAGTGCAAAAGTGGGCGGGGCTTTGTGCCATGTTAAAGATGAGTACTTAGATTCATGGAAATAGAAAGCATATAATTTAAGACTGGCATTACCTCATGTAACTACAAAGGAGAAGATCTTTAAGGGTTTAACCTGCATGAGAACAGAGATTTTTTCATTTAATACATCTTTTTATTTCGAACAAAATTCTTTAACAAAACATGGTGCTTGACCAGTGAATTTGACCTCGTTTTTATGATTCAGTCATTTTATACCCCACATGTCTGGAATGGTAATTTTCATAAATGCCCATTTTCCTACTGATGGGATTGGAACAGTTCCCAGAACAAAAATCAAAGTGATTAGACGACCTGGCTTTGACAATTTAGCCCAGCAATCTGGCCTGAAAAAACACTTGGCTGGAGGGGATTCCACTGCGATACACCACCTGTCAAATTAGCATGTGTTTGTTTGTTTATTTATTTATTTCTAATATGAAATGATGAGGAAAGGAAAATTATGTTGTTTACACTTTGAACCTATAGAGTGCTTAACGTGCTATTTCTTGGCTACAAAGATTTTGGAAAAACTTAGCAGTCCTGAATAGTGTTCTATATTGCATTAAGTGATAAACAGGTAGCTTAGGAAATGCCAAACGATGACAAAAATAACACGTCATAGCAAAATTTTGTTGCTCAGAATGGCAAAGATATTAAGTGTCACACTGCTCAACTGACAGTATAATTTATACAGGAGTTACACAAAAGCCACAGCATTATGACAATCTTCCAGTGAAAATAATCATTTAAAAAGGAGATAAAAAAATAAAATAAAAAATTAGTTGCTTGGCAGGACACATCAGTCTTCTCTTGTGGTGGATGTCCAACAAGTTTGTCCAAAGTCTGTGACTCCTGGAGTTGCTTAGTATCTAATAAAAAAAAAAATATATATATTAAAACATTTGAGATTTACCTAAATACCATTCAGCTACTCCATTCCCAACTTTCTAAAGGTTGAGAGGTGCGCTTACATTTACATTTAGGCATTTAGCAGACGCTCTTATCCAGAGCGACTTACATTTTTTTATCTCATTACACATCTGAGCAGTTGAGGGTTAAGGGCCGCGCTCAAGGGCCCAACAGTGGCAACTTGGTGGTTGTGGGGTTTGAACCTGGGATCTTCCGAACCATAGTCCAATGCCTTAACCCTGACCTACCCCCTGCGCTTGATCTTGCTCTGATGATGTGGTGCTGATGGAGACTCCAGAACATCCTCCTGCATACTTGGTCTCCTGAGGTGGCCTGAAGAACCCAGTTTAAGTAAAATGTATATAATTACCAAGATAACTTTTCTACAAACAAACATATTGGTCTTAATTTATAGAATATAATTAACCGATGTCTCATAAGTTACATGTTCTGGTAACTACTGTTGAACACTATAAAAAAACTCCTGGTTTTCAAAAACTGATCATGCAATAACATTAACTTACTACTTTTTTTTTTAAAAGCCTAATAATAATTTTGTAGCCAGCTGACCGATTTTTACTATTAAAAAAAAAAAAAAACTTTCAACCTTCCTAAGTGTTAGTTACCTAGATATGCTAATCCATATGCTAAACCACCCACAGGTAGCATTTAAATTCCTTTTGCAATTTAAGGACAACCGTAAACTGTATAAATTTCAGCTAAGTGTACCATTTTTTTTCCAAAGACACTGTGGTGGTAACCTACATTTTGACTGTTGAACAATTAGTCATCAATGTATAATCAAAACTAGGTTTGGTCTTAATGATAATTTTATACAGAAATCACTGAACACAAACATCTTATTGCTTCACTTATGAATAAGAAATATTCTGTATATTGTATTTTAGTTCTTTATTGGTAAAGACATTTGTACAGAATGTAAACTAAGTTTGCCAGTTTAATTTCAATAAATTCATTAATGTGTACACATTTGTTAAAGGTTAGCCATATTGATCAACAAGGGACATCTGGATAAACTGTATAATAATATAACTGGTAGTTGGATTTTTTATTTTAATAAACAAGCAGGATTTGAAAATAAAAAACGTTTATATATTACAAAGCAGTTTTGCAATTGACTTTAGTTGTTACCAACCTACAATCTACATATCTTCATTTCAGAAATCCAACCTACTAATCTACTAAAACTTCCTCCCCTCCATCTCCCTGTATGTGAAGAGTAAGATAAAGTATTAAAGTACTAAACACTCTTTAGTGTAGGTGGCACGGTTTGACAGTGAATCCTACCCTTAATCCAAAAGCATTTTTAGCCATTTTTGCATTATGTTTTAATTAATATACTGTATACGAGTCAGGATTGTGCTATATAGAGTGACATGTTTTCAGCAGAATATATTCTTCAATATAAAGAACTCAATTTTATTTTATTTTCACTAACTATACCCACATAACTAAGCAAAAATGTTAAAAAAGGATTATATCAGAACATACTGTATCGGAAAACCCAAACGCACATTTTACAATAAACATATACTTTATGTGTGGGTAACTCTGCTTTGGGGAAACAAAAAATATGCAAGTCGCACACAAAACAAATATGAACTATCTCTAAGATTTAGAGGTAATGAGCCATATTTGAGACACATTTGAGAAAACTTAGAAAATGGTTAACTCTTATTCAAGTAATTTCTGCATACGTGAGTTGCACATAAGAGAAATGTAAACTATCTCTGAGATTTAAATGTAATAAGCCACATTTGAGTCACCTTTGAGAAGATGCAGAAAACACCTGAATCTCATTCAAGTCTCAAAGATGGCTCATTTCTTTCGAAAAAACATTTTTGTTTTCAAAAACAAATGCTTCATATTTAAAATGTTAAACTTTACTTGACCAAATTAGCGATTATGGATAAACTTGTGCAACTGTGACAGCTAAGAGCAGCTGAGAAATAAAAGCACAGTTTCATCCTTGTTGTGTGTGTGTGTGTGTGTGTGTGTGTGTGTGTGTGTGTGATTATCAGGGAAGTAAAAGTTGTTTGAGCAATAATGCTATAAAGCAAAGTGCTTAAATGCTGTTTCTCGGCTGACGGGCTTCCATTGGAAATCATTGCTCTTCGCTAGCCGCCGAAAGCCACACAATATCCAGACCAGTGGGCAGCATTTCAATTTATGTTTGCTAATGTTTTCTGCATTAGCATGCTCAATAGTCTGGAAATCTGTTTTCGACCGCGCCGCGGAGGGTAATGAGGCGATCGATGGATTGCTAGGCTGCGTTTTTAGCATCATACTTAGCCTGTCAGCTAAGGCAGACTACATAAATGTGTTGTTTATTGACTGGCATGTGTGTCAATGTGTGTCAAATGTATTGGAACAGCCGTCTCTATTTTGGCTAATCTATGAGAAGACAAGAAAGAGAGAGAGAATGTGTGTGTGTGTGTGTGTTACTGCTCATGGGGTCAAAATAGTAAATTATGGTTAAGTTATCCTGTAAGCACTTAAGAGTTCCATGCTATCAATCTAAATTACTGATGTATCTTTGTGTCTGTACATGATAGCGAAAGGCTCGCAGACTGGCGTCCGTGCCTTATCACGTCCTGCTGTATGGACAGAAAGAAAAAGATCCTGCGTCAGCACTTTGCCTGGCTCGTTATACAGAAGGAGAAAATGTTGCTAACACTAAATAAGATCACGCTGAATGCTCAGTGCTCACTCGCGACGTTAGCATTTTTTCCGAAGTGTCACATGAACTCTAGGTTCTCTATGACTTCTAAACTAATAAAACTTTTTTTTCTCCTCAAATGCAGCAGGAGATCCATAAATTAGCGTTTACTAGAAAAAAAAATCTTGCTCTTTGCGCTCGGTGCCTTGTGCTGAAACCTGGGTGTCGGCCAGCCCTGCGCAGAAAAGAAAAAGGACGCTTGTTTTTTTCCGGAGGATCAGGGTGACCTGGGGACGTTTCATTATCAGATAATTAATCTGAAATAAAACAATTAGCTACTTCTTGTTAGCGTGGTTATTTGACTACATGCCATGAATTTTCCTGGCTCGACATCCGGTTTCGCATAATGTGTAATGAGTTTTAAACGGATAACAAAACATTAGCTAGCAAGTTAGCTTACTAGCAACATAGACTCTGGATTATTGTTAACTGTCAATATTAGACACTTTACCAGAAAGCTTTTTTTTTACAACATATGATGGGTAAATTAATTGTGTCGGCTAACATTCTTTGTATTTGTTTTTTTGTATGTTCGCAAGTTAGCTAATTTTCCATTTTGCCTAAGTTAAAACTTTCCACCTATAGCTATCCTAAAACTAAAATTATTACCACAGGTTTTTAATTAACACTTCTTCATGTAACATTTAATTTATGAAATTTTTAGTTTGTTGAATATGAAAATTAGCTTTGGTCTTTTGGTTGCACATCGGTATTTTTCCCCGGCTAGAATTAGCAAGACTGCTAATGTTTTACTCATAGTCTGTTAGATTTGTTGTGCGCTTGTTTAGTAAAACGTGCTATAATTTAGACACATTTGTACTTTATACCCCTGGACCGTTGCTAGGCAACTGGACAATATGGACGCAGAATCTAAAACAGATTGGCTAGCTGTTGTGGAAAAGTAATGCAGGTAAGGCCTTCATGTAGATGTTGGAGGGCAGAATGACAACAAAAATAACACAGAAATGTCTGGAATATCAGCTTTTACCTCAGAAGTGTTAATGAAATGTTAATAGAACGGTTTGTGTTAAAAATTATAAACTTTAATTACAGTTAGCTTCGCCTGCTAACCATCTTATAAACAGTGAACTTGGGACAGAAATGGTTAGAGAATTGTGCAGATCTAACCTGTGTGTGTGTGTGTGTGTGTGTGTGTGTGTGTGTGTGTGTGTGTTAGAGAAAATCAGTACAGAACTGTCGCATTGCCAGAAGCAGTGTGTTTCCATTTCAACTGCAGAGTGTTAAATATCCCAAAGCAGCTACCCACCTGTGTGTCTGGCTGTCTGTCTGTCTGTGTGTGTGTGTGTGTGTGTGTGGTTGTGTGTGGTTGTGTGTGTGTGTTTATATATCCCAGTGTAGCTACCGAAATGTGTGTATGTGTGTCTGTGTGACTTGGGAGTGTGTGTGTGTGTGTGTGTGTGTGTGTGTGTGTGTGTGTGTGTGTGTGTGTGTGTGTGTGTGTGCACGCATGTTCAATCGTGTGTCCTCTCTTCTTATCTCCTTGGTGCCAGCAGGACTTCTGTCATACTGAGCCTCTCCACACACACACACACACACACACATACACACACACACACACACACACAGTGAGCACTTGAATCAACAATGAACAGTCAATTTTAATACTTAATGTTCCTGATTGAGAAGACACACACAGCGGCTAATTGCAGTGTATCGATACTCATTATGTAGAATCATGTAATTGGTGTCTAATTAATCTCTAATTATCGTGTAAAATGATGTCATTATTATACATTCATTAAATATTCATTAAATTCATGGGTTATAAAAGCACACAAGGAAAAATAGAGAAGGACGAGAGGAGTAATTAACTAACGCAAAAGTATTTTTTAACCTTTATTTACTTACTGAACGACACTGTTATTTATTTATTTATCTACACTATTATTTATTTATTTATTTATTTACTGCCATACTCATTTATTTATATATTTGCCCATTTACTAATTGATCTAATCAATTGTTTTGTTTATCTACTTATTTACTTATTTATCGGTTTTTCTATTTACTCAAATATTTATTAGTTTATTTGTTTGTTTTTTATTTGTTTGTTTAGTGACCTATAAGCTATTTATTTACTCACTTACCTACATACTTACCTACTTTTCTTAATTCCCTAATTACCTACTAACCTATTTACTATATTTACTTACTTATTTACCTCCTTACTTATTTACAGACCTACATATTTAACTACTTACTTACTGACTTATTTACAGTTTATGCATATTTATATTTTTGCCTAATGTATTCACTTATTTAATTTCATGTCTACTTATTTACTTTTTTTTATTATTGTTTAAGAATTTTTTGAATAAATTTTATTTAACAATAAAAAATTATAATAAAATAGTGTTGAAATTTCTAGTGTGTGGTAGGCAGAAATGAATCAAATTATTTTCATGGCTAATTGTATATGGGAACGTCTGGTGTGTGTAATGTGCGTCTTTAATTCCATATGTAGAAGAGTGGGTGTGACTCCTCATTAAAGGAGTGTCTACAGTATGCGGGTTCCTCTCATTGAGTGTGTATTTGGAGACGAGCATGACAGTGTGTGTATTTATATAAAGTACTATATTATTTATTTCAGTAGACCATGTATTGTAGGGGAAAAAGTGATTTATACAATTTATTATATTAAAATCTTAAAAGTCAAAGTAAAGTAAGAAACATCTTTTGTATATAATTTGTGCTATTTAAAGGACTACTGTAAGCTTCTGTCAGAGACAGTGTAGGTCATCACTAAGTAGTGAGGGTTTAAATCACTTAGACACACACACACACACACACACACACACACACACACACACACAGTGTATTTCTGATCACTAAATGTTTGCCAGCGGTCTCTAATTACAAGCCGATAATTACAGTGATCATGGCACTTGTTATGAAGGATTATCTCTGGCCTGACGTCATGTTTATCCACGCTGTGTTCATAATTATACAGTAAGTGCAGTGTCCAGATACTTGGGTCAGATGTCTCACACACACACACACACACACTGTTGAGATGATAAAAGACCATTCCCTCATGAACTCTTTTCTTTTCCTTTTTCACACTATGATTTCTTTCTTCCTTCCTTTTTTTTTTTTTTTTGCCGAAGGTGTTGCGTTTGATGGATGGCGAATCCGTGAAACCGTAGACGGGAAATTAGATCCATTTAGGATCTGTCTGATTTACCGTATCCACACTTTTCCTCCTCTTTTGTCTCTGTCTGAGACTCTTCGACCCTTCCTCTTTCTTCAGCCTGTGAGATGTGCGACGCTTATTCACTCATGCTGCATGTTTTATTTCCTCGCTTTCTGTTTCTTCGTTGCGAAGCAGTCCTGCTGAACAGTTGTAATTGTAAATGTGATTTATAAATAAACTTGACATTTACGACTGAGCTGATGATCCCTTACTGTTTGTCCCAGAAGTTTGTAATCGATATTTTAGAAAGTCACCTCGGGTGGATTCTCACGAGACAGGCTTCGAGCTGTCGGAAGGAAGATTTAGCAGCTGGGTGCGCGAGTTCCGGTGTAGTTTGTATGGCGTTAGCTGCTGGATGCGAATTCATAATGTTTTTTTTAAGCCAAATAACATAGCATTAGTTGAAAGTTGCTTTACATTTACAAAATCAAGTGACAGTGTGTTGCATGTGGGTGTGTACAGTTGTTACTTGTGGGCATGGCCTTTTTTCTTTTTTTTTTTTTTTGCTGGAAAGCTTCCTAAAAAACAAGCTGCAGAAGGGGCTCTTCTTATATGAGGTCACATTAGGGTAAAAATATAATTGGCTTGTTTAAGCGCTGGTCAATACGAACATGAAAAAAGGAAAACTATAAAAACTTGACTATATCTTTTTTTCCTGTAACGATAAATAGAATAAAGACCTGAAGGCTCTTTCTGTAAGAGATAGCGATGGGTAGGCCGTTATAGACCCGTTTTGGAACCCCATGTTCCCTGACTTGCGTCATCAAATTGAGCCTAAATCACAAATATACTGTATCATACTTCATCAGTGTAGAAGTGAAAGCCATCTTCAGTGTTTGTAAGTTATCAGTGCAAGAGGGTGACCTTAACAGTAATAACAAAATGAACGGGCCTAAATAACACCTTGTGGGACACCATGTTAAACTCTGAAAACAGGTTGTTAAATACATCACACTGTTAGGTGCCAACTTTTTCCAAGATTCGGCCCTTTTAATTAGAAAGATCAAAGAGAGTCAAAATTTCTGTTACTGAGCCTCTTTTTATTTTATTTATTTATTTTTCATATTTTGTGTGTAAATGCTCTCATGGTCGAACCAAACATTCCTGCCATAATTCTAAAGGTTTCCATGACTTTCTCCATTCTTTGCATTAATGCTCCATAGAAGGGAGCGACCACAGAGCTGAAAACAGCAAAACAAAATGGCGACTTAACAAAATAAATAAGAGAATAAATGAAGAATTACCTTCTACGCTCGCCAGTAATGCAGCTCAGTCACCGCAGCACATCAGCAAAAATATACCTGCATTAACATTTCCGCCTTTTATAGGGCACCATTACTTTAATGTCTTATTGAAATGTACGATTCATATATTTACCAAATTTTTCTTAGGGCATTAATATAAAAATTTATAAATTTGTAACAAAACCATTATTCAGTAGGTGTGTAACGTAAATAAATAAGTGATTTAAACATACAGTAACAGTGTAAATAAAATCACAGTAAGGTATTAGGTACAATTTGAATATGAACATTAGAAAATATAAACATTTTCCTGAACTAGATTTTAATGTGTAACAGCACATTAATGAATTCATAGTCTCAGAAGTAAAGTATATTTGTATCCAGTGTAATAAATAACGTCTCTGGTTTTTGTTCTGAAACGTCCTGAGCCCGTGGAAACTTTGCTCTACATTGGCAGTTTGTACTCCGCTAACTAGCATGAACTATTTTATCGTTAGCAGCAAAAGCTTTTATTTCATTATGATCCTGACAATATACGTAGCACTTATCAGGGTCACAGGAAGCCTGGAGCTGATCCCAGAAGACACTGTGCCAATCACAGGGCCATCTCAGGGCATGCACACACTCACACACAACTGGAAGTTTGGGAATGCCTAGTAGCCTAACCTGCATGTCTTTGGACTGTGGGAGGAAACCAGAGTACCCAGAGGAAATCTAACAAGCACAGGGGAAAGATGCAAACTCCACACACAGACCCTGAGGCAGGCATCAAACCCTCGACCCTAGAAGTGTCACGCTACAGTGTTAACCACTACATCACTGTCCCACTGGGTAACTGAGATATGAATGCATGCCGCCTTGAGAAACACCACTGAAGGTGCTGATATCTAAAACTTGTCAAATTTTGCTAGAGCAATGGGCAGAGCTATAATTCCCAGTAAATCATCCTTTCCTGTTTAATTTCATATGAACTCTTTGCTCAGCTAGTTCTCTCCAAACCCGTTTTTCCTCGTACTGTGTCTCGTGATTTGGCGCTTGCGTGAATCGCGCCTTTTATTTGTTCTCTCCCAGGGTTCAGAGCTCTAATGACATTTTAATCACCATTTACATGGTCAAAAGACTATATCTACAGCAGCATAACTACACATTACCTACCATTGAGCTTTGATGCAGCGACTTGTGTTCTGATTAGTTAATTACAGTAACTATTATATGGTTAATTATATGTATAATTGTAACCTGCTCCAAGTTACAGCTTGCTTTTGTCATTAATTCAGTCTGCAGAGACTCTCGAGTCATTGTGCTGTTTCTGCTTCCATTCTGTCCTCGGTACATCCTCTATTTTCTCACACAGCTGTGGGCCGACATCACGCCGGCGCTGTTTGTTCCCTTGTGCTTGTTTTGAGGATTGTGTATTTAAAGAGACGCAAACCTGAGGCTTGTAAATTAGCGTTTTTAAATGAGCGTCGTTCTGGAAGTCTCAAGGGGGGCGGGGGTTGGGGGGGTGAGGGCCATAAAAAAACAATGAAGAATAAGGACAAAATGAGCCAAACTAACTTTCATGTCTCAGGCTTCTTCTAGACGGCAGAACTTTTGGGTTGCCTGATCCTTTCTACTAATATCAGACCTATGCGCATTAATGACTGGGAATTTTAAATAAATCATTAACGTAAACGTAATTCTTTGTTGTTAAAGTATACATTTAAATGTACAAATCAGGGATGTTAGCA
The DNA here is from genome assembly GCF_024256425.1 of Clarias gariepinus. NCBI lineage: Eukaryota > Metazoa > Chordata > Actinopteri > Siluriformes > Clariidae > Clarias > Clarias gariepinus. The sequence goes on along the minus strand of NC_071110.1, from coordinate 32,803,382 downwards.
AACCTTAGCATAGTATTTATTTTGGCTAATTAAATGTATGAATTTAACTCCAAGGCTTTAAAAAAAACAAAAAAACACTACATTAAAAAGAATTGACTTCTGTGGTTAAATATACAGCAGCCTGTGTATGTGCTCACACATGACATTCGATTTGATTAGATTAAAATGAACTCTGTTTTTTTTTTTTTTGAAGTGTGAACGGACCACAGACCAAAGATATATAAACGAATCGAGTCTTTGCTTGTCTTATCTGATAATGATATCTAAACATGAGTACTTTCACCGGTCGACTCTCTATCTGTGCCATCTGATGTAGAGGAGGCAAGGTTTGGACGGGCATGGAGTAAGGAAAAGTCCTAGCTACTTGTACATCATGAGTTTCGAAACTCAAAACTTAAGACTGCGATTAAAATCAATCAATGCATCAACATTTATTTATACTTTTTATATTTTATATTTATAAAATATTAATTTTATATATAATTAATATTATTATATGATATATAATTGATATTTTTCAACTAAGACAATTGGCAAAACTTATGCCTGTTTTGCTCTTTAAGCATTTTGAAATAGCCATCCACGCCTTTATCACCACTCGCATCAATTAATATAATGCTTTGTGTTTCGGGGTTTTCCAGGCAGCATTACATCTATTACAGCTGATCCCAAACTCTGCTGCTCGACTCTTAACGTCTACCCGTAAAAGAGAACATATCTCTCCAGTTCTGGCTTCCCTTCATTGGCTCCCGGTACAGTCCCGAATTAATTTTTAAAATCTTTTGGTCACGTTTAAATGTTTACATGGCCTTACCCCGCCTATCTCTCGGATCTGCTTCAGCCCTATGCTCTCTCTCACTTTTGCTGACTCTTCCTAAAACCAAATGCAAGCTTAGGGGTGATCAGACGTTCTCTGTAGCGGCACCCAAATTGTGGATGATCTACCTTTGACTATTTGTGAGGCCACATCACTGAGGGTGTTTAAGTCCCATTTTAAAACTTACATGTTTTCTTTGTTGATTTTATTTATTCTGGTCTATTAGATATTTGTGTGATGTTATCTTAATTATGTATTTTTATATTATTTTATTATTTATGTGAAGCACTTTGGGGCATTCCTGTTGTTAAAGTGCTATACAAATAAAGTTGAGTTGAGTTATACAGTACAGCCCCTTACAGCAACTTTAGTTAAACCAAAGTGCTTCACAGCAGTAAAACAAAAATGACAATAAAGTGTCAATAAGATAGCAATAAAAAAAATAATTAAATTACAAGATTACAAGATTGGTGTGATGTAATCATGTTTACATGTACTAGCATTAAAAAGTAAAAAGCCTTTTTACTTGTGAACAAAACCTAATGCATCATTTTATGTTTAAGAGAAGTGTGAAAACACCCTAAATTATATAACAGTTTACTCTCCCTGACATGCCGGTTGCCCCCAGGTCATCAGTGGAAATAACACTCGTACCACCAAGGTCACCTTAGGCCAACATACTACTCAGCTTTCTCCATCGCTTGTTTCAGTAGTTTGTCCTGATGGGAAACACCGTCCAGTGATCTGTTTGGTTGAAATTATGTCCCTGCTGGCATTGTATTGGCATTCTGACGCATCATCAATAAAGAGAAGGAATGCAGTGGTATCGGCAGCTATACAGACCCAAAGCAACGCGTCACATCTGGGAGAATAATGTGGAATATAAGGAGCAGTAAATAACACACACATGAACTGTTACTGTTAGCAAATAGGTGCTGTTTACTCAATCAGTGTAAAAAATGACTAGCTTTAATTTTGGTGAAACCGGATGTAGCAGGTTCACTTACTATTAAACCTTATGTTTATGTTATTACACTTTTTAGCAGTTACTGAATGAACTTTTTAATGTTCCTGGATTCATTCAGGAAGTTCTTCAGAGTCCGGTCTGGTGCGTCGCAGTGCGGGAGAAGTCCTACTCTAGGTGTTAAACATTCAAGCAAGTACGTAAACTTTCAATTTTGCCCCGAAATCATCATCTCAAGTTATTCAAATTTGGATTGTAGGAGGTTCGGGACTCTGAATTCCTTGTTTATATTACAATGTGGAGAAAAGACGTGTCCCACAATCATGGAATTTCAGAGTCAAATTATTGTCCTGCATCAAGCAAAGACAAAAACTAGGGAGATAAAGCTGAAATAAGTTGAATTGAGTTAAGATCTGTCCAACACATTATTAAACGTTGGAAGGACAGAGCTGAATCCTCATGAAGTGTGAGGTGAGATCACTTACATGCCTGGTGACGTTAAATTTAGAGCTAGTGAAAAAGAAATAGTATATTAGTAATAATAGATAGTGAAAATGAGAGCATTTCTATACCGTATGCACACACGAACAATGTTACGAGAACTCGCCCTTCCTGTTTGTTCGGTGTCGCCTCTTTTTATTTATACAAAAGTTATCTTGTAACCTGGAATTATCAGTAATACTATTATAGTTTTGGTATAGTCCATGTTTTATTATGAACATGCTGTGATTTCTGCGTAAGATTCTTGAACTATTCAAGGGTAGATCTTCCCAAGACAGATTTCTGTTTCATGTTATTGCACTTCCTTTGCTAACTTTCTTTCCCTCTGCTTTGCTTCGCCTCTGATCTGAAGGTGTCTGCATTAAACCAGCGGCTCTTTTCTGCTATCATTACGATAACTAAATGTAAACGCAGCCGTCTGTGTTCTAAAAAAAAAGAAAAGAAAGAAAAGAAAGAAAGAAAGAAAGAATAAGCAGCAGCTTCTTCGCTATTCAATCACAACGAGGTGTGCTGCGCAAGAAACTAGCGTACAAAAGGAGCAGGGAATAAGATAAATGCATTAATGGTGCTGAAAATAGTGGCATTAAAATGGAATCGTGTTAACGTGGTATTAATGCATCCTGTTCTTTTGAGCAAGATACAAGGCGTACTTTCCTCTTTTCCACGCTTAGCGTTGCTTTACTTTATCTCGTAGTGGACTCTGTATCCTTTATGCGTTTGCTATTTATGCTAGTTTTAGTGTTTGTAATATTCCACAGTGGGGTTTTTTTTTCATGCAACTAATATTTCATTCAGGTCTCCTATTTCGAATTGTACTTCAGGAGAGTTAAAACCTTTTCTTCTAACTTTCTCAAAGGTTTTTTTTTTATTCCCCCCGCTCTTTTTTCTTTTTCTTTCTTTTTTTGTCCCACCGGTGCCAGGCGGACTCTTTCCATTCCTTCCTAACGGCAGAACATCAGAATAAAAGCGACACCACTGTGGGCATTTATGCATAGGTGTATTATCTCCATGTTCCTCTCTATCCGTGTGATTTCTGCAGTGCAACCCAAGCTCCAGAGTTTGCTCCATTAGCAACATCAGCGTGACACACACGCTGGCAGCCATCTTAGTCATCGTCTAAGCTGCGTGATTTTGGTATGCTTCGTCTGGCACGGTGGGAAGGTCCCTGAAAAATGAGCCTCATGTTTTGCTGAAATGTTTAAAAAAAAAAAATAATAAAACGTGACTATGGCAGAGTGTTAGCCCATGCTCTTGAAGCTGTTTTAGCTCAAATATAATCAGAAAAAGGTCATGAAAACTCTCTCTCTCTCTCTCTCTCTCTCTCTCTCGTGCTGTTTCAGTTAAGATTAGTTTCACATTGGCTTGCTGGATAAATAAAGGATTATCCAAGTTTAATTATTTTAATCGATATATTTATGAACACCCAATGTTGTAAAATATTAAACTTGGAGTGATGAGAATGTTTGCTAAAACACATGTAAGAGTTTTACTTTCGATCTGCTGTTTAAATTATTAATAAATTTATCAAATGTTCTCTGTAATGACACAACAATAAAGAGTGCATTAAGGTTTCTATAGTGTGTGTAGATGTTTAAAAGTGTTGTTGTTGTGCCAGTTTTGTTGTTTTCAGATTTACTAAAGTAAATTGCTTATTTTTTTGACTCTTTGATAAATTTGAGTAAATTCGCATCAACATCAGAAGAAACTGTGCACAACTACACAACCCTGCCGTAATTCACTGCTGTTACAATTACTGTACCAACAAACCGAAACCATTTAAAAACATTTCAACCATTTGACTGAGGGACGTTTGCTTTACGTTTGATGGCTAGTTTTGTTTTAATTCCTAAGCCCACCCTATATACAGGAAGGATTTTGGTTACATTTGTTGCTTGTACACACACACACACACACACACACACACACACACACATATATATATATATATATATATATATATAGACAATATATAGAGACAATTCTAAACAGCCGAACATGGCTAAAACGTGTATTTTCCGATAATAAGTTTCCTTCAGATTGCGCAGTGTGCTCGCGTTTCCAGATGAAATAGTTTTATATTAAAGCTACAAAGATAACCAAGAATAATAAATGCATTTTAGACTGTTTTTGTTTCTGTGAGCTGTGTAAGGTTACTGATACTGATGGTAAATTCTGTGTGTGTTTGGTGTTGAGTGTTTTAGTATAGATAAAAGAACGAAGCCTTTGAGACTCAGGGAATTAAAGCTCAAGTAAAAGTAAAATAATTTTGCTAAAAATATGCGTCTAGCGCTTTCCTCTGAGTGTGTTACTCCGCCCCTAACGGTGCGTGAGCAAGCAGTTCGAAAAGATGTCTCACAGGATCGAACCAGCGGGATAGACATGGGATGGTCTTCGGCACTCCCGGCTGATTGGTAGTAGAAGCCTTAATGTGGAGCCCCCTAGTGACGAGGAGGAATTGGACACGACTAAATCAGGGAAAAATCCAAAAAAATAATAACAAAAAAATATATATACAGTATCAAACACACACAGACACACAGAAACGCAATCACCTTACTGTAATGCAGAGTCATATACACGAGCTCGATCCTCCACTACAGGTAAACATGTGAAAGCGTGTTCTTTTATTCTGCACAATCAAAAGTCCCAGTTTGACCAGAGCTTAACAACAGTTTATTTGTTAAAATGATATAATTGCTATTAAAACTCAGACGCGTGTACAACATTAAATCTTCAGCAATCACTTTTCTTAAAGTAGTCTCGTTCTTGTAGATATCTGTCAGGCAAAATAACATCCGTCATTCCCGCTCTCTTCCTCCCTGTCGTCCTTCCACGCTACCCTGTCACTCACTCAGATCGCTCCTGTCTTTAGTTAATGTCTGAGTGTCTGGGTGGATGTGGTGATGCAGCGTGTCTCCTGTCTGTTACCACGTCTCAGACGCGCTCACGCTGAGCGACAGGTATTTCCCTCTAAATAGTAATAACCAGCAAATACTGCGGTTCCTCTCATAAAATAACCACTTTTTCAATTTAACCAAGTTATTTCACTTATACTTCATGAACTGATTTTTATACTTGTTTCCCTTTCCATCTATCTATCTATCTATCTATCTATCTATCTATCTGACTGTCTATCTATCTATAATAATAATGTATTTTATTCAATATATTATGTAATATATTAATATATAATATATTTATTTAAATTAAACAAACATTTTAGCTAATATTATTGTTATTATATTTTATTATTATTAGTAGTAGTAGTAGTAGTAGTAGTAGTTATTTAATTAAATTTTATTTAAAATTTTTAAACATTTATTTTATATTAAAGTATGTATTATTTTTCTGCAAGTACGGTAGCTTTTGGTTATTTGACCCAAACTTCTTGTTTCACTATTTTCATAATTTTTCTTAATTTAATAAATTAATAAAACAACATTTTTATTTAATCTACTTTTCTCAGTATTTTATTGTATTTATATAATATATATATATATATATTTATTTATTTTTTTATTTTTCTTCAATATCATAAATGTAAATTAAATAAACTTGTTGAAAGTAATGTTTTTTTATTCGACCCAAACCTATTTTTGCCGAGGGTTAGGTTTGTCCCCATTTCTCTCTCTCTTTTTTTTTTTTTTTACTATTCTTCAATTTAAAAAATATATAAGAATAAATCCCCCCCCACCCCCAGTATTTAAATAAATGTATATTTTCTGTAGTCCACAATATAGATTAAAATTAAATGACCTTTTTTTTAAAATAAGTGGCTATTTTTTACTTCCAAACTTCTTTTTTTTTAATGTCCTATTAAAAAAAGTTCCAGAGTCCCCGTTCCCCCATTTTTTTTTTTTATTGAATTAAATTTAAATTGTGGTATACAGGAAAAATCAAGTAAAACAAACTTTTATGCCATCAATAAGTGGTTTTGTGGCTGCTGTGTGACTCACGCTTCCAGTCTGGTTTAAATCGATTTTTTTCTGATTTATTGTTCCTTCCTTTTCTTATGTTTTATATAAAAATAATAATAATAAAAAGCTACGCCCTCGCTCTTCTTCTCTTTGCCACAGCGCATAAAATACCTGAGTGCGCTTTAGTGGAGCTAAAATGTTTATAGGAATTTCCCTAATTAATTTAACTGTAATGAATGTTAGGTTTATAAACCGAGGCTTTGAGCTGCATTCCTGCATTCTTCCTGCGATGGAACACGAGCGTAACGTCAGAGACGAGTGGAGTAATGTCTTCATAAAGCTTTATGATGAGGACCGCAGTGAGGTGTGGAATGTGAGAATGAGAATGAAATGTATTAGATTTATTTTACCTTGGCTTGTCTTAGGTTTTTCATACAGTTTCAAAACCTTTATTTTTTTACTGATTCAGTGTGCTGGTGTCGCCATAATCTCAACCGTAATTGGTTGTGTGAATTGTTTTACTCACTTCATACTGACTTTACACAAATTCTAATTGTCACGCGTTTCTATAAATCGTTTTTTCCCTGTGTATGTTGTGGCAAATCTTTTGCGAAAGGTTTTACTGATCAACCAAATTAGCAGTTTCGGTTTCACAAATTTTTTTCCAAATTTTTTTTACGTTTGTGTTACTAGTCCACACTGTTGTCTGAGCGCAGTAAGATGTTTGGTGTCAGTTCACATTTGCAGGGGTAATAGTGTGTTACTGCTCTGTGTGATTGACACCAGGTATAAGAATAGAGCCTGTCCCACTACTCTAACCCTCAAGCTCTTGCTCCCTATTTTTATATATGCCGTGTGCGACGGCGGCAGCGGCAAGGAAAAACTCCCTGGGACGGCATTAGGAAGAAACCTTGTGAGGAACCAGGGGATGAGACTCTTAGCCGCAGCAAAACATGTGACTCGTGCCAACATTTTAAAGAAGACTGTACGTCAGTCGTAAAATAATCATCGTAAATGACGATCCAGGCCCAGGTGTCTCGGCACTCACTTCAGCCACCCCCAAGAACCAACAACATCTGTCTGTGGGAACTTGGCTTGCCACATCCTCTGTACAGCCCTGACCTCGCTCCAAGGCATTTAAACAAGTTCGGACTGTTCCTGGGATGCTGATGGTGTACTGAGAAAACTTTCTGCCTTGATGGTGTCCAAACACTATATAGAGAAATTATATAGTGAGTAAAATGTATATTCTGTTGTTCTGTACAATCAAAAATCCTGCTTTGACTTGAACACCCCACAACACACAATGCTTTGTTAACATTTACTTATTTTCCAGAACTAAAACAAGAACAATCTCACTAGACCAATAAGTGTTATGGGATCAACCACACTGCTAAAACATGTTTTTATTCTTTTTTAATTTTACAGACATTTTCATGTTATTTATTTACCAGACTGGCACAGCTCAGACAGCTTGACACAGTGGATGTTTGTTATTTTACCCTTGTGAGACTATTACTTTTCTAGACACAGGGTTCTGCATGTTTTGTTGGATGTGGGTTGGATGTAGGAACCAAAAGTTCTGTGGAGTACATCTCATGAGTTTGATATGCTGCAGTGCGACACACACACACGCCCAGTCCTCTCATTAGACTTGGTGAAATGGGATTACTGGCCCAAATCCCTCAACAGCAAAGCGAACAGCAAGAAGATCTGTTGCCTGGCAGAAATTAAATGGCTAAAGCGTTGCATAAGACATTATGCACTGCACATAGCTTTGATAGCTAGATAGCTAACAAAGTTTGTGTTTTCTTTTTTTTGTTGTTGTTGTTGTTGTTGTTGTTGTCACAGTTAAACCCAAACTTCTCACTTTACTTCCCCACAGTAAATATCACACTATGTAATCTCTCTCAGCACTGTTGTGGAAAAACTTTAATGGGGGGTATGGGGGGAGGGGGCTAATACTTATGTAAGATCCTGTAGCCTGTGGCGTAACTGCTGAGCCAGTGCTGTCCTGTGCATTATTGAACAGGTGACCATTATAAGGATTTAACATCACTGCTTTCACAGATAAACTTCTTCATTTCTATAGTGCTTAAAAAAAAGAAAAAGTGAGTAAATCGAGAGAGAAAGTGAGAGAAAGAGAGCAGGAAAAAGAAATGGGAGGAAAATTGTTTAAAATGGCTCAAAATGGCTGGAGAGCAGGCGAGATTACATTACTCGCCTATCACTCAGACAACTGAAAGCCAATTTCCCATCTTACTGGTGAGAAAAGCAAGCGAAGGAAGCATCTACGTTGAGGCTAAAATGAGACTTTCACAGCAGACCAGATGAGCCTTGCTTTCCATTTTGAAGCTGGCACTAGCAATCATTCACTTCCTGAAATCCGAGTCGAATCGTATCTTTGTGTGGATGATGAACTAATGAGAAAGAGTTGAGTCGTTAAGTTTGTTAGCGTTTAGCCAAACTGGCCACATGCCATGTCTGTAATTCGGAAGACACGACCGTAGCACTGTTGCTATCGTAGCACTTTAGTCATTTTTCACATGCTAATAGCCGCCGTCGCGCTGAACATTTCACTAAAAGCATCCCAAGTTCATCATTTTAGACTTTCATTTAATCCTTTACCTTTGTTAGAATTTATTACTCCAAGCTCCTGCTTTTCAATCCCCTGACTAATTCTAAAGCCTAATTGAGAAACTCACCGCGTGGAAGATGACATAATGGTTTGGTGCATGTTTAGTTTAGGTTTTTTTTGGTTGTTTTTTTTTTTTTTTTGGTTAGAGATGAGAACATATTGTGAGGCAGATTGAGACTGAGACTACGTGCCTTCCAGATCGGCCATTAGACACCGAGCTGTTAAGCAACCACATGACCAGTGAGAATAATCAGCAATGCGCACTGAGCTTGTCTGTTGTTCCTGAATCTCTACACAAACAACATTTAGTTTTGTTTGTCTCCATTCCCTTTCTACTGTAAGCCATCTCTTGATATTTTATACTTGGTCTGAAATCAGAATTATAATCTGTTATTATGATATAGACACTACCAGATTGTCAGATGTATCAGCAAACCAGGTGGTATCTGAGCAAATCCACAGGTATGCTAGCAGACCAAAATGATGTCAAGAACTTGTCAGACTAAAATTGACTTAGTACATTTCTGGACATTCAGATGTGCTCAGAGGCAACCAAACTTGTTACCGGTAATCTTGTGTAGCACTTCTTCCGGATTTCTAGGATAGAATCAGGTGTCAGTACATTTGGAGGAATATCTGCAGACTGTTGGGTTAGTTACCAGGCTACTAGGTGTGTTACTAAATGTTCATGTGTTGACCTTGAACTGTGGCACCAGTTGTGTTACCAGAATATTGGGTCCCTCAACACCAGCTCGCTACACAAGAAAGCCCAATAGTGTCTCTTCTTTCTGAGAAGACTGAGGAAGGCTCAGCTTCCACCACCAATTCTGACTACCTTCTATAGAGGAACTTTCGAGAGCATCCTGAGCGGCTGCATCACTGTCTGGTTTGGGAATTGGGCCATATCGGACCGCAAGACCCTACAGCGGATAGTGAGGACAGCAGAGAAGATCATCGGGGTCTCTCTCCCCTCTATTGAGGACATTTACACCACACGCTGCATCCGCAAAGCCATCAGCATTGTGGCTGATCGGACACACCCCTCTCATACACACTTCACACTCCTGCCATCTGGAAAAAGGTATCGAAGCATTCGGGCACACACATCCAGACTGTGCAACAGCTTTTTTCCACAAGCCATCCGTCTTCTCAACAAAAAGGGACTGGACTGATAAACACACACACACACACACACACACACACACACACACACACACAAACATATCACTCATCTTAACTCAACTACCTTAAAATGTTGAGACTGGACTGACTAATCAACACAAGCGCAGACACACTGACCTACACTACCAAACTATCGTGCACACCAACCCGTTAATGCTTCGCTGTTTATCTTTTTTGCACAATATACATTACTGGACTACTTTTTGCACTAATTCCTCAATTCCTGCTGCTATGTTAAGGAATGTTTACTGTTTCTCCACGACCTCAACATCATATTATTCTGTTATGTTATGTCATGTTTGTCGCACTGTCACTTTGTTGTTGCTCTTGTTTGCACATTTTCACATGCACTTTATGTTATCGGTAAAACCTGTAGATAGCCTTGCTTAGCTAGTTAGTTTTTGTTAATTTATGTTGTAATTTATGTTAGGTCTATCTGTCTTGTCTCTGCTAGGCCTCTTAGTTAGCTAGTTTAGTTTTTCTGTTAATTTATGTTGTAAATTTATGTTGCATGTAGCACCTTGGTCCTGGAGGAACGTTGTTTCGTTTCACTGTGTACTAACTGTATATGGTTGAAGTGACAATTAAGCCTACTTGAACTTGAAGTTTACCAGCTGTATTAGCAGAACTTGATGTGGTGGCACCAGTTCACTAAACCTTAGTAAACTGAATCTTAGAGCACCATATCAGCAGTTGTGCTAGTACAACAATTGCCTTAATTGCCAATTGGTAAACTGGCAACAGTTTACCAATTGTGTTACAGACTTTAAGGTATGGAACCAGTTTTTACTAGTTGTGTTAGCAGAACCTTAGGTGTGGCATGAGTTCATCAGTTTTAGAACATTTTATATTAACAGAACGTCTCGGGTTACTTTGCTGTAACCCTGTTTCCCGAAAAAGAGGGAACGAGATCCTGCGTGAAAATGCTATGAGAACGCTCTTTGCGGGATCGGTTGTTGAAGCATGTGTTAAACACGGCAAAAAATTTGGCATATATAACCTCGGTTAGGTGATGTCATTTGGTTAGGTGCACTTGGAGGTTATAAATAGGCATGAACGGGAAACATTCCCAGGTAAATTTTGTCTAAAATGACGTCCATTCACGCATACAGTGCGGCATTGGAGCGCAGCATCTCGTTCCCGCTTTTTTAGGGAACAGGGTTACAGCAAATTAACCCGAGATGTTCCCTTTTTAAAAGCTACACTCGATGCTGCGTAAAAACGCTATGGGAACGAGAATACCAACGCCGCCGCACTGCAAGTGTCTGGACATCTAGGGTTGTGTAGTTTGCACACAGTCCCCCAAGTGGTTGCAGACATAATTCTGGGATGCTAGCATTGCATGGACATCCAACTATAAAACCTGCCACATTACACACTTGCTGCAAGGGGACGCCTCTTGCAGAGCAATTAATAAGGCAAGCCCCCTGGTCGAATGGGCGCTAATTACTAGCGGTGTAGTCTTTCACATGCCTCATAGGCTAGCAATAGCATCTCTCACTCAATGTGACAGCATTTGTCCAGTGGCGGCCGCCCTTTACCTGCGGCCCCTACGATGTATAAAAACCTGCTCTGATTTACGTCACTGGCTAGTGCGGTGGATGTACTGTAAATCTGAAGAGCATGAACTGGAGACAGTAAATAAAGTCCTTCCTGCTCCGGAGCTGTAAAAGGCGGATGACAGATGCTTCGAGAACAACTGAGTGCATAGTCGAGAATAGAACCTTCGGAAGGTGATTGGGGTAACGATGCAGAATAGCTTTGACCAGCCCAGGAGCAAAGACATAACAAGCCAAAATAGCGGCTACGTACGTTCTGAGAATACTAGGGCATGAGCCCAAGGTCAATTTTCCTGTAGGAACTCCAGCACTGAAACAATTCGGCAGTAGACTGGCGGACTTTACTATGCGCCAATTTTCAATACATTCCATTTTACCTGCTAGAGTACTGACTACTTCAGGGTGGGGTTTCCAAACCCCATGTGCCACCGCTTGCCTGGACAGCAAGTTTGCTCCCATATTTATCTGCCCTGGAACGTAAATCGTCCTGAGGGACAGGAACTTGTTCTGTGCCCCAAAGCAGAATCTGGTGCACTAGCTTTTTCCAGCGGGCACAAGCACAGTCTGCCCAGGTGATTATTTACGAGACTACCGTAGTGTTGTCCACCCGCACTAGGACATGGTAGCCTCTAAACTGCTAGAGGGAGTATTTTAGGGCCAGAAATAGAGTCATCATTTCGAGGCAATTGATGTGCCGAACGAACGAAAAGTCAAAGACCGGGGCCACCATAGAAGGGAACAAAGCTCTCATTGCCTCTGGGGTTTGGCCCTTAAATAAAATCCCCTGGCTCTTAGCCACAACTGAAGCGATCTCATGTGGCGAAGGTCCAAGGGTATCACCGTGGATACAGCTGCCATAAGACCTAACACTCTCTGAAAGTAGTAAAAAGTTACTTTCTGGCTCAGCTTGATCTCCTTTGGGATTTTGAGAATGGATTCGAGATGCGCAGGAGACAGCCGTGCCCGCATTGCGATCGAATCCCATGTGACACCCATAATATGTCGTACTTGAGCAGGAAAGAGAACACTTTTCGTGGCATTAGATGCTCGGCATCCTAAAACATGGCAGGAAGGAACCGAACACCTAACATTTCGCTGTTTCCCGAACACCAGTGGTGGCGGAGATTGAACCACGGCCTCCTGAGGGTGCCAGGGAGGAGTCTATATTCCTTATTGGAAACTTTTATGCGCCCCTCCTCGGGGGGAGACACCACAATGGTCCTGGGCACGTTTTTTTTTTTTTTTTTTTTAGAGGAGATGATGCTCCTCAGGTCTGGTCTCCTTGAGGTGGACTGCGGGACGCGGCGGATTCCGCCCCAATCTACGAGGGGGTGCTCGGCTCGGCAAACTCTCCTTTTGCGCTCCACGCCTGGTGAGAACCGGACCTGGTCAGGACTGGGTGGCCGACAGTCCCGACCCCTGAGCACGGTGGGGAAGAAGCCTCACAGCTGTCTCTTCCTGGTGACCATGGCAGCCATAGAACCGCCGATAGCACAGGCCGTCTGCTTGGTGGCACGGAGAAATAAATCTATGGTTCGGCGTGGCTCCGCAAACGCCATGTTGTCTCATGTTGTAGATGGTAGTCTACACGGCTTGGTGGGGAGTGTGGATTTTTTCAGGGAGAAAGAGCTCCCAGGAAACAGATAGCCCTCAAGCGTCTCTTTAATCTGGGGCATCATAAAACAGTGCTTTTCCCACCTCCGCGGAAGCGAAAGAGAAAGTTTTTTCCGCCCCTTCACAAGAAGCGCCGAAGCGCGCTTGAGAAGTGGACGGTAAAGGCTCATGATCCGGCGAGAGAGTGAGAGAAAAGAAAGATTCCGCCTCGTGCGCTTCCGTTAGATATGCATGTGAGAAATGCGTTGCGGCTTGCAGTTTTGTTTTAAAAACAGCAAGCCGAGGGCAAGGGACTTTAATAGGGAGAAAATCGCGGTACTCACCTGCTGCCTCAAGCCTAAGATAGCGTGCTCCTTTCCCAAACACTGAAAACAGAAAGAGTGAAGATCACATTACTTGAGGTGTGGCACCACATTGGATTATAATCCATAGTGTTTGGCGCCAGTTTTTTCTAATTGTGCTACAGACCTTAACATGTGCCATCAGTTCACCAGTTGTGTTAGCAGACTTTTATGTGTGTTAACAGTTCAGTAGGTGAGTTACCAGAGCTTTTTTTGCGTTACCTGTCTTTCAGGTGTATCACCACACCATTCTTAGTGTTAGCGGTTTTTTAGGTGTGTTTGCAGACCTTCACATGCATTACCTGTCGTCCTTCAGGTATAAGTGTGTCTTAGCACAGTGCCGTTTTTTTTAGCAGATTTAAGTACATTGGTAGAGCGCCAGGTGTGTTAGAAGAGCTCCAGGTGTATTGAGAGATGGCCAAGTGTGTTGGCAGACCGTCAGTTGTGTAAACACAGCGTCAGATGTCACTGCACATTGTCAGGTGTGTTAGCAAGCAAGCAGATGTGCTCTAAAAGAACTTCACATGTGTTTGCAAATGGACAAGTATGGCACCCGATTAGCAGGAATTGTTGTTTATGGAAAAGAAGAAATCAAATTGGATGTAACATTAGATCAAAGTTAGGCTTTGTAATGTGGACACAGAAATTAAAAATCATCTTCAATTAAGGCACGACAGCATTAATAGACTTTAATTAATACAACCCCCTGCCTTTGGAGTACTCAAGCTACTAAGGTGTTAGATATGCACGAGGTAACCTGAAAATATTGATGCTACAACTCCCGTGTTGTTGGCTTACTGATGCCTAAGTACTCCAGAAATGCATAGTTCAAAAGATCAGGGTTATTCTAGCTTTTGGCCAGTGTAATCCTCACCCACTTCATGCTGCTGCACTAAAGTACATTTTTCTGTTGCTGGGCATTTGTTTAAAACTAAAAAAAGAAGTCAAGTGTTATTTTTTTTTCTCCCGACTTCTGCTACTTTCTTTGCCCGAAGCAAATCTGAAGTACAGAAAAGTAAACAGGAACAAATTTTCTGTTGCTGTTGTTGTTTTTAATCCACTGTCTATTTCTAGACATCCTGGAGGCTCGGCATATGGCTGCTTTACTGGATGTTTCTGTCAAATATGTGTTCATCATCAGAGATCCTGAGAGAAATCCTGCTTTATAAGAGAAGAGAACTGCCAATGATTGAATAGCAAACGTATTACTTTCTACACAAAAGCTCAGCGTTCTTTCAGGTTACTTGTTTCGTACTTGAAGGTCGTGAGGAACCGATAGTGTTGGTGTTTCTTCTTCCGAAAGAGCTCGTAATTATTTTTACTGCTTTCGAAGAGAATTGAGGCTGATTGGGAAAAAAGGCATTTTTCCCCCACACAGAAAGCTCAACGTGAAATCACGTATCTGTATTTCAATGGTTTGAAAACACGACACCGGGTTCGTGTTCATTTTTCTTTAAGAAGAGCTTGTAATCAGTTTCACTGCTTCAGAAAAGAACCATGACTTTCTCTTTCTTTCTCGAAGACTAATTTTTTTTGTTCTCTACGCAGAAGCGCAATAAGCTGTACTGTTTCCGTACATGACAACGTTGAGAAACTGATGGTGTTGCTGTTCGTCTGTGCTCCGTGACACTTTTTGAAAAACACATATTCGGGTTCTGGCGATGTTGTTCCTGTTTGTTCTGAGCAACTGCCTGGTTCAATAGGACATAAAAACTACGTGTCAACTCATATGA
Organism: Clarias gariepinus; assembly: GCF_024256425.1. NCBI lineage: Eukaryota > Metazoa > Chordata > Actinopteri > Siluriformes > Clariidae > Clarias > Clarias gariepinus. The sequence continues at coordinate 32,788,116 of NC_071110.1, read as the reverse complement.
AAAGCGACAGCTGGTATTTTGCAGCCTTGTATCTCCAGAGTCTATAATTCGATCCCGAGCTTGAGTTTCTGTTTGCCTGGAGTTGTTCAAGTTCTCATCACGCTCCTGCAAAAAGTATGCAAGCTCCACAAGACATTTATATAAGAAGAAATCATTTATAAAACAAAACGCTCATACTATTAATAAATATAAACTAAAATGTACTATTTGTACTTGAACCCAGGCTCACAACCTGTTCTTCTTTTCCCTCCTCAAACCAGCCCTCATCCTTCTGTCTCAAGGCAGCTAAATATGGATTCAGCTAGGCGTGAGAGAAAGGCCTTTGCATCGAATAGATTTCTACGCTAATTAAAGGAGCCGTGAAGGGAAACACAGTTTGTTCTCCTGCTTTTTTTCTCTCGCGCCCTTTCCAGCACACGTCTCTAATTTTGTCCTGCTTGGGAATAATTAGGCCTGGCTGCCAGAAAACATGAAGCAGCGCTGTTCGGTAATTTTCGATCATTTGAATTTGTAGGTGACGTTTTCCCATTTTCCACGATGCTTGTGAAAAGCAGCTTTCTTCTCCCCCTTGCCATGGCGACCTCCGTGATTCATCGCTTTGAATTACCACCCGTAATGGGCCGTGACTAATAAGCAGCAGCGCATAAGGGTCTGATTTTAGAAACGGTTTGCTAACATTCGCAGGAAGTCCGTTCACGAGAACAGAGCCATCAAAGCGAGAGAAAAGCTCTGAATCATCCTGTGGACCGGCAGGGTTATTTTTCCTTTGTTGTTTAATTGAAAGAAAAAGAAAAATAGTTGTTGTTAAAAGGACGGTGTATGCAGTGATTCAGCATTCCATGACCTTTGGGAGGCCTTTAGCTTAGTTATGCGACTGTAGATCTTTCTGAAAAATGACGGACAAACACCTGGTCAGTCGATAATTATTCGTAAGCTTAGAGACTTTGAATCGACGAGGTCGTGTGGAGTTCATGGTCTTTTCAGGGCAAAATTGCTGTTTAATAAAGAAGAAACAAAAGTGAGTGCTAAATTGTACACATAAATAATGAGACATACAACAGTAGGCTGTGTCATCTCTCTCTTTCTTTCTCACACACACGTCATAAAAATAAGTTTTAATAACTAGTAATATGTAGGCACTGTGTAGGCACTTCTTATTGTTCTAGAAAACAGCTTAAAGATAATGTGTAATATACCAGTACAATACAAACCTGTATCAGTCACAGCGAGGAGGCGTGGCCTCTAAAGGAGGTGTGGTGCGAGTAATTTCACACCAGGCATGAATGATTTGTCCCATGTCCAGGAACGATTGCTCCCCACTCGCCACTCCTGGCACTGATCATCACAGATAAACTGTGATCTACTTCTGTGCTCAGGTACGATTGGCTTTCACATCTAATTCGTTGCATGCCCAAGTATGAGCCATGTTCAGCAGACTTTGTGGTCCCGGGTCCCTAATGTGAAAAACATACTAAGTAAGCTAGCTGTGACATCTCTCTGTCTGTCGGTCCCAGAGAAGGAGGCGTGGCTGATGTGCTAGTCAGTGCTCTGTACCTGTCAGTCACAGTCAGATGGACGTATCCTACATTATGTGTGTGTCACGTCCAGCCTTTTACTGTATCATCTGAAGGCTGTAATAAATCAGACTGCACTAGTCCCTCCCACTAGCCCACTGTAACCAATTAGACTGAGTTTTTTTTTTTTTTTATCTTGTCTTTCAGTTCGTTTTTTTCTTTATCTTTTCCGGATCTGAAAATGAAATATGAATAAAGCTGCATAGTTAGTGGTAGTATGCGTTACATACTTTGCGAACTTTTCCCTATTTAAATCCAACACTATGCATAAGCATCTGTAATGCTTGGACAACATGACATCATGTTCAGCTTTTATTAACGATGTGCAGAAAAATTCATGCAGCCACACACTTTCTGTGATTGATGCATATGCTCAACGTGCGGACAGGCAGTATGCCAGTCAGCGGGGCATCAGACGGCCAATCGCTCCAGCTCTAGGCAGCTAGTGGACATTTTCAGTGATGCAATCTCCTTGTAACAGAGAACCAGACACTTCAACTGACGAGCAGGAAAACTCTCATCTTGTCTCCGAGTCGGTGACCTTTGGCGAGATCTGTGAAACAGATGGTGAATATAATGGATCTGTGCACGTGCAGGTGCTGCTTTGGCTTTTAGTGATATTTAAAAGCCTGGTTAAAGCACTTGTAAATATTCAGTGCCTACCTTATCTCCATCAAGACTGAGACCTCCATTTTAGCTGGCAGCTTAACAGCATCTTAATGTGATTCAAGGACCCACATTCTCCCACAGAGTTGCCTTGGCAACAAAGTTCTCCATTTGGCTGATTATTTTATTTATTTTATTTATTTTTGTCCTGTGATGTAGGAAAATCGATAGTAAAAACCCTGAAGGAAGCATGCCAGCAGTTTCAGACAAGCCGTTTGTGTGTCCTAGTTAGCACTCGGGGACCTAAACGGAGCTAAAAGCGTGTTATTATTGACGGAACCCGTGACATTTTGCAAACACTGGCGGCTTGATCCTGATGGTCGGTGTCCGCCTTGTAAACATTTGAGCATGTTGTTTTTTGACGGGTGCGCTAAATTGAATTGTGGTTCAATAATATTATTCTATTTATAATATTATCCTATTTATATATAAATAACAAAAGTCCATCGTCCCCCTATAGCTGCTTCACATTGAGAGTAGTGAAAATATGCGTCCTTTTTTTCAGAGTCTCTGAATGTAGTCAATGTTTAACAAAATATTTAAAGATAAAATAAATAGAGTTAAGAACAAATGTAATTATTTTATTTTTTTTATTAAAACAGGCCACGCGCCCTTTAGTAAGACTAACTGGCACACAGGCCATACCCACTTCCTTAAACTTCATTCCACAGGCCACGCCTACTTCCTCAAAACTCTGTCTCACAGGCCACATCCGTCCTTATAACCCCATCCCAGAGTATTTCCATGTATTTCTGCCCCAAAGGCCACACCTATTTCCTGTAATTCCCTTCCGGGGGCCACACCTATTTCCCTGTAGTTCTCTCCAAGAGGCCACACCTACTATCCTATAATTCTGTCCCAGAAATCACAATTACTTTCCATACTACTGGCCACACCCTTCCTTTTATTTATATGCCATAGGCCACACCTACTTAACTATGATTCTTTCCCAGGGGCCACACCTACTTCTGTATAATTCTCATTCTGACACCTACTGTACTTCATTAAGGCCACGCCATTCATTTCGTAACGTCATTTCTCAGGAATAAACACTAGTAACAGTAACTAATTCATAAAATACTCATTTAATAAATGAATACAATAAACCTTACATTCCTGCTCCTTTCTGCGTGCACTGTATAAACGAGTCCTGTTTGGTCTCAGACTTTTCACAGTTTTTCTTTTAATCTCCCATTCTCACCTTTCAATCAGGGGGAAAAGAGCGTGACGGAGCTATTATTGAATAACTGCGGCTGTATAAGGACCCGCTGTCTTTATTGTCAGGTTCTCTCCCGGGGGCTGAAATGAAAGTGCGAGGGCGCTATATCTGAATGGATCACAGTGCGGATTCATGAGGTGTGAACTCTTCTTTTTCTTTCACTACCTTTAAGTCTCGGGAGACAGCGGCGCACAGAAAGTGGTTATTTTCAAGGACGTGGCAGATAGAAGGAGCATTTTGACTGAATTGTTTATAAAAACTGCTCCATGACACACAGCGGCTTCGTGCTCATTATTTCCTTATTTACCTTTTCTAACCTATGAGGCTTCAATGATAATAAACCTGCTGTAATAAATTCCGTGGACACAATTCAGCTTTGCAATCACGATATGTCATAAAGTTAAGGATTTTGGTGTAGTACTGTGCATAAAATGTACTTTTCATCTCTCAGGTTTTGCCCCTGTGATGATCGTTGGGAAACCTTGGGAGTTTTTTTCTTCTTCCCAGAGTCAGTAAAGCAGAAACAGGAATGCGTTTTGTATCCGAGATGACTTCTTCGAGGGATCTGCTCTCGTAACATCAAGAAAACTGACAGTTCTTTCTTATCACTCGCCGTATTTATGGATTTTATTGCCGCGGTGACAATTCTGCAAATCACACTGAGGAGAGTTGATGGGCCGTCGCTCCTGTAGTCGCCGTGTATTTAAATATCACTGCTTAAGCGGCTTGACGTTATTGCGCTATGACTCGGTGCCTAGATTGGATAACGATTCTCGTCGCTTATCAGACGTGTGTCACTTCCAGAAATGTATTTCAGGTGAATTAAAGCTCTAAATTAGCACAGCATTGCAAAGGATCAGCTTCCTCGCCTTATCTCGTTCTGCAGAAAAAGTCACAAACAAAACATACTTTAAACACATGCTAAGGTTTGCACATTTTTTACATATATTGCATGTGTTTTAATGCAATATAAAAATATGTTTTGAAATCTGTTTTAAAACTAACCATTTGTGTTTGCATGATCTTTCACGACCTTTACAACTTTGACATTTATTTTCTTGTTATTCTTTTTCACAAACTGTAATTAGTTCATTTTACTTTAAATGTAAAAAAATTTAAAAAAATCTATTGTTTTTCTATTTTCCTACATGATTTTACACTTCAAATATTATTTAAGCTTTATTTTTTTGTATTGATTTCCTTTTCCATTATTATTATTTTTTTTACAATATTTCCATTTATTAATGTGATTATTTTTTAACTGATTGTTTTATTTTTACTTGATTTTTAAAACTATAAATGTGAAGATTTGTTTGTACAAGTAAATTCTTAACCTGTTTTAAGGATTTTTTTTTATTTTACATCTGATTTATCTGATTAAAAAATGTTTTTTCTCCTTTAAATTATTATTTTTTTAGATTTATAATGAAATAAATTTTATTACTTTTCTGCATGATATGACAATCATACATACATTTTTAATGACTTTTTAAACTGATCCATTTCTGGATCTTAAATGGTTAACTGTTTCATAAAAATTTGAAAAGTATTTGAAAACATTATCAAATTTAAAAGCATTATCAAATATTACACCTATATTTTCATATATGATGTAACATACGTAACATACATTCCCATGCATTCAGGTATGCAGTCTCAGGCCATGACACATTCACAGGTTTCATATAATAACATGTGAGGGGATGCATGTGACTTTGATCTAATTGTCCCTAATGGGAATCGATCCAAGAGGGCATTTTAAGCGAACACAAAAATACAAAATCGCAGTAATTGCACTGTAATTAGCTGTTAGCTATTAAACCATCAGGCTGTACAAACCTCCGCGCTTGTCTTCAGCACAGTCGTAGTAGGTGACTCATCATCATTTGGCCAGAAAGTGTAGCTGCATTAGCAGCAGTGTCTGAGAAGCTCCGTCTGAGAAGGGAAGACGGAGATGCGGATTTCGTTGACGATCGTGGTTATTACACCCAAGAATTTTATCTCTTTTTTACTTCCTGTTTCTGCCGATGTAGAGAAATTGATACGGCTGACTGGGGATCAGACAGAGGGCGCGTCAGCACTGCAGCGTATGAGGCCGATCAAACTTATCACAGTCTGAGTTGAGGACACTTCATGTCCCTTTGGGTGCACTGCCACAATCTGTCGTACAATTACACCTCTCCTGCAAATGAAATTTTACCGCATCATTTACTCTAAAATCCACTAGAACTTTTCCAAACATGACCTGGTTTCCCCTTCGGGAAGATTTTCTTGTTGTCGAGATAGAAGCCATTTCCGGGTGAGGTTAATACGTTATATACGTTCCTATGCGTCAAGTTTAATTGGGGAATCAGTAATACCTGGGCAGGAGTAACACTTGTGTACTTCTCAGGAGGGCTGTAAAGTCAGTGTGTACAGTGTATGAGGGTGTGTGGGGTTTGCTGCGTTTTTTTCCTGACTTTCTGCTGAGTTTAGATTTAACCCTTTATTTCTTAAGGTTTTAGCCAGGTCAGGTTTGAAAAAATATCTTTAATTAACATAAACCATTAGTTCTAGGAAGTTTTGGTTGCTATAGCAACAGCTTATTTACGGAGATTTATATGGAGAATCCTAAGTTGAGTGACAGAATGGCTAGGAAAATGTACCATAAACACTCCAAAAGGCTGCGCACAACAAAAGCTGAGCAACTGAACAGAGGAGATCCCGAAAAATAAATAAGCAAACTAACCATTGGTGAAATGCAATTCAGTTGAACTTGGTTAACAGGGCATGTGATTTGTTCTGAGCTGATGGGAAATGAAGTCTGAGGGACATACTCACTCACACACTACAGCCCATGGACTTCATTTTCCAACTTGGTCAAAGCCAATAGGATTGCTATCACTTCTTTTAATTGAATAAAACTGTATACATTGCCAAACTACTTTAGTATAAGAAGGATACAACACTTTTGGACATGTTGTCATGAGAAAATAATCAAATTTACAACTTAACATTGGTGGTACAGTGGCATATTGGTTAGCACTGTGACCTTGGACCTTTAGGGTCAGAGTTTGATTCCTGCCTGCTGGGTCTGTTTCCATGTAGTTTGCTTGTTCTCCCTGTGCTTGTTTGGTTTCCTCAAGGTACTCTGATTTCCTCCCATAGTCCAACAACATGCAGATTAAGCTAATTGACATTTCTAAATTGCCTGTAGTGTGTAAGTGAGTGTGTTTGTTTGCTAAAATACACAACAACAGCCGCTCTTACGACACTCCTTGTAATTTCAACATTGGAAAACACAGGCAACTCTTCTTAAATGTTATTTGATGAGCTTCTGGTCCACTGCACACATATGCATTCTGTCACTGATGGATGTCTTTGTGTTTGTTTGTGTGTGATCTGCAGGACGAGGAAGCTGATAAACCATGGAGCGGCTCGTTTTGTGCACGATATTGTTGGGGGTTCTGGTACGAGGACAGCAGTGCCCAGGTCGATGCATCTGCCAGACCATCTCACCCACCCTTACCTTGCTTTGTGCCAAGACTGGACTCCTGTTCGTCCCGCACACTATTGATCGCAAGACAGTGGAGTTGAGGCTAACAGACAACTTCATCACGGCTGTCCGCCGGAAGGACTTTTTAAACATGACAAGTCTGGTGCACCTGACACTGTCCCGCAATACCATAAGCCAGATTGCACCTCATGCCTTTGTTGGACTCAAAGCCTTAAGGGCGCTTCACATGGATGGCAACCGACTAACTGATATAAAGAATGACCAGCTGAAAGGTTTAGTCAACCTTCGGCATCTCATCCTGGGAAACAACCAGATCCACCATATCGAGCCTTCCTCCTTCGACGAGTTTGTATCCACTATCGAGGATTTGGATCTGTCTTACAACAATCTGAGGACGTTACCTTGGGAAGCTATAGCCAGGATGACCAACATTAACACGCTAACTTTGGATCACAATCTTATTGATCACATAGAAGCTGGAACTTTTACTCTACTTACCAAACTGGTGCGCTTGGACATGACATCCAACCGTTTGCAGAAACTTCCTCCAGACTCACTCTTCCAGCATGCTCAAGTGCTGTCTGATCCCAAGGGGTCCTCTAGTTCCTCAAGGCTCACGGTGAGTTTTGGAGGAAACCCACTCCACTGTAACTGCGAGTTGTTGTGGTTGCGCAGACTCACACGAAAGGATGACCTGGAGACTTGCGCCTCACCTGAGCATCTTATGGACAAATACTTCTGGTCTATTCAGGAAGAGGAGTTTATCTGTGAACCCCCGCTTATTATCAAGCACCATTCCACTAAGCCGTATGTGATGGAAGGTCAAGGCGTCACGCTCAAGTGTAAGGCAATGGGTGACCCAGATCCCACCATTCACTGGCGCTTTCCTGATGGAAAGCTGGTCCACAATAACTCACGTACCATCCTGTATGATAACGGCACTCTGGACATCCTGATTACGACCCTGAAAGACAGCGGGGCATTTAACTGTGTCGCCTCGAATGCTGCTGGAATCGCCACAGCAGCGGTAGAGATAAACATGATCCCACTGCCGTTGTTTGTCAACAACACCAACCACATGAAGGAGGCTGACCCTGGCCTGTCTGACATCACCACCTCTACCAAATCGGGCAACAACGACACCAAACAACAGGACAAAAGGGTGGTGGTGGATGAACTGACATCCAACTCAGCCATGATCCACTGGCCTTCAGAGCGACACATTCCTGGAATAAGGATGTACCAGATCCAGTATAACAGTACTGTGGATGACACTTTAGTCTACAGGTAAGGAAAATAGACTATAATTATTGTTTCTTTTATGGCAAAGTTCCTTTATGGATGACTTTATATACTGTCAATTCTTAGTAATTAACATTTTGACAATTAACAATAATTATCGTTCTTTAATGAGTCAACAATTTGCAGTAAAAAGCCAGATCTCAAATGTATTCATGTCAGAGGTGAACAAAATACACAAAGCCTTTACTTGGGTGAAATTATCCAACATTTAGTTCCAACCAATCTGATTGAATAAGGGGCATTCCATGAGTGGTGATACTCAGCAGTAACAGCAGTGGGACATTTAATTATATCCATCACCTGGCATCCCAGGTGTTCTACACTTATTAATTGCACTAACTTTCTGTTAGAAGAGAGAAGAGAGCACCTGCCTGCCAAAACCCACTTTCACAACACGCTGTCTAATAATTGCTTATAAGTCATTCGTAATTGCTTCTGTGTTCCTCTTACATGTTCTTTTTCCCAGTGTTACAGTGTTAAAAAGTGTACTTAAGTAACAAAGTAAATTTACATCCAGTATGAAGGTAGTCACATGGTAGATTTATTACATTTAAGTATGTATTTTGTTTCATAAACATCCCATATAAGATTAGTTGTAATGGAGTCATTTTTCATCATTAATTCCACTAAACAAACTGTTTAGTGTTTGTTTAAACCCTGCTGTTTTTGCTTCATTTCTATGTCTTAGCGTTCAAGTCCCGGTCTTGTTCTTTAGGTTTCCATGTTACCTGGTTTTGACAACTGTCACCCTTCTGCTAATTTGCTTGCATCATATTTATATGCTTAAATATCAGACAGATGTATAGATCAAAGCGATTGTGCTGCACTGTTTTATAAACCTAAGGAATGATTATACCGGCAGGAAATGATGTCCAGAGTGTGCATGATTCAGCAAAATGCAAAACGTGTCAGGTTTATTGGTGTCTGGATTTTCTACAGGGTTAACTGCATAAAGAATGAAAATACATTGCTTTGGAATATTTTCAGGGGGAAAAAAATCAATTTGCTAAGGACATGCTGCTATTAATCACAAATGTTTTGGCTCATTAGCTGCTTGGAGTAACCTTAGATCAGATACAAATCAGACAATATGTCATGATTAAACATTAGCAAGGCTCGAACTTAACCACAAATCAGAGACGTTCTGCTGGAACGTGATGCAGGTTGGAGTATTTTATGGATAAAAATAAAATAAAAATGGAAAGATTTAAAAACAGTAAAGTGCCTCTGGTTCAGTAGAGCTGAAATTGCTTTGTGGAGGAAAAAATAAGCTTAAAAGGAAGCAGTGAGCTTCTCATAAAACAATGTAAAACAAGCATCATAAAATGCCACAGTCATAAAATTACTGGAAAGCATCAGATTTTTGACGAAACAGACTTTTTATGTGGACTGGTTTTATAAACAATGAGGCGGATTTATTAAAGACAGAATAGTGGTCTGTAATTAACAAATATAACAAGGCAATGGATCTAAACATTAAAATAATGAGCGTCTCACAGATTTAAAAGTGTTAGGCAAATATCATATTAAAAATGTTGCTTGTTTTACGTTCTATAAATAAGGTCGGAATTTGTAGAGTAATTATTTAATAAGAAAAACATTTTAATAAAAACATAGATTTCACAATTATTTCTAATTGCCAATACAGAGACTTTTTTTGCATGTACATTAAGTCTCAATAAACATACTTAATTTAGCAATTTGGATGAAAGCACTCATCTGTTCTGTTTAGAAATACATTAAAATTAAACTGTATTTCCCTTAAAAAGAGAAATCACTCTCAAGAATAAAATAATAGAAAAAAATAATTTCCATGACAAGAGATGGAACAAAAAAAGAAAATAATGTTTTAATATAAATATTAAAACATATATTATATACTAATATATAGTATACATAATATTAATGTTGCATTGAATTAGACTTGCATAAATGTGCAACAACAATAATAATAATAATAATAATAATAATTTACCCATTACATTAATTTCATGATTAAGAGTTTAAAAGAGCAGGAAAGGTTTTAAATATGTCAGATATAATTAAATTTGACAGGTGATTTTTTACATTCCTCCTTGTTTTTGTATATTTTTTAAAACCCAAAAAACTTTTTAAATATAACCCAAACATAACCCAAGATTATTTCATACAGTTTTTTTCCAAACATTTTTTTCAGCATAAAATTTAATCAATACTGAAATAACAATAATTAATAATTTGAGGATTTATTAATGTAATTAGTTTTTAGTTCAGGAATGAACATTTTATTATTTAAAAATTTCACTAATGCATATCATTGGGAAAGTAACATTTTTGGGGCTGGAAAAAGAAAAAAATAAATATAGAGAAACTAATTTAAAAAAAAGACGAGCATTAAATATTGTGAAGAGACGGAGATTGAAGCTGTCTTTAAAACAGTATTGCATATTATTCAATAGTCATTAGTCGGCTCAACAATTATTTAAAAACTATATGTTTAAACCAAAAAGTTTTATTTATTAACATTATTACAGTCAAAGAGAAGACATTTGATAAATGCAGTTCATGGAAAAATATAAAAAATAACTAACACCTACCTGTTGTGTCTCACTTTACATGTGTAAACGGAGAGGTCCATGACATTCCAAACCTAGTTTTACAAGTAAAGGACCATGAAATAATAAATTGATGTGTCATAAACATTATCTTGATGGATGAAGTGTGCAGAACAGCCTCACCGTCACACAGTACATCGTACAGCCTTAATTGCTCACGTGTTTCCCTTTACGAACCAGTGCTAAGAAAACTTAAACCAGTGCTAAAATAAAAACTCTTTGGGATGAAAGCATATAGGGGATAAAAAAAACAGAATGATATGCAAATAGTGTAGCTTTTCATTAACCAAAATTTTCTCCCTAAAAGCTCAGAAGGATGCAGCACAATCTTTTTTTTCTTTACAATTTGCCCAAATGTCAGAGAGCTGGGAAGCTGGGAGAGTGTGTGTGGGCGGAAATGCCAGAAATTCATGTACGAGCGTGTTAATCACCAGCATCTCAATATTGGCAGTTATGAAGTGTTAGCCGATGTGTGAATGTGGAAAAAAAAAAAAAAAAAAAACTAATTTATCAAGAGTCTCCCTGTAGGTGGACTTTAATAAAGCAAATACGAAAGCAGAGTGTTTTTTTTTTTTAAATTAGACTAAAATCCACATAGGTTTTAGCATTAAATAAAACCATGGTATAATTTGCGTCCATTGGCGTGCTTGGCCTGGTGCTTTCTCATAAGACACATGTTAAATGCCACACATAATTGAGATGATGCACTTAAGTCCAGTTAAAAGTGAAGATCTGGTCCAGGTTTTTTATCTTGAAATGGGGTCAGGCTAATAGGTCGCCGTGTACACTAATGAAAATGCACTCGCTGCTAAAAGAAGAACCCTGCATGGGAAAGTTCAGGCGGTTTTAAAGGCGTTAGGCGTATGGAAAAAGTGTGGCCGAGACTGTGTAGGAGAGGTCGTACTGACTTGAAGTAATGCCAAACCGTGTAGGAGGATGCTGTAGCATACAGTATAAGCAGCCTACGTAAAGTCGAAATCGAGCGCAAGCTTTTATTTGCACCGAGCTGGTGTTAACGCTTTGGCAAAAAGACAAATATGATTTCCAACTCAAGATTCTAATTTATATCCAGCACATTACACTGGCATTTTACAGCATCTCTGTTTTGCTCGGGTTTGTGCCAGAGAGGGGTATCAAATGTTTCCTTGTGGAACATCCGGTTTCCTTCCACCTCCCAAAATAGGGACTGGCCATGCTGAATTGCCCCGAGGTGTAAATATGAGAGTGCATGCTGTCCTGTGATGGACCAGTGGGTGTCTTTCTGCTTTATATCCAATGTTCCCAGATCCTAACAAGGATAAAGCTCTTACTGAATGTGAATGGACTGATTAGAAAATATGTCACATCCGATTTGATAGCAGAGCTCTACCTGTGTTCTCATCAGGTTATCACTTGTCCAGCCATGTACTACTCATTCTGTGCAAAAGTCAGGTTGAAATCTAACCCTGCCACTGCCCATCCTTGAAGCTTATCCCTTCATTTACTTTTTTGTACAAACCAGCTCATGTCCTTAAAGCTCATTTCCATAGAACGCATTTCATTGTTATAGTGGATAGCATGTGACCTCCATGTAAAGCTTCCGACCTTATCATCAGGACATTAGGCCTGCAATCAGAACAGTGGCCCCTTCCTTTTTCAGACTTTTCCATAGAGATTCATGTGTACTCAGTTTAAGAAAAATATGAATAATTGGGAACAACATAGGGATTGGAAAAAAAATTGCGAACAAATTTAGTACAGTAGGTACATTTGTATTAATATCAGATCTTCTAAATTTCTGCATTTGCATCATAATCAAATTTTAAAATGGATTTCTACCCACAATTTATTTCTAATCCGACTTTCTGTCCCTACTCTGTCTTTCTTGTCTCCTCTCTGACTGTAGGATGATTCCCTCGGAGAGCAAGACGTTCCGGATCAACGACCTGGCGGCGGGACGCGATTACGAGTTGTGCGTTCTTGCCGTGTATGATGATGGGATCACGTCCCTCACTGCCACACGTGTTGTGGGCTGTGTCCACTTCCGCACTGCCCCTGAGACCGGCCAATGCCAGTTTGCTCAAGCGCAGTTCCTTGGTGGCACCATGATAATCATCATCGGTGGAGTCATCGTGGCTTCTGTGCTTGTCTTCATCGTCATCCTGATGATCCGATACAAGGCGTACGGCACGGCAGATGTGTCCAAAATCAAAGGTGGAACATCTGGAAGCATTCACCAGTCGAGTCGTGGGGCATCGAAGAAACAGGAGCAAGCTGGCGAGTCTCCGGTCGGTACAGATTGCCATGCTATTGCGCTGCTTAGCCTTGAGAATGAGACTCAGGAGGAAGCGAAAGTACCGTCTCCTCCTGTTAACTCAGAGGTGGCGGTTTTATCTCTCGTACCTGCTCCACCCATTCCACCATCCCGCAGGGCAAGTTTAGGAGCCCCGCCGTCAGACGATGCCCAGACGGACAGCAGCCTGACAGGCTCCACTATGTCGCTTTGCCCCATGGGCACAAGCACAAGCGACAGGGACAGGAAGCGGACGCCGGCAGCCATTGGGTTGCTGCCCAGTGAGCTAGCGAGGGCGAGGCACCGCTTCTCCTTTGACGGGGACTATACGCTCTTCCAGAGCCACAGCTATCCGAGACGGGCCCGTGCCCGGCGCCACAAGTCCAGCTCACAGCTCGATGTCTCGCCTCTGACTGAACGCCGCATCACGTTTAGCAGCAGCACTGAATGGATGCTTGAGAGCACGGTGTGAACTAAGACATACGCGTTGCGGTCCCAAACTCCAAGCGCATTACTAGCTACCGTCTTTATTTCATCAGTTATCACAGGTGAATTCAGTTTGACTTAATTTGTTACACTCCCATTAGTGCCCACTCTTGACCTCGATGACAAACTTGACTCTCGCCCACAGTTTACTGAAAAATTTTGTGACCTTGACCAGAAAAGAGCAGGAATCCTTAATGAAGGAGTAAATTCATCATGCACTCTTATGTTAAGCAATGTGACTAGCTTCTGTCAAAATGGCAAAAACTGCCCTGCTGACTTTTTTTTTTTGTCAGGTCCCAATACACACTTGCAGTGCAACACCAGTTCGGTTTTGTGTCATTTGTGTTCTCCTCTGATTCCTGAACCGTATGAAAATTCCCTCCAGCCACACACTGCACACCGGGAGCCATCTTTCACCTTGTGTCAGTCAAATCCCACACCACTGCTACCTCGCAGGACTTGCTACGTTTACTTTACTGCTAGTTGCCATGGTTTTAGAGTGATATCCACACAAGCTAGCTTGATAATAGATAAAAATAACCCATTTGATCACAAATCCCACATCCTTCCGCTGAAAACAGTAATTCAGAAAGGACGTGCTTGTGTTGAAAACTCTTTCGTGAAATGCAACACTGTCTCGTAGCGTCAGAGTGAACGTCAGAAATAGGCTTAGATGGTTCGATGTACAAGAAAACAAAACAAACACTGATACTGTTCAAACACTTGAAGCTTTTAGCCGTAAAGCGAGTCTTATCCATCGGCTCAGGATTTCAGAGTAGGTTTGGTAATGAGGAAGAAAAACAAGTCTTACACTTCGCTCAACTTTGTTGCATCGCTTTGTTGCCCCGCCCATTTTGCATCACTATAAGTGGCAATAGGGTCGATTAGCAGTTTTGTGGATTTCCAATGCTCGGGTCAGATTACAGACGTCACCCGATCGAATTTTCTTTTTAACGTAATTTTGTATTTTATTAACTAAATGCATTTATGTACCAGAGTAGTGCATCTGGAGGAGATTTTTAAGTGACTCAGAGTCAGACGCGTGCGTGATGAAATAGACTTAAAACAGGTGTAAAACAGACCTACCAGCTGTTGGTAGGAAGTGGAACGATGCGAAGATAAACAGAAGTTGGAAATAAAATTAAAAAGAAAAGAAAACTGTGAACTAATGATAATGATAATAATAATAATAAGTCCTTCGTAGAATCCAGCGAACGTGGCTGACAAAATGCATTAGTGCAATCGCTGTTTTCTGTTTTCACTTTTAATTATTGTTGTTGTAGGTCAAATATAGTTTTCTGTTTTGTTTTCTTTAATGTTAGCAAAATTAGACAAACGTTAATAGACTTTATTTCAGATTAATGAACTAACATTACTGTACATCAGCATCAGCGCATCTCGCAGGTAAGAATCTTGAGGCGTTGTGAAAGATTACTGTCGTGAGATGGAAGACAGGAGGCGGGGTTTTCAGCAGACGGTGATAATGAAAACTCCAGATTGAGATACCGATTGTTTATTCGCCATTTTTTTTAGAAAACAAGGAAGATCTTGAAGATGAAGGTCGGCAGTTCTGATGACATCATGCGTTGCTCTAGAAGCAATAAAAAGAGTTTATGTCAGAAAAAAAAAAAAGTTTACCAAAGTGATGCTGTTTGGATTAAACATGCAATGTGATAATAAATCAATTTGGAGACAGATTCTAGGTTTATACGTTGGTGCTATTGGCGTTTTTCATTTTGATAACTGATGAAAATAAAGTTTCAGATTTTGGGGTCTTGAAACACAAACACACACGTACACACACACACACAGACACACATATATGTTAGGTTTTCCCCCACATGTCCCGTGTTGTCCATGTTCTGTGTTTTAATTGAAAAAGCACACTCTGGCTCCGTTCTGATTCAGACACAGAAAGAAAGAGAAAGAAATGGTTGCCACGCCCTTTCCCATAATGCAGCGGTGCCTTATTCCTGAACATGTACCTATGGAAGATGTGCTGCTACGTGTCCGTCCAGAATTCATACATGACATCCATCCTTTTGTTCAATGCTTATTTTTCTATGTGATGCCACGGCGAGAGGTTGGTGGATACAGTACGTGACTGCTGTATTTTCTTTGCTATACTTCACAAACAAAAACGATGAAGACGATGATGACAAGCGACCAACGTCAGCGTGAAAGTCCGCGTGCTCACGTGTGTCCGATCGCTTTAGACGGCTTAATGCACAGAAGACACGAGATACAGAACACCAGACATGCATCAGACCAGTCTATACGATGCAGATCGACTAAAAAAAAAAGGAAAACAATATTAAGAATTCGTACGGACACCAATTGCATTTATTAGAAAAAGGAAAACAAAAGAAAAAATAAAAAACACAACAAGCCTGGGAATTCCCATGGACTCTTTCAGCCAGGATGGACTACGTCAAGATGAAAATCAGAGAAAGGACTGAACGATCGTCATCCGGATTGTATCTGGCTGGTCTAGATTAAAAAAAAAAAAAAAAAAAAACGAAAAAAAATCTGCAAATGCAAAATACATATATGAATATATTCCGAACTATCTCTGTACGTGTTCCAAATATGTAAAGTCATAAGTGACGTGACTTTTTACACAGCATTCTGGGTGATGGCTGCCAGTTTTTACATTAAAAATCTGCGTCGTCACATCCTCCTCCTCCTCCTGATTTAGTTTATTAAAGTTTGGACCACTTAACTTGTCTGGAATTTTAATGTGTGTGTGTGTGTGTGTGTATGGACATGTCTGTTTGGATCAATGAGATAAACAGTATAATACAGTATATTTACATTCAGGGAGCGTAAAGTCAAACCAGGATGAGTGTGCATGCTGAAATTTCTCATGAACGAAGGCGATTGACATTTACAGAAGACTTCAAGCGAAGTACGGTGATGAGACTCAATAACTAGCCACAGCAAAACATTTAAACAGTGCAAACATTTTAAAGAACCCTGTACATCCCACTGCAGCCGCTTCCCTGAGCATTCCGCGAGTGAAACGCCTGATCAACAGATAACGGAAAACCTGTCACCAACTTAGCATTTCTTCATGATTGGGCAGTTAAAGGGGTTCCTGGGAGGCCGGCATTTCATGACATTTTTTATGACATTTCATGACTTACTTTTCAAAGTGCTTTACATAAAAGAGAAGAAAATAATTATAAAAAGAGATATAAAATAATAGCAGTAAAACCTTTTCAATTATTTAAATTTGATTTAAAATAAAAATATTAAACCAATTAAAACTACCTAAAATTTAATTTAGAAACAGTTAAAATTATAAGCTAAACATAAAATACAGTGCAGTAAGTTCGGACGTAGCACAGTGCTCATTTAATAAATGCACAGCTAAACAGATGTGTTTTAAGTTTAGATTTAAATGTGACTAATGTTTTATCAAATCTGATCTCTTCTGGAAGTTGGTTCCAACTGCGGGCAGCATAATGGCTAAAGGCGACTCCCCTTGTTTTGTGTGAACCCTTGGTATTTCTAACTGACTCATCCTAACGATCAGGGCCCGGTTTCTCGAAAGCATCTTATCGCTGAGTAGGTCCTAAGTTGTACCTTAACCTCTCTCTTAACGTTATGGCGCATTTCCTGAAACGTTCGTACGCTAAGTATCTCTTAGGTAAGTCACACGTTCGTAAGGTTGGTCTGGACCAACCTTAACTCACTCTTAGTGTAGTTTCAGCACATTATGGCACGTTATCAAAGTTGTATTAATGATGGAATATACTGTAGGCCTGTTTAAGACTTTTATTTTATTTGATATTAGAACTTATAGAGTGACTTTTAATTAGCCTATATTATAATGTGACTAATGCATTAAAATTGGCGATCACTTTTAATATTAAACAGGTGGCAAACAATTACAATTATATTAAAAGAGATACAGCGTGTTGTTGCGCTAAACCGAAGACGGTGTCGTCCGCGGAGCCACGTGGTTCATGTAAATTTATCCTTTATGTCAAAACTTCAGCCCTTTTCATATTTTGCCGCTATTTAAAAAAAAAAAAGTTTTGCCTTCCAAAGCAACATATTATGGAGCTTCTTGATCTGCTCAGACCCGCGCTTGCCAGGCCAGCGCTTTGTTCTTACGCTCCACGTCCCAATGTCCAGCTGCTCGCTGCTTTTTGTTTAAAATATCATTAGCCATCATTCATGACTGGATGGACTTTTCTTTTGACACATTTTATTTTATGATGAAATTTGATTTAGTTAAATAAGAAAATAAACTTTGGAGTTTCAAACCCCGCATCCATTTTTTTTTCTGCGTGGTTGTAATGCTTAGTACCCCTATCTCACCTACGCGGTTTCGCCTCGTGGCCGTAAGTAGGGTTCATCATGATTCACCGCGAGTTTTTATGCTGTGATTACGTTTTCATCTTTTCTGTGAGAAAAAATGAAAATAAAAATTAAACATGACAAAAACTTGCGCTGAATCATGATGAACCGTACTTACGGCCACCAGGCCACTGCGCGAAACCACGTAGGTGAGATAGGGGTACTGAACCTCTACTCTGGCATCTCATCGTATTCATTCCATAAGTGTGCTATACAACCCCAGCCACGGACATGCTTCACATTGTTTCTGAAGCTGGTGAAGACTGTTAGCTGTTTGTCAATCAACTATGATTGTATACTTGGTTCGTTTCACCGCCACTACAGGTTACATGCAAATATTAGCCACAGTTTGATGATTTCTTTTATATATATTTGTCTATTATGGCATGCTAGTAATAAGGTAACCCATGTCGAAATAAACGTTATCGGAAGAATTTTGTGCAATGTTTAATTTGCATAGAAAGTGCCGTCTTTTCTTACGCTTTCATGCAAAAGGAGTAAAAAAATCGATTCCTGAGCAACCGATGTCAGCTAATTTAGGACCTTCACTGTAGACAGCGTCTTGTAACGTCGGACATAAGAGGCAGTGACTTAAGAAGACTCCTAAGAGACAGTTCGAAAAATACACTTAGAAAAGTAATCACTTTACGTAAGATATATCTTAAGAGTCTTCTTAGTGCGCGAACAATGTGCGTTTCTGATAAACCGGCCCCTGAGTGGTCTGTTAGGTTTATATTCAGTGAGAATATCGGCAATGTATTTAGATCCCAGGCCATTGAGTGATTTATAAATTAGTAAAAGTACTTTAAAATCTATCCTAAATGTTACAGAAAGCCAGAGTAAGAATCTGAGGATGGTGTGATGTGTTTGGATTTTCTGGTTCTAATTAGGATTCTGCAGCAGCGTTCTGGATGAGCTGCAGCTGTCTAATGGTCTTCTTGGGAAGGCCGGTGAGAAGACCATTACAATAATCCACCCTGCTGGTGATAAAGGCATGGACAAGTTTCTCTAAGTCTTGATTGGAAACAAAACATCTAATCCTTGAAATGTTTTTAAGATGATAGTATGCTGATTTAGTTACTGCTTTGAAATGACTTCTGAAACTAAGGTCTGTCTCCAGAATCACCCCAAGATTCTTGACTTTGATTTTTGTTTTATGACCCCTAGAGTGAAGGTATGCTTTTACCTTCAGAGCTTCATCTTTGTTTCCAAATGCATGACCTCAATTTTGGCAAATCCAACTGTTAATTTCATCAATGCATTGGCAGAGGAAGTCAATGGGGCTGTAGTCATTTGGAGATAAGGCTAGGTAAATCTGGGTATCATTAGCATAGCTGTGATAGGCAATTTGGTCATTTCTCATTATCTGACTTAGTGGGAGCATATACACGCTAAACAGGAGCGGTGCAAGAAATGAGCCTTGTGGGACTCCGCATGTCATGAACGTCCACTTAGACTTGTGCTCTCCTATACTTATATAATAACCTCTCACTTCTAAGTATGACCTAAACCATTTTAGTACCGTCCCAGAAAGCTGACACAGTTTTCCAGTCTTTCAATTAGTATGTTATGATCGACAGTGTCAAACGCAGCACTTTACTAGCAGTACCAGCACTGATATTTTGCCAGAATCAGAAATTAAACGAATTTGAACGCGAATGCGCTCGGAAACCAGATTGAAAACTGTCCAGGTATTCACATGAGTTTAAAGGGTTGAAGTATTAACATACCTCCACTGCTGTGGCTTGGTTGACTCTCTTATAATGGCAATTATATTGGCAACAAAAGTTTTGAAACAAAGTTTTTCATTGTCAATATATCTGAAAACAGTTGTACTGTCAGTCCAAAATATAGAGTCCAGCAAGATTAAAAACAATCTTTTCAATAATCTTACGTATAAAAGGAAGATTTGATATTGGTCTGTAGTTTTTCTTTATTGCATTATCAAGATTGCTCTTTTTCAGAAGTGGCTTTACAACTGCAATTTTTTAAGGATTCAGGAAAGTCCCAGAAAGAAGTGAAGTGTTCACCACTTTTGAAAGATCTGCTTCTAGACAGTTAAACACACTTTTGAGTGAAGTGTGTCAAGGTCGCAGGTTGACAATTTGAGGTGCTGAACTATTTCTGCCAATATTTTGTTATTAATTCCTTGGAAGACAGACATAGTAACTGTTTTGTGAGGTTGTGTTTGAGTTTTTCTGATCTCTGCATTACTTGATGTGTTAATAGCCCTTTTAATATTACAGATTTTCTCAGAAAAGAAGGAAACTCACTGCATTTGCTGTCAGAGAGCATTTCAATGGGAATTTGACTTGGTGGGTTTGTCAGACTCCCACCAATAGCGAAAAGAGTGCGAATGTTGTTTAAGTTACTGTATATAATGTTTGAGAAAAAGGTCTGTCTAGCTATGGCTGGTTCTAAATTGAAAGCACGAAGGCTGTCTTTACAGATGCTATAGTGGATTTCAAGTTTCGTCTTCCACCACATCAGCTTAGCTTTTCAACATCGTCTTTTCATACTCAGAACTACTGTTGATTTTCTTTATGGTGATTTCTGTCTGCCCGTCTTTCTGACCCTTTTCCGAAGCAATATCATCAATAACATTCCTAACTTTTGAGTTAGAGGAATCAAGGAGAAGATCAGAAATGCAGAAATGCTTGGTGTTAAAGATATAGCCTTCATAAATAGTGCACTTGTGTTCTCATTAATGCATCTCTTTCTGACAGAGACAGATTTAGATTCAGTGGTAACAGATCAATATGTCAAAGGAAATACAGACGTGATCAGATAGTGCTACGTCCTTAATAAGAATGGATAAGATGTTTAGTCCCTTACTGATGAGTAAATCTAAAGTGTGTCCACGATTATGTGTGTGCCCGTGCACATGCTGAATCAGGTCAAAACACTTATCATTTCTTTTGTGGTAGTGATTTCTGCATTATTAATATAAATATTAAAGTCCCCTGTTATAGCAAAACAGTCAGACTCTGAGGAAATAACTGAGAGCAGTTCTGCGAACTCTTCAATAAAGTCTGGAGAGTATTTTGGTGGTCTGTAAATAATGATAAATAAAATATTTGAAGCAACTTTCAGCAAAATCCCTAAATATTCAAAAGACAAATACTGACCAAATGACGCTTACTTGCATTGATAACATTGATTTAAATAGAGCAGCTACACCTCCACCTGTCCTGTTCTGCAGACACTCATGAATGTATACGATAAAAATTTTATACTATACATTTAAATTAATAATTTTTCCTTACACATTTATAACAATATCTTAGCTAATTAGGTCAGTGTTACAGAACTTGTGTTTAATGTGTAATGTACAGGATTATATTACTTAACACAAAAATACGTTTAAATAACATTTATAACATAAAAAATTTAAAAATTAGTTAATTAAACTAATAATTATGTAAATAATAATTGTATATAAATTTGATGTTTTTTTGTTGTTTTGTTTTTCAGCGAGCAACTTAAAACACAAACAAAATTTGGAGCCAATTAACATGCTAAGTACTGCTCGCTAATTACTCACTCACTCACACACTCTCTGGCTCGTTCACTCTCTCACTCTCTCTCTCACTCTCTGGCTGCGTTTACTGAAGAGCACCGAACATCACATGTTTACAGCCTCTCCACTCGTCCTGCGTCCTGTAATTAACCAAAAACCCTCAAAAACAGTCATTACAAAAAAGAATAATAAAATCACACAAATTTAATTTTAAATCAATTAGTACTGAATAACACTAACACAAAAATGTTCAGAATCAACTGAACATGTTTTCAGAAATCGAATTTCTTCAATGTTCAAGCTTTAGAATTAAAAACAACATCAAAATGGAAGATTTTATACATTATAAAAACCCATCACTGCTGCCTTTAAAGGTATTTGAGTTAAAAAAAATTTTCAGATTTATTTTTTTTATTGATATTTTTTAGAAAGTGTTGATGATTAGGAGCACACAGTTCATCAAGTGGATAATTTCATAATTTTATTTTTACTTCTATATGGATTTACACGTTTATATCCAATCTCTAGTGGATAATAATATTGTTTGATGTTTCAGAATCAACAGAATTATAAAAAAAAATCTAATACTTATAATAAAACTTAATCTTAAGTTTTAAGCTAATAAAGCCTATGGATTAGGAATACAACTCAAGACACACTCAAGGCAGGAATCAAACCCTGGACCCCGGAGGTGCGATGGTCACAGTGTGAGACCGCTACACCACCTTGTTGTGAGATGTACTGTATACTCTATACAGTACATCTCACAATAAGGTGGTGTAGCCACCTTTATATTTATATTATCATATAAAGTATACTGCCAGACCTCCAAACTTCATGTGGCCTCCAGGTTAGCTCAAGAACATTGCGTAGAGAGCTTCATGGAATGGGTTTCCATGGCCGAGCAGCTGCATCTAAGCCTTACGTCATCAAGTGTAATGCAAAGCATCGGATGCAGTGGTGTAAAGCACGCCACCACTGGACTCTAGAGCAGGTGGACCAGTCTGGGTTTGGTGGTTCCCAGGAGAACAGCACTTTTCTCATATCATTATGCAATGTGTGCCATTGTGTTTGACTTTACAAATATACTTCTGAAAGAATGGTCAAAAAAATCCCATGAACACACTCCTAAACCTTGTGGAAAGCCTTCACAGAAGAGTTAAAAGGCAAAGGGGTGGGGCTAACATCTTATTAAAGCCTATGGATTAGGAATGGGATGTTACTCAAGTTCATATGCATGTGAAGGCAGGCGAGCCATTATATATATATATACAACCACATATAGATAGAGAAAGTAAAAAGCAAAGATAAAGATAAAATCAAATAAAAAAAAGTCCAAAAGTACTCACCTTTAAACTTATTTAAGTATCAAAAGTATCACAGTTCTATTAGCACAGAAGCCCTTAAGTCAGATCAAGTCTCTCTCTCTCTCTCTCTCTCCTCAGACGTTGAGAATAATGTTTTCATCACATTCTGAAGCCATTTCCGCCGATGATTTCAAACACCTGCTACAAGATTGAGAGTTTTACGGAGGGAAGACAAACCACAGTTCCATATAAGAGTCAGCAGGTGGCGATATTACTGCTTTAAAAACTACACACCAATGTCATGCAGTAATGTAGTGAAGAAAAAGTGAAAAAGGCATCCACACAAAGTTACTCAAGTAAAGTAGAGATACGTGAAAATCTTATTTATGTGCAGTAATGAAGTTCATGAGTGTAGTTACCTTCCAGGTCTGTAAAGTCTGGGTCACGACCTGAAAAGCATTTACTAACAGGGTCACAGAGAAACTTCCTAGTTTTACTCAGCACTCAGCATTGGCTGATGTGTAACACACACACACACACACACACACACACACACACTTATGTTGTGTTCATTTAGAAGCAGGTACTGAAAAGGTTGAGTTAACCTAAATTACAGTTTAGAGGCTATCTTTGTACGTGTGTGTGTGTGTGTGTGTGTGTGTGTGTGTGTGTTGCTCTAATTCCTCATAGGATCGATTAGTCAGACACTTGTGTGCTTCACAGGAGCTGGTCGTGTAAATCTGTGTGTTGCGGAATTGCAGCAGTGACACACTCAGTGGTCCAGATGATTGTGTGAACATCCAAAACCATTCATGTGTGTGTGTGTGTGTGTGTGTGTGTGTGCGCGCGCACTGCTTTGTCCTGCCGGGCTCTGTGTCCTGATTGGTCTGTGAAAGTGTTTTCTCCTCCAACAGCAGCCCTAACTGTAGCTCAGGTGAACTGGATATTAATGAGCTCGCTCGGATACGGTATGGTTGCCATGGCAACAGCTCATTCACAAGCATGTGGACGACGCATGCTACACTGATCATAAACAGATTAATAAAGTGTGTGTACTTGTTGATACGTTATAAGGTGGTTCAACATTTATAGGAGGAGTCTCCAGTGTCAGAGGTGGGAACGCAGGGGAACAAATATTTTTGGAATAGAACATGCATGCTGTTTTTGAAAAAATAATGAACTCCTGCGCTTCGCCACACTATTTTTCTCTAAAGGCACCACACACACACACACACACACACACACACACACGCACACACACACACACACACAAGCTGTTTTTCCTTACCTAGCTGCCACACTAAGTGTAATTAGACCCTGGAAAGTTTCTTTGTATTGTATTAAGAGTTTTTTTTGTGCGTATTTTCACTTTATTATTATTTAATATAAAACGTAAATGATTTTTTTATGGCAGAGATTAAAACCCTGGGGTGTGTCTCGGTCTCACGAGGAGCCCACGCACTACTGAAATATTATTATTTCTCAATATTACACTGAGTCAGAGACGATATTATTTTAGCAAGTCAGGTTAAATTAAACACATGTCAGTCAGAGAGACAGCGCCGTTCTGTCTCGTTTCAATGGGTGTTCAAGTCAATGTGGGACTTTTGATTGTACAGATTATCATAACACAAACTTCCTTTATTTCCCTATATAATCCCCTGCTACACTAATGCACTCATCACCATCAGGGGAGAAAGAGGAAATGTTTTGGAGTGAGGTCAGGACGGTACAGTGGATGTGGCGATAACTCCCAGACGAGGTCTTGTAACTTGTACAGTTTACACATACAGATGCGTCTGTTCTGTAACAAGTTATCCATCAGTTTTCATCGATCAGGTGTTCCACTCACTAAACGTGGGCTCCAAGCCACCTCGGCCAGGAAGACCTCGCACTAGGCACTACGGGTCCCCAGAATGTTATCACGGACGGAAGGAAGAAGAAAAGGGAGCCGCTTTCAGTTTGGTGCCAAGAGGAAACATAAATTAAAGTTGAATGAGGTTTAATAAATAATATTATATGGAAAAAGAGAATATTGGTAATACTTTTGGGTGGCTGGAACGGATTATCTGCATTCGCATTATATCCTATGGGACAATGTGTTTCACAATACGAAATTTCACCGTAAGAACTCGCCATCGAAACGGATTAAACTCGTACACTGAGGTTCCGTTGTATTCTTCCATTTGGTAACTATTAATATAATATATTATAACAATAGTAATATGGGGTAATTATTGTTTGAATTATAGTTCGTTCTGAGTACTTTAAACACTTATAATAATAACAATAATAATAATAATAATTATAATACGAGTGAGTGTGTATGTGTGTGTTTCTCATCCATAACACCGATAGCTTTATCACGAGCGTCCTTCACCTGAATCTTCATTCCAGATGTTATTTTTTTACTTTAAGTGCACCACACAGATGTTATGTAAATGAAAGTGATATATGTATATTTTGGCACTCAGCAGGAAAGTAAAAGTCAAGTAAGCATGACCATGTGTGTGTGTGTGGATGTGAAGCCACTGCATGCACACAAACACACTCATTTTCATTTATTTCTCGTGTTTTGAAAGGCTGCCAGTTAAACCGCACTCAGCCTGTAATTTTCCAGCAGTTTAACAAAACTTCAGCTGCCCCTGATGTTTAAACTGTCGAGAGAGAGAGAGAGAGAGAGAGAGAGAGAGAGAGAGAGATTTCATCTCGCAAGCACTTCTCACTGAAGCATGTCATTTGGCTCTGTCGTTTTTCACGCGTTCAGTCGTCTTCCATATCATCACCCTCAGTACACACTGCGCTCGACTGCACTGTTCCATTCCAGCGTGTAAATATGATTAAAGTTTTCTCACTCTCGCCTCTACACACTTTTCCCTACAGCGCAGGGGTCAGGGACATTCGCTAGCACGCTAATGCACGCTAGACACATTTTAGCTAGCTTCGTTATCATCTGATCATAATCAGTGTGCCGAGGGCGTGTCCCAAATCACACACCCGATTCGCCGTACAGCCCAGTAATAATAATAACCACAAACATAAGTGTGCCGTGGGCGTGTCCCAAATCACACACCCTATTCGCTGTACAGCCCAGTAATAATAATAACCACAAACATAAGTGTGCCGTGGGCGTGTCCCAAATCATTCATCCTATTAACTGTACAGTCCAAGAGTAAAAGCACAGTCGTCAGTGTGCTATGGGCGTGTCACAAATCACACATGCAATTTACTTTACGGCCCAATAATAACAAACACCATCATCTGTGTGCTGTGGGCGTATCCCAAATTGTGAATAAGGGTGTGTCCCAAATCACACGCCCTAGTCACTGTTTGTAAGATCAAACACTATATAATGAATACCATAATCAGTGTTCCAAATCACACTCAACATTGTTATATTATTATATTTATATAACATTATTGGATTTTTATACATTTTTTGGATATAATTTTACAGTATAGGCTTTATCTCACAGATTGCTGTTTATTTAATGACTTATTATTAATAATATGCGAATGAGGACACATTGTTTATTACATCCGTTTATTTTGGTGCCAGTGTGAGATTTTATTAATGAGTGTCGTCTTATTCAAGGTCAGAATAAATGTAACACGAAACTCGAAACTAACACACCCACATGCACACTAATACATACTGTACTTACACATGGTAACACATACTCAAACACACACACATACTGTACCTACAGAAACACACACTACCCTAACTTACCCTGATACACAATCTCACACACACACACACACACACACACACACACTAAAACTCTATACACATTACAATTAAGTATACACTACCGTTCAAAAGTTTTAAAACACTTGCACATTTCTTTGTTTTTGTTCAGTGATTTATTTTCTACATTCTTTAACAATACTGGGGATTTCAAAACTATAAAATAACACATATGGAATTAGGTAATTACGTAACAACAAGAAAAGCAACAGTTAGTTGTTATTTTAAGACACAGAGGTCAGCCTTTCTGTAATAGTTCTTGCAAGAACAGTATTGTCAAGTGCATTTGCAAAATCCGTCAAGCACCATAATGAAACTGTCTCTCATGAAGGCCGTCCCAGGAGGGCGAGACCAAAACCTACCTCTGTCTCAGACCAGAAGTTCATTTAGAGTTATCAGCCTGAAAAATGACCAATTACCAGCCCCTGAGATTAGAGGCGTTATGAAGTCTTTACAGAGCAGAAGTAGCAGAAACATCTCACCATTAACTGTTCAAAGGAGATTAATGCATTTTTTGGACGCCTTCAGCATTCCTTTACAATGTAGAAAGAAATAAACATCAGGAACCATCATGGAGTTAGAAAGTGTTCTAAAACTTTTGAACGGTAGAGTACATTAAGACATATTAACACACACACAATTTTTTTTTTTAAATACACACTAGTGATGGCATGCGCAAATCATCGCAAAACCCCCGAAGGTTATGTACAGGAAACAGAAATGAGTAGTTAGCGCTCGAGTCTTTTGGTCCAAATCAATTGTTCTTTTGTCACATGACTCCTACAGACGCTATGCAGTGCAGAACACAGGAAATAGAATTGAACAGTTCTTCTTAATGAGCCTTCTAGCCTGAGTCGTTCGTTTTTTGTCATGTGACTCCCATAGACGCTATGCGGTGCAATAGATTCAGAAGAACGAACGACTCAGACTGGAAGATATGAGAGGTGAGCTGCTCATTCTGTTTATTATAATATGTCCTTAGCTGCATTGGAATATTTTCATTACTGGAACTATAGCCAAACTGTGTGTATGTAGACATGTTTGTTTATAGACTTGTAACCCATATTTACACATGCTAAAAAAAACTTGCACTAACAAACCCTAACACACTTACACACATGTACTTAGACTAACATATTGGACCCGACACAAATGCGCAATAGGACACAATAACAAACACTAACACATATTCAGGGTTTAGGTAAATTTCCTAGTCTGTCCCCCACAAACTGTCCCCCACTGCCCATCCACCACAGTCTGTCTCCCTGCAGTTCATTGAGTGGGTAAAGAGGAGAAGAAGTTGGAGGATCAGTCTAACACTGAACATGATGCTGCCACCACCATGTTTCTTGGTATTTAAACAAAAAATTACTACCAGGGTATCTAATTGCAAAGACACTAAAAGTGGTACTGGTGTCACAATTACTGAAACAACGACTTCATATAGACAGTCTATTGACCTGGTTCAGTCTATTGACCTGGTTCGCTATAAACTATAAACACATTCTCAGCGTTACATAATTTAATAACACACCTTTTTGAAAACAGTAAAGACAGTTCCTTTCATTAAACACATCGTTTACTTCCTGTCATTCTTTTGGCAGACAGGGACATTTGAATGCCACGGCCCTTAGCGCTTAACTGGGAGCAAGCATAACGCATGAGGTTCACACCAGGACACCTGAGGGGTCAGAGGAAGGTTTGGGGGACGGGGTCGAGGGACCAGTCGAATCTGAGACGCCTCACTGGAGCAGGTGTCACCCAGACTTTTGGAAATAAGCCCACGTGTCCTCCACACTATGTTAGCGATCATAAAGAACTGCAGCATATTAGCGGTGTTAGCATTCATACCTCCGTCTTCTTCTTCAGTTTTAATATTCAGATTTTTACCCCTGAGTGATTGTTATTACCTGCTTTGCGTTAAAACTGTTTCTACACAAAGCAAAAGAAAACAAAACACATTTGACATGCAGATGATTAGTGCGTGTCCGTGTGTGTGTGTGTGTGTGCGCATGTGTGTGTGTGAGTGTTTAGGTTTTTCAATTCATTTAGTTTGACCTTGAATAAGACAACATTCTCATTAATGAAATCTCACGCTGGCGCAAAAACAAATTATTGTAATAAACAACTGGCAACATCATTATTTTTCTGTTGTCTTGCATAACAGACACAACAACCTCCGAGATTTGTGAGCAAATCGCAATAAATTAATTAAAGAACCACAACAGCAAGAACAACATCAAAAGAGTTTCGCTAAAGTTTTTCACTTCTGGTGTCTTTGCTCTGACAACTACGTTATTTCTTTGTGTGTGTGCAGTATGTGTGTGTGTGAGAGAGTGTGCGTGTGTGTGTGTGTGTGTGTGTGTGTGCTATGATTTAGATTTTTTGTTCTTATTTGTGCCCTAAATATATCATTATTTTCTATTGTGGGTCAATAAATAATTAAAATAAATACAAATATTTTCTCTTACAATGTTTTTATTGTTTAAATAATTGTTTAAAATAAAATTTGTTTTATTAAATATTTTTTTTTATTATGTATTTTATTTTATATATTTTGATATATAATACATTTATATATTGTTTATATATTGGTGTCCCTGTGAGACATATTTACATATACAAATGTATTTTCAAAAATGTATTCTGTGTATAAAATAATAATTACTAATTATTTTTACTTTATTGTGTAGGTGGTGATTAGAAGGAAAAAATTGAAAATCAAAAATGTATGTTTGAAGAAAAATAAATATAATTAAATAAAAAATGGGAAAGAACAGAGAAGAACCTCTTAAAACTCAGAATAAAATTAAATTTTGTCCATTTTTGAAATATAAATATTAAAAGCTAAAATTCCATACTTTCTTAATTAAATATTTGTACATTAATTAAAATTTACAAATAATTAAATATTGCAGGTGTTTAGGGAACTTATTGGAATTTGTTTTCTTATTATTATTTTTAACCTGGAAATCTGCGGCACTTTACACATTTTATGACTTCTTTAGGACGATTTCAGCTACCTTTAGTAAAATTTTTGTTGTACATCACTGAAGAACTTTAGCGCCACCAACAGAGCAAATCTGGAAACACGTTCATAATAATATCGCAGCAAAGCACCGCTGGAGAAACGCAAGTCCGCTTTTTCTCTGATCGTCTGTCAAGGATGTTAATTTCTGCCAGACTCGATTTTTTGCCATTTAATTGCTTTTTCCCAAAAACCTTATTTCGCTTCATTTTGTTTAATTTACTACCAAATCTGCAGTACAATTTGATTTGATTTCATCCTTTAGGCTCAAAACACGTACTGTAAGTTGAAGAACAGGAAGTGAGACGGGTTTCTCAGCGTCGAGGTGTTTTCACCTTAAACTTGTCATAAATCCGTACTTAGCAACATGATCTATAGTTAAAAAACAACATTTGACTTCATGTGAAACTGTGAAGGGCTCATGAGACGAATAAAAAGCAGCTTGACATTTTGATTTAATATTTAGGTCGTCACTTCGGGAGCGAAGCTGATGGTTGCGGGAACGGGAAGTGTCCTTAATAAAGTGGTATACAGTTTCGTTATTGTTGTTGTTTTGTTGTTGTTGTGCTGTAGTGTGTGTCTGAGATAAATGCAAATTTGAATTTACAATTTATTTTCGCCCCCCCCCCCCTTTTATTATTAATTTTTAACACATAAATAAACTTTTAGCTTGAATAATCTGGTTGTACGGCAACGTTTAACACCTGACATCTGTAGAAACTCCAAACTCGACATAATGGATATTCACTGGATCTGTAGGACGACCAAAAGCCCCAACAAGCAAATTAGATAAAGAATTTAAAATGTAAGCGGCATCATATAATATATACAGAACTAAAAAGACAAGAACCATCGATACGTTATTACTGGCTACCCGGTGATGTTAATGCTATAATTAT
Organism: Clarias gariepinus; assembly: GCF_024256425.1. Taxonomy (NCBI): domain Eukaryota; kingdom Metazoa; phylum Chordata; class Actinopteri; order Siluriformes; family Clariidae; genus Clarias; species Clarias gariepinus. The sequence goes on along the minus strand of NC_071110.1, from coordinate 32,757,634 downwards.
AGTCAATATAAATATTAATATTTAATATCCATAGTATCACTACTGTATTAATGTTAAATGTTTATTCTCTAATACTTTAGTTATTTATGTTTATAACCTGACTGAATACACACAGTGTAAGAGTCGTTTAATAATTAATGCCGGTTTAAACATTACTGTATCTTCATAAGAAAAATGAACATTAACATTAATTACATTAAAAAAGGCAAGTAATCCACATTTATCTCTCACATTCCATAGGCAGCTTGTTGTTAACCTGTTTTTAAGATGTGAAAAAGTAAACACGCCCTTCCAGAGCAACCTTCCAACAAATTCATGTCTACTTCTGGAGAGCCATCTCTCTCTCTCTCTCTCCGTCTCACTCTAAGCTGAGAATAAACGATGTCCTCTCTCTGACAGTCATCACTCTGTCTCTGTGATTTGTACGAGTCGTTAACAGCAGGCCTCATACGCAGAAAAAAGGGAAAAAAAGAAAAAAGGGCTGCAATAAAACCGACATTAAACTTGTATGGATTTTGATTCTCTCTGTTCGCAGACAAGGACACAAAGTAAGTGTGTGTGTGTGTGTGTGTGTATGTTGGGGGGGGGACGGACGACATAACGTGTGTCCTTGTCAAATACTTGACAAAAAAATGTGATTACGGTCTCTCTCATTGTAAATTGATCCCGTGTCCTGATTGATCAGAAGCCGCTGATTAATTCTCTCTAACAGCAGCTCTGAGGTATAGCGCGGGTTTATACTGTATTAATGAGCTCGCGCTCATACACACATTGCAGTTTCTATAGTAACAGCTCCACTGATAATAAACTGATTAATGTTTCTGTAGCGTGAGTGTAAGGAGTCTCCAGTGTCAGAGCTTTTAAGTTTTAAGTTCAATTTAAAAAGAGAATAAAGAGCGGCAGGAACTCACTCGCTTGGAGCTGTAATGTCGCAGTGGAGAAACAGAAATAAAACACTCAGAGGTGTTCTGTTACAGGAAAACAATAAACACGGTCTTTGAAAGCTGTGATTAATATTATATAATTATTATGAGAAACTTTTAGTTGGCTAAAGACTCTGTGCCTTATCACATGAATGCACACATTGTTTACTTAAAAGCTAGAATTCTGTCTTCAACTGATCAAACCAAGGGCTATTACCCTCACAATCCACCAAAGGAAGGAGATCACACGCCATAAGCCCCGCCCACTGAATGTTACACCTGTATATACAGTATACATATATACACTATGTACAATTACACCCACTGCATGTGTGAAACCTGCTCATGTTTTTAACAGATTTGCAGGGGTTTTTTTTTCTTGTTTTTTTTTTTTTGTTGCATAAAACACAGATTTGTGGTGGTGCTTTAAATTAAACACCAAAAGTGCTTTTCATTTACATTCTTATCTGTGATTGTAAACAAACACTCGCCCTCCACCAACATGAAGCTCATCACTGAGATTTCATATCAAAAATTTGAAGAATAATAAGTGTACAAATAATATCTTTTAAACTCCAGAATAAATTTTGCAATATACAGAATAAAGAAAATATGCTAAATATATTTAATATTTAAAGACAAATTAATAGACAATTTATGTTTATTAATATATTTTATTAAAATATTAGTAATATCTTATTAAAGACAACAGTAATATTTACATGGATACATGTTACATTACAGATCAATAAAAAGTGACAAACACATACCAATCTACATATATATGTCTCCATAAAATAAACAATGGATTTATTTATTGTTACTATAAATCCAAAAAACTTCAAATTCTAGAATTATTCAAAGGAGATTAATTCAACAGAAAAGTCAATGCAGCACAAAATCCTCGAAAGATGTTAAATCTGGTGAAAATAAAAATGACACCTGGACACCCAGTACACCAGAGGAGACTGTGCACGGGGCCGGCAGCCGAAGAACCCTGGCTTCCCACTGACCCGGCCTCCGGACTCCACAGAACCCAACCTGATCGAGACCCGTATGATGCACCAGTCCTACAAGTCTCATCCACGGAGGCTCAGATTCTAAGATTTTTATTTAAAAGCAGAATTTATTGTTATGTTTCATTCAGTACTTGCTGTAAAGACCAGAGACGGTGGAGATTAAATGCAATTAATATTTACAAATAATGATAAAAGATATATTTTTTATTTATTTGTTTATTTTGGAACAGAAATAATAAAAAATAATCAGAGATGTTATTTTAACGCTGTGCCACTACAGGTAGCAAAAACATTAGCTGCCGGTTAAACCTCTCTCTCTCTTTGCCCCAATTTTCACCGTCAGCCAGCGAAGGATTTATTTTATTTTATTTAACTCGACCACTTTTTTCCCCTTTAACCTGTGGGTTTCATTAAAAGGAAAATGAAGCGGCTCCATTAGAGGCCCGTGTTCTAGCCCTCGGCCTTCGCTCATTTCAACACTCCTGTGATCATATTCCTCCTCATAAAGTCACTATAGCAACAGGAAAGATGAAATTACTCACCTTTCAGAGAGAGAGAGAGAGAGAGAGAGAGAGAGATGTCCTTTTGTTCATGTATTAAAGCTTTACAATTTCACTACATACTGATGATGAAATCAATCACAAACTTGCAAAATTTCACTCCTCCGTCCATCCCACCTCCATCCTCTGTATCTGCCCTTCATACACCACAATCCCAGCCATGGAAATGAAATTAAAATGAAATACAATAATGGCCCATACATGGCTTCCTAAACAAGGCTGATATTTGTTGAAAAAAAAAAAAAAATATATATATATATATATATATATATATATTGTAACGCTCAGCTAAAATATATTTAACTAAACTTACAAAAACTGCGAGGTCTTTATCTCCGTGTCCGTGTGTAAAAAAACCCGTGAACAAGAATGAGTCCAACAAGACCAAGTTAACCAAACCAAAAGTGTATTATACAAAGTATCCAACAAAAGGGTGCACCAACCAAGAAACAACAAAAAAAACAAGAATATCTACAAAATAAATACACGCAAAAACGGAGTGTGAGTGAATCTGTTTAGTGTCCAAAGTCCAGGTTATTGTATGTATGAAGGAGGTGGATCGGTCTCACCGGAACTGATGAAATAATCCCGGGAGGCTGATGTCGGAGTAAGAGAACCGTAGCGAAGCAGACCAGTCGGGGTTAATCCTGAAAGCAAGGGAATCCCGCAGGAAGCAGCCCTCGTTTGTCTCTCCTTAAACTCCGTGAAAACCATGTAAACAGCGCGCTGAAACTCCCACCTTCCCCCCGAGTGTTTCGCCGGGCCGGCTTTTATTTCTGGGTCATGTGACCACGTACGTCACCATCCTCCCGTGCCGGCCAGCTATGCAGTCTCGCGAGGGCGGGAGCGGAACCAATACACCTTAAATGCATACATAGGCAACATTAAACCATTCGGGCACAATTAATAAAGTGCTGCAGCTTTCTTTACTTTTTAGCCGACTTACTCACACCCTATGAATTTGCCCTTTATGTGGCCGCGCTACATAGACCCCCCCCCCCCCCAGCTTCCGGCGTATGAGGAGAGGTCGGTCTTAACGCAAAAAAAAAACACATTACATTGAAGGTTCTTGTGGGTAGCCCCATGTTAGTGTAATTTATTGCCCTTTTAAACTTTTCAATTACTGCTGGACCCCCCCACTTGGGCGCTAGCTTAGCACAAAACTGTTGAGGTGCAGAGGAGCGCGAAAGCGTTGTAGGGCCGAACCAGTTCGCCCAGTAGCATGTGCACTTCGTACCACCGGGAAATGCTGGAACCGGCTTGTTTGGCCTTCTGACAACTTTGATGTTGTGAATCTTCCCCCGCTGGGTCTCGTGAGTTTTGACAGGAAGAATTTGCTGCTTGGTCTGAGGAGGGTGGATAGTCAATGCCGCGTGCCAGGGGTCTCTGGAGTGACCCGAATCGTGATAGCTCCGCTGATGTAGTCCCCGGGGTTTCTGGAAGGGCGGAGCTACTAGCATAGCGGGAGTCCGGTAGCCCCTGGTCCTCGTTTGGCCGTGGTTGGGTCCCTGGCAGACTTTACAGGTGTCGATGAAATGCCACACGTCCTTGCGTACAGAAGGCCACCAGACGACTTCTAGCAGCCGCAACAGGGTTTTTAGTCTCCCCCTGTGTCCGCCCGATGGATGGATATGGTAGTGGCATAGAAAATGTTGGGTCAGTGATTGCGGGATTATCAATTGGAGCTTTTCTCCTTGCTTCTCCGTAGCTCTTCGATACAGCGCCCCCTGGTATGGTACAAAGGAGCTCCTCCAGCTTGGAATGTTCCCAGGGTACTCCCTCGCAGCCAGCTGAGCTATTCGGCGGTCATTCTGCTGTGCTTGCGCTATCTTCCCCACGTCACAGGGCAGGTCAGAGGAAAACTTGTGAAGTAGTGGAGGAATCGGCTTTGGAGGCAGCCTATAGGAACGATGATAGGCTGCTGAAATGAGCTCCTCGCCCAAAACTCCAGCTTGGAGTGAGGTCGAAGATCGTTCACTGTCTTTCCTCACCTCCTCCTTGCTGTGCGGGGCCTTCAGCCTCAGCCCGTCACCCTTGTCTGCTAAGCCGCCCCTTTCCATGTTCGATCCCTCATTCACCTTCTGTTCCTCTGCGCTTCCTGTGGGTCTGAAGCCGTCAGCCACCCTGGGGTTCTTGGAGCTAAGCACCCCGTCCCTCCGATCTTCCTGCGCCTTGGCTGGAGTTCCTCTGGAGTCACCGAAGCGTGGAAACTTTCTGCGGCTGGGTGGTTGTGGAGGACAGGAGGACGTAGCCGTCAGCTCCGATGATGTGTGCTGCTTGGATGGGGGAGCTGCACCTGCAGGGGATTCATCATACGTGGCGTGGCTGCTGGGGAGAAGTACCTTACTCAGGGGTGCCGTGACTGGAGTGGTAGGCGTGGGCGGTGCAGAAGAGGGTGATGGTGTAGGGGAGCAGGCCGCTGGGCAACGGAGAGTTAGACAGCTAGGGAGACGTAGCTTCTTCAGCTGTTTTTCCCAGATTGCGTCTCTTCGCAGCAAACAATCAACAACCGCTCGCTCCAGCTTTTCCAGGGCCTCCTGAACGTAGTTCTCCAACCCTGCCAAGCTAGCGTCCACCGACTGCCGAAAACTCATTTCCCTATTTATATTACTGTCAGTGGCTTCTTTAAACGCCATCTCTAGTGTGTTAACGTTCTTAGAAAGAGCCAATAAATCCCCTTTACAGTCATCCATTTCATTCTGCAAAGTTTGTACCACGGTGCTAGCATTCCCACAATCAACACAATCATAACCCTTAGTCTGTTGGCAAGAAGTGTACAACGAACTTAAAGATGGCCCAGAAGGGCCCACTGAAAAATCTACAGCTCCCTGAGTTGATCGCACAAATCCTAGCCTGCCTGAATCAGCCATATTTACCAAACTAGCCTTGACATCTATCTTGTTCATTAGTTTTAAAACACCCAAGACACACGAAACAAGATCCCCGTATGTACGGGCCACCACTATGTAACGCTCAGCTAAAATATATTTAACTAAACTTACAAAAACTGCGAGGTCTTTATCTCCGTGTCCGTGTGTAAAAAAACCTGTGAACAAGAATGAGTCAAACAAGACCAAGTTAACCAAACCAAAAGTGTATTATACAAAGTATCCAACAAAAGGGTGCACCAACCAAGAAACAACAAAAAAAACAAGAATATCTACAAAATAAATACACGCAAAAACGGAGTGTGAGTGAATCTGTTTAGTGTCCAAAGTCCAGGTTATTGTATGTATGAAGGAGGTGGATCGGTCTCACCGGAACTGATGAAATAATCCCGGGAGGCTGATGTCGGAGTAAGAGAACCGTAGCGAAGCAGACCAGTCGGGGTTAATCCTGAAAGCAAGGGAATCCCGCAGGAAGCAGCCCTCGTTTGTCTTTCCTTAAACGCCGTGAAAACCATGTAAACAGCGCGCTGAAACTCCCACCTTCCCCCCGAGTGTTTCGCCGGGCCGGCTTTTATTTCTGGGTCATGTGACCACGTGCGTCACCATCCTCCCGTGCAGGCCAGCTATGCAGTCTCGCGAGGGCGGGAGCGGAACCAATACACCTTAAATGCATACATAGGCACCATTAAACCATTCGGGCACAATTAATAAAGTGCTGCAGCTTTCTTTACTTTTTAGACGACTTACTCACACCCTATGAATTTGCCCTTTATGTGGCCGCGCTACAATATATATACACTACATAATCAGTACTTCGTAACACCTCCTCTGGCAAATATCACGTTTCTAGAGCACCCACAAATTGTAAAAAAAAAAAAAACATAAAAATGCCTATAAAAGCCTTTTTGGTTAAACCCTAAATATGCTCCCAAACTCTAAAACTCATCATAATACATTACCCTTAAAAAACTAAGAATGTAAAGGTGAACCCGTATACTGTACAGTATTGTATTGCTGTGTACAGATGTCTATGAAATACAGATGTTACCCCCACTGTACTGTATGTGTATTGTAATTCATGCATAATACAAACAAAATATTTATCTTACAAAATTAGTAGATTATATTGTTTTTAATAGCTTAGCATGAAAACATTAAAAATTAAATATTGCCACGAAAAAAGTTATTTTTTTTTTATTTGCAGTGTACGATTTAAAAAAGACAAAGAATTCGCTTAGGCGGCACGGCGGTGTAGTGGTTAGCACCGTCGCCTCACAACTCCAGGGTTCGATTCCCATCCAGGCTCGATTCCCGTCTCTGAGTGCATGGAGTTTGCATGTTCTCCCTGTGCTTGGTGGGTTTCCTCCCACAGTCCAAAGACATGTACAGGAGGTGAGGTTAATTGCCGGTTCCCAAATTGCCCGTAGGGTGTGAATGAGTGTGTGAGTGTGTATATGTGTGTGTGTGCCCTGCGATGGATTTGCATCCTGTCCAGGGTGTACCCTGCCTCGTGCCCTAAGTCCATCGCAATAGGCTTCAGGTCCAAATTTTTCCGCGACTCTAAATACAGGATAAAGCGGTATAGAAGATGAGTGAGTGAGAATTCACTTCATATCTCACGACTGAATACCCCTGATACTTTCACATTAACAACATAAAAATAAAGACTTTTAAAAGGATACCTACTGACAGCCCTAATATCTATCTATCAATATTAGAACTGTGAATTATTTGTAAATATTTGATTACCTTTTTGGGACAATCATACTGTAAAACTTGTATTTTTTGCAAAACCTGCTGTATAGTTTTAACAATTTTTTAAAATTTTGACAATTTAACATTTAAAAGGTTACCTATAACAAAAAAAAGCAAAAGAATCTATCCTAAATCATGATTATTTATGGTAAAACCTGATTATATACGGTATATACAGACTGCACTACAGTGTATACACGGTAAATACAGGGCGTCCAAAAAAAGCATACACATTTCAACATAAAAAATATATGCACAAAAAAACACGGTCACATGATAGCATCAACGATAGTACGACTACTGATACCTTTAGAGGAAACATAACACTACACCCAAAATCAGTTCAAGTTTTAAAGAGGGTGTAAAAAACAACTGCTGAAGTTAGCTTTCATTTTTTGGGCCCTTGTGTATACACTGTATATTATGAATATTTAAATATATGCAACATAACCTTTTAAGTACAGTAATGTGGAAGCATAAAGAGGATACTTAGCCTTGACTTTTTTTCATCTTTGGCTTTATTTTTATTGGATAAATAATGAAACAGTAAAAACAGTTGAATGTTGTTGTTGATGTCGTCTGAGGTTGTATTGGCCTAACACTGAGACCCGCTGTGATCAGATGATTTCTATTATGTTTTTACACAGAATTAAAAGAAGGGGGTACTAACTTTTGAACATGGCTGTAGGTCCTCTTTACCTCTGCCTTTTTTAAAGTGCTGACACTGGAGACCTCTTCAAAAATTAAAACCTCACCGCATCAATCATTATTGATATTATTCCCGGAGCGTCCGCGGTACCTGTGAATAAACTGTTCATGACGGCATATTAGAGTCAGCGCATTAATATAAACCTGGGATTATATTTTACATTACAGTAACACTACAATTTAATCATATCATTCTACATCTTATGTTTAAAAGAATTGTGCTGATTTAGAAGTTATAGCAGCGTATGGAAGCGCTCCGAACTGACTGATAAAAATCTGACTCCCATCATTAAGGATTTGGACTGAAAAATCTCACTCGAAGTGTTAGCAGAATCAATCAGGATGTTGAAGCGCATAAAGGTCGTTCGTGCATTAAAGCTCGTGCGAAGGAGAATCTGTCGATTATGCGACCGGACATCAATTTTTCAACATGCAAGATTGATTTTTATTTTTTTTTTCAAAAACCTATAAAACAGAATAAATCAGAGATATGGTGCAGGGTCGTAGCTGTTAGGCGTCATTATGAGTTGACGAATACATAAAAGAAATTTGGCACACTTTTTGGTGTGCTAACGATACACAACATTAAGCTAATGACGATTAATTGATATACTGTGTATGTAAAAATATATACATATTAAACTTGCTGGGTCAGTCTACAATTGGGATGCCATTATATTTGCATATGTGCATACACTTTTAAATCAAACCAGAGTTCATACAGGACAGGAAGTTCAAAAGATTCACGTGATCATGTGGTTTTCATGCATTTCACATCAATTGATCTACTCTTTTTTTTCTCTAAATCCAAAAAATCACTACGTAAATAATTAAAAAGTTGTTCTTATATAATTAGCATGGAGTCTAGCTAACAACATTCTGTCTATTCGGTCATTGTATACCCAACCAATCATCCCTGGGATGCATTTCATAGCAAAGCAAAGAAAAAAAACATCCTGCTTCCCTGAAGTGATGTTAATAACATTTGGTATTTTTTAAAATAAAAACAAGTAGCAATTTTAAGAGTTGTAACAGCTACCGTACATGGTCTCGCAGTCACGGAATCATACTTTACTTCATCCAAACCTACAAATGAGGGTGAGTATGAAGGGTGTAGATCTCAGACAGTGCACATGGAGTGTGAAATAAACGTGTGAAATGGGTCAGATGGCGGTCATTAGCAGCGCTCATCACACGTCGGAAGCGGCGATGCTGTAGTAGCTCCCAGCTGACTGGAACGCCAACGCCGTCCTGGATCCTGGAGACTCCTGATCGACTCTGCCGCTTAGATCAGGTTTGTTTTTTTTCACCATCACAACATCCAGCGTGAAATTCCTGTTTCACACTTACAGTATGTCGGACAACATGACCCACGATGATGTCTATACGAGAAACGTAGACCTGAGGAGGAAACTTAGCATCATGGAGCAATATACACATTCACTAGCAACTTCATTAGTTATGCCCTGCTAGTACTGGGTTGGACCTCCTTTTGGCTTTGGCATAGATTTAATACGGTGCTGGAAACATTAATCAGAGATTTTGCCCCATCTTGACATGCGAGTATCACACAGTTGCTGCAGATTTGTTGGCCGCACAATCATGACGCCATGACCCGTCCACCACATCCCAAAGCTGCTTTACTGGATTGAGATCTGGTGACTAGTGACCTCATTGTCATAATTTCGGCTTTGAGACACGGTGCATTAACCTTTGGTCATGAAGCGATGGACACGGTCAGCAACGATGGTTGTGCAGGAAAATCCCAGCAGATCAGCAGCTTCGGAAAATAGACCGCCCTGTCCGGCACCAACAACCATGCCATGTTCAAAGTCACTTAAATTATTATTTCTTCCTCCAATCTAGATTCGAGATTCAAAACTTAATTAATCCCAGAGGGAAATTGCTTTGTTTTATTTACAGTTGCTTTTCCGTGGTTTCAAAGGAGTAATAAAAGAGTAATCAATTAAACAAGGGGAATTAAAATAACTTAGAAAAGGCGGGAGGGAAGGGGTAAAAAAAAAAGAACTACTAAAAACAGTAAACAGTAAATTCTGTATTGCACTAATAGAAAAGCGCAGCATGTGGTTATGTGACTGAATTCACATATATTGCACTTGGAAGGGAAAAAGGGAAAACGTAACAGAATTGCACAAATAATACAGTTAGCAATATTGCACTTGAAGTATGGTAATGGTATTGGTAAATGACCAGGGAATGAGTAATGTTTTAATGAAATATTGTAATATTGTACCATTACAGACAATTAGCGTTGGAAAACGAGTGAGGAAACAAGTATTGTATTCATGTAATATTGTATTATTAGAGACAGTTACCGCCCACCCAGTGTAAATATTACAGTACAGAGAAGAGTTGTATAATTTTATGGCCATTGGTAGAAAAGATCTCCTGATGCTCTGTAGAACACTTAGTAGTAATCAGTCTTCTAATGTTTCTATTGCTAATGCTGGGTTTGTACTTCAGCAGATCATGTCTACATGCATAAATACATATAGGGAAATCAAGTAAACACACATTATGTATTGAGCTCGGCTGTCTTCACCTACCTGACAGGAAGCACATGATACCTACAGTACCCCCTCCCTGGTTGGTACCTATCTGTCATGTGATGGTGAAAGCTGTGAAATAAATAGGAATCTGTGTAACTAAATTAGGAAGAACATGGAGAACAACAGCTAGAGATCAGCTCCTAACAAGTCTCATTAAGCACAAAGTGCTGACCATGTTCACGCCACTTTTTTGTGGATGTTGTCTGAGGTCCTGACTGGGAGTTCTGAGTTCAACCCTTGAAACTTTTCATGTTGGAGATGGGATGAGTTGACCAGTGTGTGTATTTACAGTATAAAAGAATAAGAAGATTAGAACTGCATGGTAGCGTAGTGAAGTGGTTAGCACTGCAGCCTCGCCCACCACCGGGGTTAATGGTTTGAGTTCACCTTGGGTCTGTATGTGAAGTTTACATGTTCTCCTTGTGCTTGGTGGGTTTCCTCCAGATACTCCGGTTTCCTCATACAGTCCAAAGACCTGCAGATTTCAGTTTAACTGTTAAATCCAAATTTTCACTTGAATCTGTTGGCTGTTGCTTGGTAGTTAGCACTGTTGCATCAGACCTCCATGGTTAAGGGTTCAAATTATGGAGTTTCAAGTTCTTCATGTGCCATGTGCGTCCCACAATCCAAAGACATGCAGTGTAGCCCAATGATTGGTGTTTCCAAATTGCCCATAGTCGATGATTGGGTGTACCCTAGGTTCCCAGAGGTAGGCTCCAGGCCCCCTGTGACTTTACCCTTAAGGTATAAGTGGTATAGATGATGGATTATTGGATCTTATTTTATGAGCAGCGGACTCGGGGCTTTTGTTTTTGTGCTGTAAGTCGACGAGTGCTTGAAGGCTTTTGTGACCCATTGATTTCTTGATTTCTTTAAGCCTAATATCCCGAGAGGACTCCTGCTTTAATCAGGTTCACTTTAAACCTTAAAAAAGAAGAGCTTGATCCCTTGATGTAGCAGGCAAAGCCCATCAAAAACATCCTGAATCAATGAAGCAAACTCAATGCATTACCCAAAAGCAGAAGCAATAATATTACCTTTACTTTCATTAATGCTTTTCCATTCACGCAGGGAAAGCAAGTTGGCATTATTGATATCCGCTCAGTTTAGTAGAAATTGTCCAATTTGTTTGCTCTGAAAGAGCCTCTCTTTGAAATGAAATAAAACACGAAGTTATTTAAACCTTTTATCAATCCAGGGTTCTTAAACACCTCAATGAGTAAGTACAAAATGCAAATCTCACTAGCTTACTCCAGTTATTTAGCAGAATAAACAATACTATTTATTTCATTTATTAAATGTGAAAGCAATGCAAGTTGAGCTTTTTCTCCCATTGCTAACACACTTTAAACCTATGAATTATAAAACAATTATGGATTATGCTCAACTGAACAACAAATCATCATCATCATCATCATCATCATCATCAATCCATTGTACTAGCACATGATATATTTTAAGACTATTGTAAAAGTGTAAAGCCATAATAAAGCAAAGCAACAACAGTTTAGTATTAAAGTAGATTACAAATATCCAGCAATTAGCCAAAACATGATGACCACCTGCCAAGTAGGTCCCCATTCTGCCACAAAAAGAGTGATGCACTCTGTGTTCAGGCCAGCCTTTGTTCCCATTCGTGCATCAGTGAACCTTGGCCACTTATGATCCTGTTGCCAACGATGGCAACCTGGTGGAGCTGGGGCTTGAACCACTTACCTTCTGATCAGTAAATCAGTGCTTTAGCCCTCTGAGCTACCACTCCTCCAATTTTGGTACGTCATAACCACTGCAGACCAGGAACATCCCACAAGAGCTGCAGTTCTGGAGTTGCTCTGACCCAGTTGTCTGCGATCTGTGTATATTAACTTATTCAATAAAAGTTGTACTAAATTCTCATTACTTACATTTTACACTTTACACATTTCACAATCTGTGCCCAGAGACTCACATGACCCCAGCCCGGCTCGGTGGATGTCCGAGTCTTTCGAGTCAGCATGCACCAAACGCATCATTATTTATTTGACTCATCGAGATAACCGAACGTTATTTAAAAAGTGGAGGTAATGAGTTTTTTTCTTTAAACATTCTTTCCACCCTATTAAACAGATAACGATCAGTTACAGAGTAAAGCTGCTTTCATCGTTTTAGTGGCTCTGAAGGTATCATGTAACACAAAACCTGTCAAAACCATGTTTCCCTGCTTCATGGTGGTAGATGTGGCGAAAAGAAAGTGGTAATGAGTTTCTGTGTCCTTAAAGCTCCTTTTAAATGCAAGTTTTCTTTTGTTAGCTTAGCACTAAGGCATTCTGGTGGTGGCGCGTTTGTTTGCCTTTATCTTTGCTTTGGATTTAAAAAAAAAAACAAAACATATTTTAATATAATATTTAATAATGATTAATTCATTAATTCTTCTTATTTTTGCTTACTAAAAAGACGAATGTTTTGCTCATGTTTGTTTTTGTTAGCAAGCTAGCAACCTGATTAGCCGTGAGGTATCTGTATATAAAGTGGTATCACATTTTAAAAAATCAGCACATGCTGAGGATTTAGATAACTTTAGATAAGATTTTTTTTTTTTTTTACAAATCCAAGCGTGACATCACTGATAAGAGAGAAAAAGTCAGACTTATCCTGATGCACTATATGCGTTCTCATTAACGACGCAGAGCGCACTGACTGCAGCATCGCCGTGCTATTAGAATATCCACTGGTGAAATGTCTGAAACAATCTAGCGAGGGGAGCACTCCGGCCGGACCGAATCAGCATCATGATGATGTAGAGATGCTAGTGCTGCTTCCTGCAACACACTGGGAGAGCAAGCCATGCGTTTAGCTTCTAATCAAGGACGTAAAAACTCTGAGCAACTCAGACTCAGGAGGAAATGTGCAGTCTTTCTTTTTTTTTCTTTTTTGCTGTTTGTAGATCATTCACGTTAATATGCGTGTATTAGGATGCTACTGTATGTAGCAGGAGTCAGGCTTGTGTAAAGCTCCGAAATGCTAAGAGTGAAAAGACTTCATACAATTCTTGTATTGTAGTAAAGACTCTCTAGTGCAAATATTACTCAAGTTGAAGTAGTTTAAAAGTGTACTTGAGTAAATGTACAGGAGTACTCACATCCAAATGTACTCTATTAAAAGTAGAAGGTTTGTTTTAGCTCACTGTAGCCTTTTTTATAGTAAAAAAAAATCTCTCTTTATCTCTCTCTCTCTCAATCTCTCTCTTCCCAAACATCTTCTTTACATCGTTGTCTGCAACCAGCTTCTCATGTCAAACACCTGCCACGTTAATTAGTGTCTTCTTAAGAAACGTCATACAATTATGCATATTGGTGAGAAGTCGGTGAAATTCCCACTACACATTCGACACACTACGCGTTAGGTTTAGGTAACGCAACACCGTGCAGAAATCTAGTCCAGTAAAAGTACAGATGTTTGTTGTAGCAGGTCGTGGAGTAAACATAAAAACGTATCCTGAAAAGTATCTCAAGAGAATAAATCTGTGAAAGATGTACTCCAGTACAGTAATAAAACAAATGTCTCTGCGCATTATTTTTACACTGCTGTTGACTTTACAGCGATCAGATGGCAAATGTGATTAATAATGATATTGACTGGTGTTTCTTATCTGTATAAAATCAAAGCAGAATGCAAATGAAGCCCCATAAGACCATTCTCTAGCCCTCGAGAAGTGGAAATGAATCTGGCTTTCCAATGATGAGAAGCGTACATCTCAGAAGAATTCTTCAGCCATGTGTTGACATTGTTGTTCGATCTATCGAATAAAAACATCAGAAGTCGTGTCAGTTCACGAAATTGTGTAAAATGATTAGAAATCCAAACTCTGAGAATGAGCCAGAACACTCATCTAAAATCCACTAACCGGTGGATTTAAAGTTAAAATTTTTTGGTCCGGTTTATTTGTTTATAATCTACTTTTGCTAGCAGTTAGCGTAAACTTTTCCCATTATCTTCTACACATGAACTAAAACGATAGAAGGACTTTAGCTGGACTCTTGCTATTCTAGCTAATATTATTTGTTAAATATTATTTAATATTATTTGTTAAATTGTTGTGGATCAGAAGCCTGAGTTAAACGTTAATTTAAGAATCTTAAGATTCTGAATCTCATTCTGAACTCATTTTAAGAATCTGGATAAAAAAAAAAAAACACTCCTTATTCTAGTTTTCTGTTTTATATGAAAAACCATTCCTTTGAAGACTTTAGGTGAAATCATATTCAGCATGATTATCCACACACACACACACACACGCGCGCACACACACGGATTGTTTGAACTGAGATTTGGTTATTATTCCTCTCTTCAGTCTTCAACACTCAGTCGATGAATTCTTTGTTAGCGACATTTCTCATTGTGGCAGCGTTTACCTTTAGCATCTGCTCTAAAAGAATAAAAAACAATAGAGGCTCATTTATCAAGATCTGAATGCATACACACACACACACACAAATCCAATTCACAACAATGCATTTATGCTTCGGATTTCATGCTCAAAGTCAAAGGAAGGAGGTCATCTGTAACATGGAGTGCACACACACACACACACACACACACACACACACACACACACACACACACACACACTAATGAAAGGAATGTAAAGAGAAGCTACTATATGTTGTTACTCCAGAAGCTAATCTCATGATGCTCACCGACCTGAACCCTGAATGAAGAGGATCCTCATGCGCTGTGAACGTGGGCTTGTGCGCTCTGTCCCCCGGATCTCCTCAGCTGGGGGGGATTTGGTGGATCAGTGCCTGGCAACAAGCAAACCCTCCTGCGTTTCTCAGCTGTCACGTCGCAGGGCCCCTGTTTCAGACCGAGGCTTGTGACTTGCCGTGTTTAACACTCGCCCGGGCTCTGATTAATACCGAGTAGAGCTCGAGTCCCACGAGGAGAATCCAGGTGAGTTCTGCTCAAGTGCCATCACCAAGAACGCCAGGAGATGCCATGTTGAAACGATTTCGCCGTGTCCAGTGCTCTGGACGGTGTACCAGGGGGCACTAGACAGGGTACACCCTAGATAGGGTGCCTAAACAGGGCACAAGCACAAACACACCACGCAAATTTCCAACACTGATTAGCATAACTTGCTTGTCTTCGAATTGTTTAAAACCCACCAGAGTGGAATGCTAACTCCACACACACACACACACACAGCCCTAACCCTCAACCCAGGAGGTGTGAGACCACTGTGCCATCTAAGTTTATTTTGCCTCCAGCCAGAGGTGTCACATATGTTTTCCTACAAGTCTACAGAAATCAGTTTGAGTTATTTGTACTCGGAAACAGTTGATATTTTTACAACTCAGATGATTTTACAGGAACTGACACTGAGCTAAACACTGTGAAATTAGTTTAGTGGGTTTTCTTTTTCCCTGATCAGCAGCGGGTGTGTTCTCATGTTCAGTTGGTTGTCGCAGGCTTTTCTGTACATTTATTCAGGATTGTTTACGTCATTCTGGGTTTATATATACTGTATAATTCAGCCTACACAAACTGACATCACAGTACATCTCTTAATATTCAAAGTGCTCTAGGGATACTTAATTAAATGTAAAATAAAAATACATTTTATAAACAAACTAATAAAAACACCATATTTCCTTTTAAGGTTTTCCTAGATAAGGTTAATTGATCTTAAATAATTATTTAATTAGTATATATATGACTGGTGCTGTTGTACTCGATATCAGCACATCTAAATATCATACAGTACCTTCAGTCCTCGGGCTGCATCAGTACAACAGCACAAGCTCGAGTCTTATTGTACAGCTCCGTGTCATTCTTAGTGTTTAGTGCTTTTCATACAAATGCTCCACAAACACTGTTTATCATCAACAGATTATGATTTGTTTCATTATTTAACCTGGTATTTTGCCCCGCCCACACATATCCCCCCACGCCTGGCAGAACTAAACAACCGCGACTGGCGGAGCCACCGAGAGTGTTAAACTCTTAGCGGTACTCTGTAGCCCAAAGTTGAGGAGATTAAACCATGGAGGTGGTGGACAGTCCTGAAAAACACACCAGGGTTCTGGGGTCAAATCACAAATAGCGTTAAATAGAAAGCTAGTGCACTATGTAGGGTGTTCAATCCCTTGTTTTACACACCAAGTAGTGCCCTTGATCAGGGGTTAGAGGAGAATTTGGGATTCAGCCTTGTGTTATGAGCTAGTTAGCTTTGTAGCTACAAACAGAACAGAACGACACGGAAAAGAGAAAAATGAGGTTTAAGAAACATAACATTATCATATGTGATGTAAAAGTGATGCGGAATGATGCACATAGTTAAACATCCCAGTGCTGTTACGCTCTACAGTATATCACCACTTATGGAACGCCTCTCGTCCAATCAGATTACTTGGTTGGAACTAACTGTTGTGTAATAAGAATAAAAATGGCATCACAGTTGTGTAGTGGTTTGGGCTGTGGCCTCACCCCTCCAGGGTCCAGGCTCGATTCAGGTGCATGTTCTCCCCGTGCTTGGTGGGTTTCCTTTGGGTACTCCGGTTTCATCCCACCGTCTAAAGACATGCACGTTAGGCTAACTGACGTTCCCAAATTGCCCGTAGTGTGTGTGTGTGTGTGTTGCATTACCTTAGATGACAATGTTTTTTTTTTCTTGCCTTAACTAAAAAAAATAATAAAATGTGCCTAAAATTACTGTATCTTTTATTGGAAAATGCATACCAGAGTAAGCGAAGGGTAGAGAGGGACAATTTTTATGCAATTTGACACATTTGTAAAGATTTTTGTTTTTTTAAATAAAAATGTTTAATAAAAATGTTTTTTTTTTTTTTTGGTGCCATTCAAAGTTTTAAAATGAGCAGTCAAGTCTGTTTTCACATCGACTGTAAGGAAACACTAGTAATAACTCCAGGAACAGAGCGCTTTAGTTATGTATTATTACATTTCTTTACTTTGACTTTAAACTTTTTGGAGTTGTGTATTTAACAATATTTTTAGTTATCGTAGAGTAAAACAAGGCTAAATCGTCCCTCAGGAGACACGCTGCTGCAGAAACGCAAATAAAACCTGAGTTTCTGTCTTCAACCATTTGTTCATTTTAGTCATGCGTTTTGCTTAAGGGGGTTCCATTTTACTAAAAACAAAAAAAAAAAACTCAATGTTCAGTCGCCTTGAACTAACAGAGACTGAGTGTGTGAATAAAACACAATAACGTGTGATTCATCCTCACACTTCCCCCGGCTGTGCTGAAGGAAGAGTGCACATAAAAGCTCGGGCGGGTTTAAGGTTTAAGAGGCGCGCTAAACAAACAAATACAGCTGTTTACAGATGTCTTTATTAGTACCTGTGTGGGCGACGGGGCAAAAAGAGAAGTGAAAATAGCTGGTGTTGTTTAAATGAATCAACTTCATTCTCAAGCCGTTGTGCATCTGCTTCCCTTATTATTCTTTTTGGAGTTTTTTTGTCTTTTTAATTCCTATATTGTTTCTCTTTGTCAGGAAGACTGGGTTTAATTACAGGCTTCGGTTTGTTCGTCAACAAAACAACAACAAAACAGAAGAGACTACGTGAGCTACAGGTTGCGGCACTGACAGGGTAGCATTAGCGCTTCTTATTTACATCTATCACAGACAAAATACAAACAAACAGATAAACAAAAACCGAGACTCCGCGTCTCTTCTGTGAACGTACACAAAGTGCGTGGAGCGATTATACGACCTGACCTGAGAATTAAACTGCACTTAAATAAGGATTAAACAAGACAACTAAACTCTAAAAGAAAAACAGAGGAACAGCAGGAATCCTGGGAAATGAAGTCTAAGTCAACTGGGAGGCGTGGCCATGACGGTCCTGAGTGACAACAGATTATTCATTGTTTTAGAGACATTAAAGTTTGAGTTAAAAGTACGAAGCGACAGTTGCTTTGATGTAACAGAAATCATGCGCACAGGGTTGGTGTGTTAATGTTGTGTAGAAGAACAGATTGTGTGTGTTTCTGCTGCAGACATTATGCTAAATTGACTCGCTGCTAGATCCACTCCAGCACCCAGTACACTGGCCACGCTTGAAAAATGATTGAGGCAAGATCAGTTCATACTTTGGAGAGAAAAATCCGTTCCATAACAAAATGTTCTCTGCCTTTTTTTTTTTTTAATCGCGCCCCCGTTTTCCATCTCGCAAATTTGTAACAGGCCGCGGCAGCCACAATCCGTTTCCGTGTTATGAATGTGATCTGTGCGTTCTTTTTTTAGCGCAAATGCTAATGTGGTCTGCACGTGACGCTCTTGCGCTCTATCCATTATTGTTCAGTGTCGCTCCAATTTAGATAAGGCAATAATCTGCCTAATGCCAAATATCGAGTTAATCTGAGCGCTTCTGATAGGCCTCGTGGGGGGGGGATGGGGGGAGAAGAGAAGGAGTGATGGGATTAGACAAGACAACGGTCTCGCCGCTGCTCTCTGATGGAAATTCACGCAAGAGCTCGTCTTTCGGAAAAAAAAAAAAAAAACCTGGTCTCGAGCCAAAGCGCTTTGAATTTTAAAGAGCACGAGACATTCTGTCGGATTTTATATGAATAAAATCACAAAGCAGGCGCTGTGCTTTAACCTCTGATGTTACACCAACCCTAACCACTCACACCTTTAACTTTTCATGAACACTCTCAGGAGATTGTACTGTACAGGCTCCTGAAAGCCTTGAAAAGAAAAACACTTTGAAAGGTGCTGAATATTTCATAAGTGACAGGTGAATACATGATTTTTTTTTCACCCAATGAAAGTGAACTAAAATAACATTCAATGTGAAACAAGGTAGAATCTACTTTCAGTTTGTAAACAGCAAAACTCGTTGGTGTTGGTGTTAGGCCTTTAAACCTCAGATCAGTTGGATACAAGAGTGTCAACGAAATAGCATTAGTATTAGGACTTAATGTTATTTACAGGGTGTCAACCAATCAGAGAGCAGTTTCCTCCTGCAATGACACTCTATCCAGCGAGAGGGCGGGAGGAAGCTCCTGTCTTTAGTGACACTATAACAACTCAGACAGATGTTCTTTTTCATAATGATAATGTAACAGAACAGACAGATGCTTCCTCCTGCATTTACACTGTAACGAATCAGACAGATGTTCCCTCCCATAATAAAACTGTAATTAATCAGACAGATGTTTCCTCCCATAATGGTAATGTAACAGATCAGACAGATGTTCCCTCCTGCAGTGGTACTGTAAACCAATCAGACAGATGTTTCCTTCTGTAGTGGTACTGTTACCAATTAAACAGATGTTCCCTCCCATAATGACAATGTATCCAATCAGACAGATGTTTCCTCTCACATTTACACTGTAACCAATCAGACAGATGTTCCCTTGTTATCCATGTTAGCTAACATAGAGTTCTATTACACTGTGTTACACAATTGTTTGTCTTTTCCCCACTACATTATACTATTTTTGGTACAAAATAACTTGAGTAAAATGCAAAATGTGTTTTTTGTCTAGTTGACAGAATGAATGCCTGGATTGATGATAATTTAGTTGTAATTTGAACAATCAAGATTCATTCCAATCAATAAAACATGAGCGTGCTCTATGACAAATGAAAAGTGCAGACTGTGTGTGATGATGGACAGAGCCATTTCTGTTTAAAGTACTTTTACAGAGACTGGTAGAGCGAAAGTGAAGTGGATAATGGCCGTGTGTTAGCAATACTGCGAATCTGAAATGCGTGCGCACTACAGTGAACACACCACGGGTGAGAAACTGGAGAAGGAAATGAAAGTGTTGTTCTTTTCCACTTTCTGAACTTTTTGTGCTTTAGGTTTGTATGGAATGTAGTTTGGGCGGAAATTGTGTTAAAATCTGGGAAAGCCGCTGCTTAGTGTTAGCCTTCAGGTTTGCAGGCTGGTGGTTGCTGTGCGTTAGCGGGAGAGCGATCTAGCAGGTAGGAATCCATCTGATGAAAGCAGGATATATTTCTATTTTGGCAAAAATGGGATCTGCCTTTACTGAACAAACCCAGCAGGATAAACAGACACCAACAAGCATCTTATTTTCTATCTGCTGGCGAGAACCTCTCAGCTATTACACTGCAGAGAGAGGTGGAAGAAACACACAGACAAAACAGACAGACAGACAGATGGGTTTGGCCTACAGAGGCAGACAGACAGGTTGGCAATGACACCACAAAGTGCTGAGACTGGAGCGAAGACAGACAGATAGATGCAACAGTAAGTGTGAGACAGATGTGCCTGGTCGGTGATCACCGCTAGCTGTCTCACTCCCGCGCCACTCATTAGCCACGCAAGTGCAAATGTACATGAATAATTCATGAGTTGCTGATTAATTCCTCAATCCATCTGAGCAGCTGCTTTTGTCCGAGACGGAGGTTCAAGGCCAGCGACCTGATGACCCATAATGCTTAGTCACTTGGTCACATGACAGAGGAATGCAATGTGGAAGGGAAGAAATATTAACAGTAATATCTGTGTGTAAGAAATGTTTATACTTTAGATTAAGAGTTAATATTTGATTTATGTGTTCCGCTTATGCAATTGTGCACCTGGTGTTCATTTTTTGTTGGCCAAAAATAAAAAAAATAAAAATTTTATTTGGATTTGTGAATATTTGATTTCCGGACTTAATGTGGAGAGAAATATAAACAAAATATTTTTATTAGTTCTTTTGCAATAAAGGAATTTGCTGTTCTAATGCTCACATTACACTGCAATAAAACTCAGCTGTTCTTTGTTTTTCGTCCATTTTAATTTCAAAATCAAAACATTGTACACGCATAATTAGTTGATAGATTTATTCACTGAATTATTCATTTATTCATTTGTGAGATGTGCATGCGAATTATGATCTGATCATGCTCATTACTTTGCCCAGGGAAGTGTTTAGAGAAGAGTGTGTAGGAAAAGATGATTCATAATCAATTTAAATATAATTATTATGATATGAATAGAAAACTAAGTGATTTGTAAACTCAGGATAAGTTAATAGCTGAACTGCACCGGCACTGGAGCCAAAAGCAGACGCGTTAGAAGTCTTTGTTTTTTTTCTCCATGGTGCCAGTCAACTGCAATCAGGAGCTGATGGATTGCCTGTGGCGATGTGATGATGATGAAGATGACAATAATGAAGGTTGATTATTGTAATGTTGTAGATGATAATTATATTGATGATGATGTTTATTATATATTAATAAGCTCATTCAAACATTTTATCATTCCATCGATTTTATTCACAGGAACTTATGCGTGCGTTGCAGGTCGACAATTTTTTTAAATTTGTAAAGAAGAAGTCTCCAGTATCAGAGCTTAGATACGTTTGAAGCTAGCTATTCTCTTCAGTTTCCATTTATAACCATGATGAAGATTATAATGATGATGATAATAATGATAAGGATGACAACGATGACAATGATGATGATGATGATGATGGCGGTGATAAAGACAATGAAGACAATGCTTAACATTGTTAATTATGATGATAAACATTATGAAAATGGTGACGATTATAATTGGATAATGAAAATTATTGTTCTGGTGATTATCTTTATGATGATGATGATGAAGAATATAGTGATGATGATGATGAAGATCATAGTGATAATGATGATGATGATGATGATTGTAACGATGAACAACAATGAAGATGATAATAATGGTGAAAGTAATAATGATGATAATAAAGATGATTATTGTAATGATGATGATAATATTTATAATGATGCTGATGGTGGTGGCGATGTAGAAGATGATGATATTAGTGGAGATGATTTTTTTAATGATAAAGATGGTGATCATTATATTGATGATGATGATTATAATGATTATAATGATAAAAATGACTAATGATGATGATGATGTTGATAATAACATGTTAATTATGATGATAATGATGGTGTTAATGATTATAATAATGATGACGAATAACAATGATAATGATAAGGAGGAAGGTGATGATGATGATGATTGTATTGATGAACACAATTATAATGATGGTAATTATAATAATCATGATGATTACAATGGTGATGCCGAAGCGTAAGATAATGATAATGGTGAAGGCGATGTGATGATGATGAAGATGACAATAATGAAGGTTGATTATTGTAATGTTGTAGATGATAATTATATTGATGATGATGATAATGATGATGGTGGTGGTGGTGATGTTAATAAAGGTGATGATGATAATGGTGATGATAATTGTAATAACAAAGATAGCATTTATATTGATGATGATGATGATGATGATGATGATGATGATAATAATAACAATAATAATGATGATGGTGGTGGTGGTGGTGATGATAATGGTGAAGATGATGATTGTAATGATGAAGATAATGAATATAATGATAAAGATGATGATATTGATGATGATGATGATGATGATGTGGCCAGAGTAGTCACTGTTTCCCCCTTTGCTGCATAAGAACAACTCGGCTCCGAATCTGCAGCTCTTTATTTTCTTTATTTTATTCCTGACTGAATCTCCGTCTCTGCGCTCAGCATTTCCTGTTAGCTTCCAGCTCAAAGGCTGGACCTGATAAACGATTTGCTCTGCAGGTAAACGCACCCGAGCAACAGATGTGTGAGAACAGAAAATGTGTCCCACTGATAAAATCTGTAAGTAATGTAAATGGAAATCAGAATATAGCGGAAGCCTCCTCTTTCCTAGCGCACCAGAAAGCCGGGCTCACCCGAGCGGGAAGTGAGCTGCAACCCATGGACTGAATTTCAACTGGATTAACTGTTCATTGTAAATGTACAGTGTACAGTTCATAATCTAAAGTGTTTGGCTAGTTGGTAAAGTTAACAAGCTACCTAACTATTTAATGCTACAAGAATTTGGAAATAAACTAAATTATTGTATGGATTAATTAAAAAAAAATGTTATAGGTTCTAGTAATAATAAAAAAAAAAATTCATAAAAACCTATAAATGAATGCATGCATCTATTCATAATTTTATATGATTTACTGTATATACCACAGAATATAAAATTTTTAAACAGACGACATTATCGAAGCGTGGATGTGGAGCAAGCATGACATCTTTGAACTTGACATTGATGACAGGCATAACAGGACATTATTAAGATCAAACAGGAAACGATTTATGTAGAACATGACATGGTGTGGTGCAGCCTTATTGACCTCCACGAGGTGCTGGGCTGTGGAGGTTGCCCGGTTGGTCTCCACAGGGTGCTGGGCCGGGGTTGTGGCTTGAATTTGGGCCGGTATGATGATGAGCTGTGATGTTTGATATGCTACTGAACCTCTGCTTGCTTGTCCTCCTCTTCTGGCCGCATTGGAAAAGTGGCTTGGAAAAGAGCCAGATGGCTGGCAAGCTGCTCTCCATGCTTCTGTAGCTGTTAAAGATCATAAAGTTGAGCGCTCTCACCAGCACCCACCCACCCATACCTTGTGTAGCATGGCTTCCTCTGCTGCAGCATCTTTCTGGTGCCGTCTTCATACATTTAATTGCTATACGTTATATAGATATATATGATAAAATTGTTATCATACGGACTACAATAAATAAAAAAAATAAACAAACATGTCTCTTTAGCAAATTGTAAACGTTTATTTATAACTTCTTATAATTTTACCGACTGATCAGCTTAAAGTCAATGATAAACTAATCAATGCTACAGTTCTTCCTAGAACCTTTAAGGGTTCTCAGGTCTTCCAAACGTTCAAAAGAGTCGAATAAAAAGGGGAAAATATTTTTAAACTAGCTGAATGTGAATAATAATAATGAACTGAACAAAGCACTGCATTATGATTAAATTAATAGAGAAAATGTATGTTCCTGTTTATATATATATATATATATATATATATATATATATATATATATATATATATATATATATATATTCTGAGCTTGTCTTGTTATTCGAGGTGATGTCAGGTGCTTATTATGCAACACTGTAGTATTTAATTAGTCGATAAAGGCCCAAGGAGCACCGCATTATCATGCTGTTTACCTGAAACTGATGCTAGTGGCTGTGAAAATGAGTGATAAACAAACAATATACACACACACAAACAGACACACACACACACACACACACACACACAATGATGACTGAATTTTCCCTCTAGTTTATTTACAGAAAAAAGTATATAAGCATTAATCCATTTCTTTACTAAATTAAACCATTCCTATGGTACAGAAATCTGGAGAAACAGAAAGGTTGTAGAGAGACATAAGAAGAACTGCCATAAAAGAACGAGGAAAAAATAGAGAAAAAGAGAGAAGAAAGAAAAGCCTGGGAAATTGAACACCGTCCAGGAGAAATGAAAGAAGACCCTCTGATTATGATCCCAAGATCATTTGTTTCATCTGCTAAATATAAAAATTACCCTGAAATGTTTTTTTTTTTTTTTATGATTACATTAACCAGTTAGCATACATTTATACAAAGAAGTGACCTGATGCTAGCACACACAAGTCACAAATGCAACGCTGCATTATGTTAAACAGGACCTTTTTCATTTAACTGCTTGCCGAAGAGATCGTGTTTAATCAGCACAGAAATCGATCTCAAGGTAAAAAAACTGAGCCACATTACATTTAACAAAGTTTGTCTCTGGTCAGACTAGCGTTATCTGACTTCACTCCTTACCACCAAAATCGGTTCCCCTCTTACAAACAACTGTGGGTAAAATAAACACACAAACTAGCGTCAGTACCCTTATTTAAGCTAGCTAGGACAAACACAGCACTGTGCTAATGTAATTCAGCTAACTAGCCACATTAGCAAACCTTAGCAGTA
This sequence comes from Clarias gariepinus, assembly GCF_024256425.1. Lineage (NCBI taxonomy): Eukaryota > Metazoa > Chordata > Actinopteri > Siluriformes > Clariidae > Clarias > Clarias gariepinus. The sequence goes on along the minus strand of NC_071110.1, from coordinate 32,732,423 downwards.
TGCTTGTTGTTGCCTAATGAAAAGCAGTAGCCACATATTCTAACATGTTAGCTAACATTACTAGCGTATTTTCACATCATAACTAGTATGTTTTTAAATGCTACGAGCAGCATTGAAATGTAAAACAATACAACAACAAGAACACAGAGAAATTGATTTTAAATCAATTAAATTAATAAAGAACAAGTAAATACATTATACCTTGTAGAAATCATTTATTTGAGTCAAGTTTTAAAGTTTAAAAAAAACCTAGTCAAATAAATAAATAAATAAATAAATAAGGCACATGTGATTAAATATTTTATTTTAATTTGTTTTATTTAAAACAAATTTAACTAATCAATGTAAAACAAACAAAAAAACTAATAAAAGCATCAATTAACTAAATAATTGATTTTTAAATGTTAAATAAAATGCAAAAACCAAAAAAAATAAAAAGCTAATTATCGAATTGTTATGCATTTAAGATTTCCTTTCCATAAAGCCATACATCTGTTTTTATTGTGTTTTATGGATTTATGATTTCTTTTAATTAAATCTGCTCAATGGCCTGTTATGCTTCATGACTTTATTCATTTTTTAATTTACTGTTTTTTGGGGTTTAACAAGTCTTTGTATTCTGGAAATCTCATAAGCTGCTTAGAATAAACATGAACTGTTTAAATGTTAAACATCTCTAACTCTGAACGTGAATATATAGATAGATAAATTATTTCGGGGTACAATGACATTAAGATGCTACTTACAATAGATTTAGAATAAAAACAGTAGAGCAGCTGTTGTGCCTTCTTTACCAATGCTGTGGTGTTTGTGGTCCAGGAGAGATCATGAGCAATCTGTGTACCCAAGAACCTGAACATACTGTAGGGATGAAGTTTATTGGATCTGATGCAGCCCTTATATCCCCTTCACAAATGAAACCAACCATTATGTCATCTGCAAACTTAATGATGTTGTTTATGGCATGGGTTGAAGCACAGTTATGGAAGTAGAGAGTGTAACGATTGAGAATCAACACACAGCCCTGTGGAGTGCCAAAGCTTAAGCATGGAGAAGATGTTGGTGGAGATTTTGTTAGTCCTTAACTAGTGACCGGTGCATTGAGAATATCCAAATTTGGCAAATTTGGTGGCCAATCTACTCAGAATAACAGTCTCCAACAGAGCACCTTTGGGAAGTGGTGGAACAGGACATTCGAACCGTGGATGTGTAGCTTACAAATCTCCAGCAATGGTGTGATTTTCTCAAAATCTCTAAGGAATAGTTGGTGGACCTTGTTAAATTTGTGCCATGGAATTGGAAAGAATAGTTTTTTGGCAAACGGGGTCCCACCCTATACTTGCTAAGTGTCCCTAATGAACTGGCTGATGAGTCTCAAAGTGTTATTACCAAAAACAAACCTACTTCCTGGGGTTTTCTTTTCTTATTTCAACTTAGCACTGTTTATTAAAGGATCATTTGCTTAGCTTTTTTTTAAATATAGATTTTCTTTCTAGCATAAAACAAGCATAAAAAATCCTGCCAACAGAGTGCAGTGATTCCAAATGTGAACCGAATAAGAGCATCTAGAAATAGGTCTAATGTACTTGTAATTCTTTTATAATCATCTCATTAACAGAAATATGAGATTAATTTGGCCTATACGTGTTTTGCGCCCTGCAGTGAGAGCCGCAGTGTGAGTCATCGCGGACAAGACTTGAGAAAGAGCCATTAAAATAATGGCAGCGTTACAGGGGGTCCGTTTTACAGGCGCGGAGAGAGAATCACCCTGAGATTGTAGGACTGATTAGAAACATCCATCATTACACAAAAATGTCAAACAAGAATTGAAAAGAAAATGATGCTACAGTAGCATTTGTCTTTAAAAACACCTTAATTCTTTATGGCACAGATTCAACAAGGTCCACCAACTATTCCTTAGAGATTTTGAGTGCATCACACCATTGCTCAAAATTTGTCAGCTACACATCCACAGTGTGAATGTCCTGTTCCACCACATCCCAACGGTGGTCTGTTGGAGACTGTTATTCTGAGTAGATTGGCCACCAAATATGCCAAATTTGGACTTTTTTAATCCACCGGTCACTGGATTAAAGACTTTCTTTAAAAAAAATCGCCACCAACCCCTCCTCCATTCTTCAGTATTAGCACTCCACAGGGCTGTGTGTTGAGTCTTATTCTTTAAACTCTCTACTCCCATGACTGTGCTTCAACCCATCCCACGAACAACATCATTAGGTTTGCAGATAACCCAATGGTTGGTCTCATCTTTGGAGGGGATGGAAGGGCTGCACCAGATCCAATAAACTTCATCTCTATGTTCAGGTTCTTGGGTACACAGATTGCTGATGATCTCTCCTGGATCACAAACAGCACAGCATTAGTAAAGAAGGCACAACAGCGACTCTACTTCCTGAGGATACTCGGGGAAAACAACTTACTGAAGAATCTGCTATTGCCCAGCTATCGCTGCTCCATCGAGAGCATGTTGACATACTATATCACATATTGTATGCCAGCTGTTCGGCAGAAGACAGAAAAGCCCTTCAGAGGGTCATCAAAGTTATTTGCACCACACACACTCCCATCCACACACTTTACAGACTCAAGTGCACATTACATCATTTTTATTTGTTCCCAAATGCAAAATCTGTACATACGTAGGGCACGATAGCTTTTTAACAAGCAAATATGCAATACTGTAATTTTCAATATGTTACCTTTATTTAAATTAAAAATTTTATTGTTATATTTATGGGCAAGGCGTATAAGTTTGCTAGATCACACTGTCCAAATGTGCGATATTGTTAAATGCAATTTCTCAGCTGCTTTAATATCACAACTGAATAGCACTATCTGATCATTTATTTTAATATTTATTGTTATTCTTAACTGTTTTTATTCTAAACCTATTGTAAATACCACTTTAATGTCATTGTACCCTGAAATAACCTATTTACCTATCTATTCTTGTTCAAGAAACCAGTTAGAGGTGATTTAAGTTTTGTGACATGGTTCATTATCCTAAGGTCATAAAGAGATGGACACAGTCAGCAACAATACTCAGGTAGGCTATGGCATTTATATCATAATTAATCGGTACTAAGGGGCCCAAAGTTTGCCAAGAAAACCTCCCCCACACCATTATACCCCCACCAGCAGGCTTGACCATTAATACACGGCAGGATGGATCCATGCCTTCATGTTGTTTACGCCAAATTTTGACCCGATAATTCGAATGTCACAGCAAATCAAAACTCATCGAACCAGGCAATGTTTTTCCAGTCATCTACTGTGCAATTTTGGTGAGCCCATGTTACACCTGTAGCCTCGGTTAGCAGCCATCTGCTTCATGGTTTGATGTGTAGTGTGTTCAGAGATGCTCTTCAGCAGTTCTGGTGTACTGTAACGAGATGTTATTTAAGTTCCTGTTGCTTTTCTATCAGCTTGAACAAGTCTGGCGGTTCTCCTCTGACCTCTGACATCAACAAGGCATTTTCACCCAGGGAACTACCCTTACTGAGTATTTTCTCTTTTTTCCACCATTCTCTGTAAACTCCAGAGATGGTTGCGTGTGACAATCCCAGTAGGTCAGCAGTTTGACAAATACTTAGACCAGCTTGTCTGGCACCATCAACAAGGCCATGTTCAAAGACACTTAAATTACTTTTCTTCCGCATTCTGATTCTCGGTTTGAACTTCTTCACCATGTCTACATGGCCAAATTCATTGACTTGCTGCCATGTGATTGGTTAGTTTAATATTTGCGTAAATAACAGTATGTTGAACAGGCATACCTAACGAAGTGACCGATGAGTGCGTGTGTAATACAGGTGATGTCGTATCTAATATTAAATAGTAACAATAAAACTGGGTAAAGTCACGAATTAGTTCTCCGTTCTTCTTGAAAAATTTAAAATCTGTAAATTTAGTTAAGGGATGATACAAATACATAGCAGGTCTTTTAGTTTCTGAAGCCAGGGCTAAAACTCGAGAATTCTCAAGGGAACTGCAGACTTCGGTGCCAAGTTTCTGTACGTGATCTTCAGGAAGCAATCAAGCAGGCATGGATTGAGCGAGTGACACCAGAGTACTGCAGATTTCTGACTCTCTGCCCAGCCGGATTCAGTTTTAATAATTTTGGCCACCACTCTATATTGTTATACATACTTTTTCATTCTGCGATAAAGAGGTAAAGTTTTACATTTAAATACTGTATCTACATGGTGTGTAGTATATTATTTATTTTATACCTATTATATAAATACAGTAATGAATTTCATGTATTCATGTACACTATAGTCCTAAGAGTTCTATAATTTATTTATGAATGTTAAGTGACTTAAAGGACTAGATTTCATCACTGAGCTCATAGTCCAGGTGGAAGCCCAGATATTAATTATTATTTTATTTTAAAATAGCTGTAGATAAAACCATTTTCCTGATAAACTGCTATCTAGCGTTGTAAAATTTACTGTTTTTCATTATAGCTAAAATGAACTTTAATAAATTATGATGCTTTAACAGCGCTACCTCTTTTTATTATTATGTGGAATATTCATGCGGAAAGTAATTTTGTCCGCTTTTTTTTAAGGAATTAAACTTATGCTAATGCACTCTTTTATGTGGCTTGTAAGCAAGTCTACATGTAAATCATGGGAAACTAGGGTTTCGCACAACACAGCCATATTGTACGTGCGAAAATAAACTCCCACTCGTGTCTGGGCACCGAGCCACTCGGAGCTCCAGCTGAGAAACGCTGAGACGGATAAACCGCTTCGAAATCTCGGACGTGGTTATGATAATCAGGGCTCGCATTACATATGGGCTTCTTCTGCAACAGAAGAAAAGACCATCGTTCATATTTATATAAGTAATAAATTGTAAAGGGAATAGTTTTACGATGCATCGGACTGTAAAAGTAAATATGTTTGAAAAAGTTTGGTGTGTTCAGAGTCGGGTTACGCGCACTTGTGCTGGTAGACTGTGGGTTGGTTTGTACAGGCTAATAACAACGTGAAAGTAACTACATCATTTATAAATAACTGTGACTCCAAACAGATTAACAACGTATCTCTTTAATACAGCTGTTGATTACTTTGCCATAACCCTCAGCCCCGAAGTGCTTTATTTCTTACTTAAAATTAGAATTACATTTCCACTTAGGCTGCTAATTTATATGCTGTGGCATTAACCTCACTACTGCTTATATATATATAAAACTCACAAAAAAAAGAAACGTTCCTTTTTCAGGACTGTGTATTTCAACAATAATGTTGTAAAAATCCAAATAACTTTATTCTAAAGAGTTTAAACAATGTTTTCCATGCATGTTCAATTAACCATAATCAATTAATTAACATGCACCTGTGGAATGGTCGTTAAGACCTTAACAGCTTACAGAAAGTAGGCATTTAAGGTCACAGTTCTAAAAACGCAGGACACTAAGGAGACTTGTCTACCGACTGTGAAAAACACCCAAAGAAAGATGCCCAGGGTCCCTGCTCATCTACGTGAACGTGCATTAAGCAGATAAATCGCCATGTCCGCACCGTGAGACGCCTAAGACGGCGCTACAGGGAGACAGGAAGGACAGCTGATCATCCTCGCGGTGGAAGACCACGTGTAACAACACCTGCACAGGATGGGTACATCCGAATATCACACCTGCGTGACAGGTACAGGATGGCCACAACAACTGGCCGAGTCACACCAGGAACACACGATCCCTCCATCAGTGCTCAGACTGTCCGCAATAGGCAGTCCATGAGGAGGAGTCGCACTGCAGTACTTCAAGCAGCTGGTGGTCACCAGATACTGACTGGTACTTTTGATTTTGAGCCTCCCTTCATTCAGGGACACATTGGGAAACATTTTTAGTTTATTTCTTATGGTGTTGACTCTTTTAGTGTTCATACAAATATTTACACATTAAGTTAACTGAAAGTAAAAACAGTTGAAAGTCAGAGGACGTTTCTTTTTTTGCTGAGTATATATGGGCCTCCGAGTGGCACAGTGGTAAACTGCTTGCCCTATCATCCAGAGATCACTGGTTTGGTTCCCGGATGAGGCTGTAACTTCTCACAGCCGGAGGTCTAGAGCTCCGTCAAGCCAGATGAGAAGAGATGGGTGTTGGGCTAGCAACCGTCCCCGGAAAAAAACAACCGCTGCGGAAACAGCTAAAGTCCTCTACAATGGAGAACTCTCATTATCCTATGCACCGTTCGGTGCTGGTGGCCTTAAAGATATACAGTATATATATATTTTTGTTTGTTTGTTTGTTTTGTTTTAATACCAATGCATCATTGTGCAATAGGTTTTTTTCCTCACAGCACTTATAGTCTTGGGCTTTGTATGAGTGTTTATGAATGTAAGTAGACTTCTGTTGCGTCCATAGCATAGCCGGCTAGTTAGACAAAGATAACTTACTTATTTAGTAACCAGGAAGTCTGTCTGATTTATGGCAGCTAATCATTTTGCAATTTATGAAAAGATTTCAACAAGAATTACATTTATCTCATGGTTTTTGTTCTGCCCCTATATGGTTGCTATAGTAAATTTCTGTGACTGGCGCATTTCTCAGTCTTTCCACTAGGGTTCAGTAGTATCCCTTAAGTTTGTGGCTTCTTCTTCAGTTGTTTATTGTGAGTGAGAAGAACCTGTAACAGAAACACGAGCTGCTCAACTTTAAGCCTAATTCACATTGTTTGGGAGTTTGTTGAGCCATAATCTGTAAGTAATTAATGTGTAACTTCATTTTCTTTAAGAGTTGTTACTTTTCTGTTACTTATGAGGGTTTGAAACTTATAAGGAAAATGTTATGACAAACATAAAGCATACGAAGTGCTGCGTCACTGACGTCTGTTGTTGGTTTCAAATTGAGGCGATACTGATGCTTGTGTATTGTTTTATTGTATGTTCACAGTCTTACAGAATTAAAAGAGGTCAAACGGTCTTCAGTTAAAGATATACAGACGAAGCGATGTGTCTTGTCGTTCCTGGAACCACCTCCTCTTATGTTAAGCTCGTTGCATAGGTTGAATAGCCATACATTCAACTGAGGGCAGCAGAGTAAGAAGATTATATACCTAGCAAGCACCCAAGATGTCGCAGCGTGACGCTTCACCGCCTCTCTCGCAGATGGTAGTCCGGTCAGAGTGTCACTCACGCTCGTCACGCAGTTCACGCTCGTCACGCAGTACATGCAGTTCATCCACCAGTCAAGCTGCAGCACGAGCCAGAGCAAAGGCAGAAGCTGCCTGCACCAGAGCACGGTACGCTAAACGCCAGATTGACATGGAAGTTGAGAAGGCACGCATCGAAGCAACGTTAAACGCTCTGAAACAGGAGGGTGAGGCTGAAGCAGCGCTCGCAGCAGCTCATGTCCTGGAAGCGGCAGCTGATGAAGAGAATCACGCCGTGGACATCACAGAACAAGGAGTCTCCTCTGTGACGCCTTGTTCCAGCAGACGCACACAAGAGTACGTGCACGCTCACTTTGCCAACTGCAGCTTGGAAGTTGATGGGGACAGAAAGCCTGATACAGGACGACTGGTCAGTGATGATGACGCTCAGCATCTACAACAGAGTCGAGCACCAGTCGCCTCCTTCCCAGGTGTACGTCTCACTGAGTTTCTAGTGCAGGAGCAACCAAAACCCCCTCCTACACACAGAAAAATGGACATTTTAACCCAGCCTAAACCTTTAACGCCTCCACAGACGGAACTTGCAGATTTCACAGCCTACCTAGCACGCCGTGATCTGTTGACATCGGGATTCAAGGTGTTCGACAACCGTCCTGAATCCTACTTGTCCTGGAAGTCCATCTTTCGCAACGCCATAGAAGGCCTCTACCTCAAGTCCAGCGAAGAGCTCGATCTCCTCACTAAGTGGCTCAGTGGAGAGTCACTCCAACATGCGCTGAGGATCAGGGCAGTCCATGTAAACAACCCCCAAGCAGGACTGCATCGTTTGTGGCAACGTTTAGACAAAAGTTATGGTTCTCCAGAAGTAGTTGAAGCATCACTTTTTCAACGCCTACAATCTTTTCCAAAAATATCTAATAAGGACACTCACTTATTGCAGGAACTTGCAGATCTTTTGTTAGAGTTAGAGTATGCACAAAGTGAAAATTATCTTCCAGGCCTTAGCTTTCTGGACACCCCAAGGGGAATTAACCCCATAGTTGAAAAGCTCCCCTACGGACTTCAGGAGTCTTGGGTGAAACAGGGGACAAAATACAAAAGGGACAATGGCGCAGTTTATCCACCTTTCTCATATTTTGTACAGTTTATAAATGACTATGCAGAAATGAAAACAGATCCTAGCTTTATGTTACAAGGTTCAAACATAGTAGCAACAAAACCTGAGAAGCCATGGGTAAAACCAACTAAATACAGAGTGCCGGTTGTGGTGAACAGAACAGATATCAGTCAAACAAATGTCACAGCTCAAACATCTGTTCTCAACCCAGATAAACAATGTCCTTTTCACCATAAGCCCCATGCACTTGCCAAATGCAGGGGCTTTAGATCAAAAACTCTAGATGAAAGGAGAAGTATCCTCAAAGAACATGCTATTTGTTATAAGTGTTGTTCTTCCACAGGTCACCGAGCTAAGGATTGCAAAGCCATTATCCAATGTGCAGAGTGTAACAGTAATGCTCACGTGTCTGCCATGCATGCTGGTCCACCTCCGTGGTATACCAAGGACTCTAACCTCCTGCCTCAAAGCCACGGCGGGGAGGCCGATCCTTCAAGCCCCGTGATCACAACTACTTGCACAGAAGTGTGTGGCCCAGGCCTAAAAGGTAAATCCTGCTCTAAGATTTGTTTAGTCGACGTTTACCCTTGCACAAGCCCTGATGAGAAAAGGAGGATGTACGCTATGTTGGACGATCAAAGTAACTCATCCCTAGCCAGGTCTACTTTCTTCGACATGTTCCATGTGAAAGGTACTGTGTTTCCATACACAATGAAAACATGTGCAGGTTTATCAGAGACTGGAGGACGCAGAGCAACTGATTTTGTTATTCAAGGTGTAAATGGGAAAGTATCCATGTTGCTGCCCACACTGACAGAATGTGACCACATTCCAGATAACAGAGACGAGATACCCACCCCTGAGGCTGTGGCGGCTCACCCTCATCTACAGGCACTGGCTTCACAGATCCCTCCTCTAGACTCAGCCGCGGACATTCTCCTCCTCTTGGGCCGGGACATCATCCAAGCTCACAAGGTTCGCAGTCAGGTGAATGGTCCGAACAGTGCACCTTATGCCCAACGCCTCGATTTGGGATGGGTAGTTGTAGGCGACGTCTGTCTCTCAGGTACTCACAAGCCCACAGTAAACTCTTCTAAGACAGACATCCTTAATAACGGGCGTCCTACCTTCCTTAGTCCATGTGAAAACAAAATCTGTATCAAAGACAAATACACAGAAAGCTGTTCTACGTTAGGTAGACACATTTTCCAGCAAACCGTAGACGATGACAAAGCGGCTCTTTCAGTAGAAGATGCTTTGTTCCTGGAAATTATGCACAAAGACTTTGCTAAAGATAAGACAAACAATTGGGTAGCTCCTCTCCCATTTCGTTCCCCCAGACAGCGTTTGCCCAACAATAGAGACCAAGCCCTCGGTCGCTTAATGTCGCTCCGCAAAACACTGATAAAGAGACCGGAAATGAAGAAGCATTATATTGAGTTCTTGGACAAAACTTTCAGTAGAGGCCATGCTGAACCAGCTCCAGCTATAACTCCAGAACAAGAATGCTGGTACCTCCCTAGTTTTGGAATTTACCACCCTCAAAAGCCGGGGAAGATTAGGGTGGTGTTTGATTCAAGTGCGAAATACAACAATGTTTCTCTCAATGATGTGCTTCTAAAAGGGCCAGATCTCAATAATACTCTTGTGGGAGTTCTGACACGTTTCAGGTCCGATCCATATGCAATCATGGCTGACGTGGAGCAGATGTTTTACAATTTTGTTGTCAGAGAAGACCACCGCAACTACCTTCGCTTCTTGTGGTTTAAAGACCATGATCTGGATGGAGAAGTACAGGAATTCAGGATGAGAGTGCACGTGTTTGGGAATTGCCCCTCCCCATCAGTAGCTATTTATGGACTGAAACGAACAGCGATGGAGGGAGAAAAAGAACACGGCAGTGATGTAAGGGAGTTCATTGAACGCCACTTTTATGTAGATGATGGACTAAAGTCATTTCCTTCCACTGATGAGGCCGTCAACATTCTCTGTAGGGCTCAGAAAATGCTGGCTCAAAGTAACATACGTCTACATAAAATCTCATCCAACTGTCCCACCATCACAAACACGTTTCCAAGTGAGGATCTTGCGGCTGACATGCAGGGCCTCGACCTTGGCCTCACTACCACACCCATGCAACGAAGCTTAGGCTTGGGCTGGGACCTGTCTAGAGACTTGTTTAAGTTCCAGATAACTGTCAATGAAAAGCCTTTCACTAAGCGCGGAGTATTGTCAGTTGTTAATAGTGTGTATGACCCACTTGGCTTTGCTGTCCCTGTCATTGTAGAGGGCAGAGCTATACTCAGAGACATTTCCACTGACGTTTGTGAATGGGACACTGAACTCCCTAGAGACAAATTACAGCAGTGGCAACACTGGAAACACTCCCTCGAACATTTACAACGACTAGAGATTCCAAGAATGTTCACCTCAATACCACTGTCTGCAGCAGTAACTAAAGAAATTCATGTTTTCTGTGACGCCTCTACTAAGGCAGTGGGAGCCGTTGCCTATCTTAAACTCACAGACAGAGATGGTCATAATGAAGTGGGCTTTCTTCTTGGCAAGGCACAGCTTGCCCCAAAACCAGATATCACCATACCCAGACTCGAGCTTTGTGCAGCGGTCCTGGCTGTCGAGGTAGCGGAGTTAGTCATGGATGAGCTGGACATAGTAGTGGATCACGTGAGTTTCTATTCGGATTCCAAAGTAGTCCTCGGGTATATTTGCAACACGAAGAAGCGCTTTCACATCTATGTGCACAACAGAGTGGAACGCATTAGACGATCTACACAAACCCATCAGTGGCATTATGTGCCCACTCACTTAAATCCTGCTGATCATGCCACGCGCGCATTACCTGCTGAACAGCTGTCTACTTCCACATGGCTCAGTGGACCCGCTTTCCTTACCAAGTCAGAAATAAGTCAGTCTCAGCCAGAGTCGTTTGAGCTTGTGAACCCAGAGAATGACAACGAACTGCGTCATGAGGTAACTACTTGTGTCACTAATCTGGAAGAGGATGTTCTCAGCAGTGCCAGATTCGAGAAGTTTTCAAGTTGGAATGTACTGCTGAAAGCTATGTCTAAACTTCGACACATTGTTCAGTCCTTTAAGCAGAACACAGAAGGCTCCTGTCAGGGCTGGCACAACTGTAATGAGCATGTAACGGAGCAGCAGCTTGATCAAGCTAAGACCGTTATCATTCGCACTGTCCAAAGAGAAGTCTATGCAGAGGACATAAGACAGCTTGAAAAGAGTATGCCCCTCAAATGTTCAAGCCCACTTAATAAACTGAACCCGTTTCTCGACACAAATGCAATTCTCAGAGTGGGTGGGAGATTAAGACAAGCTCAGTTGACTTCGGATGAAACAAATCCTATCCTCATACCTGCAAAACATCACCTTGCTCAGCTCATTATAAGACACTTCCATGAGAAAGTATGTCATCAGGGCAGACACTTCACCGAAGGAGCAGTCAGAGCTGCAGGCTTTTGGATTGTGGGAGGAAAAAGAGCAATAAGCAAAATGATATTCAATTGTGTGACATGTCGTAAACTAAGAGGCAGACGGCAGGAACAGATTATGGCTGAGTTACCAAAAGACAGGTTGTCCACCGACCCTCCTTTCACACACGTAGGTCTTGACGTCTTCGGGCCTTGGCCTGTCACGGTCAGGAAAACACGTGGTGGACAAGCAGATGCAAAGAGATGGGCAGTCATATTCACGTGCATGAGCACACGAGCCATTCACATCGAAGTTATTGAATCAATGGACACGTCATCATTCATAAATGCCCTGCGTCGTTTTTTTGCCATCAGAGGTGCAGTCAAACTTCTTAGATCCGATTGTGGGACAAATTTCGTGAGTGCATGCAAAGAACTGCAAATAGACAAACGAGGTTGTCATAACAGCAAACTAAACCGCTTTTTGGAAGACTTTAGCTGTAAATGGCTTTTCAACCCCCCACATGCGTCGCATATGGCTGGCTCCTGGGAGCGCATGATTGGGGTCACGCGTAAAATCCTGGATGCAATGCTCCTAGAACACAGGAATGCAAAGCTTACCCATGAAATTCTGGTGACATTAATGGCTGAAGTTACTGCCATAGTGAATGCTCGTCCGTTAACCGCAGTTTCTGCAGATCCTGACAACCCAGTCATCCTTACCCCTGCTATGTTGCTCACGCAAAAGGTCGCGACCCCATCTATCCCACCAGGTCAGTTTGAAAGCAGTGATCTGTTCAAAGCTCAATGGAGACGCGTACAATATCTCGCTGATGTCTTCTGGAGACGATGGAAAGCAGAATATGTCTCTGGACTTCAGCACCGCCGCAAATGGAAAACTGTAAAGCCTAACCTACAAACAGGAGATGTTGTTCTGTTAAAAGAGACACTTGAGCATAGGAACAATTGGCCACTTGGACGCATCACCAAAACCTTTCCCAGTGAGGATGGACTTGTAAGGAAAATAGAGGTGATGACTTTCCGCAAGGGTGCACACAGGTGCTACATAAGGCCTATAAGTGAGGTTGTGCTATTGGTGTCTAGTGATTGTACTTGAAAACAAAATTGTGTTTCATTCTATGTTATTTGTTTCTACATGTTAGTTGGGGATGACATTCCTCGGATGTCAGACGGGGAGTGTTCTGCCCCTATATGGTTGCTATAGTAAATTTCTGTGACTGGCGCATTTCTCAGTCTTTCCACTAGGGTTCAGTAGTATCCCTTAAGTTTGTGGCTTCTTCTTCAGTTGTTTATTGTGAGTGAGAAGAACCTGTAACAGAAACACGAGCTGCTCAACTTTAAGCCTAATTCACATTGTTTGGGAGTTTGTTGAGCCATAATCTGTAAGTAATTAATGTGTAACTTCATTTTCTTTAAGAGTTGTTACTTTTCTGTTACTTATGAGGTTATTGAAACTTATAAGAAAAATGTTATGACAAACGTAAAGCATACGAAGTGCTGCGTCACTGACGTCTGTTGTTGGTTTCAAATTGAGGCGATACTGATGCTTGTGTATTGTTTTATTGTATGTTCACAGTCTTACAGAATTAAAAGAGGTCAAACGGTCTTCAGTTAAAGACATACAGACAAAGCGATGTGTCTTGTCGTTCTTGGAACCACCTCCTCTTATGTTAAGCTCGTTGCATAGGTTGAATAGCCATACATTCAACTGAGGGCAACAGAGTTTTAAATCATTTGGTCAAAACGGAAGTGCCACGTTTCATAAAACATTCTTGTAGGATAGTGTAAGCTAAAGTGTGAGCTTCCCTTTGGTGATTAGTCACAATGCGATATTTAAAATGAAAGCTCGGAGCATTCATACCGGGATAAGAGACAGATGAGATACAGCTCCTGAGTAACCTTTCCATTCGGACGATCCAGTTCATTTTTCATGAGCAACTTTTTTTTTTTGCTTCCAGAAGAAAGTCATCCAAAGTACTTTTCCAAAGACGCTGCTAGTTCAAGGTTAGCTTTATCAGCCTTGAGTGGGTTTTGGTTTGGCTTTCTTTCATTTTTTTTTTTATGCGTTCTCTAACCAAGGACAGGAGCGCGAGTTAAGGCTGTGCACGCAGGCCACATGGGAAGAATAACGTTTTTTATTTTTTTTTTATAAATGAACAAACAACTAAATAAATAAATAAATAAATAAATGAATTGATCAGCCGCAACAGAAACTTTTAAGAACAAAAATTAGACTACATTTTTGTGAAAATGAATAAAATTATTTGTTTGCAGAAACTTTTTTTAAAATTAATTTGTTTGTATTTTAGTGCACTGCCCATCACATGTCTGTGTTTGTTTACAGTCTTTTTTTTTTTTTTTTTTTTTTTCCGGCCTGTCAGTATCACAGATAACACATAGAGTGTATGTGTAGCTGTTCTATCATCATTCACAGCCATTTTTTTTTTTTTTTCCTTTTTTTTGTTTGTTTCCCATATTATAATAGACAAGACCGGGGGACCAAAAAAAGAGAAGAGAGTAAAAAGAAGAAAAAGAAAAAAAAAAGGGAATAAAAATAAATAAACAAACAAACAATTGAGGGAAAAAAAAAAAAAAAAAGAAAGGGAGGGGGGGTGGGAGGGGGGAGAGAATACAATCAAAATTTGCTTCCGCACCTGCCGAAGAAAAAGAGAAAAAAAACAACAGAAGACACAACAGCAGAGAAACCGCAGCCACAACCAACACCTGCACGACTCGCGGCAAACCACAAATCCCAAAACCTGTTGATTAATAAAATATTTTGAAATAAACATTTTGTTTTGAAGCAACAGCAAAGACAGTGTGTGTGTGAGCACCTGTTTGTACACCAGTGTGAACGTTTGTGTGCACACCTGTGTGTGTGAGCGCGCTTGTGTTCATAGGGCTCCTCCATGTAAATGTTTAATAGTGTGTGTGGGGGACCACAGTCCCGTCTCGCGAGGCATGGAGCAGATACGGCGGAGACACGGGTCCCAGACATCCAGAGGCCCCCCAGAGCACAGGAGTCTCAGGAGAACCACCGCAGGGACAGCCCCCCACCCCGAAAGGGGCAGCGGAGAATCCAGAGGGGGGTCATCTAGCAGCCCCAGTGTAGACGCCCCAGGGGGCCGTGGTGTTTGTTTACAGTCTTAAAGATTGTTGTTTTGTCTTTACACAACAGTTCCCTAGTAAAAATAAGAAACATTTGCTTTCCAAATCAGAGGGAAAACAAGGTTCTGCAGATGTTCTTCAAAGTCTGATTGGATATTGTACTGGACTTATGCTAAATGTTCTCCTTGTCTGATACAGAAACACATAGGGTTACACATAGATCCTGAGACATTTTCTCAGATAATGGCCCACACTTAAAAAACAATGTTATTCCTGGGTTCTTTCTTCAGCCTCCCACATGGGATCTAGTTAAACACTTTCTGACATGAAAATATTTAGTTGTAGGCTTTGATGTAGAATTTCTAAGTCTTCCTTTTGAGGGACAAACAGAACAACTCTAGGTTACCAAAAAAAAAGGTTTCGCATTAAGAAAAGACAGCTTTGTAGTTAGAGAACTGTGGTTAGCTTTATGGCCATACATCCCCAGGGTCAAGGGTTCAAATCCTTATTTCCTTGTGTGTAGAGTTCACATGTTCTCCCTCCAGATAATGGAGAACGTAGTGTGCGAGTGGGTGTGTGCATGTGTGCCCTGTGATGGATTGGCACCCTGTCGGAGTCGTACCCTGCCTCGTGCCTGCAGTCTCCCGTGACCCTGTACAGGATAAAGTCTACAGAAAATGAATGAATGTTAGAATTATAAAATGGTAAAATGTAAAAGAGTTATATGGGTTCTACTTCAACTTTAACAAGATTTCCCCAAGCGACCACAGATAAAGTGTGAAACATTTACTTAGAGAAGAGGGTTCTTTAAGGGTTTATTTTAATAATTCAGGGTTCTTATGAAATAATTAATTTTTTTTTTTAAATGGCTGCATTGGAAATTATATTGAAACCTACTGAATTCTTGGATCAAGCTATTCTAATGGATGTTTTTTGCACATTCTGTCAGAGCGAAAGTGTACAATTCCGTCTGTTCTTCCCGTGCCACCTCTGTCCTCTGTACAGCTTCTCAGTTCTAGTTAGCTCAGGCCTGAGTGGAGAACCTTAGCCCCTGCGGCGTGTTCCGCCTACGCCAGGTTCGAGTCAGCCATGCATGGTCTAGCCGAGCGAAGGTGATAATTAAACTCGTGTTTCTTTAAATTGGGTTTGAGCACTGGAGCAGAACTCAGGAGGAACCGCTTAAACGCCACTCCGTGCTCCGCTGAGCAATCTCATGAGGCCGATTTAGCGAAACATGTAAAGGAAAATGCAGAACCACTCGGGAACATCTATAAAACGTTCTAAGGTGACAAAGGACCAGTGTTTCAGGCAGACTTTAAACCGGTGTAGGTAGCCGATGTGGCGAGTCAGCAGTGCGCGATTGTGAAAAATGAGCGTCCTAGGAATTGAACATGAGTAATGATGCAGGATCTCTGAGCAGGAGAACCACATGGGGTGATACTGTAATGATAATTATGCCTCAGTGGTTGTACCTCAGGGACAGGGACAGGTTAGGGTTCGGGTATTTTACAGAAGGACGTTAAAATGTTTGTAGCATAACTATTTAAAAATAATCTCTTGCTTGCCAGCAAATATTATAACCTTACTTGGTTACTTTTTCCTTTTTTGTTTATTTATTGTAATATTTCTATTTGCTTCTTTGCTTATTTATTTATTTATTTACTTACTTACTATTCAATGGTGTTTATTATGATTTATTTGTTGGATTAAGTGATTCCTATTTTCCACCTTTTATTTATTTTTGTTTGTTTGTTTAATTAATTATTTTGTTACTAACAAGTAGTATTTATGTATTTACTTACTAATTGACTTATTTTTTAAATCCATTTTTAATATTTCAAAATTTCATTCATTCCTTCAGATTGGGGGGTCACAACAGGTGTGCATACTGGGAGCAAGTAAAAAATGATTGATTGATTGATAGATAGATAGATAGATAGATAGATAGATAGATAGATAGATAGATAGATAGATAGATAGATGAATTAATTAATTATTAAAATCTTATTAAATAAAAAAAATATAGAGAATGTAAGTAAATACACTCTACATATTTAGGAACTGTATATAGGTGGTGTAACTCAGTAGAGTACATCTTATGCTTTTTTTTATCACTCCACACCATTTTAGGTCATGTGACCAGCCAGTCTCCTTCATCATCACATTTTTCAGCTCGGTGTTCTCCCCAGGGATCAGGACGCACCGTGCATTTTTCCTCATTTCTCTCCGACCTCGAGCAGTCGATATATTTTTTTAGACATAAAAATATAAAAATCCTTCACTATGCCTGTTTGATGTATTCATTCGGACATCTTCTCATTTATGCAGGGTCAGGATTATGAAAATTAGCGTATAGTGCCTTATACTGTAAACCCCCGAAGAAGCAGAGAAATTACATTCCTAAAAGAAGTACCTGATTCACACTGCAGCCGTAAAGAAAAAAATAACTGTGAGGAGGGAACGCCTGTGATTAAGTTATCTAGAAACAGCAGCGTGATATGAAATTCATGGGAAAAAAAAAATCATCATCATCATCATCATTCTAAGCCAATACAATTTTCTTCTTCTTCTATATTTTTTATTAAGTAATTTAACCTGTTCATCCAGATGTATGAAATATTTTATATTTAATATATTTAATATTTTAATATACAGTTTTTGAGATCACATGACCTATTAACTGCAAGAATGCTGACTACAATTAATTTATTCTAACCCATCTGATGACACTAAACCTAATGAAGGTGTTTTACACCAACAGCAAGGTGAATCTTATTATATACAGCTCGTAAAGCTCTAGAGTGGGACTGAACAACACGAACACAAAGACAGCAGTTGAGTGTGCAAAAAAAATATGGATTTTATTTACCAGATCAAAAAAGGTAGGAGTCTTTTCTTTAAGTAGAGTAGGAGTGAGGTAGGGAAGTGAAGGGAACTATGTCTGTGTGAGTTGAGGTGAGGTCGTCGTTGGCTGGAAGGCAGAAACAGCAGTCGGGCGAGGCTGGGCGACGGGCGGGGCCGTGCTGAGGCTAAAGATCCCGAGGAGGTCTGGCGAGGTCTCCTCTTGTGCACTTTTACCCATATTAGGGAGCCTCCGGACCACTCTAAGTCTGCGAGTGTCAGATAAACAGAAGAACTTGTGTACATGAGTGTAGTATTCTGTACCTGTATCCAGACTGGCTTTCGCATCTACATTTATAGCTGGCGTCCGACTCCAGCACGGAGAGTGATGATGCAGTGGCAGCCGTATAGATTAAAGGCGCGACGCCCGTCTCTTGTGTGCCGTGACGCTGTCCGTGGTGCTGAATGTGCTTCGTGCACATGTCTGCTGTCCGTGGTGCTGGCCGCAGGCCCGTCGTTCCAATTTACTTAAGTAGACAAATAATTGTATAATTACTGCATATTGTCAGATTGTCTAATATTATGAGATATTTTTTGAACATTAAATAATGTGAATATTTTTGCAAGCTTTGTATATGCACCTGATTTATCATTATTATTTTAAAAAATATATTTTTTACACAACCCGTCTATTCCATTTTTAGCTGGAACCTAAGCACTTTAACCATTTTAGGCATTTTAAGCATTTGCACCAACAATTTTTTGATTTTTAAAAATGTTTTTGATATTTTTTTTTTGTATTATTTACTTATTTATTTTTGTAATTACTGCATCACGCTGAGGTGAAAAGTAATGGTTTGGAATGGAAACAGAATCCGCCTGTGACTTTTCGGGAGTAATTAGGCCTGTTAATGAATCACACTGCCTCTCTGCATCACTGCCAGCCTGCCGTCGCTTAGATCAGGTGCAATTTGTCCCACAGGATGCGATTAATCAGAAGAATAGAGCACGATTGAGCAGAAAGCACCCCTGAACTTCACATCCAATTTAGTTTTAATCCTTTTGACTGCTTTATACGAGGATTAAAGCTGCAACGACTCTGTATTTATCGTCACTGATGATATATTTCATTCATACAGTCGGGGACGAGGATGATTGAGAATGACAGGAATGGAAGGATCCCCCTGTGAGGTGGAGAATGGAACGGTCCAGGCTTGGCAATAGATACACTATTTCTGTACACGCGGCAAAGAAAATGAAATGTGTTCATTATTAGAAAAAAAAGAAAAAAAGCTCAGCAGGTCAGAGCGATTGCTGAGACAAACCCGTGCAATTATAGTCATCTACTCACAGTGGCATTGCGGAACGTATAATCACTTCAACACGCGCACACACACACACACACACACACAAGACGAAGTCGTGATCATAAATGTGAGAGTTATTTTTTCCTATAAAGCGGCATAGAAATTCAATTACACATACAGGTAGGTGTGTGTGTGTGTGTGTGTGTGTGAAAGTGATTATACCTTCCTGAATGCCATTTGGAGTAGGACAAAGAATGTGTAAATACTACAGCTGCAATCAGCCTGTTTTCTGTTCCATAACTGAATCAACAATCAAACAAATGTGTATTTTTATTATTTGTGTTTGTTCACAAAAATATTTGTGTGTGGTTTTTTTTAAATAGAATTATACACTCGACAATCCTTTTTCCTAAGCACCCTGGTGTGTGCTAAACGGGTAGGAGTCAGCATGATTGAACTTGTATATACATACATATTCACAGATCTGTGTGTTCTATGGGCCGCATTTAGTGTTACGCAGCTTTGATCCGGAAACAACGTTAATATTCACATAAGGAAAGTTCCTCGTGGATTTCGGATTCGGATTTTCTGAGCACAGAAGCAGGTAATCAGGGATAGAAAGTTTAAACCAAAAGTAAGTGGAATGGTGGAGTAGTGCTTAAAATTATACACACGACAAACTGCACATCATGTCATCATGTACAGCTGCATCTCAATAAATTAGAATATCATCAAAAAGTTAAGAATTTATTTCTGTAATTCAATTCAAAAAGTAAAATTCATATATTATACAGATCCATTACACGCAGACCGACATATTTTAAGTGTTTATTTCCTTTAATTTAGATGATTATGGCTTACAGCTAATAAAAACCCCAAACTTGGTATCTCAGAAAATTAGAATATTACTTAAAGACGAATTAATTTATATATGAATCATATAAATGTGGGACTACTAAAAAGTATGAACATGAAGTATGAAGTGCTCTAAAACCCCTGGTAGATGCTGCGCTGATCTCGGACCTGATCAAACACAGTGGACCAACACCATCAGATGCTCCACAAACCACCACAGCCTGCTAACTTTACACTGGACCTCAAGCAACTTAAATTCTGTGTCTCTTTACTTTCATCTGAAAAGAGGACTTTGGCCCACTGAGTAACAAACAGTCCAGTCCTTTTTGTCCTTAGTCCAGGTAGGACACCTCTGACGTTGTCTCTGGTTCCCTGGTGTGTGGTGGCTCTTGAAGCACTGACTCCAGCTGCAGTCCACTCCTGTTGAAACGTCCCCTGGATTCTTTAATACGCTTTGTTTCACAATCCATTTAAGGCTGTGGTTATCCCTGTCGCTTCTGCACCTTTTTCGACCACATCTTCACTTCAATTCAATTCAATTCAATTTTATTTATATAGCGCTTTTAACAATGGTCATTGTCTCAAAGCAGCTTCACAAAAAAAATATGATAATATATATATTTTTTTTTCTAGAAAAGAAAAGAAAAGAAAATATTTGGAAGTGTGTATGTGTGAGAAAAATGTGTCTAGATAATAATGAAATAAATGAATGATGAATGAAATGTCTCTGATGAGCAAGCCAAGGGTGACGGCAACAGTGGCAAGGAAAAACTCCCTGAGATGGTAATAGGAAGAAACCTTGAGAGGAACCAGACTCAACAGGGAACCCATCCTCATCTGGGTGATAACAGATAGAAATAACATCATGTGTGTTGTGCAGGTGAAAGTTCAATATAACAGAAGTTGTGTAGATTCAGTTCAGCAGTAGGTGCAGAGGGCAGATGGGGTCAGGATCACTGGAAGCACAGGAGCAGGATGTGTAGCTCCAACCATCATAAAGCAGAATCTAGCTGGAGCAGGTCCTTCTCAAGATGCCTTAGAAACCTCGCAGGGTTGGCCTTTGTCTACTAAAGCTGGCACAATCTCCAGATGCCTCGGGATGGGTAGAAAAATACAGAAAAGATGGAGAGAATTAGCGTAGTTGCCATTCAGGATAGGTGTACTGGAGTATGAGGTTATGGGATGAGTTACGCGAATGCCAGATTAAAGAGATGCGTCTTGAGTCTACTTTTGAATTGGGAAACCGTGTCTGCTCCCCGAACAGTGTCTGGAAGGCTATTCCAAAGCTTTGGAGCCAAATATGAAAATGCCCTGCCCCCTTTTGTAGATTTTAAAATTCTGGGAATTACCAGAAGTCCGGAGTTTTGTGATCTTAAGGAGCGTGGTGGATTATAGCGTATCAGAAGACTGGTTAGGTATGAGGGAGCTAAACCATTTAAAGCCTTGTATGTAAGTAGTACTATTTTGTAATTAATTCTAAATTGAACAGGTAGCCAGTGCAGGGATGATAATATAGGTGTTATATGATCATATTTTCTGGATCTAGTGAGAACCCTGGCGGCTGCATTTTGGACTAACTGAAGCTTGTTTATTGAGGATGCAGGACAACCACCTAGTAATGCATTACAATAGTCCAGTCTGGAGGTCATGAATGCATGAACTAGCTTTTCTGCATCAGATACGGATAGAATACTCCTAAGTTTGGCAATATTTCTAAGATGGAAAAAGGCTGTTTTTGTGATATTGGAAATATGATTTTCAAAAGACAAGTTACTGTCTAATATCACGCCCAGGTCTTTTACTGTTGAGCTGGTAGTAACAGTACATCCTTTTAAACGCAGGCTGAATTGTGAAAGCTGTTGTGTGCTGGTTTTTGGGCCGATGAGCAATATCTCTGTCTTATCTGAATTTAGTAAAAGAAAGTTATTGGTCATCCAATCTTTTATGTCCTGGACACACTCTGTTAATCTAGACAACTTGGGTATTTCATCTGGTTTTGTTGAGATGTATAATTGGGTATCATCAGCATAACAATGGAAACTAATCCCATGCCTTCTAATGATGTTTCCCAGGGGAAGCATGTAAATTGAGAACAGGAGAGGTCCTAAAACTGACCCTTGTGGGACCCCATATTTCACTGGCATTACATCAGACGGTAATCTATTTAGATCTACAAAATGGTATCGATCAGACAGGTATGATCTAAACCATTTTAATGCCTGCCCCTGAATACCTATATGATTTTGTAGGCGATCTATGAGAATATTATGATCTATGGTGTCGAATGCAGCACTTAGATCAAGTAAGACTAGTATTGAGATGCAGCCTTGGTCTGAAACTAAAAACAAGTCGTTTGCAATCTTAACTAGTGCAGTTTCTGTACTATGATGGGGCCTGAAACCTGACTGAAATTCTTCTAGGATGTTGTTTTCCTGCAAGAATGTGCATATTTGAGCTGATACTACTTTTTCTAATATTTTTGATATGAACGGAAGGTTTGAAATCGGTCTGTAATTTGTTATTTCATTCGCGTCCAAATTAGATTTTTTAAGAAGCGGCTTAATAACTGCCAGCTTCAAAGGTTTAGGGACGTGACCTAGATATAATGAAGAATTAATAATGTTTAGAATTGGCTCTCCAACTGTAAGCCTCACTTCTTTTAAAAATATGGTTGGTATTGGGTCTAACAGGCACGTTGTTGATTTAGCTGAGGTGATAAGTTTATACAGCTCTTCCTGTCCTATACCTGTAAAGCACTGAAAATCTAAATGTGAAGCTCTAAGCTGAACTAGATCATGAGATGCTATTAGAGGTTGAACCTCTGTTATTTTCTTCCTTATGCTATCGATTTTTTCATTAAAAAAGTCCATAAAATCTTCACTACTAAAATGTTGTGGAGTACTCTCTGCAGGCATCTTAGGTTTTGTTAGGCGGGCTACTGTACTAAATAAGAACTTGGGATTGTTTTGGTTTCTTGCTATCAGTTGGCTAAGATGCTCGGTCCTAGCGGTTTTTAGAGCCCGTCTATAATTCGGAAAACTTCTAATTTAGTTTTTCTCCATTTTCGCTCAAGGTTACGGGTTGCTCTCTTTAGGGCGCGAGTATGACTATTGTACCAAGGAGCAAGTGTTTTATCTCTAACTTTTTTTAATCTGATGGGAGCAACAGTGTCTAATGTACAGGTAAAAATAGTACCCATGCTGCTGGTCACTTCATCTAGATCGTCTGCATTTAGGGGTCTAATAAGAATTTGGGACAGATTCGGTAGATTACTTGTGAATCTGTCTTTAGTAGTCGGATTCATATTTCTAACAAATCGATAACGTGGAGAGACACAGCTAATCTGTTCTACGGGTAGAGTATATATCAGGAGGTAATGATCTGTGATATCATCACTTTGAGGTGAAATCTCTATATTAGAGACATCTATACCATGAGATATAATTAAGTCTAATGTATGGTTACAGCGGTGAGTTGATCCATTTATATTTTGTTTAACCCCAAAGGAATTTAGTAAGTCCATAAATGCGAGGGCTAAAGTGTCATTAGCATCATCTACATGAATGTTAAAGTCACCTACTATCAGCACTTTGTCAAAGTTAACAATTGGGTCTGATAGCAGATGTCCAAATTCTTTAAGAAAATCGACATATGGCCCTGGGGGTCTGTACACGGTGGCCAGAGTAAAATATAGCGCGGGTTTATTATGTATTTTATTAAGTGCAACATTAAAGACGAGCACTTCAAATGAGTTAAACCTGGGCCTTATTTTCTGAGTAACAGTGAGTACATCTTTGTAGATAGTGGCGACACCACCACCGCGACCAGTTAGACGGGGCTCGTGCTTATAAAAATATCCTGACGGAGTAGACTCATTCAGACCAATATATTCATTTGGTTTAAGCCAGGTTTCAGTGAGGCAGAGTGCGTCAAGGCAATAATCCGAGATCATTTCATTAACAATAAGTGCTTTAGGCGCAAGGGATCTAATGTTGAGAAGTCCAAACTTTAGAGGTAGACTTCGATTACTTATTTGGCCTTTTTCTGGTTTAATGGTTACCAGATTGTTTCGGCTGGATTTAACGAATTTATTATTTTTTCTCACTATTCGGGGAACAGACACAGTTTCTATAGTACAAGCTATGTGTGTGCGTCTATTATTATGGTGGGTTGTATTGAGGCTGATATCTAAAGAATCTGAGGTATGACTTACCGCCAGTCAGATGGTTCGTAATGTCCTGGAGATGTTGTCAGAGAGGACCGCTGCTTCAGCTCTGCTAGGGTGCAGGCCATCTGTGCGGTAGAGCCTAGGACGCTCCCAGAAAACATTCCAGTTATCAACAAAGGGTAATCTCTGTTGTTGACACCAAGATTGTAACCATTTATTAAAGGCAAATAATCTACTGAACCTCTCGATTCCTCTCTGAAATGTCGGAAGTGGTGCAGATACGACGATCTTTGTCGTGGGTGATGTGCTGCGGACCTTCTCAACCAGGCTCCTGAAGTCCTTCTTTATGATCTCCGTCTGCCTCAGCCTGATGTCGTTCGTGCCAGCATAAATCAACATCTTCCCCTTGCATTCAACTTTCCATTAATGTGTTTGGATACAGCACTCTGTAAACAGCCAGATTTTTTAGCAGTGACCTTTTGTGGCCTACTGAACCAAACCGAGAGACGATTTAAAGGCTCAGGAAACCTTTGCAGGTGTTTTGAGGTAATTAGCTGATTGGGGTGTGACACCATGAATCTCCAATATTGAACTTTTTCGCAATATTCAAATTTTCTGACATACTAATTGTTGGGTTTTTATTACATTTGAAATATGTAAATATACAAGTTTTACTTTTTGAATTGAATTATGGTAAATCAACTTTTCTATGATTAAAATTTTCAATTTAAATCTTTTGAGATGCACCTGTATGTCACTCATGTAATTCCTCCAAGGCACATGATGCTGTTGAAGAATTCTTTTTGGCTGCCATATAAAACTGTTATACAGTATCTCTGTGTGTGTGTGTGTGTGTGTGTGTGTGTGTGTGTGTGTGTGTTTAGATAAGTTTGGTACTCACTGACATTTTCCTCGTACGCGCCCCCCGAGATATCGTTGTTGTTTAGCGCTGCCCTTTGACCCTGACACAAGCCCGGTTTTCTCTATTTAACCTTTAACCCCAGAGTTGCTAAAAAATGCCAGCCTGTGGGGTGGGAGTTCAAACTGATCCGGGAGAGGAAATAGAGAAGCGGGTTTATGTGCCGACCTGGTTTGACCTTACTCAAATACATTACAGTGTACAGGACGGTGCAGTAATTTGTTGTTTTATGTATGAAATAAATCGCCCAGTGTGCTGCAGCGACGGGAAAACAATCAACCTGATTTATAATTAACGCTGTAATAACAGTCGACCTTCACCTGACCTCCGATACAGCAGAAAACCGCCGATCCCGCCGCTTTCTTTTGCTTTTCTTTGCTGCAATTAAATTAAAAAACAGATGGAAAGCACACACACACACACACACACACACACACCAAGTTTGATATTTTACAGCGTGTGTTTTTCATACATCTGTCTGCTTTGTGTTTTTCTAGGATTCGCTCCTGAGGAAATGGGAACTCGAGCTTGTTTGTCTTCCCCAAAAAATCTTTAAAGTTAAGCTGAGTTTTAATCTGAACACACACATTCGATGTTAGAATGGGTTTTAGTTTCATATTTAAACTACATGCACACACACGCACACACACACACACACACACACACACACACACACACACACACACACACACACACACACACACACCTGTCCCACTAATGTCTTTACCTGCAGGAGAAAAAGATCTTCACTGGAGTTTGGATAGAAAATGAAGAAACTGTGACTGTAATACTGGGACTGAAACTGATACAGGTATTAGTACTTGATATTGTTACTAATACTGCTTCAGGTACTGGCAATACTACAGATACTAATCATTATACTGATACATTGTAGTGAAACTGTATTTATAGTTCTAATACTTGGTAATGATACTGGTACTGCTGCTTATACTGTTATTGATACTGATCTTGGTAATGATATGGGTGCTGGTACTCATACAGGTACTTGTATTGATACTGGTATACAGAAGATACTGGTACTGGTTCTAATACTGATACTAAGTATGGTGCCATAACAGATACTGGTAGTGTTATATTGTATGTTATGACTACAGTTATTGGTAAGTGATACATGTACATGTACTGATACTGTTACGGTTATTGATACTGAAACTGAAACTGATATTATGATTAATACTTTTTTTCCTTTCCTTATAAAGTTGAATTGAATTAATATTGATACTGGTATGGTAACTAAACCTATTATTGATACTGGTATCAAAGCTATGCTGATGCTACCCAGATTTACCTAGCCTTATCGCCAAATGTCTACAGCCTCATTGACGCCCTCTGCCAATGCATTGATAAAAATTAACAGTTGGTTGTGTTGGTTGGTGTGATTCTGGAGACAGACGTTAGTTTCAGAAGTCACATCAAAGCAGTAACTAAATCAGCATACGATCATCTCAAAAACATTGCAAGATGTTTTGTTTCCAATCAAGACTTGGAGAAACTAGTCCATGCCTTTATCACCAGCAGGGTGGATTGTTGTAATGATCTCCTCACCGGCCTTCCCAAGAAGACCATTAGACAGCTGCAGCTCATCCAGAACGCTGCTGCAGGATTCTGACTAGAACCAGAAGATCCAAACACATCACACCAGTCCTCAGGTCCTTACACTGGCTTCCTGTGTAAGGACATTTAGGATAGATTTTAAAGTACTTTTACTTGTTTATAAATTACTCAATGGCCTGGGACCTAAATACATTACAGATATGATCACTGAATATAAACCTAACAGACCGCTCAGATCGTTAGGATTGAGTCAGCTAGAAATACCAAGGGTTCACACAAAACAAGGGGAGTCGCCTTTAGCCATTACGCTGCCCGCAGTTGGAACCAGATCCAGAAAAGATCAGATGTGATAAAACATTAGGCACATTTAAATCTAGACTTAAAACTCATCTGTTTAGCTGTGCATTTATTGAATGAGCACTGTGCTACATCCGAACTTACTGCACTGTATTTTATGTTTATCTTACATTTTTAACTGTTTCATTTTAATTCTAAATTAAATTTTAAATAGTTTTAAAAGCTTCCTTGCAAACTGTTTTTATTTTTAATCAATTTTAAATTAATTTGAAAGATTTATTGCTATTATTTTCTATTTCTTTTTATGATTATTTTCTTTTCTTTTATGTAAAGCACTTTGAATTACCATTGTGTATGTTGTGCTATACAAATAAACTTGCCTTGCCCTGGCTTGGTATAGGTACTGATACGGGTACTGAAACTGATACTGGTACCAATACTTTTAATAATACTGATTCTGATACTATTGCAGGTACTGATACTGGTACTGTTATTGATACTGGTACAGGTACTGATACTGGTACAGATGCTGTTATTGATGCTGATACTGTTGATACTGGTACTAATACTGATATAGGCACTGATAATAATGCAGGTAATGATATTGGTACTAATACTGATACTCGTACTGATGTTTTATTATTATTGATAATGAAACAGGTCCTCATATTGGTAACAAATATAACATCTGTTGTCTTTAACATCTGTTGTAGATTTTCTCCTATTATTATTATTATTATTATTATTATTATTATTATTTTATTTGCTCTTTTAACACCTGAAAAAAACTTTAATGGTTCTAGATTTTTTAAGAGTGCAGTGTTCTTCAGTGTTCTCCTCAATTTGTTGAACTGTCATGAGCTTGGCACAGAATATTCCTTTACAGACGAGATTCAAATGGAAACTTTATGAACCCTCTGTGAGCACTTTTAATGCTACTATCATGTTGGATGATTTGTTATAGTTGGTATAGCACTGGTTCTTACAGGATTCAGTGTGTTCTTTTTTTTTTCTCAAAACCCCATTCAGATAGAGTAAGACTCATGGGAAGCGGGACAGCTAAATCAGACAAGATCAGACAAGCTTGCGTGATTTCAGAGTCGCGTATCCAGAAGGTTCCCTCAAGTGCTCGATTCTTCATGGTTATTACTTCAGTTTATTATGAATTGATATTTTATTTCATTTTATTTCTCCATGAAAAGCAGATGCTCTTCTTCTCTAAGGCACCGCTTACCTTTTAGCATTCACTCTATTCATCCTTGTTTCTCACACCTTCTCTTTCACACAACCCTAAAAAAGAAATGAGAGGAAAAATACCCTTTCAGGGGGGATAAAAAACCTAGTGACAAAGTTCTTTTCTTCAGCAGTGGTGTGACAGCTCCATTAGCGAGGACAGGCTGGAAGAATTACAGCTTTAATCGCACTTCCTGCTATCTGAGGAATTAAAAGTTTAATTTCACGCAGAACAGCTTGACAGGTAGCGAAGCGCTCGTCTTGGACTATTGTTAGGAAGTGAAATGGAAAGAGAAACGTAGCATTTCAATTAGCAGAAAAACAAATTAATAAGTTCTTTGCTGCTATGAAGCTCGTTACCTGGATCACTAAATGTTGATCCTTTATAAATGCAATGTGATAACTGCCTTAGTAAACACACCTGACTGCCTTGAATGCCTGCAAGATAGTTTGTTTGTTTGCCTATTCGAAATATTTCTATGCGTTTTCTTTTCCTTATTTGGTACAGCATTCTCAACCAAACAACAATAAAGAATTAAAGAATAGACTTTTATAAAACTTTTAAGAGAAAAAAAGGCATTTTCTCAGGCTCCCAGTTAACCCATAGTTAACTGTATATCTACGAAACAGACAGACTGCCAGTGACTCAGCTGTACAGACTTCTAGAGGAAGTTCCTTCCACCACCTAGGAGCCAGGACAGAAAAGACTTCCTCCTCCCTGAGAGATGGTGGGACCAGTCGAGCAGTGCTGGAGGATTTAAGGAAACGTGGTGCAGTGCGGGGTGTGATAAGTGCTTGGAGGTAAGCCGGTGCTGGGCCATTTTTAGCTTTGTAGGCAACAGAGGGTGTTTTGAATTTGATACGGGCAGCTACTGTACAGGAAGCCAGTGGAGGGAGAGGAGACATGGGTGGTGTGGGAGAACTTAGGGAGGTGTAAACAAGCCATGCAGCTGCATTCTGGATCAAATGAATGGTGCACAGAGGCAGACCTGCCAGGAGTTAGTTGCAGTAGTGCAGTCTTGAAACAACACGGGACTGAACAAGAACCTGAGGGGCCTGTGTGGAGAGAAATGGAGAAATTCTTCTGATGTTGTAAAGAAGAAACCATCAACAGTGAGTAAGGTGTGAAAAGTGAGGGGAAAAGGACAGTTGTTACTTGTCCAGAGTTACCCCAAGGTTCTGGGCAGTGACAGAAGGAGTTATTGGATTGTTGTCCAGGGAGATCATAAGATTCTGACAGGAGGATGAATCACCTGGGATCAACAGCAGGTTGGTTTTACTAAGATTCAGCTGATGAGCTGCCAATCAGAATATGATATGCTGACATGCTAAGATCCGGGTAAAAACCTGAGTGTATAAGGGAGGAAAGAAGAGAATGAGAGTGAGCTTGGGTATAGAGGGGGAACAGAAAAGTACTAAGCCTTATGGGACACTAGTGGAGAGTCTGCGTGGAGCAGATGTGGATGTCTTGGAGGTAGGAGGCAAACCATTGCCATGCCATAACACAGACTCCAAGACGTGCAAGGATAGATGGGAGAATCTTGTGGTTTAGCATGCCAAATGCTGCTGAGAGTTCAGGAGGATGAGGACAGTTGACAGTTTAGCCAATTTGTTCTGTTACCACTCAATACCACTACTCACTACTCTCTTACGCCAGCTAAACGATTTGAATGTTTTTTTTTTAGACAGGATTTTTCCATATGAGAGAGCTGTATGGTATTATACAATAATAATAATAATAATAATTGGCATATAATATTGTGTAATTGTTTATCAGCACACTCCACCACATACATCCCAGTCCCAGAGATATTATCCTTAGTTTATTGAAGACTGTGTTTCCAGGCTCTGGGGGATTCAGCTCAGTGAACCTGCAGCAGCAGCAGCACATGTACACAGCTCTGATGGGTTGTGACAGTGCTGCTTTGAGCTGATTAATTTGCATGTAACAGGTGGCCAACAGTCCAAACGAACAACGTGGCAAAACCCAGCAGGACGACAGATGTTTAGTAACATGTTAGCAAGATTAAAGGGTTGTGTGTTAAACGCATGCAAATGCAAATGCGTGCTGTGAGTCCCGACGCAGCAGGATGAGGTTCTGATGTGTGAACACGCACATGCAGAATGAGCTGTACAAGAAAAGCATACAATTTATAATCTAATGCAAGTTAAATAAAAAAAAAAACAAGCTGTAGTATTTGAATTTTTCTGACAAGCACTCTTTTGAAAACAAATCTGAATTTCAGAGCAGGATTTTATAGAGAAGCATGTGATGAGCTCATTAAGCATCTTCTCAGCATGTTTTAAAGAACCATCATAAAGGTCTTTTAAACTGCCTTAACGCTACATGTAAACACTGCCTGGTCAAAAAATAATTAAAAATCGGACTGTATGAGGGATGTGGCAATAACTCCCAGTCAAGATCCTGTAATGTGCAAGTGGTGCACATTGGTGGTGAATGATTATGTGTACAGTTCCCACAGACAGATGCGACTCTTCCGCATGTTGGTGATAAGATATCTGTCGATTTTCAAGGATTAGGCGTTCCACTCACTGGATGTTCACAGGAACGACGTCTCGGGTTACTTTGCTGTAATCCTGTTCCCTAAAAAAAAGCCGGAACTAGATGCTGCGTAAAAACGCTATGGGAACATCTCTTTGTTCAACCGGCTGTGAAGCATGTGTGTATCAAACACGCATTTAACTTGCATTAGATTATAAATTGTATGCTTTTCTTGTACAGCTCATTCTGCATGTGCGTGTTCACACATCAGAACCTCATCCTGCTGTGACAGGACTCCCAGCATGCATTTGCATTTGCTGGCATTTAACACACAACCCTTTAATCTTGCTAACATGTTACTAAACATCTGTCGTCCTGCTGGGTTTTGACTTATATAACTTCGGTCAGGTGACGTCATCTGATGAGGTGCACCTGCAGGTTATAAATAGTAGTGAACCGGAAACATCCTTAGGTCGATTTTTTGTCTAAAAGGACGTCCAGTCACGCCAGCAGTGCGGCATTGGAGCACAGCATCTCGTTCCCGTTTTTCAGGGAAGAGGGTTAAAGCAAAGTAACCCGAGATGTTTGCTTTCAAAAGCTACACTCGATGCTGCGTGAAAACGCTATTCTCTGCAAGTATTGCAAGTGTCTGGACCCCCAAGGTTGTGTTGCATGTGCACAATAGCCAAAGAAGTCTCAGACATAACTTTGGGATGCTGACTCAAGGACCTGCAAGCCCGGGGTAGCATGGACATCCAAACTATAGAATCTGACAAATGTGTGCGGAGAGGACCAACCTGCCGCATCACACTTGCTGCAAGGGGACACATCTTGCCAGTGCAATTGATGAGGCAATCCCTCTGTTCGAATAGGACCTGATTCCTAGAGGCCTCGTCGGCTAGGGCAATAGCATCTCTCACCCAATGTGACAGCGTTTGTCTAGTGGTGGTCGCCCCCCCGGTTGCGGCCCCATAGCATATGAAAAGCCGACTTACGCCACTGGCTAGAGTGATGGACGTTAATCTGGAGAGTATGTACTGGACACAGTAAGTGAAGTCTTTCCTGCTCTGGAGCTGTAAAAAGGCGGAAGACAGGCTTCGAGAACAACTAGGTGCATGGTCGAGAATGGAACTTTCAGGAGATAGTTCGGGTGAGGATGCAGAATAGATTTGACCAGCCCAGGGGCAAAGTCTAGGCAGGATGGGAAGACTGACAAAGCCTGCAGATCTCCAATTTTCTTCCAAGAAGTAATGGCCATAAGAAAAACCACCTTAGGGAAGGAGAGAGACCGGAAGGGAAGGAGAGAGACCGGAAATGCTGTAGGTGACGTCAGACGCCGGAGACTTGGCGGAAAAACTGAATGAACAGCGAGGACAACGAGGAAGATTTAGAAACTCTCCTGGGTTACATCGACCTGTGCTACGATAGCATAGTCATGAAGAAAGCACAGTTAGTAGGTTCCCCAGCTAAAAGCGAGACGCCGTCTTCCAAAAGAATTCGGCCGGCAGACTCTCCTGAAACGGCATCGCCGACAGGGAAAAGTTTTACTGACATCTTGGATTCAATCGACAAGCGGTTGTCCAGCTTCGACGCGAGGTTGTCCCTGGTCGAGATCCTGCACCGTGAATTCCAGGCCCTGAAAGAATCACTGGAATTCAGCCAGCAGCAGGTTTCTACACTCGCTGCTGAAAACGCACTGCTGCGGGACTCGGTCAAGTCTCTAACTGATAATGTAACCCATCTGAACGAGGAAAATAAAAAAATAAAAGAGACCGTCATAAATCTTCAATCTCGCAGCATGAGAGAAAACTTGGTGTTTTCCGGTATCCCGGAATCTGCCGAAGAAAACGCAGAGGCTACGATTAAAACCTTCATGAAAACGTATCTGAAGCTTCCGGAAGACACCGTGGAAAACATCACCCTCGAAAGAGTCCATCGGCTGGGTGCGAAGAGACCTGGAGCTCCGAGGCCGCGTCCTATCGTGGCCAAATTTGGATTCTTCAAACAGAAAAAGCAGGTGAAAAGTCGCGGCAGGGAGCTAAAAGAAACGGACTTTAGCGTAAACGACCAGTTTCCCAAAGAGATCCTGGAACGGCGCAAAATTCTGTTTCCAATTCGACGCTCTCTAATCCAGAAGGGCTCCCGAGCGGTCATCGCCGTGGATCGTCTCTACGTGAACGGCCAGCTCTACCGCGACTCCAGTACAACTCCCTGGCTTTACTAACACCATTCCAGATAAGAATCCGCTTTATTTCTTATATTTCTTCGTTTTTCTTCTAGTAATCGAATTTGATATGTTACCACGATACCGTCAGTCTCTACAGCGTTTAAATGTGGTTATATAAATGTTTTTCTTTCTGTCAAGTTTCTTATTCTTTTTATTTATTTATTTTTTTTGTTTGTTTTTTTTTTAGTATTTTTCATGCATCCCCTCCTGTTTTCTTCTTTCCCTCTTCTGCTGTCTTTCTTAATACTAACCTCTCTCACTGTACTGATCACCCGCCTTATTTACACACACACGCACACACAGCACTTTATATCTTTACACATCAGCGCGGCACGACCAAATATACATTCACTCAGCGTCAATACTACCACACCGTACTCTTAGCGCACACAGACATACAGGACATATTCACACACACACACACACACACACGCTCGCTCATATTTCATTCATCTAAGCTTCACACACAGCAGGCAATACTAGCTACACACACACATCCATGGGTGCACTAAGGCTTGTCACATGGAATGTGAATGGAGCTGGCTCCAGAGAGAAGAGATTAAAAATATTCTACCAACTTAAAAGACTACAAGCAGACGTTGTTTTATTACAAGAGACTCATAGACCTGCCACAGCTATAGATGAACTTAAAACAGCTGAGTTCCCTAATGTGTTCGCAGCCTGCTATAACTCTAGGCAAAGGGGGGTAGCAATTTTATTACATAAAAATGTTACATTTACAGTACTCAACACAGTTATAGACCCGGAGGGTAGATATCTAATCACTAAATTATCTATATTTAATAAAAAGTTTTGTATTGCCAGTATATATGGTCCAAATGTTGATGACCCCTCCTTTTTCCACACTTTTTTTACTGCACTTTCTGAACATCTAGACTGTACACTGATTCTTGGTGGAGACTTCAACTTTGGACTAAATAAAGAAAGGGACAGGCTCAGCACAGCTGGAACTCAGCGTAATTGGGAATCCACTAATATAGTTAAACAGTACATGAGCGACTACGGACTTTGCGATGCATGGCGATCTCTTCACCCCAACTGTAGAGAATATACTTTTTTTTCAAAAGTCCATCACAGTCACTCTCGTCTGGATTATTTTTTAGTCAGCAGCTCACTGCTGAGTGACATTTCAGACACAGAAATACACACCATAGCTGTCAGCGACCATGCTCCTGTATCTTTAACTTTAAAAAACAAGAAGGACACTCCACCAAGTAAAAACTGGAGATTTAATACATCATTGCTTAAAGATGAAGATTTTATTAATTATTTTAAGAAAGAATGGGCTTTATATCTAGACTATAACGACCAGCCTGGAACTTCAGCATCTGTTCTCTGGGAAGCAGGCAAAGCTGTGATGAGAGGTAGAATAATCTCATTCTCATCACATAAAAAGAAAAGGGAGAATAAATATATTCAGGAATTA
This sequence comes from Clarias gariepinus, assembly GCF_024256425.1. Taxonomy (NCBI): domain Eukaryota; kingdom Metazoa; phylum Chordata; class Actinopteri; order Siluriformes; family Clariidae; genus Clarias; species Clarias gariepinus. The sequence continues at coordinate 32,698,214 of NC_071110.1, read as the reverse complement.
GAAGAAACAATCAAATCTCTAGAAGAAGCTTATGTATCCTCTCAAGAGAAGGAAATATTGAAGAAAATATGTAAAGCAAAACTAGAATTAAATGAAATTATTGATAAAAATACTCAGTTCTTAGCACAAAGACTCCGCTGGCAAAACTTTGAATATGGTAACAAATCTGGTAAATTCCTAGCTAACCAGTTAAAAATAAATAAAGAAAAAACAACTATATATGCTGTTAAAAACTCAACTGGGGACACAGTATATGACCCTGAAAGAATAAACAATACTTTCAGGGACTTTTATGAATCTCTTTATTCACCACAGATGAACCCGTCTAAAGAAGAAGTTGACCAGTTTCTTGATCATATAACTCTTCCGAAATTATCGGACAACCAAGCGATGGCATTGGATTCTCCACTGACATCAGATGAACTCCAGGAAGCCTTGAACAGTATGCCCAATAAAAAGGCTCCAGGTCCAGACGGCTTCCCAGCGGAATTCTATAAAGAATTCTGGACAATTCTGGCACCAACATTCAACAGAATGTTGCAGGAATCTAAGGAAAATGGTAGACTCCCGCCAAATATGAATTCTGCTAACATTAGTCTCTTACTAAAACCAGGTAAAGATCCGGTACTGCCTAACAGCTACCGTCCAATATCACTAATTAATGTTGACATTAAAATAATCTGCAAAACGCTCTCAAAAAGAATAGAGAAGGTAACCCCTCTCATAATCCATCCAGACCAAACTGGTTTCATAAAAGGAAGGCACTCCTCAACAAATACGCGCAGATTACTTAACCTGATAGACTATTCATGTAATAAAAACCTTCAAATTACAATATTGTCTCTAGATGCAGAAAAGGCTTTTGATAGGGTTAATTGGAATTTTTTATTTGCAACCTTACACAAATTTGGTTTTGGAAACTCCTTCATAAACTGGTTAAAAATATTATATAATTCTCCAACAGCATGTGTCAGGACAAATGACCAAACATCCTCCAGCTTCCATCTTAAGAGGGGCACCAGGCAGGGATGCCCTCTCTCCCCTTCACTTTTTGCAATTTTTATTGAACCATTAGCAGCAGCTATTAGACAGACTATAGCGATTAAAGGCATTAAATGCAAGAATATAGAACATAAAGTTAGTCTTTACGCAGATGATGTGTTACTTTTTCTCCAGCATTCACAAACCACTCTCTCTGAGGTAATTACATTAATAAACTCTTTCTCAAGAATCTCAGATTATTCAATAAACTGGTTAAAATCTACTGTTCTTCCGATTAACTGCTCCTTTCAGTCCTCCTCCTCCACTCCACTACAATCCGGAAATATTAAGTATTTAGGTATTAATGTCTCACCTAGGCTCGCAGATTTAACAAAATTAAACCACATCCCACTTTTAAAGACGATAGAAGATGATCTAACCAGATGGAAGTCTCTACCCATATCACTCATGGGAAGGGTAGCTTCAATAAAAATGATGGTTTTGCCAAGAATTAATTACCTATTTGCAATGATCCCAAGCAAACCGTCAACTGACTGGTTTAGATCTCTAGACTCCTCCATCTCTAAATTCCTTTGGAAAGGTAACCCCCCGCGTATTAGCTTAAAAACACTACAAAAGACCAAGGACAAAGGAGGTCTAGATCTGCCGAACTTTCACCACTATTTCTTAGCCAACAGGCTTCAACACATATCAGGGTGGTTAAAACACACCCTTTTAGATGAGTCTTGGCTAGATGTAGAACAGGCACTATGCAATAATATAGAGATTTCAGATCTGTTTGCTTCAAAAGTATCAGTATCAGCTCCTCTCTGACAGCATGGTGGGAGTTTCTTAAAATGACTGAGTCTTCACTAATCCCATGCAAACGCACTCCCATATGGAACAACCCTGACATAGTACAAAACAATAATATGATTAACTTCAGGGACTGGGGTGGTAAAGGTATTAAATATTTGGAACATATATTCGAAGGGTCAGATTTTATTCCTTTTGATATATTGGTCAATCAATATGGGATTAACAAGAATAGATTTTTAGAATATCAACAAGTTAAATCTATAATAAGAAAGAAATTTAATTCCGATCATATCAAATTACAAATACCACCAAGAGTGGCAGAATTCCTTGACCTCAGGACCCCCAAATTATTATCTAAAATATACAGGACACTATCCAAAATAGATGAATCAGTATCGATTCCTATTGCAAAATGGGAGGCAGATTTATCAGTCAGCTGGGACCACAATTTCTGGTCTCAGATATGTTTAAAACCTTTTGAACTGATTAGAAATCCCAGTTTACAATTAATACAATACAAAATTCTGCATAGAGTGCACTACACAGGTCATCGGATGTTCCGGATGGGTCTTACAGCTTCTAACAACTGCTCATACTGCCAAAACAACACACCTGACAATTACATACATGCTCTATGGTTCTGTCCACCTGTTCAGAAATTCTGGTATGAGATTTGTGAAGACTTATCAAAGTGTCTTAAATGTTCCATTCTAGCCTCTCCTTCAGTTTGCTTGTTGGGTGACCTAGAGGGTGTCACTACAGAGGTCAACACAATCCACATGGCTTTCACCGCCTTATGCATTGCTAAGAAGACTGTCCTCATGAACTGGAAAAATAGAAATAATCTTAATATCAACCAATATAGAGATCGTTTGTTAGACTATATTAGTCTTGACACGGCGTCTGCTGCCACATTAGGTCAATCTCTCTGGGCTCCTTTGATCGGCTCCATTACCTAGTGTGGCTGGGGGCCGCAGTTCTGTCCGGTTTGGTCCTGGTTGCTGGTGCGGCGGAGGGCATGCTGGCCTGGGGCGTCTAGGCGTTCTCGCGGGGTGGGTTTCTGGGGGGGTCCGGCGCTGGGGCTGCGGTCCTGGCCTGGAGGGGGCGCGGGTGGCTCCTGGGCGGTGTTTTTTTTTTTTTTTTTTTTTTTATTTATTTATTTACGATAATTTTATTTTTATTTCTTTTTTTTCTTCCCCCCCCTACCGTCTGCACGCGGCGCTGCTGGGGAGGGCCGTGTCGGCGGACGTAGGTTGCCGGCCTGGCGGCCATACTGCTCCGAGATAGGTCCGGGGGGGGTTTGGGGTCCTGGGTGCGCTCTTCCTCTGGGCTGGGGTTCCGGCTGGGCCTGGGGGGCCTGGGTCCTGGCTGGTGTGCTGCCGTGGTGTGGGTTGGTGCTTGCCCTGGTGCCCGGCCCTGGGCGGGGACCTTCGACGCATCGGTGGAGCTGGGGGGCCTCTTCAGCTGGTGGGTGTGTTTTTACCATCTGCAAGTGTCCTCTTTGCAGGGGGGGTCCATTACAGGAGGAGGACGGGCCTAACTTGGGTGTCTATTGTTCTATGTAGTCTGGGAGTCGACTGAATGTGGGGGTGGGAGTAATTTTTTTTTTTTTTTTTTTTCTTTTTTTAATTTATTTATTTATTATTTTTATTTATTAATTAATTTTTTTTGTTTCCTTCTTCTTCCCCTCTGTTGTGGGGCCTGGTGGGCTCCCCCGGGCTCTGCGGTGGCCGGTGGGGCCGCTGCCATGGGCCCTGGTTTGGATGGGCCTGGGCCCCCGTCCCTGGGCGTTTTTTTTTTTTTTTTTTTTTTTTTTTTTTTGGGGCAACGGGGGTGCCTATGGGGGTCAGTAGGGGAGCTGGTCCCAAGGGGGGGGTACTTGCCTCCTCTGATTATTTTCTCCCCATCCCCGATGCTTCCCTCTTCCCGCTCCATCATAACACCATACAGGTAGGGCTTTGGGGTGCGGGGGTGTTGCTGGGATGCAGGGGAGGTTTTCCTTTCCTGTCTCCTTGTGACCACCTGCATCTCAATTTTATATCACATTTTAGACACTCTCATTACTTACTGTCATGTTACACATACATATAGGGCCTTGGGGGTGGGCACACTGAATGGCGTCCAGAGGGCGGGCTGTTTAATCAGCCTTACCTCTGGTGCCAGTGCCCACTTCCCAATTTTAAGTGGCACGTAGACATTTAGGGTTCTTGTGAGGGGCAGAGCTGACACGAGCTGCCGGAGGGTGGTTAGTGTCTTGCCCCTCCCTTGTTTTAAAGCACTTTAGAACAACACACACCAACACTACATTAGAGCGGGAGGAGCGAAGCAGGGGTCTTCCTTTTTTCTACACCCCCGTTCTCTATCCGCGGTCCAGGGCCGGGGGCTGAGAGGAGGAGCTGGCCGTTCGGTCGGGGTCTGGGCTGGTGGTCCTTTCCGCTGCTGCGGGGACCGGGGGGGTCTTTCTGTCCCCACGGCGGAGGGAAGTGGGTATATGGGGAGTGTGAGTGTGTATATTGTCTATTTTTGTGTGTCTACATGTGTGAGTGTGTGAATATTTGTTTGTATGTATGAGGGTGGGAATATATGTTTGTGTATGTGTGTGTCTGGCTGTCTACGTTTAGGTGTCAGGTCAGGTCCTAGACTCCACCTCTCTCAACATCCCAGGCCCCCCCTGCTCTGCCACCACACACAGCTGTGGGGTGCCCCCGGCCGCTGGTGGGTTGTTGGTTTCTCGCTTCGGGGCGGGGCGCTCGGGTGAGCGCTGGCTCACTCGCGGCGGTCGCTGGGCGGGATCTGGCTCTCCTGGCTTGGCGAGGCACCAGCTTGTGGATGGGGGGGGCCCTGGGAGCTCTGAACCCAGGAACCGGACTGCCTCGGAATGGATGACCACCGGCGGAGCCTGCGGTCCTGTCACCACGGCACCCTGGGGCGTCTGCACTGGGGCTGCTAGATGACCCCCCTCTGGGCTCTCCGCTGCCCCTTTCGGGGTGGGGGGGGCTGTCCCTGCGGTGGTTCTCCTGAGACTCCTGTGCTCTGGGGGGCCTCTGGATGTCTGGGACCCGTGTCTCCGCCGTATCTGCTCCATGCCTCGCGGGATGGGACTGTGGTCCCCCACACACACTATTAAACATTTACATGGAGGAACCCTATGAAAACAAGCGCGCTCACACACACAGGTGTGCACACAAACGTTCACACTGGTGTACAAACAGGTGCTCACACACACACTGTCTTTGCTGTTGCTTCAAAACAAAATGTTTATTTCAAAATATTTTATTATGTGCGCGGCTCAACAGATTTAGGGACTTGTGGTTTGCCGCGAGTCGTGCAGGTGTTGGTTGTGGCTGCGGTTTTTCTGCTGTTGTTTTTTCTCTTTTTCTTCGGCAGGTGCGGAAGCGAGTTTTGACTATATTCTCTCCCCCCTCTCACCCCCCCCCCTTTCTTTTTTTTTTCTTTTTTTTTTTTTTTTTTCTCTCTTTCCCCCCCCTTTTTTTTTTTTTTTTTTTTTACTCTCTCTTCTCTTTTTTTGGTCCCCGGTCTTGTCTGTTATAATATGGGAAACAAACTAAATAAATAAATAAATAAATAAATATTAAAAAAAAAAAAAAAAAAAAAAAAAAATGGCTGTGAATGATGATAGAACAGCTACACATACTCTCCGCTATGTGTTATCTGTGATACTGACAGGCCGGGAAAAAAAAAAAAAAAAAAAAGAAAAAAAAAAAAAGAAAAACCACCTTAAGGGTCAGAAGCCTGACAGGCGCTGACTCTAGTGGTTCGAAAGGGGTCTCAATCAGACCTTTGAGCACAATCGCTAAGTCCCAAGAAGGGACTTTAGTGGGCGGCCTCAACCATTTAGCTCCACGAATAAAGTGGGCAACTAAAGGGTGCTTTCCCACAGAAACCCCCACAGTCAAAGCATGACAAGCTGAAATAGTGGCCACGTACGTTCTGAGAGTACTAGGGTATAAGCCCGAGGACAACTTTTCTTGTAGAAATTCAAATTCAAATTTTATTTGTCACATACACAAACATACACAGTACGAAATGTAGTGAAATGCATTATACGACTGCCATTGACCCTAAAAGAGAGTTAAATTTTACAAATAAGAAATAAATATGAATAAAAGAAATACGATAGAAATTAAATTAAAAAATTAAATTAAACTAGGAAAAATAGAACTAAAAATAAAAATAGAAATATGATGTACAAAATAGAAATATACTGTGCAAATTGAAATATACTGTACGGTGTGTGCAAATATGCATAGAGCAAAGTGTCTTAGTGCAGAGGTTATTAAAGTGTCTTTGTGCACTGGTCCAGGATGTAAACGTAAAACTGTAAAATGTAGTGTAGTTGTGAAGGTAGGTGTGCAAAGTTATTAAAGTGTCTTTGTGCAATGGTCCAGGATGTAACGTACGACATGTAGTGTATATATGAAGGAAGGTGAGCGTGTAATTGTCCATAGTGTTCATGGATGTAAGAAGATTGATAGAGTTGACCAATTATGAAAATATTGTGTAGTTCTGCATAGTGGTGTGGTTGTGGTTGAGAGACCTTATCGCCTGCGGGAAGAAGCTCCTCCTCAGTCTCTCTGTGTTGGCCTTCAAGGAGCGGAATCGCTTCCCAGACCGCAACAGAGTAAACAGTCCGTTATTGGGGTGGCTGAGGTCCTTCACGATCTTCCTGGCCTTGGTCAAGCACCGCTTGCTGTAAATCGATTGCAGGTCAGGGAGCTCGATGCGGATGATGCGCTCAGCTGATCGCACCACCCTCTGTAGAGCTCGTATGTCCTGCATGGTGCTGTTCCCGAACCAGGTCGTGATATTTCCCGTCAGGATGCTCTCGATGGTGCAGGAGTAGAAATTCCTGAGCACCTTGGAGGGCAGTCTAAAGTCTCTCAAGCGTCTGAGGTGGTAGAGACGCTGCCGGGCCTTTTTTACCACGGTGTTGATGTGACAGGACCATGCCAGGTCCTGCGTGATGTGAACACCGAGGTATCTGAAGCTGTCCACTCTCTCCACTGGGCTCCTGTTGATGACGGGGGTCTGGTAGTTCCTCACCTGCTTTGTACTAAAGTCCACTATCAGCTCCTTTGTCTTACTGACGTTCAGGAGGAGATTGTTTCTCTGGCACCAGTTCTCCAGATTTCCAACCTCCTCCAGGTAGGCCGTCTCATCGTTGTTCGTGATCAGGCCCACCACAACGGTGTCGTCAGCAAACTTGATGATGGTGGTGGAGCTGGTAGTGGCCACGCAGTCGTGGGTGTACAGAGAGTACAGCAGGGGGCTCAGAACACAAACAGAACTCCAGCAATGAAACAATTCGGCAGTGGACTGGGTCTACATGTTTTGCCTGACTCGCTACCTTAAAAAGCTTTTCCCACCAACGAAGATGTTAGTCTACACGGCTTGGTGGGGAGTGTGGGCTTTTTCAGGGAGGATGAGCTCCCAGGAGAGAAATAGCCTGCAAGCGTCTCTTCAATATGGGGCATCATCATATAAAACCGCACCTTTGCATTAACGACATTCGAATAAATCGATGTCAATACCACAAAAACACAGGTTAAATAGGACTTATTTCATGAATGAGTTAACTCGTCATGGAGGTCGCCAAAGAAGGGGAGGGACCATCGCTGAGGCCCCTCCCCCGGCCACCCGACAGAAACCTGTCGTCTAACTTTAAGCGATTGGGGGATTTTTTTTTCCTCCGGCCAGCGGTCATCATTAGAGGAGTGCTCTGCTTTTAGGTGGCTATCTCCATTTCCGCGGAAGCAAGAGAGAAAGTCTCTTCTGCTTATTCAAAAGAAGTGGGCTTGAGAAGTGCACGCTAAAACTTCCTGATCCGGCGAGAGCGCGAGAGACAGGGAAGATTCCGTCTCATGCGCATCTGCCAGAATGGCACGTGAACCCCACGAATGTGAAGCACCATAATAGGGAGGGGATCACAGTGCTCACACCCTCCCTGGAGCCCAAGGAGAGCGTGCTCTTCCCCCTGACACTCAAAACAGAAAGTGTGGAGATCGTCCTCCGAAAGAGATCTGTCACATGGAGGCACACATCTCTTAACAAACTCTGCCATATTGGTAAGTTATTTAACACTTTCTTTCTTTTGTTTGTATATTCACTGGCACACACACAAACACAATGCCGTCCTTGAAGACAAGCTTGTGTATGTGCGTGTATGTGTGTGTGTGTGTGTGTGAGTGTGTGTATGTGTGCGTGTGTGTGTGCGTGCACGTGTGCAGATGTGTGTCTTGCTGGTCATCAGCACTGGCTTTGGCTGACAGATCTCTCCATCACTGATTCTCTTCAGGGAGACGTCCCGAGCTTTTCAGCTCTGCGTGAACGTCACATATCTCTCTCTCGCTCTCTCTCTCTCTCTCTCTCTTGCTTTTGCTCGCTCTCTGTCTGGACCATTTATTTCCCTGCAGCTGTTCTCATCTCAGGATTGTGAACTCTGCCCACCACTCTGCCTCCTCCCAAACATACCACAAGGACAGAAGGACAGGCGTGGGGTTCAACATACACTCGTTTATCGTGTTAAAGCATGCGTCCAGACTCCAGACGTGAAACTATCTGTCTGTCTGACAAACACAGTTAAACAAATATGATGATGTGTTCCTCAGCTGTAAACATTCTTTTATTTCAGATCATCGGGAGACTCTGGCCTGGATAAAATGCAACAATAAGTAATTAATTTAATTTAAAATTATTATATTATCAATTTAATTATGTTTTCTTTGTTTGTTATTTTGTCCATAAATAAAAACTTTATTTATTTATTTATTTTACTTGGAATTCATAACTTTATTTCTCCTTCTAAAGCTAACGCTAAGGCTAGCCGACCGGAGCACACCTCCTCTGTGCTTCGCGTGTCCAATAGATTTGCTCTCCTCAGTGATGCACCCTCTGAGAAACCTGAAAGAGCTCTGGTTATAGGAGACTTTATACAGAGGAATGTGAAAAAAGCTAGGCCTTTAGGGGTGCCAGCGGCAGTGGTTAGGTGTATCCCGGGAGCCAGAGCACCGGACATAGCAGGTAATCTAAGGGCTCTTTGACATCATAGGTTCTCTAAGATAGTGGTACCTGCTGGAGCTAATGATATACTAATGATGAGAGGTTAGTAAGAGTAAATTTACAGAGGTGTAAATGAAATTAGCGAAGGCGATGTCCGATGAAGTAGTATGCTCTGGTCCCATTTCAATGCGACGTGGTGACATAGCTTACAGCAGGTTATGGTTGCTGAACCGTTGGATGTCCAGGTGGTGCTCCGAAAATAATGTGGGCTTTATAGACAACTGGAAGACCTTTGAGGGCAAAGCGGTTTCCATTCGACTCAGGAAAGTGCTGCTCTCATTTCTTGTAGTATAGCTCATAGTCTCAGAAGAGGCCTACTGTAGTTAATCGGTGACAATCCAGAGCCCAGGCCAGGGAGCAGACAGACTGTATGAATAAACATAAATGAAAATATAAAAATATAAAAAATCATTTAAATATGAAAATAAATGAATAAAAATAAGTGATATACACTTACCTAAAGGATTATTAGGAACACCTGTTCAATTTCTCATTAATGCAATTATCTAATCAACCAATCACATGGCAGTTGCTTCAATGCATTTAGGGGTGTGGTCCTGGTCAAGACAATCTCCTGAACTCCAAACTGAATGTCAGAATGGGAAAGAAAGGTGATTTAAGCAATTTTGAGCGTGGCATGGTTGTTGATGCCAGACGGGCCGGTCTGAGTATTTCACAATCTGCTCAGTTACTGGGATTTTCACACACAACTATTTCTAGGGTTTACAAAGAATGGTGTGAAAAGGGAAAAACATCCAGTATGCGGCAGTCCTGTGGGCGAAAATGCCATGTTGATGCTAGAGGTCAGAGGAGAATGGGCCGACTGATTCAAGCTGATAGAAGAGCAACTTTGACTGAAATAACCACTCGTTACAACCGAGGTATGCAGCAAAGCATTTGTGAATCCACAACACGCACAACCTTGAGGCGGATGGGCTACAACAGCAGAAGACCCCACCGGGTACCACTCATCTCCACTACAAATAGGAAAAAGAGGCTACAATTTGCACGAGCTCACCAAAATTGGACAGTTAAAGACTGGAAAAATGTTGCCTGGTCTGATGAGTCTCGATTTCTGTTGAGACGTTCAAATGGTAGAGTCAGAATTTGGCGTAAACAGAATGAGAACATTGATCCATCATGCCTTGTTACCACTGTGCAGGCTGCTGCTGGTGGTGTAATGGTGTGGGGGATGTTTTCTTGGCACACTTTAGGCCCCTTAGTGCCAATTGGGGATAGTTTAAATGCCACGGGTGACCTGAGCATTGTTTCTGATCATGTCCATCCCTTTATGACCACCATGTACCCATCCTCTGATGGCTACTTCCAGCAGGATAATGCACCATGTCACAAAGCTCGAATCATTTCAAATTGGTTTCTTGAACATGACAATGAGTTCACTGTACTAAAATGGCCCCCACAGTCACCAGATCTCAACCCAATAGAGCATCTTTGGGATGTGGTGGAACGGGAGCTTCGTGCCCTGGATGTGCATCCCACAAATCTCCATCAACTGTAAGATGCTATCCTATCAATATGGGCCAACATTTCTAAAGAATGCTTTCAGCACCTTGTTGAATCAATGCCATGTAGAATTAAGGCAGTTCTGAAGGCGAAAGTGGGTCAAATACCGTATTAGTATGGTGTTCCTAATAATCCTTCAGGTCAGTGTATATAATTTTTTTTTTTTTACTTTTTAAAAATAGATACACTGCTGTGTAGAGGTCAAACTGGATTGACTATTAAAAAAAAGTAAACAGTAAACTAAACTTTAAAACTCATAAACTTGTGTTTATATCACTGTTAAGTAAGAATTGTAATATTGGTTATTACATTTAAATAGGTAAAATATTTATGAAATATCTTTGAATCAAAACATTTTAATTACTTTAAATAAGAGAAAAATATTTAGCAGTAATTCAATCTGTTAAAGAAATTATTTCTGCAATATGTAAATTAGTGTACATTTATTGCACAGACAACCAATTAGCATTAGCATAGATTTGCAAAAAAATAAGATTAACGTCATAAACCTGAACAGAAAATTCACTATTTTTATTGATTAGTAAATTGAAGTAAAATTATTATTATTCATTTTAATGATTGTTATTGTTTTCATCCTTCCCACATGCATACACAGGTGTCTGTAAGGTCACAGCAGTGGTCAGTGTCTCCTTAACCATTACAGCCTCCTCAACACTCCACACACACCACACACGTCCATTTGAATGTCTCCACAAGTGATGGGAGAGATGGTGGTCGCCATGGCAACCCAGAGTCGATTCGCAATGGCAGATTCACAGGCTCTCAAACGCTCACGGGTGATCTATGTGTGCTTTATCAGAGAGCACCAGCCTCGTCTCTCTCTCACTCTCACACTCACACACACACACACACACATGCACACGTATGCATACGGAAGTATAAATGAACACAAGTTGCATCTCAAAGTACAGAAAGAAAAGAAATGTTGCAGGAAATGAATCCCAACGTGCTGACCAATCAGAATCCAGAAACTGACAGGGATGTAGTGTTTAAAAAAAAAGTTGAATAATATACAGAGGGTGAAAGTGGAGGTGTTGGACGGTCCTGTAAATCTCATAAGTTGCTCTTTGTGGCTCCACTCACTCTGGTTTAGAACAGTCTCAGATAACTAAGGATTTACGCCGGGTCTCTGGAATTGTGTGTAGCGTTGCGGTGTCCTGTCATCCTCGGTGCAACTTCATTTCACAGGAAAAACAGACTTAACTAACCTTTTTTTAAAAAAAATCTTTCTTTGAATTGTTAAATATTTTAAGCAAATCGAATGGTTTATTCAAATCAGTATCGTACTGTAAAGTAAATATGCACAAGACACTTCCAGAAAAATAAATAACAAGCATAATTTTAGCGCATAGTTTTCCGGGGTTGAATCCCAAACAATGTTAGACAGAAAGCTAGTGCACTATGTAGGGCTTACAATTCCTTGTTCCACACACCAAGTAATGCCCCTGATTAGGGGTTAGAGAGGGATTTGGGATTCAGCATTGTGTTAGGAGCTAGTTAGCTTTGTAGCTCACGGAACCCGTAAACAGAACAACTCGGACGGTTCAAAGGCGATTTGGAATGACTTTATCAATGATTATTAAGGAAACAGTGTGTTAACATAACGTTATCAGATGTGTGTTGTTGCTGAAAGTGCTTCTGTGAATGTGTGAATTTTGGCACATAGCTGCTCTCAATATCTTTAAAATACTTTGATATAACATTAATGTTTAGTTATAATATTGAATATTATAATAATGGTTCCCTTTAATAGTAATTGTATATACCTTTTACTACTACGTGAGTAGCACATGCTACAGTTTCCAAAGTTCTTTGGGAACTAAAACTATCTTTGGGTGAAAAAAAATACATAGTGTAAAATAAAGAGTTGGAGATGTTATATTATTGCCTGCCTTGGTACTCAATCCTGTAAGCGAAGCTGCTAAGAACTTAGCTAGCACAGCAAAACCTGGTAATCTGGTATATAAAATTTTCTAACTAAACATACACGTTGTGCTAATTTAAGCTAATGAACTATCAATCCTAATTTAAGCATTTGTCATTTGCTGTCTTCTTTTGTCTTTTTGTATAGTTTTTATATAGGTTTGGTAATTTATGGTTTTCATTTGTTGTCTTAGCTAGTCAGCTAATAAGGTGTTTTGGCTAGTTAGTTAGTTTTATTAAAACACTTGTTCTTTTGTTTTATTGTGTACTGAACTGTATATGGTTGAAATGACAATAAAAGCCTATGTGACTATATATGCACTTATCATTCCTGTTTTTGACCTGCTGTATTTGTATACATTTTGGTGAATGAGAAAATTTCAAGTTGTAAAACAAGCTAGAGCAGCAAATCAAGTAAACCTTAACTTTTTAGCTTTACATCCAGGTGCAAAAAAACCCCAAACAAACAAAGACAATCCCAGCTAGAATACAGTAGATATTATTATATCATCTCTACATTCATGTGCAGGAACCATGCTCTCTTCACAGAGCGAGATCTTTGTAAAACAGTCAACAAGAGAGCACATGCATCTTCTTCGTCCTCACATGGGAGATGTACGACAGCGCCAAGCCTGCGAGACAGCTAGTAACCAAATCTCTGGTGATACTGCGCCGGAACATTAGCATAAACAGAGCGCCTGTGGGGAAGAAGCGGAGAGCCTCGCATAACAAGGCAGGCTTGTTTACACAGCGGTGTAACATCGAGAATGGAGTTAACCCATGCTGATTGGATAAAAATGTCACTAATTTGGTTGTTCCTCTCGTTCTCGGTGCTTATGCTAAGTGACCAAATGCTACGTTTGCATGCAGACGAGTGAAACTCGAAAAAGTGGCGTGTGGTTTTATTCGGAGCAGTGGTGGTGAAATACAACATGCAAGATAATTTTATCCCAAAATAATGACAACAATGCAACCAAGCAGCTAGCAGACTTTTATTTTACTCTGTTTAATATATATATTTTTTAATACATGAAAAATGGAATATTTGTTTTTGGAGAAGTCCTTGGTGGATCAAAGGAACTTTTTTATTAAAGTGTTTAAGCAAGTCTAGTTTTGTCCAGTCAATAAACCTTTAATCACTTTTAACCAAATTTAAAATGTTTTATATATATTTAAAATAGATAAACCCAACCATGTGCTTAGTAAACAGAAGACTCAAAATTCTCCCATAAAAGGATGATGTAAATCACACGTCTTCAAGGTGCAATCTTCAAGGTGAAAAAAAAGTTTTATTACTTCCAGAAATAACCCGGAGCAAACGTAGAGCCTGGCCTCAGCACGTGTGTGTGTTTGTTCACATAGTGAAAATGTCACTATGTGATATGCCCATTCTCCAGTGAGCAAAAAAAACCACACTCTGTTTTCCATTATAACTAAAAGCAGAATATCGCGATGAGAAACTAGCACTGCTGCTCCTGACACACACGTCATCTGTGTGATGGTTTAAACGATTTATAAGTCAAGCGAATACACAAAGGTTAGAGTGCAGCAAAAGCGCTCTTGACCAGCCGAATGATGTCCCTTTATAAGTTCTGTGGGCGGAGCTTTGTGTCCAGAGAAATGTTTAACTTGACTAATCTTGATTAATGCATATTTAAAGTCTTGTTTTAAAGTGATCGCACAAGTGGCGCAGTGGTAAAAGATTGTGAGTTCGATTCCCGGGTGATGCTGTAACCTCTCGCAGCCGGAGGTCTAGAGGGAGCTGATTGGCCGAGCTCTCTCCGAGGGGAGTGATGAGAGGTACTTAGTGCTCCCACATTCATCACGGCTCTACAGCCAATCAGGACGTCTGTGAGCTCACACAAGCGGAGGGAACGGATAGCGCTGTCTTCCGAGTGTTACGCTGCCCCCTACTGTGTGTTAGTGAACAGTCCGAAAAGGCGTTGGGCTGCCGTCATGTGGTTTGGAGGAAACACGTGATAGTCTTACACCTCTCCCTAGTGACGGGGAGGAAAATCTGGGGAACCCCCCGCCCCCCAAAAGTAAGTGATTACAATTTAAAAACAATAATGTGTAATAAGTTACATTTCTTCACTAACATTATGCCATTTCCATGACTTTTGGGTTAATTGCTGACCTGAGCAGGTGTAATAGAAAATTTTAGGTACAGTATAGTGCCATGAAAATTCATCCCATTCCTTATTTTTTCCTTCTTTTTTGTATATTTGTCATCTTTAAATTATTTACATCGTAACTTTACACAAAGATAACCAGAGTAAATAAATAATGTATTCTGCCCTTTACTAGAAAATCCAGAAGGAAAATGTTCACCAATCAGTTCATGACCTCATGCTCAAGTGCACGTGGGGAGTTTTTATTATTTAAAAAGTGTTTTGTATTTATTTTTTATTTTCTGGTCTAGTATAATATTATTATACTGTGACGTAGGCGGGGCAGCGGCTGACGACCATCATGCCTTGGGGGGGGGGGGGTTCCTATGTGTTCACCCTGTTAGGGAAAGTTCTTTAGGTTGGTGGCTTCAGCCATGTTTGTGTGTTGAGGAGGTGCTCAAGTTCATGCTAAGGCTAAATTGGGTGTGGTTCTCATGTGAATGTGTTTCCCATGCTGTATTGTGACTGTGATGAATAAAGTACTCCCAGCCATTGCATTGGGCAGCAATTAAGCTCACTCGTCTCTCCAAGATCCTTCTAGCGATAAAAACGCTACAATACATTTAAGTGAATTTATAATAAGCATATCAGGTTATATGTAAAATAACAATAAATTATTATTATTATTATTATTATTATTATCAATGCATTAGTACGAGGGGCATTCAGAAAAGTCAAACGTGATAAAAATTCTGGTGAATGAAGCTGTAAAAATGATTGACATTTACAGAAGACTTGAGGCACAAGACGGTGATGAGACTCTTAGCAGCAATAAAACATTTGAATGGCCCAGACATTTTCGAGAAGGCCGTACATTGGGGAATGGCGATCCACTGCAGTCTCTCCTGTGGACATTCAGCGAGTGGAATGCCTGTACAGATAACTTGTCATCAACCTGCACAAGAGATGAAGATCATTTCTACATGTTTTGGCCATTGAGGGGGTTCCTGAGAGGCCGATGTTTCAGACATGAAGCAGGCAGTCCGATCACGGCTCCGGCGTTCTGAGAAACCTTGATGGTGTCCAAGCACTAGTGAACCACTGGAATAAGTGCGTTAGTGTATCAGAGGATTATATCGAGAAATAAAGGGAGTTTTTAACCTTGTTCTGTTTCTCTGTACAATTCAAAGTTCAGCTTTGACTGGATTGACGCTTGTATATTTATTGGAGCTTTTCTACAGCTGGGAGTTGCACATTAATAGTGATGAAGGACTACATCACACATCTGCACGTCTCAGAACCATGCACATTAATCTGACTGTTAAAAGGTTTTTGGTTCCGTGCCCTGTAAAAAAAGGCAGCTTGGTGAATGGTTAGACTTTTTGGTGCTGAGACGCTACTGAATGAAAGGCTGTATGAATTTGATTTTGGTAATAAAGTCAGAGAAGAAACCACAGGCTCACACTGGAGGGTTCGGGAATGAAAGTGTAGAGTTTTCCCCGTTGGGAGTAACGGCTGCGTCCTCGCACGCTTTCTGAAGAGGAAATCATTTTACTAGGCCTTTTTTTTTTTTTTTGACAGGGAAAAGTGATTATTTAAATTTCTCCACTCCTGCTGATTGGTATAATTTTGGAAGGCAGTATCGGCTCGGCGTCTGGAGAGTTAATTAGCTGTAATGTCTTAGCGGTGGGTCTGACGGATGTGGGAGACCGGGCGATCTACTCCACCGCTTCCTTTCCTGCTACAATTAAAGTCACGTTGCTTTTTTTTTATTTAGTTCCTGTGAGAGTCTGAAGCTGGAGTGATAAAAGGTAGAAGAAATAGAGGGCTACAGCAGGGGAAGTTCTCGTGGGTCAATCTGTGCGTCATTTTTCTTTTCCTTTTCTTTCTTTAAGCCTACCAGAGTTGTTCTTGTGAACAGGTTTGTTCTTGCTAGCACTTGTTTGCAACACACAAACGCAATACTCACAGAACTCGTCACATGACTTTATATAATGCGACAAACAACATTTGAAAATAGAATTTATTATTAATAAAAGGCAAATCAGTAAAGAAACAAAGCGATTAGCCGTCCTGTGCAGCGCGGTAATTCTTACCACTAACTTTTGTTGCTACCTGAAATCATACTCCATAAGTATGTACAGTATAGAGATGTTTCAAAGATAAATTAAGCCATGAAAGGAAGTAAGAAGTAACTGAGTGTACGTCGCTAGCACAGGGAGCTAATTCAAAGTGAACCAAAGAACAAACACAATGATTTTATCCAAGCTATTAATTAAACTGTGTTCAACTAGTTAGTTAAAAAATTAACTACTACAGTTTTTATCAGAATTAAAAACTGTTCTGTGCGCTTAGCAATCGTTTCTAATAAAGAGGCTAGCCAGGCCACGCCCACAAGCCAGGAGTTACTACAAAGCTTGGTAGTGTGAACCGACAGCAATGTTAACGCTGATAATTGTTAATTCAATTCAATTCAATTTTATTTAAATAGCGCTTTTAACAATTGTCATGGTCGCAAAGCTGCTTTACACATTTAAAAGAATTATGTAAGTTTGTATGGAATGTGAATGTGTGAATTTAACATGCAATTAAATGCTAATACTATAAAATAATTAGCATGATAAAATCTCACCCAAATTGAAAAATAATATTAGTTTCAACACCAAAACTACATATTTAACGTAACCTTTAGTCTGTTTGTAAGTACTTCATAAGTATATTATTGTTTTATAAATTAAAAAATAATAATATATATATATAAAGAGTCAAACTTCAATAGCAACAATTTCAATTACAGGAAAAAAATGGTTCGTATTTTTTTCTTCTTTTTCCTTTGAAAATATAACTTTGTTATTAAGCAAATGTAACAAAAACAACAAGAAGACCAGCTGCACATACCACTACTTTTGATACAGTTAACCAAACCATTTTTTTTTTACTTTTTATTGTTTAATTTATTGTTTAATAATTAGCAGTTCCATTAAAAAAACAAATCCTGCTTTCTTTTTTTTTTGATTGGCGCTCAATAAGCACTTCATTCTCGTTATCATCCCCATTTTCTAAAGCTGACACGATTTGTTATCCAAAAATAATTACTACGCTTTGACTGACAGGTGTCCACCAGGGGGCGAGCTGTCAGTCCGTCGCACATTCCCTTGCTGCTCTGATTGCAATTCAGCTCACGTGGGTTTTGCTAACAGCTGCTTTTGTAGCAAGGTGAAGAGGCGCATTAAGAAAAACACTAGACTACAAATGACTTTTGATTAGCATTGACAGTCCAATTCGAAGCTGAATCTGTAAGCAGAGACCCAGACCATACGCTGGCCCTGCGTTTCACACGAAGAATACGAATGAGTCTGAAAGAAAGAAATAAAGTAAATATGAGATGTATTTATAAAACTGTCATCTAATTCTAGAGATGCTAGAAAACAAAGACGTACCAGAAACAGCCTGACTTTCATTTACACCTGCATTAACACACATGCCTTGTCCAGCAGGTTTACTGAGTTCTGGATTCTGATTGGTCAGAACAAATTGATTAGTTTTCTGTAACAGCTCTGACATTAATGAAGGCTTACTGTATATTCATCTGACATTTCCAACTTTATATAGCATATATTATAGCAAGGGGCGTGGACACTGGACGTTCTACACACACACACACACACACACACACACACACACACACACACACACACACACACACACAAAACCATGAATGAACTGTGATTAGCCGCAAATTTTTGGTAAAGTGAGTTCCATTTCACTTGCCTGATTACTTCCAGATCTGTTGAATCAAGAAATCACCTAAATAGAACCAAAATAGTCTGACAAAGTCACTGGTGCTTAAAGATCACACATCATGCCAAGATCTAAAGAAACAGATGAGTGTAATTTACATCTATCAATCTAGAAAGTGTTGTAGAGCCATTTTTAAGGCTTTTGGACGCCAGTGAACCACAGAGAGAGACATTATTCTCACATGGAGAAAACCCGGAACAGTGCCAAACCTTTCCAGGAGCAGCTGGCCGACCAAAATTACTCCAAAACTATCAATATTTGCTGATCTGATCCATTTAAGTGTAGCAAATATGCAATCCAATAAAAAATCCAGAAAGGGGCAAATATTTTTTAACGCCACTGTATATTGCATACATTTAACTTTATCTGATACTGTTCATGGAAGGAGTCTCCAGTGTCGCACTGTGTAACAGTCAGAGGTTAAGCTGTAGATTCTCTGCAATTTTTATAAATGTAACTAAATAAATGAGAGACCGCTAGGAAAACAACGGTTTATAAAAGCTGTAATGTGACAAGAGGAACGATCCCGTTTCAAGGCCATTAAATGTGACTATAAATGCATAAAAAGTACAACATGCTGTTCTGTAATTAACACAAAAAAACAAGAATAATAGTAAAATAGGAATGAAAAATCCACTTGAATTTTTAGTTAAAAATTATTTATCTTACACAAATTCTACAGGGAAATTACATTAAAATCATTTTATTTTTTAATATATGTATATATATTTTTATGTATCTATATATATCCATATTATGTTTTTTATCATATATTTTTTCTGTATCTTTTTCTGTATCTGTGTATTACTTTGCACGAGGTGGAGACGTGTGTAGAGGTATGTGTTATATTATATAAATAATCCTGAAATAGTATTTTTGTTATTCTTTAAACCTAAATTAAGTTTATGCACCGTAGCAGAGCGAATCCAGAGCGGATTGTTGTGCATCACCGTCCAGTTGCGTTCGGTTAAAGTAAGAGCAGTGTCACGCGGCGCCTCAGCTAGCTCAAACCTGACTGGATTTTCAGGTTAAAACTCATGAAGCTAGAAGGAGCATTCATAATGCCCTGTGCTCACATTTAGGGCACTGACGAATTATTGCCGTTGCTAAGATCCATATCAGAAGTGAGAAATGTGGTAAGCAACATAAGAACGTCATGCCTACATATTCTACAACAGTAGAATGCTGAGAACTCCTCTGATGTAGTAATATGTCAGTAAAATCCTTAAGGAGAGTTAATTACACCGATACCTGGTCAATGCCATCGTTATAAGGCCCTAATTTAGTTTTTTTCCGCGTCTTGCTTTAACCTCACCAGGCTTGTTTTGAACATGACCAAAAACAAAAATACAAATTTGTAGTTGCACAAACCTTAAGGTGCTGAATCACGTGTAAAGTATTTACAAATTCTGACTTTGCATAAAAAACGTTGTTAATTCACTACTGTACGCCATGTCATTAACTATATTATTATTATTATTATTATTATTATTGCCAAGGGCATAGCACATTAATAATAATAATATACTCATATTAATAATAATAAATGGTAGAATTTTCATTTTAGCAATCGTAAAATATGGGATATTACTTTAACGACAACAAACTAAATCTTCCTGACTGATTGACCAAATTTTTAGACTTACAGTATTTTTGTCTTCACCTGTGTGTATGGTAATGAATTCCAATAAGCCCTCAATTCCGAGTTCATAATCAATGCATCAATAAACACGAGATAGCAGATTCTTTTTTAGCCACGCCCATATCCCTCCATAAAACATAAAACAAACAAAAAAAACTAAATGATGACAACAGGTGACATAAGTGACAAAGTTATTATTTAAAAATACGACCCGTTCATTTATTCATTCCTTTAGTCCTTTTCTATACTGCTGATCCTGTGCGGGGTAATTTAGAAACACCAGTTAGCCTAATAATGCATGTCTCTAAACCGCAGGAGGAAACTGGATTACCCCGAGGAAACCCACCAAGTGATCAGTAACTCGTTATAAGACATTATAATTGTATTATTTTGACTTAATATCACACTATTTCAATTCAATTCAATTCAATTTTATTTGTATAGCGCTTTTAGCAATTTTCATTGCCGCAAAGCAGCTTTACATAGTCAAAAGAATTATTTAAGTTTGTATGAAATGTGAATTTGTATGAATCAAAATGGTCAGTTTGTCCCTGGTGAGCAAGCCGAGGGCGACAGTGGCAAGGAAAAACTCCCTGAGATGGTAATAGGAAGAAACCTTGAGAGGAACCAGACTCAACAGGGAACCCATCCTCATTTGGGTGAAACAGAAAGCAGTAAATGATCTGCATTTATACAGTGTGTAGGGTGGCAGGCAGTTCAGCTATAATAGCTGATGTTAATTGATGTTAATATGGAGTCCAGGTAGTTATTGAAGACCCAGGTAGACTTGTAAGAAGTTCCAGTCATGAACTATCGAACTGTCAAGTCCCCAGAGAAACAGTTGCCAACACCAGTCGAGGCCAGAACCATTTTCTAGGTAGAGAGAATCATTCCCAGACACCAGACGCATCCCAGAGAGACACACGGGGCATCCATGTGACGAGATCTTCAGCCAGAAGCGGGGCACCAGGATGGGTCAGACAGGTCCGGAGGGCAGAGGGAGTCTGGATCACTGGCAGCTCGGGAACGACATGTGTAGCTCGACAGAGAGAGAGAGAAAGAGTGAAAGGGGGGGACAGGAGGAGAGAGGAAAAAGAAAGAGGGGGGAAAGAGAAGAAGAGGAGAGATGGCAGTTAGGTATGGTCACAGTCACACAATGTATAATGTGAATGTATATTAACTGTAGAGTGCAAGCAGAGACTCCGGCAGGACTAACTATGACAGCATAACTAAAAGGGAGGAGCCAGAAGGAAACACAAACATGAGGGGGAACTGAGATGTAAAGCAAACAATCACCTCACCGTCAGCAAACCTGAGTGATCAATGAGAGTGAGGAAGACAGCATCCAAACATACCAGTTCACCATAATACTCTACGTCCATGAGTCCCCCAGATCTGCTCCTTTACCTAAGGCTAATCTATTTATAAAAATGCTTGGCTAAATAAATAGGTTTTTAGCCTGGAGTTAAACACTGAGACTGTGTCTGAGTCCCGAACACTATTTGGAAGACTATTTAAGCTTTGTAAATCATTTAGGATAAAATGACAGGATAATATACGGAAATAACGAGTTGCAGTTATAAATAATAGTATAAAATACAGTAACAACAGCACTTCCAAGAATGTAGTTTAAAGCTTTTTAACCAAGTGTACAGAGAGAGAGAGAGACAGAAGGTATCTCTGATGTACAGGACAAAGGAACGTGTCACCAGCACATGCAACCTTACAAATGCAGTCTCAGGGTGTGGTATTGACATGAACCCAAGCTCCCCCCCCCCCCCCAAATCCCTCCCACCCAACAGCCCCCGCCTCTGTCTTTCCTGAATCGATTGCTTGTACGGTTGCCGCATTGCTCTCTCAGCCTCCTGCAGCCTGCTTCTCTTTCACACTCTGTTTTATCAAGGTCATCTGTATCAGGCACGTGGAGTCGTCCCACACGCTGCCTTCTTCCCCCCGTGTAGCCGTGCACCACCAGTGCCCACTGCTGGGGAAAACGTGGGAATGTCAGTGCGCTCGGATGGCAGGAAGAAATAAGGAGAACGATATGGCTGTAGGACTGATTGTAAAGAACGCTTCCCATCCGATATGGTTCAGCAGCAAGAAAAAAAAAATCACAATATGGAAGCTTGGACTGTGAGATTTATTACAAAATGATGAAGAATATTTTCTCTGAGCCACACAGGTGCTAAAAGTTCAAATCCCAAAATATAGTGCGTGAAATGTTTTGGTTATGTCAGTATGATTAGTTTTTTTCCTTTTTTTTTTTTTTTGCAAAATGCTATAACTCCACATTCTACAGTTTTGTCAAATGGAGAACTCCTACAATTGTGGCTCTTTACATTACAATTCTGAGATGACTAAGAAATAATTCCAAGCTTAAACACAAGTTATTTGTGTACAACGAGTTTAAAAGAGAAAAAGCTCGTAACAATTCCATTAATCATCTTGTCTGTATAGCGGCCTTATCCTTGCTTGCTGCAACTCAGCCAAAAAGCACACTTTTAGGGCCCGAGTATAAGCTTTTTTTAATTTTTTTGTTTCCGTCTTTTCAATGTATCACACAATGTGTTTTTTCTGATGGAAATGAGCCGCATAAAAAGGACAGCGACTCCTTACGCTGATTAACACGTATCTGCTTGTTAGAGATAAGACATGGCAGACCGTATTATAATCCATACAGCTGAGCTGAGTAATATTGTTCAGCCGGGAATTGGTATCATGTGAGGTCTTAGTTTTGGTCTGTTCACAGACAGGAAGATGATATAAAACGAAAGAAGATTGGTAGCTTTTAAGGAATTGTAAACGCTCCTGGACGATCTGGGGTGCCAATATTTATGGTTAACCCATAGCACTTTGACCTTTTGACATTAAATTATTTCTTAAACGACTGTTATAAAGCTTTTCTGTTAATTCAAATAGAACACAAATAGAATTGAACTGGGCTGAGTGCAGATTCAGGGGGAAAGAACGCAGCACTTGTTTGTTAACGGCTTCTTCTTCCTCCAGGTCACTTTATCCATTTTTAGACGTATGAATTTATGAATCACAAATTTATTAGCCGAAACAAATCAAGGATTCAAAAAGAAACTATGAATTCTTTTTTGTATGCTAGCATTTTCATGTTAGCATTCTTAATCGTTAGATGTTACTTCTATCCCAAAGTGACAAACTATAACTTACTACCGAAATTATCAGATATTGAACTCAAACCATACTCTACCTTGTACTCACCCATGTGGATGTTAATTTGGTCCAATCAGCTTTAAATCATAGTCATAATTAAACATGATATTTGTAAATAATTTTTATTCAGGCTCCATAAAAAAGCTAATGTTGTTCTGCTGCCCCCTTGTGGATTAGCTATTTATGACAAAATGTGCATATGGAACTGAACATATGTATGTATGGATGGATGGATGGATGGATGGATGGATGGATGGATAGATAGATAGATAGATAGATAGATAGATAGATAGATAGATATCATTACAGAAGCCAGTTCGCAGATTATACAAGTAGGCAACAAGCTTAAAAATATCATAAGAAAAATCTAAAGTAAAAAAAAAAAAAAACGCACAAGATACCCTGTTTATGATTTAAGGTGCATTAATGAGGTAAGAATGATGTAAAATAATAACTATATACACAACATACTCTTTCTGGATGTAGAAAACACTCACCTAATCCTCAATAAAATATTTAATTTATATATTTTTCTTTTTTTTAAGCTAAATTAGTTAAATGAATGCTCTTATATGCTCCTATTTGAGTGTTATTCCAGGTATCATGAGGTTTTAGTAAAGGGATTTAGGATGTTGCAGTGTGAGAAGTACCACTGGTTTGGAGTTTAAGACCGCTTTTGTTAGTCTATAACAGTCATTAGTTCAGTGTTCCGTGTCTCTTTGTACCTGAGAGTGGAGTCGTAGTGAAACTGATGGCGTGTAACAGGTTGACGGAACACTTGGGGTGAAATCAGTCGGATGTACGGAATGTGTACAGTATGGCATGGTATTTGTGCTTCATTTTGTCACATTTTAGACTGTGATGTTATTATTTTTTTTATTTTGGGACAGAACGAGCAAAGAAAAGAGCCGAAACGATCTTATCTCTAAAGCTAACATCTATATCTACCACATCTATATTTCAAGTGTTCAGGAAAAAAAAAACTAATAAACAACATTAATAAAATCAAAGAGCAGCATGTACTGTACGTGTTATTACATAACCAAACCATTTATCTCTCACATGATACAAATTATTGGTATATATTTTTTGCTTGTCCATATTAATACTTCATAGTAATTAACTAAGATTAGAAGTCACATGTGCTAGCATGTAACATGACAGCATGGTGTACCTCAGGGGCGTGTCTTAGGATCTGCGGTTCTACAATAAGGTAGTATAAAACGGATATATGTAGATAACAGACGAATAAAGGCTAAAAAAGAACCCTTTAAGGGAACAAACACACACACGTGTATACACGTCTGTTTTCCTCAGTGTGAAGCTTGTTTGGACCAGCTGTCCGTACTACGTTTTTTAGAAGCTATTCCCGTGGTGTCATCGCTAATTGCCTGGGGCAAGCCTGCTGTCACACACACACACACACACACACACACACACACACACACACATACATGCATATCAATGATAGTTATCCATGAAATTTATTAAAATACATATTATAATCTAATATAATATAATATAATATAGCGTAAGTATGCGGCACTGATGGTTAAAGAGTTTGTAGAAACAGATAAAAGGTTAAGGCTTAAAATAATCTGTTTAATGGTATTTCCTTCTTTACACTCCAAAACACACACACACACACACACACACACACATTTAACACTTAAAAAAAATTGAATTGCAGTAATACTGAACATATTCTTGGCAAATACTAGGCTTGTTATGATTTTATTGACCTCAGGTTCTTCTGAAGCAGAACACAGAACTTTAATCGAAGGTTTTGTTTATTTTGGATATTCTGAGACAAAATTATTAATAAACACAACACGCCTACTGTAATATTTGGTTAAAGATGCTTCTGATGGCCATCAGCAAGCTTCTGTCATAACTCTGCTTAGATACTGCATACCTCTCTGTTGAAATGAAACTTGTTGGTTTCTCTGGTTCGAACCCAAAAAGACAAACTTTTGTCCTTGTTTCAACAGTCAAGCTGATGATGTGAGCTTCTGTTGTAGAATTTGGAGGTTATCTTCTATCTTCAGGATTCCATCCAGTTCCCCTGGCAGCAAAACAGCCCCAGAGCATGAAGCTACCTCCATAACCACCATCATGCTTCGCAGCTCGTACAGGGTTCTTAGAGTTCACTTTTTAGAACCTTCCTCCAGTAAGCTTCGTCTTGTTCATATGGCCAACTGCAAACTTTAGTCAAGTTTGGACTTTGGATCAGGAGCTTCTTGGGTCATGGATTTTGGAGTAGTGACACTGGCAGGTCTGTGGCTTGATGGTTCCTGGGTTGTTCCTGACCATCAGAATCAGTTTCTTCCAGACCTTGACAAAATGGCTCCACCTCCCAGTAACCTGTACTTATAGCATGTACAATATTTTGAAATAATCCTGGAATCTTCAGGTGTTTAGAGGTGTTCCTGACCTACAGTATGTCCTGTAAATCTACCATCCTCTTTCTCAGCACAACACTGAGTGATTGTCGGTCTTGTTAGCGCTGACACACTCTTTATGTTGCACAGTGAGGGTACGGGCTGGAGTCCATCAACATCATCATCATCATCATCATCATTAACAGGAAGTGGAGAGGAGTTGGGCTCGGCAGAGTAAAAGACATTTTCCTGACTTTCAGCACCACTGACTTAATTATCATCGTGCGTGTGTGTGTATACTTTTGATCCTGTGCTGATTTCAGAAAACATAATATAAATGAAACCATGATAAACCAAGCTCCTGAGGTGTAATTTAGAGTTGAATGCCATGTGTTTCATTAAAAAAAAAAAGTGCTGTGGCATAAACCGTGACATTTATTAGGTTTCATTCATCACTTCATGCGACCTTGCCTAATAAAACTCACAAAGCTTCTGCTCAGAGCCTGAGAACATCGAGCAGAGACTTTAATTAACATGCAAATACGACATATTTTTAGGTTTCGTAGATATTTTTTTTTTTACATATGGCTTCCGTGATGTGGAGCCGTGTCACAGAAAAGAGTAAGCCAGAGTAAATATGAGTGGAAATGAAAATCACAATGTAGGAACAGAAGGTCATAATGTTTGTAATGTTAATAAGGCAATGTCTCCGTACGCTCTCAGTGGGTTACAGGTCGCGTTTGTGATCGATTCCATGCAAATTTTCAGATTTTTTCATCTTAGCTCGGGAGCTGTTCATTTGAATACAAAAGATGTTTAGAATCAGAAGAAGGAGAAGAAGATGAAAAGCAGCTTTGTTGGTTTAAACAATGAACAACTGGGCGTTTTCTGTTAAATATTCTTACCCTTTAACATTCTCACACAAAAAAAAGCCAGTGGAATTTTTGTTTTTGCATTTTCATTTTCTCTGGTCTATTATTATTATTACTATTATTATTATTATTATTATTATTATTATTATTCAAAAGACGCCAGTACAAGTCTCATCCAAACGTCTAAAATTTGAAAAAGTGCAAATTTTAAACAAAATGCTATTTTTTTTGTATTTGGTGATTCAACAGCACAGAGATTTTGTTGCATTTGAAAGCAGTTGAAGAGGTTGAGTGTTTAAACACATCAACACCATGTTTTATTTTTGTTTTGTTTTTTTTAAGTATAGCGTACTGTACCTCAACTCAAGTGGCACTGTGGCGTAGTGGGTCGTGGGTTCGATTCCCGCCATGAGGTTGGATCGCTCACTGTTCCAACAACATTTATTCTTATTTATTTACTGTCTTATTTGCTTATTTTTATATTATGAAGAAGGACTTTTTGATTTTTACATTTTTATTCATTTATTTTTTTATTATTATCTGTTTTTTATGTCTACAGCTGTTTCAGGATTGTACATACAGTACAGCACTTTGGTCAACTGTGTTGTGTTAAATGTGCTTTAAAAATAAATGTGACTTTGACCCAAAATGTGCCTACCGAAAAGTTGAGCAGAACATTAAAGTCCACCTTCATTAAATGGTTTTATTATAAAAGCCTCACATCAGTCCTACGAGCTTCAGTAATATTGGAAGAGAGGACACAAACCTACTGTATATCAAATCACACAGTGAACCCTCTCTCTCTCTACTTTTGAATTTTTCTTTCTTTCTTTCTTTCTTTCTTTCTTTCTTTCTTTCTTTCTTTTCTTTTTATCTTTCTCTGTCTATTTTAATTTCTTTCTCTCCCTCTCCCTCTCACGTTCTATTTGTGTCTCTCTGTCTTTCTAAATCTCTGTCTGTCATAGGAGGAATGAAACACTTGGGGATGCGACGTAAAAGGAAATTAATCAGTAAAGACGCTTCATCACACCATGCTGTCGTTGTTGATTAGTTTCCTAACATGGAGTGATTAATTCCTGAGTCAGCTGCATAAATACAGCATTAGCACTAAACATTGTGTGTAATACTAATGCAGTGTACACAACTGTGTGTGTGTGTGTGTGTGTGTGTGTGTGTGTGTGTGTGTGTGTGTGTGTGTGTGTGTGTGTGTGGCTCTTTCTTAGAAGATGCTACGACATGCATTTCACACTTCTGCTGCTGATCCGGACGTTTTTCACAGTTTGACCTGCTTTGTCATCCTCTCGCCCCGATCCTTTCACCCTGATGTTCAGCTGAGACGCGAGCGCTCTCACAGAGACGCACTCAGTTTATCCAGGGACACGACGGACGGATAGATAGATAGATAGATAGATAGATAGATAGACAAAAAATAAACATTAAATATTATTAGTCATTAAATACACAAACAAATAAACAAATAGATAAATATTTTCCTCCATTCATTTTTCTTCTACATGTATACGGCACAAGGTCATATGGGGCCCGGAGCCTATCGCAGGGACCACCATGGACAGTCACAGAGTACACATGTAAACACAACACACTCTCACACACTTGTTTACACACTACAGGCAATTTAGGAACACCAATCAGCCTAATCTGCATGTCTTTGGACTGTGGGAGGAAACTGGATGACCCGGAGGAAACCTACCAAACAATTATCTTAATTAATAATTATCTTTATGTTTAATTTAAACATATGAAAATGTAAAACTATTTAAAACAAATACATTTTTATTGAATGCTTTGTAATTGTATTTTATTTATACTATGTACCTGTAGCAAAAATGCAGCAAGTGAAAGTTCTAACTGTTATTTATTTATGTTTTTTAAATAAATAAATCTACTTTTTCTAAGTTTACGTATATATTTTTTTCATTTAAAATAAGTAAAGGCCTAATCAGTGTCTATAAATATTTTAAAAATTTTGACCAAAACAGAAAAAGAATTAAAACCTAACTTACTGTTTAGAAATAGAATTTAAACCAGTTTTCTGTCGGAATCGTAAAGTTGTTTAAAAAAATATATAACATATTGAAAGCATCAAAACTCTACTGTTGTCCTGTTGTGACATTATGTTACAGAATATTAAAAATTAATGTTTTACAAACAGAGGAATATATAATAAATATATAATAAATATAAACATGCATGCTTTGACAAAATTAAATTTAATTTATTGACATATATAATAAATCCATGAATGTTTCGATGAGCTAAAACATCGTAAGATCTGTCATTACAAAAGTGATATAGAATCACTCTATCACAAGTCACTTTAAATAATATTACTTTTAAGCATATTTGCACTGCACAAGTCACTTTAAATATGTAGATTGCACAACCCTGGACATTACCATTCTTTCATTACCATTTATTCTAACTCTATACCACACAAAAATTACATAAATATGTACCTACTCGTACAGCTGCTCTTAGAGTTCCATATTTCTTCATATATTCTTCATATATTTTCTATATTGTGTATTTTTGTTGTACAGTTATTTTATTTTTAACTTAAATTTTTTATATTTTATTTTATTCTTTCCTAGTTAAATTTCCCCCTTATTTTAATTTTCATATATATTTCCTATTCCTATTTTTAAATCTTTAGGTCACGAGCAGTTGTCTAAGCATTTCATTGCATATCGTACTGTGTATGACTGTGTATGTGACAAATAAAATTTCAATTTGAATTTAAATAAATAATTTCTGACTGTGTGTATGTGCAGCATCATAGAAAATCAATTTTAGTTTAAATATTTTTATTTTTATTTGTTTTTCTTGGCTCTTGACTTTGACCAAGTGCACTATTTTATAATTCTTAACTTTGAAAAAAATGTGTTTATGGATTAAAAAAAACTAAGTTTTCTGTTTAACTCTAGTTATGATTAGTTCAGCAAATTGTATATACAATAGTTTAAAAAAAGGACAATGTGACACTTGTGTATTGGGTGAAACTGGTGTGCAGTGTGTTGAAGCTCCGCCCAGTTGTGTGTTGACGTTCCGCCCAGCTGCTGAAATCAGAAACGTGATATTCTGGATCTCAGTTTGTTTAATGTAGATGCTTTAGATCGAGGAGAAGGAAGAAGGAGAGAGAGCAGAGAGGGCTGATGGAGTCTGAGCAGCTTCCAGGTAACAGCCTTCTGTACCCTCACACCTACACCTGCACACCTACGCCTTCAATTCTACACCCGCACATCTACACCCGCACATCTACACCTTCAATTCTACACCCGCACATCTACATTGTTAAATCTACACCCTCGCATCCATACAATCAAATCTACACCCACGCATATGCACCATCACATTTATTCAGTTCAACTCAATTATATTTATATATAGCACTTTTAACAGTGGTCATTGTCACGAAGCAGTTTAACAAATTTTTTTAAATATGGAAATAAACTTAAAATGAATAAGTATAAATTTGTCATGTACATCCTCACATCTCCACCTTTGCATCAAAGGCATCTAATACTGACTATTAAAAAGCACTTTCGCAGTACAAATTATGATGTTCAATTTTGTAATTGAATTTAAAGCTATAAAATATAAACCTTTTTTTTTGTACTTGTTTCTTTAACGTAACATTTCTTATATGATTTGAATCTCTTTAAAAAAAGATCTAAATTTAGTTAAATTTTGTTTTCTTACACAGTATTGCAAACAGAACGTTCATTGATTAATTTTCAGATGTGGTTTTAATGTAAGTTTTTTTCTCTTTTCTTTCTGGTGTAACAAATCGCTGCATGATTTCCAGCGGTCAGCTAACACCCTGTGTAAATATTGATCTCTCTGACTGTACTCTGATAACGTGCACATTCACAGTGGGTGGACTTCATCATAATACTCCTTTTTTTGTCATACAAGTAACAGATCAACAGTTTGTAATTGAAAAAATTAAATGAATAAAATAAAGTGCTCTGCAAATTAGCTTTTGTTTTTAATGTACTCATTCAGCGTTTATTTATGAACAGAACAGCACTTACAGCAAACACTAAGCACTCACTATCGCTCACTCATCTTCTATACGGCTTTATCCTGTATTCAGGGTCATGGGGATCTGGAGCCTATCCCAGGAGACTTGGGGTACGAGGCAGAGTACACCTTGGACAGGGTGTCAATCCATTGCAGGGCACACACACACATACACAAACTCATACACTCATTTACACTCTTTGGACTGTGGGAGGAAACTGGAAAACCCAAAGGAGACCCACCAAGCACGAGGAGAACATGCAAACTCCATGTACACAGAGACAGGAAACGAGCCTGGCCGGGGAATCGAACCCGGACCCTGGAGGAGCAGGGCGACAGAAAAGCAAAAAAAGCATAAAAAAAAAAATGTTAAACAGTAATTAAATAATCAACCTTCCCAGTGTGTGCTTCCTTTATTCTCTCATTATTCTAATTAACTCTGGTTATTAATCAGCAGGATGTCGTGTTCTTCTGTTTGTAGCTGCGTGGCCTCTATACAGTGATGGAGAGCAGGTGGGCGGGGCCTCTCCTCCAATAGTGGGTGTGTCTGAAGACCAGGGAGGCGGTCCTGTAAACCCTGTGACACACCGTACAAAGGTTTATTTCATGAATTTAGAAATTCTTATACTGTTTATTATATATAAAAGTCATTAATGGCATAATATTTGTAGCATAACAGTTAGGATATTTTAGCATTAAAATATAAATAATAAAATAATTTACTTAGCCAAGTATTTTAAGGGAAATTTTTCAGATAATCATAACATTAATTTGATCTGACATTTTTATTTTCATATATATTATACAAGTTATTATTATTATTATTATTATTATTATTATTATTGTTTGTGAGTCACTGAGTCTGTGTTTGTTTTTACTATGTTTAAAGCTTTTATTACATTCCTGCACACATCTAACTAGAGATACTGTTGTTCCCAGGAGGAGCCGTGGTCATGTGACAGCTCTGCTTCCTCCTCCGGCGAGAGTGATGATGATGATTCGAGGGCGAGAAAAAAGAAGAAGAAGAAACTAAGAAAAAAGAAGAGCAAAGTAATTTAGTCTCCATCACACAGTCTCCAAAAAGTTCCATCACACTTCTATCTATTGTACTGCAACAAGATCGAAAATAATAATAATTAAATTACAACATTACTGTTACAAATTGCTAAGACTGGAGACTCCTTCCATACATGCTACATAAACATCTCAACGTTTCAACAATCACACACTGCTTTTTTTTTTTCACAATCGTAATTACAATAGTAATGTACAATAGTAACAGCTTGTACAACCATAAAAACAATAATGAATTAGAATAAAATTAAAACCTGCTGTCAGAAAACTAACCAACTAATAAGCATCTAGAACTCGACCGTGCTGTGATGTAACATGTACAATGTTGTTTTGGATACATAACATCATTTCTTTTCTGGAACTTTCTATAGAGATCGAGCTCTTCGTCATCATCATCCTCCAGTTCCTCATCCGACAGTGATAGCAGTGAAGTGAGTGAATAATACAACTTTAAAAGAAAAGGAATGCACTGCAGAAGTTCTTTATAAGATGAAAAAACGTTGCATTTGGGGCATTTGGTGATTTGTACCCTAACATGTGGCTACTAATAGACTCGCTTTTTATTCAGCTAGCATGCTTTCTGTTGTATGACGCACTGTGACTTAGCACAGCTATTGTGCTGTTACATCATGCTAGCTATGCTAATGATTAGGTTTTTTAAATATAAAATTACACATTTTAAAACATCTCACTACCTTTTTGAAATGCTCGCACCATAATACATTCTAGAAAAATATCAGCAAGCATGACAGGAACTAAATTGTAAGTAAGAAAAACTTACAATTCAGCTCGCGTGCAGAAGCTAGCTTTAATTTTATTAATTTTTTTACTTCAGCTAGCTTCTACACACCTGCTAACTTATAAGTTTGTTGTTGTTTTTGGATGTTTTTCATAATCTACATAAACCTCTCCAAATGTGTTGGAAATGGTGCTAATATTGTTAGTAACATAAAAAAAAAATAGTATGAGTTGTTTAGTCGCTACTGTAGGTTTTTGTTCTAGTTAGCTTATCCTCATGATTAGCTTTTATAATGTCACTTTAGTTAAAGTTACACAAAATTTCTCCACAGGATGAGAAGAAAAAGAAGAAAAAGAGGAGGAGCCAAAGGAAACAGAACGCTGTGATCACAGCGATACCCGAGTCAGGTTTGAGAAAGCCAAATGTTTCATTAATATTTATAAGCGATTGTGAATTACATCAAAGCGCCATGGAATTCTGAATCCTGATTGGTTGAAAGGTGTCGATAAATTTTCAACATGGAATTGGGACTTTTTTTTTTAAAGATAAGGAAACATTTATTTAACATTAACGTTCTCTTGAGTTGTTGCTTAGCTACTGATTAGCCATTGTGCTATACATATAATTATTTAAAATAAAAAAAAAACACATTTTAAAACTTAAACAGATATACTGTA
The DNA here is from genome assembly GCF_024256425.1 of Clarias gariepinus. NCBI lineage: Eukaryota > Metazoa > Chordata > Actinopteri > Siluriformes > Clariidae > Clarias > Clarias gariepinus. The sequence goes on along the minus strand of NC_071110.1, from coordinate 32,665,342 downwards.
AGTGACTAGGAGGGTTTCTGTCAGAAGTAATGAAAATGCTAGTCATGTAGTTATGGATAAACACAAGTTTTTAAAATGTGTGGGAAAAAAACTAATTAATTACAAAAGTGAGAAAAAAGAGAGACCAAGGTGGAAGGAGTAATTCTTCATAGCTGCTATAACATACGCGAGAACACAAACTAGCATGTTTCCCAAAGATTAAATGAAGCTAGAAATGGATACAACGTATATAAAAAAGAAAAAAGAATTTAGGAGGAAAAAATGTAATCTGTAGCACACTGAGTATGGCATAAGAGGAATAAAGCAGTTCAGGACATTTTTGGAAAACACATCAAGGTTGGCGTGGCAGCAGTAACTCCGCCTCATGACACCGCCCTGTGGTTGAATATGTTATTGCACCCACACAGGACCGATTGACTCACGCTTTTCTTCACTTTAGCTTGACTCGAGTATTTTTGCACTAGTTGTACCTTCTTCTCATCAGCCATATAAAACACTCCACCCTTTTAATCTTATCTTCAGATACAAATACATCGCCCTTTATGTATACACACACACACACACACACTTTACAACACACCCTCACTGTTAGCACACTAACTCTCAGCAGAGTGAGTGAATTGGTGTTTATGTGCATTACAGTCCATATACAACTCTTTGTTTATGTCCATATAGGGTACAGAACAGCACACACACACACACACACACACACAATTATAGTATAATACTATTTTAAAAAAAAGTAATTTTTTTCTTGCTGAACACAGAATTAATTGTATTTTTTTTTACACAACAACAGGAATGTTATTGTGTTTCAGATGAAATGTAGCTGTAATAAAAAGTAACGTGTGTTTGTTCTCTAATGGTCGTGTAGAACTGCTGTTGAATTTCCTGTGGAGTTTATATTACACAGTTTTTATGTTTCATATGTGTGTGTGTGTGTGTGTGTGTGTGTGTGTGTGTGTGTGTGTGTGTGTGTTTGTGTGTGTTTGTGTGTCTAGCAGGTCTTGTGTTGGAAATTGTGTTAACGCCACTGAAAGAGCTAAACAATGAGGGAGAGATGAAGAAAGCAAAAAAAGACAGCGCTAGAGTAAGCGCGCGCGTGTGTGTGTGTATGTGCACAAGTATATTCTGCATAAGTTCATATGTATAATATCGATTTATTCTGCATACACATAGTAAACTATGTAATATATAATTAATTAACTATAAATAAAATAAATATATACACAAATCAATAAATTAATAAACAAGTAAATAATAAATTATTATTTTTATTATTATTTTTATTATTATTATTATTATTATTTTTATTATTATATTAAGTCTGTACTGTTTTGTTGATACTTTTACGTATTTCATTGTACAAAATATTAATCAATTAATTTCTTATTTAACAATGATGTTTAATTTGATCTATGTATTTATCTATTTATTTGTTTGTGTTATGTAGAAGAAAAAAAAGAAGAAAGACAAGAAGAAGAGAAAGCAGAAGAAAAAAAAGAAGAGGAAGCAGAACAAAAAGAAGAAAAAGAAAAAGAAGGTAAAAAGCATACAAAAATAACATCTATTTACTGAAGTTGTCATTTTAAAATATACTGTATATTTTTTCTGTTTTATTTCTTTTTTTCTTTCTTTCTTTTTTTTTCAAGGACTCCAGCTCATCTTCCTCCTCAGACAGCTCGACATCTGATAGTGAAGATCAGGACAAGAAGAAGAAGAAGAAGAAAAAGAAGAAAAAGAAAAAGAAGAAGAAAATGAAGAAGGTACAGAGCTAACAGAATTTTACTCTGTGTGTGTGTGTGTGTGTGTGTGTGTGTGTGTGTGTGTGTGTGTGTGTGTGTGTGTGTGTGTGCGTGTGTGTGTATGTGTGTGTGATTTCTTCACCTAATTGTAACTTGTTTAATTTAGGACTCATCGTCTGACAGCTCCAGCGATGATGAAAAGAAGAAGAAGAAAAGAAAGAAGAAAGACAAGAAAAGAAAGAAGAAGAAAAAGAAGATGAGGAAAAAGAAAATAGTTAGGAGAAATTTCTAATGTCCTTGTAAAATTTAATAGATTAATAGATACATTTTCTGTCTTCTCCTATTTATTATTATTATTATTATTATTATTATTATTTAGTATTCAAGCTCAAGCAGCAGTTCTTCTTCAAGCGAGAGTGAGGATGAGAAATCAGGCCAGAAACTAAAGAAGGTAGGACAAGTTTAATCATAATATATACCTGTATTATTTTTTTAATCAAGGTGCTTGATTAATAAAAAATAAAATTAAAATGATTTTAAATGATACTGCAACAATATTAATTCAGTAAGTAAACTAAATATAAAATGTAATAATTTTTCTATTTCAAGCGCCTGCTCCATTTTTAGCTTCTTCTTATTAAAAGATCAAATAAAAAGATCTGTCATTTTCTCCTACTACGTACAAAACACCTGGAACGTTTTCACAGCGCGTCACTTTTTCCACATTGTGTTATGTTACAGCCTTATTCCAAAATGGATTAAATTCATAATTTTCCAAAAAATTCTACAAACAATACTCCATAATGACAACGTAAAATAAGTTTGTTTGAAATCTTTGCACATTTATTAAAAATAAAAAACGAGAAGTGTGTGTGTGTGTGTGTGTGTGTGTCTTTTTAAATCATGTCCAATCAACTGAACCTACCGCAGGTGGACCCCAGTCGAGTTGTAGAAACATCTCGAGGATGATGAGGGGAAACAGGAAGCACCTGAGCTCAATTTTGAGTGTCATGGCAAAGGGTGTGAATACTTATGTACATGTGATTTTTTTTTTTTACATTGTTTATTTTTAATAAATTTGCAAAGATTTCAAACGAACTTTATCCACATTGTCGTTTTGGATTATTGTTTGTAGAATTTTGAGGAAAATAATGAATTGAATTAATTGTGGAATGAGGCTGTAACGTAACACAATGTGGGAAAAGTGAAGCGCTGTGAATATGTTCCTGATGCTCTGTATAATAAGAAGCTAATAATGAAGAAGAAGCCATTTTACTTGTATTAGAAAAAAATTAATAGGTAAACAAATATTAAAATTTTTAATTTAAATTAAATAAATTTAAAAATTCAATTTATATTCAATATAACCTGAAAAGTGAACTCTCACCCTCATTATAACCAGTATATGATTGTCTAATCATTTTATCTATTTAAATTTTTTATAAATTGCTAGCTAGCTAATGTTTGCTATTGGCTCGTCTTTAAAACATTTTAGTAATTTTTTGGACTTTGTTGTTAACAGGAAACAGGAAAATGGTCACTGTGGGGCGAAGCTGCTGCAGCTGAGGGAAATGAGGTTTGAGCTCTTAGTTTTATTTATAATTTAATTTATTCTTTTTATCGCTAAACGCTTACCAGATTAAGATTTTGATACAGATTTAGTTTTTATTTATTTATTTTTGGAAACATTCTAAATATAAAGTATTTTCCCCATTTTCCCAGGAGCACTTTGTAGACCTGATTGTCACTCATTCGTTACCATCACTACTTCCCTCTGTTTTTTCTCTCATCCTCTTTTTGTCTTTTTTATTTTAACATCTTTAAAATAAAAGTTTTTATTTTGTCACTATTTTATCTTTACTTTTCTACTTGGATTCTGTTCTTGGCTTCACACACCTTGCCCTCAACCTGTTTCCGGTACCCCATCCCTCCAGTGCATTGTATTCTCTCAGTAATTTTTTGAGACTTGGAATTTAATACTTCTTTATTTATTTCTTGTTATAAGTCCGAATCCAGCTTCTATCAGCTGAGCTCCTTAACCATTACTAACCCACTAGTTAAGCCTGTTAAACTTTTAACTACTGTAGCATGCTAACTTAGCTGTCTAGCTGAGATTAAATGGTTTGGAGAAATACCTGTTACAGAAGTATGAATGAATGAATAAATAAATAAATAAATAAATAAATAAATATTAACCATAAAAAACACATCTCAAAATGGAAAAACAGACTTCTACAAAGGCACTTTTGGTTCACTGATTAATTTCAGTTATGTGACAAAACTTTGAATAAAAACTTTTTTGTTTTTCCAGATTAAAGCTTTTATATAAAATAGAATATAGAAGTTAAGGTTTTAATACTTTTACATCAAACGTTAAATCTAAAGTAGCATCTTTCCGTCTGGTTGAAGTTACTGTAACGTGATGCTGCGCTGCGTTTTATTTCTGTTTGTTTATTATTAAAACCAAAACCAAACTCTCTCTCTCTCTCTCTCTCTCTCTCTCTCAGGGGTTATTACAGGGCGAGCTGGAGGGACGTTCAGGCGTGATGGCTGATGATTGGTCAGCGCCTCCAGCAGGTTTGTTTCAAACTGACACACTTGTCCTTTTTGCTCTTTTTATTAATCAATTCATTCTGTTGCATCGCTCCATTTCTTTTATTAAATCCTTCTTTTTTTCTCCACTTTTCATCTGAGGTGTGTGTTTATTTTTACACATTTTAAGCTACAAGGCTAATGCTCTGAAGTTAGGGTTAGCTTCACTTAGTGTTGCTTGCATTTTCTCCTGCCATCTCTCTCTTTTTTAATCTGTTCTTCTTTGTTTGGATGACTTTTCCTTCCTAATTCATTCATTCATTCATTCATTTATTTAACCACTGTATTTTTGGCATTTCTTTTCAAAATTCGCTTTTTATCAGATCCTGTTTATTCGTCTAATCCTTCTCTACATTTTTTACTCCTTTTATTAATTAATTTCTTTCTTTCCTAAATCTTAATATATTTATCTTTCTTTCCCTTTTCTTTTTTTCTTTTTCTTTCTTTCTTTCCCATTAATTAATTTATTGCCATCATAACTTTCTCCATCTCCTTTTTCTTTCTTTATCTTTTTTTTGCCATTTTTTATTTGTTTAATATCATTTCCTGTTTTCCCTTCTAATTTTCTAGTAATTCGTTCTTTAGAAAGAAAAGTATAGACAAGGTTTATTTACTATCATACAGTACATCACGCTCGGAACTGTACACCCTTTTAACTGTAGTTAATTCTACCTTCTGATTGATTTCCCAGCATTCCCTGCGGTCTGTGAGGCTGAGAGGACTGATGGGAAATGTGACGATGGTAAAAGAAGAGAAGAGGAAATGAAAGGGAAGCTAAGGAAAAAGAAAAAGGTTTAGTTAATTAGCAAATCATCTTAAAAAAGAATGGACTTAAATCGTTCTCTCATCAGTCGGTTCTCTGCTTTAATTAAAAACACAGCTATCATGATAACTAATGCTAATTCTCACAATGCAAATACTGCTTGTTTTTGTCACTTAGCAAGAGAGTCGTGTTAGCTAGCGATTAAACAAAATAAAGAGATTTAATTAAGTCTGTAAATAAAGTGACTCCTTTTTATCTAACCCAGTATCTTTCCATTAGGATTCTGCTTCATCGTCGGAATCAACCTCCTCCTGCTCAGAGAGTTCCTCCTCAGACAGCGAGGATGAAAAGAAGAAGAAAAAGAAGAAGAAGAAAAAGAAGAAGAAGAAAAAGAAAAAAAAGAAGGTGCACTGTTTATAAACGTAAATAAACGTAATAAATTATCTAAAGGATTGGACATAACCTTGTGCTCTTTCTGTCATTTTCAGGACTCGAGCTCATCTTCATCTGATTCCTCATCCTCATCGGATGATGATAAAAAGAAAAAGAAGAAAAAGAAAAAGAAGAAAAGGAAAAAGAAGAAGAAGAAAAAGAAGGTTAAGAAGTATTATAAGTATTTAAATAAATGGATAAATAACCGAAGATGCAGAACGCAACGGAAACACTGAAACACGCGTGTACATACATGATGCTAATGCTAATACTGGATCAGATGAATGAAATGTTAATGCTAGACTGAAGTCAATGAACTTACCTATATTACTTATATGCTAACGTTTAGGTTGTAAAATTCTAATAGTAACTCAGTTATGTGTAACACAAGCAAGAACATACTTTATGTTTTTTAATCAACTCATTGCAGATTAATGTAAGTGAATAAAATATTTAAACAAAAATAATTAAATGTAGTTAAATAAAAATAAATAAATAATAAACAAACATTAAATAAAAGTATGTATTCATCTAGGCAACATGCAAATTTATGCAAGTTTAGAATTTGTATAACATTATTATTCATAATATTTATTATTTACAAAAAAATAGCTTGGAGTTTATTCTGACTAAAATTTTATACTGCATTTATTCATCGATTTCCCTTGCTCAGGACTCGAGCTCGTCCTCATCGGACACATCCTCCTCAGACAGTGAGAACGAAAAGAGAAAGAAGAAGAAAAATAAAAAAAAGAAGAAAAAGAAGAAGAGGAAAATTGTGAGTTTCGTCCTCACACCACAATCATTTTACTGCCTTTTTATTTTTATTGATTAAAATCAATACACTGTTTATATTTTACATTTAGGCATTTGGAAGACGCTCTTATCCAGAGCAACTTACATTTTTATCTCATTACACATCTAAGCAGTTGAGGGTTAAGGGCCTTTGTTGGGTTTATATGTTGTTTTGTGTTTATAATGTTGTGTTACAGGCAAGCAGCTCTTCATCTTCATCTGACAGTGAGGAGGAACTGAAGAGGATGAAGAGAAAAAAAGGGGGAAAGAAGAAAAAGAAGAAGAAGGTGATTCCGGAATTCAGTTTTAATTTTATACAAACAAACCAAAAAACACAAATAAATATTTTTATTTATAGATTTATTGTATATAAATATTATATATTCAATATATAAGTATTGATTATTAGTTCATTACACATTTATTATTTTATTGGTATAGTTATTATTTATATTTTGTATTTTTTTCTTTTTATATAATTTTTTTTTTTTTTTTTTACTATTAGATTTTTTTTAATTAATATTTTCTACTCATCCTGTTGGTGGTTTATTTTACTTTCTGGAGCAGTTCATTTTTTTTATCAAATCAAGAAAAATAAATTCATACAACTTTTTTAGAAACTAATTTCAGAGTAATAAGTTTGATAATTTTTGTCACCTTGTTTCCATGACGTATATTGCCTTTATTGGTCCACTCCCCTCCCATATATGTGTTGCCATGCCAACCGGGTCCAGCCATTGACTGAAGTTTCTGACATGTTTTGATGTCTGTTCTGCACCAGGGCTCCAGTTCTCCTTCGCCTTACATCGATGATGAGAATGAAAAGAAGAAAGATGACTTAAAGGTGAAGAAATAAATTTCTTTATTTTTAACACATTAAAGTGTGTTGGTGAATATTTTTTAATGAGGTTAAAATTATTTTTTTCCTGTTTGTGCGCTCTATTTATCTACCTAGCTAAATGTTTTGTGGTAATGTGGTAATTAGTTCCCAACAAGCCATAATAGCAAAAATAATTTTGATTAGTTATTAGATTTATTAGAATAGTTGATTGGATTCATTACAAAGAGTCAATTTATTGAATCGATTCATAATGACTTATCTTGATTCTGACTGCTCAGGAGGAAGTGAAGGAGGAACCTCAGGATGGAGGACGAGAGGATAGAGAGCGATACGACATTTTTCCAGATGATCCCACAGCTGGATTCCCCACAGAGGGGGCGGAGTCTCAGGGGGAGGGTTCAAGGGTCACCTGGGGCGTCGGGGCTTTAAACTACAGATTTCACCAGGATCCTGAGAGAAACGGCAACGAGTCTGAGTTTTCAATGTTGAACGAGAATGAAGTGTGATTTGTAAAAAACAATCTTCAAAAAGTTGTTTTGCACTTTTTAATACTTTGGATTTAGATTTGATTAACAGCTTTTTTTTCTGGGTCATGAGCAGAATTTTTGAAACACAGGGCTTTTGTGTTGGAAATGAGTTTAAGTTCTTTATCTCAGAGCTAAATAAGAGATTTCTGATTTGTTACTTAAAGCAATTCATTTTTTTTCCTTATGGAGATGGAAATTATAATTTTTTGTAGCTTAGGTTTTAGACAGTTTCTCAGATTTTAGATTTCCTCCAATGAGCATGAAGGTCTAAAATGAGTCAGAAGGGACATTTAATATTTTAAAGTTTGTTATTAGCGAATAAACGCTTGGTGGTTGTATGGATGTTATAGCTTCACAACACAAATCAGTTCATATGATTTATTTTCCTACCATTTCAGAAAAAGATTAAAAAAAAATAAAATTTCAATTACATTAATGAATAAGGCACCGAGTGTGAAAAAACTGCTAAATAAAATTGGAATCAGATCAAAATTTTTAATCTCAGAAATAGAGATTACGAAGAAAATGCTACAATTTTATTCTATGGTTTTTAATAATATTATATTTATAACATACATTTGCAATGAACAATACATAAACAACAAATAAGATTTTAGTTTGATTCACCTCATATTAATTATTAATCATTTTGGTTAAAATGAGATACTGTTTTACTTTATTATCATTTTTTATTTGTTGAAATTTTGCTTTTTAGTAAAAAAAAATGTTTACAATTAAATTAAAATAAAATAAAACACCAAATGAGCTTTATAGTGTGATGATGTTTGTAGAATTATCTCAATTATGTTCAGGACAATAAAACGGTTTATGTTTTTATTCTTACTATTTGGCACATGTTTACTATTACATAAAGTTTTGTTTTATATTTGTTAAAAAATTACACAATATATTTAATGAAACAAGTCAGTCCCTTTTGTCACTTACATTATAGCAGCTATAAACACTTGTCCTTTACCAGGTTCTCATTATTTTCTCCCTTCAAGTTAATAAGACAAAAATAACCTCTTACAAAATCTAAATTCCTAACCTAAAAATGTACTTTAATTAAAAGTTGCAGTTTTACCCCTGCTTGACTAGACACTCATTCCGTAAATCATAAAAACTTTACCATATCAAAAATTATACAGCCTATAGGCATTTCTTCTTATATGAAATATCTTCTTCTTCTTCTTCTTTGTTTTTCGGCTGTTCCCTTTCAGGGGTCGCCACAGTGAATCATCTGCCTCCATCCAACCCTATCTTCTGCATCCTCTTCTCTCACACCAACTAACTTCATGTCCTCTCTCACTGCATCCATAAATCTCCTCTTCGGTCTTCCTCTAGACCTCCTGCCTGGCAGTTCCAACCTCAGCAACCTTCTTCCAATATATTCACAATTTTTTCTCTGAACATGTCCAAACCACCTCAATCAGGGCCCGGTTTCTCTGACTCCTTTTGCATGATAGCGTTTAGAAAGACGTCACTTTCTATGCAAATTAAACATTGCACGAAATTCTTCCAATACGTTTATTTCGACATGGGTCGCCATAATAGACAAATATATAAATTAAATCACCAAACTATCGCTAATATTTTCAAGTAAACTGTAGTGGCGGTGAAACGAACCGGGTATGCAGTCAGTTTAGCACAACAACACGCTATATTGCTTCCTAATTGTTTGCCACCTGGGCCCGGTTTCTCGAAAGCTTCTTATCGCTAAGTAGTTCTTAAGTTGTACCTTAACCTCACTCTTAACGTTATGGCGCATTTCCCGAAACGTTCTTACGCTAAGTATCTCTTAAGTCACACGTTCGGTCTGGACCAACCTTAACTCACTCTTAGCGTAGTTTCAGCTCAAGACGCTAGTCGCCGCCACTGAGCAGCAGTCTTTATAAATCAGCGGCGTATGGAAGCACATTATGGCACGTTATCAAAGTCGTATTGATGAGGGAATATACTGTAGGCCTGTTTAAGAATTTTATTTTATTTAATATCAGAACTAATAAAGTGACTTTTAATAAGCCTATTTCATAATGTGACTAATGCATTAAAATTGGCGATCACTTTTAATATTAAACAGGTGGCAAACTATTTGGCAGCGATACAGCGTGTTGTTGTGTTACGCTGAAGACGGCGCCGTCCGCGGAGCCGTGTGGTTCATGTACATTTTTTCCTTTGGGGGAAAACTTCAGCCCTACGTCCCGATGTCCAGCTGCTCGCTGCTTTTTGTTTAAAATATGTTTCATTGATCATTAACCATCATTCATGACTGGATGGACTTTTCTTTTGACACGTTTTATTTTATGATGAAATTTGATTTAGTTAAATGAGAAAATAAACATAGGAGTTTTAAACCCCGCATCTTCTCATTTTTCTGAGTGATTATAATGCTTCATACCCCAATCTCACCTATGCGGCTTGACTCGCTGTGAGATGCGGTGTTATACCCCTATATTACTTGCGCGGTCTCACGCTGTGGCCATAAGTAGGGTTAATCATGATTTAGAGCGAGTTTTTGCGCTGTGATTACGTTTCCATCTTTCCGTGTGAAAAATTAAACATGTTTAATTAAACGCGGAAAGTTAAAGGAACGTCGCGGGCAATCGCGGCAGCTCACGGTGCCTAACATCGCATCTCACCGTGAGTCAAGCCACATACAGTAGGTGAAATAGGGAATTAGGATCCGTGAGCCGCCTCTAGTGACCGCCAGACGTTCCACGAAGATCTGCAAGGTCCGCGAGCTTTCGCATGTTAAACTTGTTTATTTTTTTGCGTGGTAAAATGGAAACGTTATCACGGCACCAAAACTCGCGCTGAATCATGATGAACTGTACTTACAGCCACCGCATGAAACCGTGTGGGTGAGATAGGGGTATTAAACCTCTACTCTGTCATCTCATCGTATTCATTCCATAAGTGCGCTATACAACCCCAACCACTGAAATACTTCACATTGTTTCTAAAGCTGGTGAAGAGTGTTGTCAGCTGTTTGTCAATCAACTATGATTGTACTGTATACCTTGTTTGTTTCACCACCACAGGTTACATGAAAATATAAGCGACAGTTTGGTGAATTCATTTATATTGTAGCGTTTTTCACTGCTACAAAGGAACTTGGAGAGACGAGTGAGCTTTCTTGCTGCCCAATGCAAATGGCTGGGAGTAGTTTATTTAGCACTGCACTAAAATTACATAAACGGCACATTCACTAATCACACACAATCAACAAGACCCACTTCTCACACTCACACACACACAACCTGGCTGAAGCCACTAACCCAAACACCTTTCCACAACAATGTGAACACATAACAACCCCTCCCGCAAAGCATGATGAAACCCTGCCCTTAACATGCTATTGATAAGTTACCCCATATCGAAATAAACGCTATTAAAAGAATTAAGTGCAATGTTTAATTTCCATAGAAAGTGCCGTCTTTTTTAACGCTGTCATGCAAAAGGAGTCACAAATCGATTCCTGAGCAACCGATGTCAGCTAATTCAGAACCTTCACTGTAGACAGCGCCTTGTAACGTCTGACGTAAGAGGCAGCGACTTAAGAAGACTCCTAAGGGACAGTTCGAGAAATACACTTAGAAAAGTTATCACTTAACGTACGATACATCATAAGAGTCTTCTTAGCGCGCGAATAGTGTGCGTTATCGAGAAACCGGGCCTATACTGTAGCTGCTGAGAAGATCTCCAAGTTTATTGCACAAAACAATGACCAAGGCTCAGAAAGAATGTCTTAACACAGTAATTTTTATTTTATTTATGTATTTTTAGTTTCTATTCTTGTTTGCCGGATTTTATGTTTTATGTTTTCTGTGGCTTTGATTTTCTGTTATCTTTTTTAAAAAATTTTATTAGGTACCCCATTTTAAAGAGACCGCAAGGGAGAAGTGGCTGGGAGGGGGGGGGGGGGGGGGGGGGGGCGGGTTGAATTGTTGTGTGATTCTGGTTAAATTGTAAGTAAGTAAAATTATAATCATAATAATAATTTTAAAAAAGACAAATGGGTTTAAATTAGACATTTTAAATCTCAGGTGAGGGTTAATAAACTCCCCTTAACAGACTATTTATGTTTCAGTGTCAAAAGCTATAAAACGTACTTAAAACAAGATTAGATGCATAAACTTAAACAGGAAAACCATGGATTATTTGCATAAACTGTGATGAGAAAGTGTTTTTTGAGCTTAATCCCAGGACAATACCGTGTGTTGTTGTTGGTTCAGTTCCAGGATAGTTTAAGAGTGTAAACCAACACACCCATGGAAGAGGATTCGTTTTTTTACATTTTTGTGGAACAGGTAATTTCAGAGTCTCAGGTTACATGATAAACATTCATCATAATCAGTTTTACAGTCACATGACAGGTTGGATCTGTGTTGAAGTGCTGAGATGATCTGGAGATGACATTAAATTTCTCTGGACACTTTAAAACTCTCAGATTGACAGAAAAAAAAATAATGATACATTGTTTTTTATTTGCAATAAACAATATACAACCTTTAGTTTAACTCACACTCATAGTCATTATGTACAAAAGAAGATTTGGATTTTTTTTTTTTTACTATATGTGGCTTTTTAATAGAAAATTAATTCAGGCCATTTACAATTAAGGACACAACAGCACTAATATGATGAAAACACATAAACACAATATAAACCCTAATGTCTATTTTCCATTTTTTTTTTTTATAAAAAAAGATAAAACACTAAATGAGCTTTAGAGTGTGACTATCTGTATTACGCTGAGGACAATAAAACGATGTACTTTTTTTAGTCTTACGATTTGGCACATGCATTTACTATTACATAGTTTTGTTTTTTATTTGTTAAAGAATGATACAACATATTTTAATTTCTTTATAGTTATTTTTTATGAAACAAGTCAGTTCTTTTTGTCACTTAAATATTTACATAACCTACAAAAAAAAACCACCAAAACTTTTTTTCCGTTACTGTTAAACATTAAATCAGAGTAAACTTTTTCTGTTTTAGATCAATAAATATTACCTTTTTTTTTTTTTTTGCTTTTGTTAAATGTCAGAATCGAGTGAGGGAGAATTTCTATCTATTTTTTTTATCACTTTCATCAAAGTCAGAAGTATACATACAGTACACTAAGTTTATTGTGTCTTTAAACAAAAAAACAAGCAAAAACCCTTCAGATGATTCCATGCTTAAGAAGCTTCTGATGGGTTAAATGATTCCATTTGAGTTCATTGGTGTCACAACTGTGGATGCATATAAAGGCAAACCTCAAACACAGCACCCCTTTTTCTGGACATCATAGGAAAATCAAGAGAAGTCAACCAAGACATCAGGGAAAGAATTGTGGACCTCCACAAGTGTGGCTTATCCTTGTGTGCAATTTCCAGATGCCTGGAGGTCCCACGTTTATCCATTCAGACAATGATATGCAAGTATACACCATATATTTGAAGGAAAAAGGGCGAAGCCTTGAAGCCTCAGAACATCATCCAAACTGTGAATAAAAAGAAAAAAATGTGGATATATTTATATTTCAGCAACGTCTGAGGACATCGTCCAGGAAGTTAAAGCTTGGGCACAAATGGGACCCCAAATGGACAATGAACCCAAGCATACCTCCAAATTAGTAATAAAGTGGCTTAAGAACAACAAAGTCAAGGTATTGGAGCAGCCAGAAAAAAGCCCTGATCTCAATCCAATTAAAAATTTGTGGACGGCACTGAAAAGGCGAGTGCAAGCAAGAAGGTCTACAAACCTGAACCAGTTACACCAGTTCTGTCAAGAGGAGTGGGACAAAATTCCAGCAAACTCTTGTAGAAAGCTTGCGGGAAGATACCTAAAACGTTTGGCCCAAGTAAAACAGTTTCGGGGTAATTGGGGCAAGTGTATGCACACTTTTGACTGATGAAAGTAATAAAAAAAGTATGTTGTTTTATATATATATATATATATATATATATATATATATATATATATATAGGATATGTTAATATTTATTGATCTGAAACATGAAAAAGTTTTTTTTGTGTGTTTTTTTCTAAAGTGTATGTAAATATCTAGTTTCAACTGTAGGTTATAGCAGCCATAAACACTCCTGCATGTTGTTGGTTGAGTTCCAGGTTAGTTTCAGGGAGTAAACCAGCACATCCAAGGAAGAGAATTAGTTTTTTCACATTTTTGGTGGAGCAGGAAATTCCACCAAAGTCTTCCACCAGGAGTCATAAGTTACATGATAAACATTCATCATAAACAGATTTATAGTCATGCGACAGATTGTGAGTTGAAATAACCTTGCTAAAATTCAATTTAATTTATTGTATATAGCACTTTTAACAACTTTCATTGTCGCAAAGCAGCTTTACAGAATAATAATAAAATAAAATAAAAATATGCAATATGAAGAAACCTTGAGAGGAACCAGACTCGACAGGGAACCCATCCTCATCTGGGTTAGCAGGGATTGATCTGCACTCATAGTGTGTGTTTGGAGGCTGGAAGTTTAGTATAACTTCCTAATTAAAATAAATGCATTACTATGAATAATAATAATAATAATAATAATAATCACTATTACTGATGTTTATATTATTATTATTATTATTATTATTTTTATTATAGTGTATGACGTCACCTTTTTTTCTCATCCTGACGGCTGAATTCCAAATGCCTCTCTTCTCCCTACCTGGAGTGTGACTCATCATTACGAGCTGTTCAGTGAGAAACAGATTGAAGCTGTTGTGTACTTGTGTACTGTACTGTACTCCCTGTACCACGTGATTTGGAGCGCGGCCTCGGGTGCGGCGCCGCTGTTTATTTCCGCGAGTCCGCGTTTATCTTCACTTCACTTCACTTCACCTCTGCACTGAAGAAGCGACTCTGGACTCAGCAGGAAACTAATGATGGACTTCGACTTGGGTGCAGGTACAGAACCACAGTAATGTCCAACTCGGGTAGTTTATGCGGTTTAGTTGGAATTAACGGGCTTCATTCGCGCTCATAATCTCATTATTAATCCCTCAGTGTTTATTAATCATTCGGTGTTTATTAATCACTCAGTGTTTATTAATCATTCGGTGTTTATTAATCACTCAGTGTTTATTAATCATTCAGTGTGTTTATACATAAAGTCTCTGATGTGACGCAGTGAAACCTTACAGACTCAGTGAGCTACAAAAGTTTGTGTCCTACTTTGTTTATAATTTGGAAAAGTATAGAATATTAAAATCAACATTTATCTAAACATGCAAAAATAAATAAAGAAATAAATTGAGCAAGTCGGAAATACTACTATCGGTACTACTACTACTACTAATAATAATAATAAATCATCTAAAGCATGAAACAAACTTAACTTAAAATATATAAAATGTATGTATAAAAGGATGTATTAACTTATTTGTTTAACTGATTATATATTTAGTTCTTTTTCTTTCTATTTATTTATTTGTTTGTTTTTGTTACTTGTGCTAATAAAAATAACATGCAAATCCAAACACACTACATAGTTATTAATTAAATAATTATTTTATTTACTTTGCCTGAGGGTATACTAACTTTTACACACGACTGTATTTTTTTGTTGTTGTTGTTTGTTTGTTTTGTATAATTTTTGTTATAAGTGAAGACACTCTAAGTAATTTCCCGTCTAACCCTCAGCTGTGGAAACGGACCAGGCAAAGAAGAGCGACGCAAAAGAGGTCGAGGGAATCTTCGGATCTGGAAAGAAGTCTGAAGACAAGGTGAGTTCGACAGTATAAAAATGTACAGTTTTGAACTCAAGCTGAAAAACACTGAAAGGACAAAAGGACTTAAGCACACAGATTATCTTGAGTGTGTGTCCACAGTGAAATAGAAAATTATAGCATTCAAAAAGACATTTTACTCAGCGTAAAGTAAAAGGGCTTGGTTTCACTGAATAATACATGAGATGACCTATTGACAGCTGGCTCAGGTGACATCAGGCTGTTCACACCCTTCACCATGAAATTTAGTTTTTATGCACTTTATAAAGACACACACAGCAAATAGCAGAAACAGCAAAAAACAACAACAACAAAACACACAAACAGCAACATTTGTGAACCAACCTTCATCCAGGACGACTATAACTAAACTAAACTAAACTTCAAACACAACAAGTATCAAGTGTTTGTTTTGTGCCGCTCTTGAAAACAGTTCCAAGATTTCAAAGATCCAACATTTCCATGGGGGTGCTTTGCTTCCTGCTCCTCATGCAGCACCGCACACGCCCATATGACACCATCTTATTGTCATCTGGCTTTACAGGTTTACAGGAACTGGAGCATGTAAAACAAGTTCCTCTATATGAAGCACCTGTTGTTCAGAGGCTTCTGATGTGCAACCGCAGACAGTTCTTTGTGCAAAATGTAGGCGTTATTAACAGCATAATTCAGAAAATGTAAAAAAGAGTTTTCTTTACGGTTTCCTGGTTTTAATGCTTTGCAGAAATCAGGGAGGGTTAAAGTAACTAGGCATTAAAAATTAGTAATAGAGTCCATATTTAGACTCTAGGCAATGATGTCCTCAAATTGCTGGGGGTGGAATTTCTCCTGAAGAAGTGGTTTGGGATATTACTGAGAACCTCCTTAAACTGTCAGGGGCTTTGTCCTGTACACCTTCTTCTTTACGTAGTCCCACAGAAAAACAAATCACACGGAATGAGATCTGGACTTCTTTCTCATGAGGTCTGTGTTGTCCTAGCCAACGTCCTGGAAAATGCTGGAGGTCACACTGGAGGTTCTCAGCCTAAGGAAACTGGTTGATGCCACTGGTGCACATTAAAATCAAAGAAAAAAGATTTGCTTTCATTGTTCATATGTAATAAATTACAAGTACAATTTATTTCAATTAATTTGTATTAGAAATATGGACTTTATTACCAAATTGTAATGACTAGTTACTTTTCACCCACCCTGTAGTACTAGATGAGTTGAAAAGACAGGTCATCACCTACCATATATTGTGGATTTTGGTGTAGACGGGTATCTCTCCACTGTCTATCCACTTCACAAAAACTAATGAACCACCTCCGAGCCATCTGAATGCTCTTCTGTCAGACTTTTTTTTTTTGTTGTTCATTCATGGACACTACCTTCTTTGTCCAACAAGCGCCAATATTCAGCTTGAACGAGTCCCTTGTAAAGCTTTATGCTGGTCTAGAAACTGTCCATGTACACATGGAACACAGATAGGAGTCATGTGAAAGTTCTATTCCAGAAGAAAAGTTATTGTTTCTTGTGTACGCAACAAAATCCACTGTTTATCTGTTACTAGAGTCTGCAAGAACAAATAGACATTTGTATTCTTATTTTGTTGGCTCTGTTTTTATGTACTGGGTCAATCCAGTCTTTCCCTTGGTTGCTAGCATCCTTACATCTACTGATAGGCTCCCTTGAGGATGGTAGAAGGCTTTGCAAATATGCTGTATTACAGTCATGAGAGACTTTACCCAGAACAGTCATGGAGTTCTACGAAATTGTCCCGTACCTGTCTCTGCAAATTACAGCTAGTGGGAGGGCTTGGGGAAAAGTCAGTGATTTTAAAGCCAGTGGTTCCTTTTTTGATCCAGCTTCACCGAAGCCAAAAGACAAAAACACATTTGTATTTCTAATATATTACACTGAGATCTGTTTATTTGCATTTCCTCCCACGGTCAATACGGCAGGCGGCGTGCTTGTTGATGTGATTGTAAATTGTTTCTACAGAATCATTGCAGAAGGACATCTCACGTAAGTCCAGTGGTGCACAGCAATCCTTTAAACTTAGCTATAAATAAAATATCTAAAAATAAACGCTGCCTTTTGGAAAGTGAGCATGCGAGTAACTTTTTCAGTCGTAAATTCACGTTACAGTTATTTGTACACAAATAATTATTTAATGCTGGATGCAAACAGCAAAAGAAATAAAATAAAAATCGTCCGGATGATATCAGATGGATCTTATCCACTGTAACTCTGCCCAAAAAAGAAAGAAAATAAAGAAAGCGCCTATACCTAAATCTATAATACCCCAAAAAACAAGACATTAATGAAAAGAAGTGGGGGAAAAGGAAAAGAAAATCCACTTATTGATCACTCGGTTCATCTTTGACTGGATCAGTTCATTCGTCAAACTGACCTAGTTCACGATAAGTGTCACAAACATCTCTGCCCTCCAACTCAAAAAACTAAAAAAAAAAAAAAGCATTACGCGCTTCCATAATACAAGTCATTTTTCGGTGCAAAACACTTATCTCGATATTTAAAAAATGGTTTGTTTCCTCATTCGAGCACACCTAATCACGAACAGGAACAGGCAGGCCTAAGCATGACACTGTCCCCGAAGCAACACCGCAATTTACTTGCACGTACATAATTTTTTTTTCCTTACATTAATAACATAACATTTATTTGTCAAGAAACTTAATGGAAAGACGACCATCTAAAATTAATTTACACATTTTTGCACAGAGTTGCTACAATATTATTTTATTTACATAATCATTCGCAAAGTGCCTGATGTCATCCGCAACCCCAGAGGGTTAAACCTTCACTAATCCTCCTCTAGTTTATACAAGGTAATAAAAAGGCTTAGAGATCTCAAAAGCTCTGTGTCAGTGTCTGTACAGTTAAATAATATCGCCTCTGATCTCTCTTGGTGTGTTTTCCTAACCAGTCAGTATACAGTGACCTGAAATTGTTTTGGAAACCACTCAAGCTTCTAAATCATTTTTTTTTTTTTTTACTTTTCCAATGTGAATTTTTGACAAACAAAATAAAAACAAAAAAAAAAACTTTTTCAGTAGCAACTGTTTTATTGTGTGTGCTTAAGATGTTTTATTCATGATGATATTCTCAACATTCACTGATGTACACTGTGGGTTAAAACACAAAGAGCTGAAGAAGGGACGTACTGTATGAGTTTAACTGACACTTGTTATATACTTTTAATTGCTTTGTTATTTACTTCAATTAGCTTTTTCTTGTTAGCTTTGCCGTCCTCTCACTAGATTTGACTTGGCTTAGACTGAGCTAACTAGATAAGCTTGTGCTTGTTGTTCAGGGAGCATCAGTTGACACTGTTGTCACTTCTTTGATCTGAAACTGGAGACTCGTCATTATTTAGCCTCCTTCACACTCTGCGGAGTGTTTTCCATGTCCCCTTGATGCTTCAGCTTTTCCAGGAATGGAGGTGTCCCCTGGGGTGGCATTGTAATGTCTGCCTTGTTTTCCTCTTCACCTCCCTGGTGTTCCTAGAACGTTAAGAGCTCCTTCATTGGACCAGACCAAGAACAGATGTGCCTGTCTCAGTGTTAAAGAATGGTAAAGGTGGCATTTCAACAGGGTTGGCTTCATCGAGATTGAGCCCCCTGTATATTAGGTTTTTAACTGGCCCAGAAACTCTATCAGTGCCTCTGCTGACAGCCACATATGCAACATGAGTCTTGTGCTCTTTCTGCTGCTCTGGGTTTCAGGAATCCTAATGTCTTAATGTATTTAATGAAAAATGTACCATCACTCTAGTCCAGTGATGCCCTGTCAGCAGTGAGGCAGTCCAACCCCAAACACCTGGGCCTTTAATGGGAACAAGCAACAGCTTGTTTTCCATGTTTGACTCAGAGTTGCATTTACAATGCACTTTTAATTAAGGGGTGTGTTTCTGGTTTCCTGCTGCTGTCAGTTCCTGCCACTCTGTCAGTTGTATTCCTGCCTCACTGAGGTATGCTGAAACCAGGAAGATATTTCTGCTTCACCAAGACATGTACCCTATTAGGGTATACTTGCCCCACCAGAGTATCCTTGCCCCCGCCCACCAGGGTATACTTGCCCCAAATTTGAAGTTTTGATGAAATGTGAATGTGTGAATCAAAATGATAAGACTGTCCTGGATGAGCAAGCCAAGAATGACGCCGGCAGTAGCAAGGAAAAACTCCCTGAGATGGTGATAGAAAGAAACCTTGTGAGGAACCAGACTCAACAGGGAACCCGTCCTCATCTAAGTGATAACGGATAGCAGGGATTGATCTACACTCATACTGTGTAAGGAGGCTGGAGGTACAGTATAACAGGAGATGTGTTTAAATCGAGAGGGCAGAGGCGGTCTGCATTACTGCCAGCTCAGGAGAGACATGTGTAGCTTGACAGAGAGACAGGAAGAGAGAAAGAGGAGAGCAGAAGAGAAGGAGAGATAACAGTTAGGTCTGGTCACAGTTAAACAATGTATAATGTGAATGTATATAAACTGTAGAGTGCAAGCAGGGACTCCAGCAGGACTAACTATGACATCATAACTAAAAGGGAGGAGCCAGAAGGAAACACAGACATGAGGGGGAACTGAGATGTAAAGCAACCAATCACTTCACCGTCAGCAAACCTGAGTGATCAATGAGAGTGAGGAAGACAGCATCCAAACATACCAGTTCACCATAATACTCTACGTCCATAAGTCCCCCAGAACTGCTTCTTTGCCTAAGGCCAATCTATTTATAAAAATGCTTGATTAAATAAATAGGATTTTAGCCTGGACTTAAACACTGAGACTGTTTAACTGGAAGACTATTCCATAACTTTGGGGCTTTGTAAAAAAAAATAAAAAAAAAAGCTCTGCCCCTGAATACATTAATACATTAAGACTGTTCAGAGATTGTTCTAAAAAATTAACTTGACATTACAGGGAGTAAATCAAAGCACATGTTCCCATAAGAAATAATGGAAATTAAAATTATTCGTTCCACAGACCAAAAAAAAAAATACATAAAAATAATTAACACAAAATATAAAGTAAAAAATAAAACAGATTAACCTGCAAATTACTTTTAAAAAAGTACAAATAAATCCCAACAATAAATCTCTCTCTTTATGTGTATTCTGTGTGCATGCGTGTAATTTGGCACCGTGCCAGTTGTGTGTGAGTGAAGCAGCCCCTCTCTGTTTTACACACACACACACACACACACAAACACATTAAAGGCGAGAGAGAGAGTGTAAACCGCGCACACTAATAACACACACACTCTGCAGCGCAAGAGAAAGAAACACACACATAACACACACACTCAAACACTGACACACAGTAAAGGCGAGAGAGAGAGAGTGTGTGTGTGTGTGTGTGTGTGTGTCAAATTAAGAGAAATGAGAAAGAAACATACACACAGATGTTGATTATATCAGTAAGAGACGAGCACTAAGACCCAGCAGGGGAGATGATTACCCGCAGCGCAAGAGAGAGAAAAACTGTTTGCTCAATTGTGTACACGTGACGCTCGGCATCAAATTAAGAAGCGCATGTGTGATACATGATACTCGTAAACCAAGACAATGCTTGTTTTTCAAGTCAATATTTATTAAAAATCTTTGCTCGTCTTGTGGAACACTCGTGAACCGTGTTACTTGTAATCCGAGGTTTCACTGTATGTTTTTTTTTGTTTCTTTCTTTTTTAACAGGATAAGGAGAAGTGTAAAGACAAGGTAAAATGCAAAGATGACAAGAAGCATAAAGAGGACAAGAAGCATAAAGAGGACAAGAAGCATAAGGAGGACAAGAAGCATAAAGAACACAAAAAGCCTAAAGAGCACAAGAATAAAGAGCACAAGAAGCATGGGGGACACAGCTCCTCCTCCAGTGACGAGGATTAGGTAATGAACACTGAACTTTAATTCTAGCATTTAATGTAAGTAGTGTTTACTTGCTGCTAGCCTGAAAACAGCGTTTAAAGTGAAACAGGAAATAAACTTATATATATATATATATATATATATATAGCAGCTAACTATTCCATAAATGAGGAGATGTGCTAGCTAGCGAGCTAATAGGCTGTTTGTATACATGAGAGCATTCAATAAAATTAGCTCAAGTCCACAAAGACACTAAACACTAACAAGATATTAAACTCAAGGTTTGAGTTTATTAGCTGAGGTTTACTTTCATTGCATAGCTTTACAAATGTAGCATAGCTTTATATCTCTGTCGCATGACTTTTACACTTGTAAGGTAAAAATGTCAGCTGTAAATACAGAAATTATTGTAAATGCTAACTTCATTACTTGATTACTTCATATTGTTTTGATATAAATCTAAAATGTATTTACATATTTTAATAAGATTTACTTCTACACCAATCAAATACTACAAACATACCATTTGTCTGTCATGTAGCAGAGCTAGCTGTAAGCTAATTAGCACATTGAGAGCACACGCTTTTGAGAGCTTTTAAATAAAGAAGTTGTGCATAAGATTCAGTTTGTATGTTTAAGGTGAAAAGTGCTACATGTGTGGGTCGAGCCTCAGCGTGCAGCGTCACACACTCGTGTCCTCATGTCACTCAGTTCTATATAAAGAAGCAGCGTTACTGATTTTGTTCATTAAAATAAAATGTGATTGATGCCTTCATTCCCTTTATCAGATAAAACAGGAAGTATTTTTTATAAGAGTCCAAAGCTCTCTCTAGTCGTGGGTGTTGCTGTCTGTAGTTTGCACAGGCGTGTCCATGTAAAGATAAAGATGTTGTTAAGGTCAGACTGGAACTTGGTGGAATTCAGGAAGGAACGACTCCAAAGTCTGAAATCTGGGATAAAGAAACTCTGAGCCATTGATGTGAAAAGATTCTGGTTTATTAAAGTCATTTTAGGGAGAAACTCAAGTGTTTTGTTGTGAGTTTGAATGTGGCCACTAGGTGTCAGTGTTAAACGGCAAGAATAAATTCTCACTTTATTAAAACATATAGCACGTTTAAGATATTCATAAAAATGCTGAATTGTTACATTTTCTATTTTATTATTTCCCGTTGGTGTATATGTTTGCTTCAAATTATTTCACAAAGTTAATAACTTTGTCTTTGTCAGTAGTCTAAATTAGGCTGTATTTTTATTCTTGTTGTTGTTAATAATAATAATAATTATCATTATTATTATTATTATTATATTAATCTTTTAAATTACACAAAATATTTTTTAGTTTAAGTCTAAATAAAGTATTAAAATAACGATGATCAATAGATAGATAGATAGATAGATAGATAGAATTGCTACTTTTCATACACAAATAAATACTACTACTACTACTAATAATAATAATAATAATAATAATAATAGAAATAATGTTTAATAACTGACTTTGTTTTATCTGTTTTAGGAAATCAACCAGAGTGAAGACAGATTTTTTTTCTTTCCCCCTCTTATTTTTCAAAATAAAATCATTGCTGTTAAAATCTGCTTCTAATTATGGTGTAGTAAAATTTTAAAACAATAAATTTGTCCAAAATAATTGCATCCTCTCCTCTTCTTATTATTCTCTGTTGGTGTACAGTACAGTATCTCAGTGTTACAGTGATTAAAAGTCCTCAATGTGCAGCTCTTGGTTTGTCCACATGGTGGAGACATTTTATTATTCGTTATTATATAAAAATCCCCTCCACACACACACACACACACACACACACACACATCTAACCCGTGCACTGAGAACAAATCACACAATATTAATTATTATTTTAATAATTCTTGTTTTTTAATCATCATGACTGTCCCCTGAACGAGCTCGCTGTGTTTCAGGCCAATAAACGGCAGGTTTTAAGACGTATACTCCATACGGCCGGCTGTGGATGGTGATGAACCTCACGTCGAGTTCTGAAGCTCGGAACAAATTCTTCTGGTTATTTGTGTTTAATTAACCTGAAATAAGTGATTAAGAGTCCTGAGGAGTTAAGACATGAAGCATTACAGACGCAGGGGTCAAAGGTCACACCTGGTTGATGGTACAGCCCTGTGAACCTTATTTGTCTCTTTTCATCCCCTGGAGATAAGTTTGACATATCTACATGTACCTATTTTTCTGTCTCTGTCCCCCATCTGTTTTCTTTTTTTCACTGTATGTTTTTGCCTTTCAGATTTTTCTCGTTCTGTCTCTCTATCTAAAGACACCAGTGTGATCCATTGAAAGTCATTTACATTTACATTTACATTTAGGCATTTGGCAGACGCTCTTATCCAGGCCTTTCTACGCTATATTGCCTCCTGGGTGTCCCAGGGTCCCCACCGGTAGTTATACTGTTCGGAAAAATACCAAGGGTATAAACTGTTTTTGTCTTTCTGTTTTTCTGTCTCTTTCTGTTTTACTAAAAAAACCTTATTAATCTTTTTGTTTCTTGTCTTTTCTGCTTCCTATTGTCTGTGTTTTGTGTCTTATTGTATCTCTCTCTATCTCTTTCTCTCCGTCTGGATACAGGTTTATCCTGAAACCTCCTTAAATTTGACTAGATTTAAAGATTTACTTGGTTCTCTTAACCGTGTCCAAGTCCAACCGGTGGGAAGCGCAGGTTTCTCACTAGATGTGTATTTCTGTATCTCTGTCACTCAGGGTTCCTCTGGAATCATCCACACTGAACACCCCACCCCCTTTACAACACCGCAGTACTCAGACGTCAGGAGAGAGAAGGAGGCAGGAAAACCAATGGTACACTTACAACACAGGACTAAACTCAGGATATACAATAAAGTACAGCATTCACTCCTAATCCATTCAGGTGTTCCAACCACTTCCATAGTTACAGGTGTATAAAATCAAGCAGACAGGCATGCAGAGCGCTTCTACACGCATTTGTGGAAGAATGGGAGTCGCTCTCAGGAGTGATTTCCAGTTTGGTACTGTGATAGGACGCCACCTGCGCAATAAGTCCAGGCGTGAAATCTCATCACTACTGAATATTCCACAGTCAACCGTTAGTGTTTACTGTGGATTATTATAACAAAGTGGAAGCGATTGGAATTGACAGCAACTCAGCCACAAAGTGCTAGGCCACGTATAATTACAGGGCGGGGTCAGCGGATCGCACGACACCACTGGATTCTAGAGCAGCGGAGACGTGTTCTCTGGGATGAATCACGCTTCTCTGTCTGGCAATCCGATGGACAAGTCTGGGTTTGGCGGTTGCCAGGAAAACGGTACTTGTCTGACTGCATTGTGCCAAGTGTGAAGTTTGGTGGAGGGGATTGGTTTTGGTCGCGGCCCCTTAGTGCCAGTGGAAGTGCCACTCCTAAAACTTCAGCATACCAAGATATTTTGGACGATTTCATGCTCACAACTTTGTGGGAACATTTTGCGAAAGGCCCCTTTCTGTTCCACCAGTGCACAAAGCAAGGTCCATAAAGGCGTGGATGAGCGAGTTTGGTGAGGAAGAACATGACTGGCCAGCACAGAGTCCTGACCTCAACACCTTTGGGATGAATGAGAGCAGAGACTGCGAGCCAGGCCTTCTCGTCCAACATCAGTGTCTGATCTCACAAATGTAATCCTAGAAGAATGGTCAAAAATTTCCATAAACACACTCCTAAACCTTGTGGAAAGCCTTCCCAGAGGAGTTGAAGCTGTTATACAAACTAAACCAATACAATATAGCACAGTGCAGAGACAGACAGACAGACAGACAGACAGACAGACCGACAGACAGACAGGCAGACAGACAGCTCTTTATCTGAGAACAGCCAAAACAGTCAGTGTGCAAAATAAATCATAATCTGCACACCTGGGCTTTAACGCCTCTCTTTATTGAGCTGACTACAGTAAAATTGGGCGTGTGCGACACACACACACACACACACGCCCGCACGCACACACAGTGCACATCCATCTGTCCCTGCAGGAACAGTGTACAGAAAAGCTAAGTTTTAATTCTGCTGATGCAGCTGCGGCTCTTCGAATATACAAACTCCCGTGAAACTTGCAGCATTTTACTCTGCAGTGTACAAACACACACACACACACACACACACAGACCATGACACCCCTCTTTTTCATACACACACACACACACACACACAAACTGACGACTCCTACCATAAATGTCGCATTAACATCTCCTTACTTAAAACCTCACATCAGTGAGACCCTGTGAATGAGCCGTTACTATGGAAACTATAATGCATTAGAGCAAGCTCATTGCTACAGTACAGCCATGGCCATACGTTTTGAGAAATACACTAATATTACTTTTCACAATGTCTGCTGCTTTGTGAAAAGTGCACTCAGTCATGCAATACACGACAGGACTGATGGTAGTGCTCACCTTCATACATTTCAAAAAGGGCATCAAAGGAGCCACTTCTTTCCAGGAAAAACATCAGGGACAGACTGATATTCTGCAAAAGGGACTGGACTACTGAGGACTGGGGTGAAGTCATTTCCTTTAAAGAATCCCCTTTGTTATTATTTTCATTATCATCATTATTATTATTATTATTATCATTTCCGATTGTTTGGAGCATCTGGAGAACAAGCTTGTCTGGAGAAGAAAAAGTGAGTGCTACCATCAGTCCTGTGTCATCCCAGCGGTAAAGCATCCTGAGACCATTTCCACAAAAATACTGACAAACTCCAAGCATTGATTATGTAAGAATGGGTAGCGCCATCGGTCAGGGTGTGGCCCAGAAGATGATTGACGGCTTGCCAAGGTGAACTGTAGAGGTCTTGAAAAAGAAGATCAACACTGCAAAAACTGACTCCCTGTATAAACTTAATGTAATCAATAATAAAAGTCTTTGACGCTTATGAAATGCTTGTAATTATACTTTGGTATACCAGAGTAACATCTGACACAAAGATCGAAAGACACTGAAGCAGCAGAACTTGAAAATTAATACAGTTAAACCTGTAAACAGTTAAACAGTTAGACGCAGACACACACACACACACACACACATGGTCGATGCACGCGCACTGAGACTGAGCATAGGAGAGGATTACCCACAATCCCACAGCGCGCGAGAGAGAGAGAGGAACCTTCGGCTCAATTGTGATCACCTGCCTGACACCAGACAAAGATCATGCGTGCTACTCGTATATCAAGACTTCACTCGTTTATTAAGGTAAAATTGATTTTAAAATTTAGCTTGTCTTGCAGAACACTCGCAGACTGAGTTACCGTGTCATTCATGGCTGTAATCAACACCTTCTGAGCAATCAGGAGACACGACCCATCAGCACTGCGGGCCCACAATGCACTTCTGCTTCCAGCTTAGTGATCATCTTCATCACCATCATCATCATCATCATAATCTTCTACCTTATCATTTTCATCACCTTCATCGTGTGTGCGCGCGCGCGCGGTTTCTCTCCGTTGCCACGAGATGGCGTCATTTCCTCTCCTCCCTCGACCCCAATCCTTCCTCCCGATGGCGTCACCTGCGTCTCCACGGCAACAGCACCAGCGCAGACAGAAAGATAGAGAGAGAGAGAGAGAGAGTGTGTGTGTGTGTGTGTGTGTGTCTCCGGGCTCCGCGCGCCTCTCAGCAGATCTGACCCGGAGCGCGCGCGGTCGGGACGCACGGGCCATGCACTGTCTCGCGTTCTCACCCGGAGCTCGCGCACGGGATTCCCCCACGTTAGAATGAACAGCAGCCGGAGTGATTACTTACCGCATCATCAACATCATCATTAATATTATTATTGTAAATATTAAATTGTTGGTCCTGCGGCGGACATGCGCGGAGCAAACGGAGGCAGCGACACTGAAGGGGACAGCGGGAACGTGTCGGTGATCCTCCGGTAACGGCGGAATGCACAGAGAGGAGGAGCGCGTGGAGAGACGTGGCGCAGACATGCAGCGGTGTGAGAGATCCGTCCAGGTCCTGGGATGAAGAACAGCAGTGTGATGTGACAAAGACTTGGTTCATGCACTGGGAGTCCTTTAGAACAAAGAAACTCTGGACGCACTGATTTTTGCATTAATAATAATAATAATAATAATAATAATAATAATAAATAGATCAAGGGAAAAAAACCAATCAAGGAACGATGCTGAACAGCTACAATTTATGGATTGCGTGGCTCGCGCTCTTGTGCATGGAAGGTAAGGAATTGTGTTTCATTCCAAGATCATGCACGCGCGCGCACACACGCGCACACAGACACTCACAAGGAGTTTTATATTTTATATATATATATACATAGTTGTTGATGTTGTTTTTATTGTTTACCCACTATGGTTTTTATTTATGCTTCGTATTTAATCAGCCAAAACATGGTGTCGGCGCTAAAAAGTGTCTCACCTGGGTGAAAAAAAGTGCATTTTCAGACAGGATCATGTAACACATATTTTTTTTAAATATAAAACTTAATGCTTCTTGTCTCGTGATCCATGCCTCGTTTTCTTGTAAATATGCACATGCATTTATATTTTTATCAGATAAAAAGAAACACATTTGCAAAATACAGTTTCATGCCCTTCTGTGTCTGTAGTGTCCGTAACTTTTTTGAATTCAAATCTTTCAATAGTCGATGAAACTTGGCCGATTTAGATTTCACATGAAAAACCTGAAAAAAGTATATTATTCTAAAACGCAAAATTGTTCAGATACAGAATTGCAACATGAATTTTACATGGTTACGGACACTACAGATTTGTTTGGGAGAATATCCTTCATTTTGCATGGAATGTTTTAACTTAAGCATTAATCTTTATAGGTCATATGTTTTTAAAAGCTTACACCACTTTTAGTATATGTACTCAAAAAAATATATAAATAAATAAAATTAACATTTTAAATGATTATTGTTTAAAGTGAGAAAGTATAAGACAGAAAATGTGTGTCCAAAGAAGCTACGTCTGAAGTTTATGCAACATGAAAGTAACCAATCTTGCTTCCCTAAAAATTTCAATTTGCTAACTTTAGCCGTTTTGGAGAGATGATTTCATACGTGCCGCCAAACGGATGAAGTTAGCAAATTGTAATTTTTAAGGAAGCAAGATTGGTTACTTTCATGTTGCATAAACTTCAAAAGTAGCTTCTTTGGACACACAATTTCTGTATAACACACTGTAAAAAAAAATAAACCCTTTATAACATTAACACCAATACTGTGTTTTGGTTTGGTGTGTTATGTTTATAATGTTTTTTTTATTATTATTTATAATGTAATTACCATCAATAATTGCTTTGGCAACAAAGTAATGTTTTTTTTTTTACATTCATGCCAATAAAGCACAGCTGGAACTGAACTTTGAGAGAGAGAGAGAGAGAGAGAGAGAGAGAGGTTATCAAGAGTTTTATTCAGGGCTGCAATCATATCTGAAAGTTCTGCAGGTGTACAGGTGTGTGTTATTGGACGCAGAAGGCTACAGAATGTGAAGAGCCAGACGGCGTGCGCTCGTAGTCCCCTAATCCCCCAGACTCCAGATTATAGGAGAGCTCTGTAGCCACGTGACTAACTCGCTCTTGTGGAAGTGTGTGCTGTAGCGCTTCGTCGTGGTGCAGTCAGTGCATTCAAAAAGACGCAACACCTTCACACCTGTGACTGAATGCATGATGCAGAAGACTGAAAGGTGGTGCACCTGTCATGTGACACATTTACTGCATGTTGTGTACTAGTGTAATTAAATAGTTAAGAGGTTTAAGATAAAAATAATCTGCTGATCTTTAATGTAACCAGCGATATTATTATTATTTCAGGTCGACAGACATATCTGAGACAAAGACATATCTGTCTGTCTTTCTGTACGGCAGAACTCTCTGTCTAAGCTGGAGTATAGAAAAAACCTTTCTTGATTTATTTTAAACATATACACTATATGAACAAAAGTATTTGACCAAACCTGTTAATTTATAAATTCAGGTGTTTCAATCAGACCCCTTATCCCCAGTAAAGGGCAATCTTAATGCTTCAGCATACCAAGACATCTTGGACAATGTTATTCTTTTATACAACTCTGTGGCATAAGTTTGGTGAAGGTCCTTTTCTATTTAAACATGACTCTGCCCCAGTGCACAAAGCAATGACTATAAAGACACGGTGTGATGAGTTTGGTGTGGTAGAACTCGACCGGCCCTAACACAGAGCCCTGACCTCTATACCATCGAGCACCTTTGGGATGAACTGGAACGGAGATTGTGAGCCAGGCCTTCTCATCCAACATCAGTACCTGACCTGATTAACGCTCTTCAGAATGAATGGACACGAATTCCCACAGAAACTCCAACATCTTGTGAACCGCCTTTCAAGAAGAGTGAAAACTGTTCTAGCTGCAAAAGGGGAACCGACTCCATATTGAAGTGTACAGTATGCATTTGGATACAATACAATGTCACTGCAGGTTTGGCCAAATACTTTTGTCTATATAGTGTACAAAGATCAGTAGAAAAGTAAAATTTTCCAAACACAGTGCAAATGTGTCCCCATTGCAACATGGAATGCTGATAGCTGATTCCCTTGTCTCTTGCTCTTTAAATGAAATAGTTTTATTTTTTTTTCCCCAAGAAGAGCTAAAAAAAGAATCACAGTTTTACTGACACCTTAAGTACAGTAAATATATCGTGAGCTGAAGTTTGCGTCTAGTTTTCTCCTGGAGCTCTGAGAAGAAACTGGCATGTATTGGAACTCTATTATATTTTCCTGACAAGTAAATGAAAGCATATCTCAACTGTTATCACTTCTACACTACCTCTCCATCCTTAAAGAACATCTAGCTTGGCATTTAAACCATCTTAGATGCCTGAAGTCTTTGAGCTCTGCTTATTTCCCCTCATTTAAACCTGAAACTGCAGATCTCTGGCTTTTTAGCATTATTTTTATTGACAGCTCCTTCCCTTGAATCCAAGCTGGAACTCCAAGCTGGAACATGACCAAAAACGCCTGAGGATTTGTTGACGACCCTGTTTGCTGGTCCATTGATTTTCCTCTCTGGCCTGTGACCTGCGACATTGTACTCCTATACTAATTATTCTGGTGTGGTCAATACCTCAAATTTCCAATCCCAAAGCTACAGGAACTATCTGATGTGTTTTTTGTGCTTCAGTCTGCTCTGCATTTAATTAATACCGTATAAAGCTATGCTGCCTAAGTTGAAGTTAGCTCGCTAATTAAAATATGATCAGTGTAGTAATGATCTGTAACACAGAAGGTTACCGAGAAACTTATAAAGAAAAAAAAAAGAAGAAGAATGGCAAATTGTGCAATTCCTCAAATGAACGGTTTTACTCTAAATAGCTAGATTTCCCATTCATGACATTTTACAGGGGTAAATATTTATGTAACTCATCAGTTTAAATTATTTTAGGTTATAAAATTAAGCATGATTCGGGGCGTGACTGTTCTGAATGACAGCTGCCGTGCAGGTGTCAAACCGCTAGCTGCTAAACTGCTATGCATCACTTTAGCTAACGAGCTAACTGAAATCGTTGTAGCTTAACTAACCACAAGATATGTAGAAGTTGATGGGAAGCGTTTAGTCAAACGCAAATGAATGCTAGCAAATTAACGTTAGCCACCTTAGCATTTTACTTAAGCTAACACTAGGACTTAAGTAGTTAAGTAGGCATGTTTCACCCAACACCCAGGCTCTGTCCAACCACTTGCCCATTTATGGGTCAATTTATGGTGTAGGCGGAGTCAGCTCAAACTCTCTTCAGAAAACCTATAGGTGGCGCCACAATTTAAAACTAAATAAGTTTGATTTCAAGGTCAAGGTGTTGGAGGAATAAATCTAAAAAGTTAAGCCAGGTTCTGAGCGAGGGCTGAATTGTCAGAAAATCCAATTCTTGATGGTTCAAGAGCACGGTAACACATTGGGACGCTGTTCAGGGGGAAAGGCTTAGCATGCTAGCAACAGTAGTGCACAGACAGACAGATGTCACATAATCCTGGTTATCAGTCTGGGTTGAAAATGAGCGACTGTCTTGCGTAAAAACCTGATCTTGATGCTGGAAAGACATCGTGAAAAATTCTTTGGTTTTTGGTGCCTCATTGCTTGAAGACAGATGACGATGACAGAGTTGTGCCGTTAGCTGACCTAGTCGTCGCCTTTGTCTCTCCGTTAGCTAGATAAGTCTTCATGAAGATGACATGGCGAGCTCAAAGTCATTCCTCTTTAGCTGTCACTCTCGCTCTGCACTGGTGCCATTAATTTTGCATCTGCTGCCATTAACGGGCAGGCGCAGGCCAGGGAGAGGAAAGGACGGACGACCTAACGAGGACGTGAGCAGAGTGAGACATGAGGACACGAGCGGAGAAAGTCCACTTTAAACTTTGAGAGGAGAACAGGAGCAGAGTCGAAGTTCTTGTAAAGTCATGTGGGAACTTAAGAGCCAGAGAAGTTGATGGATTGAAGACGTGTGTGTGTGTGTGTGTGTGTGTGTGTGTGTTGGCATAGCGTAGAATAGTAATGATCCTTAATAAAGGACTCACATCAAGAAAAATCCGCTGTCTTCGTTTCATTTCATTTCACTTCACAGCGCTATTGCTTTTGCGAAGCGGCTAAAACATTAGCAAACCAGGAGTGAGAGTAACGTCCAGGAAACAGACTGAAACTGGAACATCGCAGGACATTTCAAACACCTAAAGCTCCAAACATCTGCTCTGCTCCGAGCTAGCGTTTAGCCACAGCAGTCTCCGTGCCGTCGCCACGCTAAAGCCCTTTTTTGCCCCCCTGGTTTTCGCTTTTTATGCTGGCGAAAAAGAAAAGCGGAGCAGCGGAGCAGCTGGCCTGTACACGGGACAGATGGGAGTTTCCACCTCGATTATCTTTAGCTAAAAATAACCTCTCCAAAAAAAATTAAAAGACCATTAGGAAAGGTCCTACAGGGCATGAGTGGGACGGAAGGAAGAGAGGAAGTGAGGGAGGGAGGGAGTGAGGGAGGGAGTGAGGGAAAGGTATCTCGCGTCATTTTGGAGAGAAAACTGTACGAGAAAATTGTAGAAATAGCGATTCAAACTCGCTTCGGTCTGAGCGGATAATAGCAACAGCGGCTACACCTGGCTAAGTTTGTGCTTGAATGCTGTGACTTTGAAGTAAAGGATCGGGATCGAATCTGTGAGCTTGTAAACGGTTAAGGAAGGTGTGTGTGTGTGTGTGTGTGTGTGTGTGTGTGTATTAGACAACAAAGATTCATGTTTTCCCTAACACCAAGGTTAAGAATTTTATGCAGGTGCGAAACTAGCGATTTTTATACTCTGATATGATAATGTATAATTATTGATTTAATCAGATTTAGGCCACGCCCACTTTCCAAGTACAGAAATAGAATTTGGAGCTA
Organism: Clarias gariepinus; assembly: GCF_024256425.1. Classification (NCBI taxonomy): domain Eukaryota; kingdom Metazoa; phylum Chordata; class Actinopteri; order Siluriformes; family Clariidae; genus Clarias; species Clarias gariepinus. The sequence continues at coordinate 32,632,631 of NC_071110.1, read as the reverse complement.
AAACACCTAAATGTCTCAGTTATAAGCTAAATGTAGGTTACATAAATGTCACGGAGGGACGTGTTTTCGTTCTCTCTCTCTCTCTCTCTCTCACACACACACACACACACGCTGGCGCGCTAAGCAAGTTC